>NW_028301578.1:8270000-8987500 GCF_042242905.1 Orbicella faveolata | reverse complement strand
TGCCTCTTTACCAGATGAACAGATTGGTGGTTTTTATCTGCGTCTTAGCCATAGAAGAACTTTTAAGAATGATCAAAAACTCGTCTCTCTGTTGTAATTCAGGCAGATCGGTTGGAGGCTGCTCGTAGTGTTTCCCTATTCCCTATAGTTCTAATACAGTGGGCTACCGTGTTGTGCATAAAACACCAATTTTTGTAATTAAAAATAGCATGCCCACCAAACACCGAGACGAAATATAGTTAATTCATTGATTGTGTTTTCATTTCCCTTTCTTCGTCCTATGAACCATGAAGATTACAGGCCATACTGGTCTCGTTTTGCGATATCAGATGAAAAAACGCAGCAACCGGGTGGAATTAAAAAAATATGATCGGTGAATATACACTAGAGAAGAGGAAAGATAAAGTGTAAAAGTTGAAATTTAGGTGGGAGCCATGAACTGTAGCGATACAAAATGCTGGTAGCTCTGAAGAAGACAGACTCTTTTAGAAATAGGACTTTTCACCTTTGTAACATGAAAAAAAAGAAGACCTTGTTTTTGAAACTTTGTCCACTGCCACTTAATGAAACAATGCAGTTCGCTAACTGCTAATGCTTGAGACTGACGTCTAAGGTCAATTATCTTAATTTAAGGGAAATGACCTTATCTTAAGCGTTTTTTTTTTTTTTTTTTTTCTGGAGCGGTCGTGAAACAATATTTCAAACACGAGGGGAATGTGTAATTTCTTTATCGCATTTTCAAAATCTCCAAATAGGCAACGGTAAATTAGCTTAATATAAAGTATGAAAATATAAGTTTAAACCTAGAAGGTATGTGGCTTTGTATATTAAAGTAAACAAAGTCAAGAACAATTTTAAGTTTAGAGTAAGATAGGTGTCGACAGCCGGAGTTTTGAATTATCTACATGTACATTTCCAAACGTGCTTGATAACAAAAGGCAAATGATAACTTTCAGGAAAAGACAGCACAGTCTCGAGGAAAGCGTGTTTCGTCAGCCACAGTTTCATGCCAGTAATAAAACTACAGAGAACAATATGAATAACATAGACTTAGAACTGCATATATTAAATGAGTGAAAAAGAAATGCAGCGAAATATGGAAAATTCGAATGAGTTGAACTTCTGATAAGATGAATCAACCTTAATTGAATACCCATGCTTTTAACGAAAGCGAATTAAAATGCAACATCTGCTAAGAGTTCATTTCCTCTTTGCAAAACTCCTAAGCTCTCTCGTGTTCACAGGCTAGAATCAACCTGACTAGCAATTTAAAACAAAGCTTTATCGGCCTTTTGGGGGAGTGATTATTACACTTTTCAGTGAAATTAAAGTTTAAGATATTGATACAGGAAGAAAAAAAGAAAGAAACAACAACAACATTAACGGTACGTCACAAGTATAGGGCAAAGTCGAAGTTTAACACCAATATCAAGAACCCAAAGGTCTTTAATTTAACGGGGCTTTTTCGCTTACTTACAGGTAATAAAAAAAATGTCTGTTTTTTTTTTTCATTGTATGTAAATTATTATCTAGCTCCTACAGAGAGGGCTGATGACTATATTTTACTGTTAAATGGCGGATATCACCGACAATGCAAAATGAAATTTTCTATCAGAATAATTAAATCTTCAAATGGTTTTAGCCTCCAACGAGAGCTGTCGACGTATTACAAAGCTTCCTGCCAATCACTGAAAGCTGACTACAAACTAGCAATACGCACCTGCTTCTGTTAGAAATAAGGTTCTTTTTTTCTGAAAGATTAATCAGGCTTAAATCGATAGCTCTAACTGATCAGCAAAAAAGAGCCTTTTAGGACCAGAGAGCCATCTTCGAGGTAATTTAGGTTAAGGCCAACTAAGAAACGAGCTGTTAGCTAAACTATACATGCTAATTCTTTGAGTCTGCAAACTTTCGTTTAGGTCGGGTAGCTGTGTGCCAACATATGTACCCTGTTGCTTTGATTCTGTAAATGAACACCCTCTCAATTCCAAGTGGAAATCTGAAGTTTAATTATCGTGTGATTATTGTGCTAAAATCCACTGCGGTGGGTATAATATGTACTTAAAGTCCAGAATCTTGTTATTAGTATTAGTATCTAGACCTAGTTTAATACAATCCAGGGAACGACTAGGCGAGTGATTCCAAAAAAAA
Source organism: Orbicella faveolata (assembly GCF_042242905.1). Lineage (NCBI taxonomy): Eukaryota > Metazoa > Cnidaria > Anthozoa > Scleractinia > Merulinidae > Orbicella > Orbicella faveolata. Next base: position 8,985,349 of record NW_028301578.1, on the reverse strand, counting down.
ATTGGACAACCGCGAGGCGCGAAGGCGATTTGAAGTTACGAACAAGGATACTTAGTGAATTGTACGATACGAGGTCCAACCACTGATAAAGCGAAACAAAAACAAATTTGGAGATTACGAGTCTTTAAAGGGGCACTATCACGACGATTTTGATGTACTTCTGGTGAAAGTAGGTTGAAATTATGAGTGAGTACCTTCGTTTGTACGTAAACTCTTTATATCCGACGTAATGTAGACGAAAACAGTTGATGCGTTTTCTGAGTGGAAGCTACCTTATTATAAAATTTCCTCGCCGTAGTGCGGACGGGACCTAAACGATACTTAATCTAATGTTAACGCTTTAACCAACAGGAAAGATATCAGACGTTTCTGACTTAAAATAAGGAAATTCGTTAACAAATTGAGGTAACTAGAGCAACGAATCGAAGAAGAAGAGGAAGAAGAAGAAGAAGAAGAAGAAGAAGAAGAAGAAGAAAATGGCAAACGTTTCAGTAGATGGAAACCACACCACGATTCAAGTGATATTTTGCATCCCTGGTCCTTATGAATTTTATCAGCAAATGCTTTTTGCAAGTCTTAACATCACTCTGGCAATCATAATATTTCTGGGAAATGCTCTGGTTATTGTTGCTCTTCAGAAGGCATCGTCTCTACGTCCTCCATCGAAACTCCTCTTCTCTTGCCTTGCGAGCACCGATCTTGGCGCAGGTATTGTTCTGCCTCCTCTTTACATTGTTCATGTACTGTCTCCAAAGCATTCCAGGCTCTGATCGTATCTTTCAATGAGTACTTGGATCTTTGGTTTAACGTTTTCCGGGGTATCTCTGTTGACACTCACTGCAATAAGTGTGGAGAGAGTTATCGCCCTGGGATTGGGGCTAAGATACAGACAAGTGGTAACTTCGAAGGAATTTTGGTTTTTGTTATTGCATGTTGGCTTGTTAGCAGCTCTATAGTGAGCTTGTTACCATAACGATAAGCTGCATAGTACTATTATTGACTGTGGTGACTTCCACCTTCTGTTACACGGTGATCTATCTAAAAATCCGCCGTCACCAAATTCATATGCAGGACCAGCACATTCACCGAGGGCAGCCAAACAGAGAAGGCGTTCCACTGAATATAGCACGATACAGAAAGTCAGTGGCAAGTGCAATATGGGTGCAATCAACATTACTTGCTTGTTATCTACCATTCGGAATAGTGTTTGCTTTATCGGGAATTACTGGCCAATTATATACACATACACCATCAATTTCCTTGGCTTTAAATGTAACGATATCCCTCGTTGTCTTAAATTCAGCTCTCAATCCATTTCTGTATTACTGGAGGATCACGGATGTACGTCAAGAAGTTAAGTACATGATCAGGCAGTTTTGTTGCTTCTTCTCGAGTTGAATGCGAGCATTACTTTTTGAAAGAAATTAAAATCAACTTCCTATAACAATATCGAATCTTACTCTAAAAAAAAGTACCCTAATATTTAAACACGATAAAAACAAATAAAAGAGTCACGTTATTTTAAAAATAGAGTTAAGCTTAGATATCTACTATTCAAGCTGCTTCGTTGGGCATCCTCTCTTTAGGAATTAGCAAGGAGTGACAGGCCTGCACAACTTCTGACAATGGAAACTTTTGTACCATGTAATATATGACCCCTTTATAGTTTTGCTCTTACGAGTATGTCTTTTAGGGATTTACCTCTTTTATACGATATTAGTGGTGGCTCTTTGAAAATTTGCCGTAGAGAAGGCTGATTTTGTATCAAGTGCCATTTTTCCATTAGAACATTTTTGAGGTTGGGCACTGATGGTTGATATTGTGTTACAAAAGGCAAGAGTTCTTTCCGGCTTTCATGTTTTTGTCTTAGCGCCGATTCCCTTTCTGTGAATTTAATATCTGAAAGGAGTGTTTCGATCAGATTTTTTGGATAACCTCTAGCAAGGAGACGTGATTTGAATTTGTAAATGTTCTCTTCAAATGTTGCTCTTGAAGAGTTAGTTCGTAAGAGTCTTAGAGCTTCGCCCTTCACGAATCCCTTTTTGACACCCGGTGGGTGGCTAGAGGAAAAATGAGTGTATTGAAAGGTTTCAGTTGGCTTAAAGTGTGTTTTTATATCCAGGATGGATTGATCTCTAAATCGTTTGCCTTTGTATACAACTGTATCCAGAAATGTAGTTTCAGTATTTGAAATTTCAGCTGTAAATTTGATTGTAGGGTGATGTGAGTTTGCTTGTTCGATGAACTTGTCTATATCAGGTTGGCTGACATCCCACAAAGAAAAAATATCGTCAATATATCGTTTCCAGATTGTGGGTTTTGCGACGCTATTGCTAGGAATCTCTGTTTCGATATTGGCCATAAAAATATTTGCAAAAGCAACGGCCATTTTAGTACCCATGGCGGTACCGTGGATTTGTAGATAATTCTTACCGTTGAATTGGAAAGAATTTTCTTTCAGTATCAGGCTTAGCATTTCTTTGAGATATTGTGTGGGGATAGGAGGGTTATTTCTGTGAAAGTTTTCGTATGCTCTGCATACTGTAGTTATACCCTCTTCTTGTGGTATATTAGTATATAGACTTGTTACGTCCATTGATACAAGGAATGTTTGTTTATTCACTTTTGTCTTTTCAATGAAATTAATAAAATCTGTAGTGTCTTTTAGATAAGACGCTTGTGATATGGAAATAGGTTGAGGTAATGTGTCAACAAATGCTGATATTCGTTCTGTAGGCCCACTGCAGCCTGAGATAATTGGTCTTCCTACTAGAGTAGGTTTGTGGATCTTTGTAAGGGTATAGAATTCCGGAATCCGCGGTGGATTTGGTGTTTGAGATAACCACTTTCTAGTCATGTCATCAATGTAGTTGCCACGGTGTAGTTTTGAGATCAAGCGTGACACCTTCGTATGTGTTTCCTTAACTATAGGCTTGTCAAGAGGCTTGTAATTATCTAGGTCATTGATTTGGACTTGGCCCTCTTGTATTTTATCATTTTTATCCATGACTGCAAGTGTGCTTCCCTTGTCCGCTTTTTTGAAATTAAGATCTTTGCTTTGCTGTAAAACATTTAGCGCTTTACGTTCTTTGCGTGACAAGTTTGGTTTTTGTCTGGTTATTTTTATCTCCGCGATTTGTTGTTTAACCTCTTCCAGGTAGGTTTCTAATGTGACTGATGGTTGGACTGGCGGTTCCCAGTTTGATTTGACATAGAAGGGATGTATTGATTTGTTTTGCCCGTGAAAAATGTATTTTGAGCGCATTCGTCTTGCGAAATCCTTGTAATCTCGCAAGAGTTGGCGCCGTATTTTATTTTATTTTATTTTATTTTATTTATTTATTTATTTATTTTTTTATTATTATTATTAATTATCTATTTTTTACAGCACGCATACTTACATTATTAATTACAAAAACTACGTATAAAACTACAACAATACAGCTACTTACGCTAATTACAACTTGCTCTAATTACAATGCTTGACGAAACAACAGTATTATTTAAACCGCTTACGTTACACTACTTTTTAATCGCGGACAATTACTACAAACTTTTACTACGGTTACTAGAACTAGTGAAAACTGCAAAAAAAAAAAGAAAAAAAGAAAAAAAAATGACAAAAAAGCGACAATTTACAGTATATTTAGCTATATTTACAGTTTAACTTGCACCTTTGCTCTGCTAGTTTCTATTTCTATTGTGTTTTTAAGGATAGCCAAGAAAGCGTCTAAGAAATAATCTTCCTCATTTTTTGAAGCGGTGTAAGTATAATATTTTGCAATTATTGTACAGAGGTTTAAACCGAGACACAGAGGCACGGTGTCTGTGATGCCGTAAAGTATTTGTGCTTCAGAGAGCGTGATTACAGTATTGTTTTTTCTGTACCACCAATCAGTAAACTCTGTCCAAAACAGCTGGACGTTGGGGCAAGTTACGAAGAGATGTGTAATTGTTTGCTTTTCAGCACATAAATGACAGCGGTCGTGCTCTTTAATACCGAATTTATGTAATGCAGCATTGGTGGGTAAAATATGGTGTACAATCTTGAACTGAAACATCGAGAGTTGAATATCTTTAGTGGCCTTGAAAGGCATCATGTACGTTTGATAAATTTGCTGGTCGTTCAAATTAGCTCTTTTCAGTCTTTTTTCGGCGGTGGCAGAAACGAACTTCTTTTCAACAAGGTAGTTAGTAGCAAGTTTGCAAGAGAGCTTCTCAAGGGGAATTCTATCCATGTTTGTAGGTTCCTTCGAATGCGGCTGTAATTTGCCTTTCAAAGTTTTAATCCAGTTAGATGGAATTGCTTGGCATAAACCGTAATAGGTTAGAAAGTTAGTTTTAAGGGCAAAGTGAGAGCAGAAATCTCGGTAAGATGTAAATGTGTCACCGTTGAAGATATCTCTAATTTTTTCTACACCCGCTTCATGCCATTCTTTGTAGTACACTGAGTAGTTACCAATCCTGATGAATCTATTGTTCCAAAGAATTTCATCAAGTATTTCCTCTTCTGAGGACGGAGTAAACAAATTGATTGACTGCCAAGCCAACAAGGCTTTCTCGTAAAATTTGAGAGGAATTCTTACATTGAGATTTTTGAGATCAAAATTGCACTTAAGGAGAAATTTGCCACAACATTTTTCTAACATGGTGACAGGGATATGCGTCCAGCTCGCGGAAGGGTAACCGTTATCAAGTCTTCGGATCCAGGTCGCTTTGAGAGCGTTGTTTATTGCATCAAAATCAGGCATTCCAAGACCTCCTTTTGCTCTCGGTCCAATCATTGTGGTTTGCTTTATCTTTGGGGTTTTCTTGCGCCATACGAATTGGGATATAACTTTATTAACATTTTGAATGAAATTAGATGTAACAGGGAGGACAGCGGTGTTATAAATAAGTTTGGAGAGGGCTAGTGCTTTTAGGATGACAATACGGCCATGTAGAGTTAAGTTCCTAGGGTACCACAGGTTAAGTAGGGAAGTCATTGAAGACAATTTCTGTTCAAAGTTCTTTTGAAAGGCAGCCTCTTCATCATAGGAGAAGTGTATACCGAGCGCAAGTATGGGATCTTTTGGCCATGTTATGTCTAGAGGTTCCTCCAAGTTGTTTTTGTTTGCGCCCAGCCACATGCCCTCTGTTTTACTTTTGTTTACTTCGATACCTGAGCAGTTTTGAAAGGCATTGAGCAGTTGGAATAAATTTTGGGCAGATATACTATCGGAAACAAAAACAGTGGTATCGTCTGCGTATTGTGAAATTTTGAATTCTTTTCCGTAAATATTGATTCCTTGGATACCTGCATTAGACCTTATTGCGTTAGCAAGAATTTCGGCGCAGAGCACAAACAGGGAGCCAGAAAGTGGGCACCCTTGGCGAACACCTCTTTGTAGATTAAAGAAAGCGGAGGCGTAACCATTATTTGTTACACAGCTTGAACAGTCAGCGTAAAAGGTTCGAATCCACTGTTGTAATTGAGGGCCGAAATTTAAAGCCTCCAAGGTCTTAAAAAGGAAGTTCCAGTCAACGGTGTCGAAGGCTTTTTTAAAGTCAATAAAAATCGCCATGCCGGGAATGTTTTCCAGCTCAGTTATCTTCATGATGTCATTGATGAGTCTAATATTCTGTCCTATGTAGCGGCCCTTGACATAGCCAGTTTGGTCTTCATTTATTAATTTGGGAAGGACTTTAGCGATTCTGTGAGCTATTGATTTTGTTGCTATTTTATAATCAACATTAAGTAACGTTAATGGTCTCCAATTTTCTAAATACAGCCGGTTCTTTCGTTTTTTTGGTATGACCTTTATTATACCTTGTCTTTGAGTGATATTTAGTTTTCCTAATTTATGGGCGTAATTAAAACTTTCTACCATTTCTTCGCCGAGTAGATGCCAGAAGTGCAAATAAAACTCAACCGAGAGGCCATCACTGCCTGGGCATTTGTTTTTGGCACACTGTTTGAGGACATTGAAACACTCGCTTTTAGATAAAAGCTGTTCAAGCTCATGCAGGTCGTGCTCTTCTAACTTAACCAGGTTAGGGTCTTGTAGGAAGGCATTATGTGTGTCACTATTGCAGGGGGCCTTTGCATACAAATTTTCATAAAATGCTCTTTGCATTTCTAAAATCTCATTTTCACAGGTAGTTTCCCTTTCTTCGTCCGTTTTAAGTCTAGTTATATGTGTTTTTGTGAACCTCCTTTTTTCGAGATTTAAAAAGTATTTGGTGTTTTTCTCCCCTTGTTCATGCCAACGTATTCTGCTTCTAATCATTGCTCCTTCAGTTTTATATTCAGCAATCTGGTTGAGTTGGGCTCTTAATTGGTAAAGCTTCGCAATGTTTTCTTTTGATCTATTTGATTGCAGTAAGGTCATCATGTCGTCAATTTCTTTTTGAAGGTCGCGTTCCTTATTTCTTTTTATTCTATTTTTCCTTTTTGAATATTGGACGCAAAATCCTCTTATCTCCATTTTGAGCATGTCCCAGTACAGGCCTTTGTCGGCGAGATAGCTGTGTTTATTTTTGTATTCGGGTATTTTGCTTTTGAGCTCATTAATGAAGTTTGCGTCTTTTAACAACGAGTTGTTAATTTTCCAAAACCCGGGTCCCCGTTTAGCATATTCTTTGGATTGTAAAGTAAAAGCGATAGCGCTGTGATCGGATATTGTGGGGTTGATGATGTTTATATCAATGGCAGACGGCAATTCTTTCGAAACAAGCCAGTAATCCAAACGACATTGCACTTTCAAGGAATTATCGCGCCATGTGTATTGTTTTTTGTTGGGATGTTGATCTCTCCAAATGTCTTGAAGTTTGAATCGTCCGACTAAGCCTTCAATCTCATCAATGACTTTTTGTTTCTTTTGAACCGGAGCTTCACCTGTTTTATCTATAGGTGCTAATGAGCAATTCAAGTCGCCTCCCAAGATGATTTGTGAATCTGCATACGGTAAAAGAATGTTGTCAAGGTTACGAAAAAACGCTGTCTGAGCGGTAATGTCATTTGGCGCGTAAATATTGCTTAGCAAGAAGGACGATTCAAACATGTTGCGATTCAAACATGGCGCCGTATTTTAGTTTTCGTTACTGTGGCGGTTGGTATAAATTTTAATCCCTTTGATAGCAATTTAATTTGGTTGTCAGTCAAATTCGCTTTCGATAGATCTTTAATAAATCTATCGTTATTTTTTGTAAGAGAAGAGGTTGATAGTTTTCTGCGTTCATTACGCTTTTTGGTTTTTATTTGTGTTTTTGTGATTTTTGATTTTCCCTTCCTTTTATTTTTTCTGTCTGTGTTAGCAGTGTTAGAACATTCAGTGAACAGACATGTGTACTTTTCAACATCTTTATTGTTTACAACTTCCTTTAATGTTGACAGTAGTGTAGGCACATTTTCAGCATCGATTCCTAGTATAGCTGCTAGGTTTTTTACACTGATGTCCGCCGATAGCGGTTTAGGTTTGGATTTGTTATTTAAGCCTCTCTCTGGAGTTCCTTTTCGGAGAGTTTTACCTTTTTCTTTGCGAAACTTAATTTTTTGTTTCTCGAGGCGGTGGTAATTAAACCTAGTGAGTGCTGATAGAAAGCCATGCTCTGCTTTTTGTTCGACCGTCTGAATGTCCAATTGCATGTTGTTTTCCTCGCCCTCAAAGCTCTGTTGACGAAGATCCCTGATTTTTCCGACATCTTCGTGAGAGCCAGTATGAACTTTGCTTATTTGGCTAGCTTTGAAGCTATAGAGAATTCATGGACACACCCTTTCGGAAAATGCTTGATATCTCTCTACGTGAGACAATAACAATAACCATAACCATAATAATAATAATAATAATGATGATGATGATGATGATGACGAAAATAATAATAATTAATCTCTATGGAGGAAGTTCCCGTCACATTGCGTGAAATTATAAGGCATGATTTGGTCCAACGCTTTCTTTACATAACACAGCGCTCTGCGAATAACGTCGTTCGCAATTTGCAATTCACCTCCCCAGTTTCCACGCTTTCCGAAAGGAACGCCTGTCTTTTTGAAGTCCCATTTGGTGGCTAAGAAAAGGAACAGCCTGCATTTACTGACTCGGGCTTTTTATAGGGAAGCCCGAGTAATTAGATTATTTGCCATCGATTTCTTTCGCGTGATAGTTAAGCGAATAATCTAATTGTTTTAGGCGTATAAATCTACTCAACGTTTAAAACTTCATCTATTTACAGACACTTCGAAAATGTTAAAAAAAGTGGCCCTCATTTTGCCAACAACCGCACACTGCTAGGCCACTCGGTACCTTTAAGAGAATAGATAGTAAGTTGCGTATAGCGATAAAAAGAACGCCTTGCGCGATAGAACTGTTAATCTTCACCTCTAAAGGTATCTTTTCGGAGATAAAATAAGGGCCTGATGTTCTCTTTTGTCACACAATGATTACGTTTAGGGTATCCTACAGTAGCTATGATCAAAGCAATTTTGTTATAAAATACAAAATTGTCGTATTTTAACAGCGCTTACTTCAAAAGTTAGATCAAAGTAAGTTGTTGAATCGTTGGAGAACTGACTTCTGAAAATAAAGGATGTTCAGCAAGCCGAAAAAAAGGTTTGTATAAGAAACAAAAATTCCGCGCTCGTAATTCATGACCAGCTTATGTAATAATGATAATGTTGGCAGATTGTTGTATGACGACTGCCGATGATTAATATTCAATTTTGTACGTTGGTATTCCTTTGTGCTCCTCTTCCTTTAGAGGGAATCTTTTTCTATGATGATTCTTTGGAGATGAAAAAAGTCTTGATGTTTTCTCATGTGACACGATTGTCAAATTTAGAGTTTACTTTATCAGACTGGACTTTTTTTAAGGTGCAACTCCTGGGAAAGGACGTATGAACAGCAAATATTCCGCCTTTGCAATACGTGACTCTGAAGTTATTGTTAGCTTTTAACAGCATTAATTCACGAGGCTGGTGATAATAAATAATTAATGACACGTCGTTTCATAGCAAAACGTCCATTCAAATAATGATATTTTTTTCTAAAATAAAATATGCTGTATTATTGCTTCGAATTTACACAAGGCAGAGTTTAAAGCTAAGCTTTAATTTGTTTAAATTTTACAAACTAACAAAGATATCGATCTTAGTTTTTTTTTTTATATTATTATTATTATGGAAACGCATTAGCTGACAGATGAAATGGCCTTCAGTAAGGTGCCTATAATTACTGAGGCGCATGGGGACTAACTAACACAGCCACCTGTAAACATTAGAATTGGTGCTGTAAAGAAGGAACGCTGAGCCAAAGCACGACAAGTTTGTGAAAAGGAGACAGCTTGATATAAACACTCAGGAAAGCACAAGATGGGTAAAATATTCAACTAACCTCTCGAATAATAAGACAAACTGAATGTAGAAGGAAGAAATCTTGGCACTTACCTCAGTGTATCACATGATGAAGATGGGGAACCTAACCGTGCATGAGAACGAGACACTGATTCAAGATTTATTTTGCAATACAAGACTCCTCGATATAAATCAAAAGATAATCATTTCTGCATTTAATGTTCCCCTTTCCATCACAGCATTACTGGGGAATGTTCTGATCATCATTGCACTTCAGAGGCCGTCTTCCCTTCATCCATCATCAAAGCTTTTGTTTGGTTGCCTCGCAATCACCGATCTCTGCGTGAGCCTCATAGCACAGTCTCTTCGTGTTACATATCTGATGTCTCCAGAACACTCCAAACTTTGTTACCATGTTTGGGTCCTTTATAATACCTTAGGTCTCATTTTTTGTGGTGTATCTCTGTTGACACTGACTGCAATTAGTATAGACAGACTTCTCGCCCTGATATTGGGGTTACGATACAAACACTTGGTAACTTTGAGGAGAGTTTGGGTCGTTGTTGTTATTTCACGGCTCTCGATAATTGCCATTGTAATCACAATCTTTTATAACTTTTCAATTAGTGATTTTGTGGTTTGCACGATCTTATTGCTGTGTATAATAATCTCAACCTGCTGTTACACAAAAATTTATTTCACATTACGAAAACATCAAGCGCAGTTACAGGGCCATGCTCACCAAACACGATCGAACAGAGGATGCTCCTGGCAATCCAAGAGATCTACTCCTCTGAATATAGCGCGATACAGAAAGTCAGTGTCCAGTGCATTGTGGGTAAATGTGACGTTAGTGGCTTGTTACCTTCCTATTGGTGTCATCATAGCTACATTTGCTATCACTGAACGAAATACACTATCCATTGACTTAGGTTGGGAAATAACGACGGTAGTCGTTTTCTTAAATTCATCCCTAAATCCTTTTATTTATTGCTGGAAAATCAGGGAAATAAGACTGGCGGTGACGGACACTATTTCTCGGTTTTGTTATTGCGTAAGGTAAATGTCTACAAATATGTCTTAAAGAACGCATCAAGCCTGGAAAACATGTCATTCATATACCTGAAAACAGTATTAGCTACAATATAATGATTAACGAATAACTTTAGGAATTCAAACAAAGTGATGTAATGGTGGCGGAGAGTTTCCTTCTCACAATTTTAACTAACAGCGCATGACCATTAAGGGATAATACATTTAGGAAGGGTATGTATTTCCTCAGGACCCTTAAGCGATCCACTGGTTTGCAATAAAGCATTGTCTACCTAGTATCTAGTACACAGGCTGGTCAAGAATAGTTCGTCAATCATTTGGAATGATAGCACCTCAGAAACGGGTAATTTTGAAAAGAAGCTAAGGAGGCACCATTAAGCAAAGAAAATATGATTGTTTTCTAAAGTCACCACTCATCACAATATTTGTTTTAACTTATTTAGCTTCAGTGATTTGTTAAATTGGTAGTTTTGGAGTTGGCAAATAATAAGCATAACGAGGACTGTTCGATTTTAAAAGGTGCATTAAAGAGGCTTAGACACAGAGTATTGAGTTATTTTCACCGTGTATAAAATTTCCTTAAAATTGAAGAAAACCTGCAAATAATAGTTTACTAATATAGAAAAACACCATAGGGTTAATAATAAACTATAAGGGACCAAAGATGATCAAGGATGGAGGACATTAACACGGATTACAAACGACGAACTTGAAAATTTAGGCTAAGCTTTTCGAGATGCGCAAGCTCCTGTAACGTCTCTATGTTTAGATGTCTAATAATCTTAATTGATGTTGCTATGGGCAACTAGTGGATCGACGCTACAGAAATGCTATTACTATTACAATATAACATTATTATAAAGTTAATTAGAACTTATGCAATCATTTGATGGACTGCTTACTTTGATCTGAGAAACCCTTTCACGAGCATGATATGTAATATATTACTGACCCCCTATCGCAGTTTTTCACAAACGCAATATTCAGGCAAGAAAGTAAGGGCATACTGGGTATTAACCCTCAGACGTACAAGCTAACTTGTACTCCTACCTTGGTACAAGGGGGGATAGGGGAACTACCTCCCCCTCGACCGTCATTCGACGGAGTCATTTGACTGGCCATCTTGGATTTTACTAATTTTTTTTTAAGTCAACAAATAAAGGAAATTAACGCAAAATCAAACCAGAATTCTTATGAAATGTATAAATTCATAAATTTGTGTTATTTGATGAAGAAAACTGGAAAAAAAAAAACTACAGAATTAGTTCCCTCAAAAAGCTGATTTTTGATCAGACTTAATAGTAACATTATTGGTAACTTTATTTACACACGGTAAATCCTTCAGCAAAGATTGTAAAAGATCAGCTATTTATCGCTAACTAAACTAACTAACCTAAACTACATACTAAAAGCTGCTTTACAAGGATGCCATGTTAAAACTCATTCAAAACTGTGGTGACGTATGCACATCAGATAAAGATGTTGCTGTACGAAGGTCACTGGATAGGCTGTTCCACAACCTGCCTCCGCTGAAAGAGAAACTGATTGGTGTGGGGCTGAGGAAAAGCCAATTTATTTTCAGTGTTCCTGACTTGATATGATATTATGTCTAGCACTCAGATACTCAGGGGTCATCCAATGTAAAGATTTCACATCATAACAGCAGCTTATTCAAATCTTTGATATTTGAGTTTACACCAACCCAGTGCCCGGAACAATTCATCGATATTAGAGTCATAACTGGCACACATTAAAATACGGGCTGCACGAATTTGGAGCTTCTGAAAAATTTCAGAGAGACCACTGCCACAGTTTCCATAGACAACACTACAGTAATTAAAACATGGTTGAACTGGACTATCATATTTATTCATTAATATATGATGTCGTATTCGCTTGATTGCAGCCAATGCAAAGGCAAATGCAAATGTTTTGTATATGACAAGGAATTTGATGGTTGCCATGGCAACGTCAAAAATGATCGCCACACAATTGACATACGAAAATTTCTGCAGAGAATGAACGAGCAGCTACTGAAAGTTTCAGCCTCTTTGAGTAAATCGTCTTTTCAAAACTTTCTGGAGGACGTCTGAGAGTTAAAGGATAAAGTATTAAGATATGGGATATTTAGCACAGATATCAAGAAGTATCGAGCAGGAAAATTGACTTTGTTTTTAATTTGAATTGACGGCTACGGGATATTTAGGCCAACAGCTATTGAGCCACAGGATACTCAGCCCCTTCCGCCCCTCCCCACGTAATGAGGCCTCATTACTGTCAACGGCCGAAAACAGGACTAACTACGCGACTGGGATAGAAAAATGAACATACTGCTTTCTGTACGAAATCTTTCCTCGTAGGGTTCCTAATAGCGATTAGCCGGTCGTTGGTGTCAAACTAAAAAGCTCAGCGATTTCTCTGGTGTTTCCCCTTTTATGCTTTTCTCAGTGCTTGTGTCACGATGTTTAAACAGAAATGGGTCTTTGCACTTATTTCGTAAGTTAAATAAACCAAACAAAATGCTTTCAATAGTGTTTTCAAATCCTAGGAGAATGACTCCTGCATTACCTTTTCATTCCTACATTCATTCGAAAACAAAAGCCTGAAAAAAGAAGAATTCAAGAACTAACACTTTTGGCTGCATTGAAAATTAAAAGAGAAAATTCAAAGTTAAAAAGACAGATCAACCGAAAATAAAGTCAATATTTATTCAGGTATATTATTATTATTATTATTATTATTATTGTTGTTATTATTATTATTATTATTATTATTATTATTATCTGTATATGTGATTGAGGCAAATGAGCAGACCCAGAGTTGACATCAATGAATAATTGTATGTTTCTAAGATTGACATTTTATAAATTAATCATCTGAGAAAAATTAGTTTTCTTTGTTTGTTATGTTTTGTTTTTTGTTGTTGTTGTTGTTCTTCGTTTTTTTGTTTTCGTTTTGTTTTGTTTTTTGTTTTTTGTTTTTTGTTTTTTGTTTTTTGTATTTTGTATTTTGTTTTTTGTTTTTTGTTTTTTGTTTTTTGTTTTTTGTTTTTTGTTTTTTGTTTTTTGTTTTTTTGTTTTTTGTTTTTTTTTTAACATGCATTTCTCTCAGCCTTGAAGAACTAAAAAGAATATTCGGACTAGTTTTGTGATGACAAATACAACTTATTTTGTGTACCTCTCTGTACCCCCGTAAATAAAATTAGAAATAGAATCGCGTGTCTTGTTTTCTTTTTTCCAGAGCAAATAAACATACTTGTACGACAGGAAGACATTTAAAATATAAACAGTTGAATATAACCGAGCATCAAATACTCCAATTCCACCTCGGCAATGGTAATAATAATAAAAAACAAATTGTACCTCAAAATTTAGAAGAAAGAAATTTTCATATTAGTTAAGGCACAGCAATGGCGGTTGCATATAGACAGGGCTAAAGCGTTTAGGTATTTTGGTTGTCAAATAACAGCAGCAGATTGGAGGCAACATCCCTTTATCTTATTTTTTTTTTTTTAGAAACATAATATTACCACGGTAGCTACATGCATGCAGTGTCTTAAGAGTTTTGGGTATTAATAATACATTGTTAGGTAATTTGCACATTCATAATTTATATATACAACAAAAACACAACAATATTTATCAATACACCGATCCCGTAGAAAGGGCCTGAACTATGGGCAAAATCTTTGAATGCACAAACAAAAGCATAATCAACATACGTAGACGCAACAACAAAAGGCGTTAATTATCAGCAATTTACTGCGTTTGCATAAGTCGGTACATGCATCAGAGTAAGTCAGCTCTAGCAGGTGTTTTGGTCAACAAAGCAACTCCTCGAAAATAATATTTAAGGGGAAACGAAGGAAAGATTTCTGACTGCTAAACTACAAGGTGAGCACATTGAAACTCATTCAGTAATAGCTCGTGGACTTATAGGTAGGGGTAGGGGGTAAATCACGTTTTTTTTTTTTTCGCCTCCACAAGTGGGGTACGGTTCTGATAACATCAGTTTCCAGAAGGGTTCATGCATTTTCTTCGTGTCGGGTTAGTAACTGGTATTGCCGAGTTTTTGTAGCAGTTTGGCGAGTCCGTTATACGAGTCAAACATTGAGAATAAGGATTTAAAATAACGTATTACGATATTCGTTACGCTATGATGTCCAAACTTCCAAGGTAAACAAAGGTAAACATCTTAAGCCAAATGCCCGAACAATATTTGATGCAAGTGATAAATCTTTTAATCTTCTTATGTGCTGAGATATATCAATTGTTAGGAGAAAGTACATGTAGGCTTTATTGCATAAGTGGACCACACACATGAAATCGCATAATTATTATCTCGCATCTTTATGGCCCTAAGTCAATTTATGTTAATGGATTCATATACCTGCGTAATATGTAGGTTCTAAATTGCATATATATATATATATATATATATATATATATATATATATATATATATTTTTTTTTTTTTTTTTTTTTTTTTTCCTAAATAAGAACACGTACATGTCTTCGGTTGCGAAATTCACTTTTTACATTTCACAACCCCTTAGCTGTCTGAAATGTTAATACTTAGCGTTTCTTCTCACGATTATGGACTTGGATGTTGCGTTCCCCAAAAGAAGCATATATTTTACAAAACAGTTTTGTATTTACGCGTAGTAAATAGAGGGAAATGGTTAGGAAACCTGGCGAAGTTCTTTGTTGTATGTTTTTGTGCGCTATTTTGGCATTTGACCCTCCACACAACCTGACAAAATACAAACGGTGGTTATATGTACTCATTCAACTAACCAATAGAAGCATTGCGATTACGTAATTCACGCAAAATCGACGAGCATAAAACAAAAGATGTGCAGGGTCAAGGACCTTCCAAAATACATCTCAACATGTTTGTTTGCTTCTTTGATGCTTACCGGCCCTCCTGACCGCTTCCCTCAATTAACTATGATTTACCGGAACAAAAATTTCTAAATATTTGCCCCAGTTTAAAGGGAGAAAGTTTACTACTTAGGTTTATGGGTGAGCTAGAACTATACTATCAGCACCAGCGAAAATATCATTAGCTATTAATAGGAAATAATCATTCCAATTCAACGACAGGAGCAACAAACGACAGCTAAACTACTGTTACTACGCTCAGCATGACGCATGAATAGAGTGTTCCAAACGTCTTCGTGAAAGATTGTGGACTTAACAAAAGGAGTGACATAACTATAGAAACATTAACATCTATAACTACCAGCTCAGAGGGAGAACACGAAAATGGCGACTTCGAACGTAACTGAAGATGGAAATTACACAAGTCTGTGTAGCACAGGTCTCCATGGCACATATAAAAAGATTGTGTATTCCACAGTCAACAGCACGCTAGCTGTAATTGCAATCTTGGGGAATGTTTTGATCATTGCTGCTCTTCAGAAGGTGTCGTCACTTCATCCGCCATCAAAACTTTTGCTGGGCTGCCTAGCAACCACTGATCTCTGTGTAGGCCTCATTACGCAACCTATACATATCGTCTTCTTGGCATCACCAGAAAACTCCAAAAGTTGTTACTATCTTAACTTGCTTTTTAATAGCACGGCAGTAATTTTTGGAGGAGTGTCTCTGTTAACACTGACTGCAATAAGTGTAGACCGGCTTCTCGCTCTACTGTTGGGATTAAGATACAGACAAGTGGTAACTTTAAGACGTGCGTGGATTTTTGTTGCCGTGTTTTGGCTTTTCTGCTTTGGAGTTGCAATGATGTTCTTTTACGACTATCTTATTACTATATCCATCATTTGTATAGTGATGTCATTCTGCATATTAATGTCAATTCTCTGTTATACGAAAATCTACCTTAAGCTTCGCCATCAGCAAGCACAGGTACAAGAAAATGTCCACCGAGGGCTAACGAACAATGAAAGAAGTTCGCTGAACATAGAACGGTACAAAAAGACGGTGTCCAGCGCATTATGGGTACAAATTACATTAGTGGTTTGTTATCTCCCGTATATTATCGTAACTTCGATAACTGCCATCACAGAAATGCATACACAGTTCCTTGATCTTTTTTGGGAGGTAACGATATCTCTTGTATTGTTCAGCTCATCCCTAAACCCATTTTTGTACTGCTGGAAGATGAAGGAAGTGAGGCAAGGAGTGAAAGTTGCGATTAGACAGTTGTGGTGTTTCTGAAATTTTTATATAATAACTTAATTGTCACTTTATTCGACTATGGCGATATTGTTGCGGGAAGTGGAGGGGGGGGGGAGATTGGTATCTGAATTCAAATGCTTAAATGGTGAGATTATTTTCAATTTTTCAGTCAAAACTTCAAGTTCCCATCATTCTTATAATACACGTAATAAGGACAATTTCCATTATCCTAAGGTGCGTCCCAATTGGTATAAACAGAGATTTGTTTTTCATGCCATAAGGGAATATAATGACTTAGAACCTAGTATAAGAAGAGTGAAATGTTCACATATTTTTAAAACTAGCTAGACCCTTTTGTATAGCTCAAGATTTCTTTGTGGTATTGTATAATTTTACCGTGTTAGTTCTTTGTATTTAGTTTGTAATTTAATTTTCTACATAGGGCTTCCTTGGCGAATTGTGTTCCCTGGTTAAATAATGTCATCACCATCATCATCATCATCATCATCATTGCTTAACTGTTTAGTATCTTTTCGTACGGATACCTTATTTATTAGATAGTCTGTAATCTTGCAATCATTATGTCGCACACCCTAAACTGGAATCACGTGGTTATACCATTATATCATTGTACATAAATTAGTGTTGTTCAGTTCTAATAAAGCAGTTGTGTAGAGCACTTGTCACGATTCATTGCGTACTCTATAGTAGTACTCCGGATCCTAATACACAACACTGTACAATGTACCTGGATCTAAAGATCATTTACATTGTCATCGGTATGTCCGGGCCTCGGCGCTTAGTGCTTAGTGCTATATAGGTGTCGCACTATTTAACAAATTGAAGTCAGTTTTTCATTCGTCTGTCCTGTTATTGACCAGGAATTTCGTCATAACGTTGTCAAAGTACCTGTGGATCCACGAGGCGATAGCCGAGTGAATCCGCAGACTATTTTGATAATGTTATTTTGATAATGTTATTTTGACGAAAATCATCGTCAGTAACAGGATAAACGCATTAAAAACTGACAACAATTTACGATAACAAATTGTCAAATTGTCCGCTCTTGCTCGTTGACGCATCCCATAAATTATAAATTCATGTGTCTGTGACAATAAAAATTAGCCAATGAGCGCGTGAGAATTTCTGCAGTTATCGTAAAAATCGGAGTTGCGCAGGGAGCATGGGAAGAGTTTTAGCGGAGTTCAGGCGGCCCCAAAGGGACGCCAGGGATCCGGAAACCCATACTCAAATAAAAAAAAAAAAAAAAAGAAAACCCAATAACGGATTTCCTCATGGTTGTCATAGCTAGAGGCATTGATCGTGAACGTGTACGCGCGACGACGACGGCGATGACGGCGGCGGCTGCGGAGTTGCGCGATAAGGCGGCCATTCTCCAGCTAATAGGTTGACAGAGACACGCAGCCCTGATTTTGAGCGGACTTCTTTGATATTGGACATCTATGTTAGGGTCCACTGACACCTATCGTAACAATTTATATGCTGACCAGTGACACGTGATCATGTCGCGGACTCAAGTCTAGAGCTTGTCGTGGTCATGTGTTTTTCGACACACGATTCGACTGCTGACCAAGTGCTGGTTCTTGATCGGATCGCGGGCTCATTTCAAGTTAACTTGTTGTAATCAGTACCGGGTTGTTCGGAAGCCGTTCAACGCTAACCCAGGATTAAAAGTTAACGGAAGAATATTTTTTTTCTTGTATGCAAATACTTTTCACTGCTTATGTTTTGTACAGTTCGAGACTACTCGCAAAGTACACTTAGACCCAATACAGAAGGCCAAACGATATAAACAGGAAACCTTACAGTACAGTTACAAAATTGAAATCAAAACTCTCGCTTGTCCTAGCATAGATTAATTGGGCTTTGAACAAACCGACCCAGGTGTTCTGCTCTTAGACTTGGCTAAAAGTATTTATTAAACTTAAATCAATCGATCACTTACATCACTACAGAAAAGATAACGCTGAGTTTTGTCATTTGATTAAGTTTGATACTTTTAGGTTGACCCGAGTCGGAAACTTACAGACGTTACGGAAACATGGCTCATAGATAATCTATGTAAAACAATATTACGTGTATATATATATATAACTAACTGCAGACAGTACTGTTTCGGCCTTCTGGGCCTCATCAGTGCAGTGCTGAAGACTAGGATGGAGGCTAAGCTTAAAAAAGCCACCCCAAATACTACACATGTGGTAGTATCTAAGTCATTACCAGAGTGCTCAAACTAGCGAGCTAGTGAGCATGCGCATATATATATATATATATATATATATATATATATATATATATATATATATATATATATATATATATATATGTTATTTGCCGGCTTAGGGTCGGTCCGTATATTGAAAAACTATGAACGATGTCTTGAAAATGCTGCCCGAGGCGCGCCGCAGGCCGAGAGCAGCATTTTGAAGCCCGGGGTTTTCTATAAGGCGGCAAATAACATGTTTATTTTATTTATTTATTTATTTTTTTCCTGCAGTAAATTGGTTTTACAGATTACAAATGGGTTTGTTTACGTAACTCCTGTCATTGAATCGGCTTGCGCTCCCTCTACTAACGATTTGTAAAAAATCTTGGCAACGAGCGAGTAACTCAAATAGCAGACGAAGAAAGATGGTGAACAGATTTTTCCGAACTGTTTTATGTTAGTTCCATAAATTTCACCAGCTAAGTTCTCCAAAATTGTTTTTGCGGTGTGAAATTTCGTGGGAAGTTTGAAGTTTTACTACAAAAACAATTTCTGTCAGTCGTTGCTTTTAAAACCACCTAAACTCAGACTTTTCTACCGTAAATTGAATGGCAGAAAGCGAGGAAATTCGTTAAGTGTATGCTACAGAAATTCTCCTGAATACAGCAACGATCAGATAGGTAAACTCGACTGAAATTGACTAAAATTCTACGGCGAGAGAAACACAGGATTGCGCGCCATTACAGCGCCAAGCTACAAACAACCCAGCAAACTCTCACAACTTCAAAACACTCAATTGAATTTACTTACAGTGACTTTCCTTGCCATTTTAAAGTGAACAGAGAGAAACTTGCGTTGACTAATCGTCGCTAGATATGTAAAAAAGGCAAAAGATTGACGATTACCGCTAACTTTTAGGAGCGAAATTTAGACAGCGGGGAAAAACTCCGGCCCGTGGGCCGTACCGTAAAAAGCTGGACCAGTCATCTGCGTATGATTAGCCAATCGAATTCGAGGATTTAGGATTCCGGCCCGCTCAGATGCTTGCGAAGAAAATAATAGGGATTATCAATGGAGATGAAAATTAATATCATTTGCGAAGTGTGAGAAAACAAATATGATTTAAGGAATATATTCGTATGAGCTTCTTTCTGACAATTTAAACATTAGCGGCCAATACATTTAGGAACAGAGCGTATTTCCTCTGGACCCTCCAGTGATCAACCGACTTGCAATAAAGTATGGTCTACTTAATATCTAGTACTAAGGTTAGTCAAAAATAGGTAGTCAATCGTTTGGAATAATTGTCCTGAGAAAAGAAAATATGGTTGTTTTCTAAAGTCACCACTGATCACAATATGTGTTTCTACTTATTTAGTTTCAGTGATTTGTTAAGTTGGTAATTTTGGAGTTGGCAGTTAATAAACATTATTATACATTGAACTCACTATCTCTTTTCTGAATTGCCGAAAGCGTGTAGTGAATTTTCGAAATCAGCGTCTGTAACGTCATAGCTGCAGATTATACAATAATCATGTCAAGGACACTCAAGGTCACGGGTAATCGTGTCATAAAGGACCGCGGTACATGATTTCTAAGGGTAATCCTGTCAAGTCCGCGCGCTTTGTGTTGCTTGCCGTCAGTGAAGAAGCAAAAACATGACTTTCATTTTTTTCGTTCAATGTGTAATTAAACAATTATTGGATTCGGTTTTCGTGATATCCAGAATAATTAAGGTCTCGGCAAGGGTTATCAGCCTCAGCCTTCGCCTTCGGCTTTCGGCTAATGATATTACTATTACAATACTATTCTTCGCTGGTAGCTGCATGCATGCAGTGTCTCAGGAGTTTTCGGTATTCAAAATTACATTTTTAGGCAACTTACATATTCATAATTTCTATATACAAAAAGACAGCAAAATTTATTAATACCAGCGCCGATCCGGTAGAACGGGCCTGAACTATGGGCGAAATCCTTGAAATTGTGGAAAGAAAAATAAAAGAAAGAGATATTACAGCCCCTGTCCCTGTATTAAGACATAATCAACATATGTAGGCGCAATAACGTGCTGTTGTTGGAAAATAGTCCCAACACCAGGCGCTAATTATCAGCACTTTTTACTGCGTCTGCGCATATCGGCAAAAGCATCAGAAAAATAAATAAAAAGAAAAAAAAAAAGCTTTAGCAGGTGTTTCGGTAAACAAAGCAAGTCGTGATAATAATATATGAAGGAAAGCGAGAGAAAAGCGCTCTGACTACTAAACTGCAAGGTGAGTACATTGAAAGCCATGTAGTAATAGCTCATAGTTTTATTGTTGATAAGATACCCGGTACAGAGCAGATGTATTCCCGGGGTAAATCATGTTTCTTTTCGCCTCTGCGATCATGGATGTTGCCGCATGTTATTTTCCGAAAGGGTCGGGTTAGTGAATCGTATCGCTGAGTTTTTGTTACAATTTGGCGAGCCTGTAAGACGAGTCACACAGTATATATGCACGTATACCCGGGGTAGGGGTAAATCACGTTTGTGTCGCCTCCACAAGTAGAAGACGTTTCTGAACATCAGTCTCCAGAAGGGATAATTTTTTTCCTGTCGAGTCAGTGACTGGTATCGCTGGCAGTTTGGCGAGCCTGCAAGACGAGTCAAACAGTGAAAACAAGAATTAAAAAAGTATTACGATATTGACTGGGGAGGCGCGGCGATGGGCCACTTGGCTCGCATGCAGACTTTTTTTTTTTTAAGGTATTGACTATCCCATGATTTCCAAACTTCTGTCAATGTTTTTCCTAGGTAAACTGGTATTGCGGCGCAGAAATACACTGTGATATTTTTACTCCACCTTTTCTGATGAGTGGTATATGGGTCAAATTTTAATTTTTCGAAAATTAGAGATAAACCGTGTGACTTCCTTGTAATCGTATTAGTGTTCTTTGATAGCCAACTTGAATTAACGAGCCCAATGGGGGTATATACATCTAAGGTAAACATCTTCGGCTAAGGGCAAAAAATCCCTATTTTTTGTTTTTTTTGTTTTTAAATATTCAAGTTAAAGAAAAATGTCTTTGCGTCAGTCATACTGAAAAAAAAAAAGAAGTGGCGATATAGTAATATAATAATGATCATTCCACGCCTTAATAGTCTAAACCTCAAAATATTGCGCATATTTCCTGAAAGATTGCCCGATAAATTGTCATTATGTAATATTAGACTTCCATGAATACAATACAAAAATGGTTTCAATAGTAAAAATACGGCCGTGGGCGATATTTGATGCAATTCATAAAGCTTTTATTTTGAGTTTGCGCCTAGGAATTATTATTGTTCGGAGAAAGTATTAGTAGGCTCTCTGGCATAAGTGGACCACACATGAAATATCACGTACCTGTAGCCCTAAGTCAATATACGTTGATGCATTTATACACCTGCGTGAATACGTCCAAGTTTCATTTTCTTTTTGAAAATAAGATCACGTAAGTGTTTTCGTTTGCTACGTTTTACACTCACGTACCTGACGAAAATGGACTGCGATCTTCCGAAACGAATCTTGCGCTCCCCAAGAGTCGCACAGATTTTACAAAAGTTTTGCATTTACCAGAGCAAAATTTTGGAATGATTTGCCAACCAATTTTTATAACATAGCTTTAGCGTAGCGCGCGTTCTGATTGGCTAATACGCTCGATCCATTTGCCCGTGGGTTGCACGCTCACGTCAGTTTGTTTATTTGTACTTTTTCTCGGCAATTTTTTTCATCGATGTTTTTAAAACATGATTCCTTTTTTTAAACTCCTAAAATATGGAAAGATTTAATCATTCTTCCGGATATGAGAAAGATTATTCCTGTGAGCTACGAAATTTCGAGCTCAAGTTTTTTGACGGGCCTCCACCTAAGAGATTTGCTAATTTAAGCGAGAGGGAGTTGAATCAGCTGGTTGAACAAAGGTACTCGGCACTCGGAGACAGACCAAGAAAAAACAACAAACTGGTCTGTATCAACCTTTCGAGGTTAGTAATGTATAGCGGGAGTTTTAGAGAGAATTTTTCAGCGATTTGGCGACAATAAAATTCAGTACAAGCTTTCATTGTAAAACTGTTCTGTGGTCCAAAGCCATTTAAATGCTTTCGGCGAGCAAAACTTGTACAAGAGAGTCAAATTTCTGTTATAAGTCTTGCTTACGAAATCATTCTGTTTTTCTGAGCTTTAATAAAGGAATTTTTATGAAATATTGGTAGCCTCTGCAGATGAATTATTTCCCTGGTTCCAGTTTTGCTCGATCGCTCGACTCGCTCGATCGTAAATTGAACTCTTGAAATTGAAGAAACAGCCGCTCGAAGGAGCAATTGCATCGTGCATAAATATAAACTTACGTTTTTGACAATTTCCTTTAAGACTCAGTCTTGTATTCATTTAAGCTTATTTTACCAAATAACGAAAGAAAGAAAGCCATTCATGTGTTCAACTTCAGACGTGCAACTCATCAATTTAAAACGAAATGGAAAGGAAAACGAAACCCACAAACCTGCTACTGAATAAGAGCATCTCAAACAGCTCAAAGACAGGGGTGTTTGTTCGCTTTCTTCTCCACGCTTTCTTTTAAGAAATGTCTGGTTCCATATTGTTCTTTTCTTTTGCTGGAGAGGCCATGAAGGACAGAGAGCTCAGCAACCAAAAGGTTCAACCATGCGTAGTTGGTTTTCAATTCTTCGGAAAACTGATCCAGATTTAAGCTTGACTAACGTTTGAGAAACACTTTTACCGAATGTAACTTTCGTTTGTTGTCAGCTTGATATTTAAGTTAACGAGCAGTTTGAAGTTGTTTGTTTTCCCGAGATCGAGAAAAGGCAAACTATAAACTCGCCGCGATCCAAGAAATATTTTGATGTGTCGCTTTGCATTATTTTGGAATGAACATTTTCGCGCGGTTTATCGCATTTTTGACTTCATGTAAGCCGGACGGTATTCAATATATACTCAAAAGTCTCAAAAGTCTCAATTTAATAAAAGAACTGGTAAGCGTGCAGTGTGAAACTATCGAGTTGTGTATGTACTTGGGAGGTTTGCTAAGCACTCAAGAAGCTAGAGTCGCACTCGGCTATCGCCTCGTACGACTCTTACGCTTTTCTCGTGCTTAGCAGGCTCCCACGTGCATATATAACTCGATAGTTGCACGCTGCACGCTTACCATTTCTTAAATATAGACGGAAGCTCACTCAAAAGATTTATGGGTAAGCTAAGCCGGTGTTATCACGCTCTGAACGACACATTACTGGAGTATTGGAAACGCCACCGCAACAGATTGTGCACTCTGACAAAGGTAGCTGAGAGACAAAACTAAAGGATCATTAACACTAACACAAACTGAGAGAAAGAGACAGAGACAGAGACAGAGACAGAGAGAGAGAGAGAGAGAGAGAGAGAGAGAGAGAGAGAGAGAGAGAGAGAGAGAGAGAGAGAGAGAGAGATGGCGACTTTGAACCTTACTGAAGATGGCAACTACACAAGTCTGTGTAGCACAGGCCTCCATGGCACACATCAAAATATTTTGTATTCCACAGTCAACAGCACGCTTGCTATAATTGCAGTTTTGGGAAATGTTCTGATCATTACTGCTCTTTAAAAGGTGTCATCTCTTCACTCGCCATCAAAACTTTTGCTGGGTTTCCTAGCAACCACGGATCTTCTGTGTGGGCCTCATTACGCAGCCTGTAAATACCGCCCTTTGGGCGTCGCCAAAAGACTCCAAAAACTGTTACTATCTTTTCATGCTTTCTAAAATCTTGGCAGTAATTTTTGGGGGAGTATCTCTGTTTACACTGACTGCAATAAGTGTTGACATGCAGACTTCTCGCTCTTCTCTCGGGGTTAAGATACAGACAAGTCGTAACGTTAAGACGCGCGTTGATTTTTGTCGCCGCAGCTTGGCTATTTTCCCTTGGTGTCGCAATGATGTTCTTTTTCAACCGTCGTATTGCCATGTCCATCATCAGTACAATGATGTTATTCTGCATAGTAACGTCGATTGTCTGTTATACGAAAATCTACCTCACGCTACGAAATCGCCAAGCACAGGTACAAGAAAATACCTACCAAGGAGAAACAAACGGAGGAGGAACTTCGCTGAACGTAGAATGATACAAAAAGACAGTGTCTAGTGCACTATGGGTACAGATTGCATTATTAGTTTGTTATCTTCCATATGCTATCGCAGCTACAATATCTAACAGCAAGGAAACGCGCGCACGATTAATTGAACTTTTGTTAGAACCAGCACTATCTCTTGCATTGCTCAACTCATCTCTAAACCTATTTCTGTACTGCTGGAAGATGAAGGAAGTAAGGCAAGCAGTGAAGATCACGATCAGACAGTTGTGGTGTTTCTCAACCTAAATGTACAATGCCTTCGATCTGAATGTGATTTGCATTGTCCTTGGTACCTTTTAGTACTCTATCGGCGTATATTACAGTACTGTATATTGGGGACTTAAGGTGGCTCAAAACTGTTTCCAACGCTTTCCAGTACGTAGATATTGTGTCACTATTGCCACTCTTTACCAGCTGATGCTACAATCATAGTATGCAAAAATTACCTAATCATTGATGAACTTTGTTATCATGTTTGTTACTCAATAGGTAAACAAAGCAATTGTATGACCTGTTATAACTACTCTTAATTTTAGCTTTAATTACCTATATTTTAAAAACGGAGCTAAGACTTTTTTTTTCATATTATCAAATTTGATTAGCAGTATGACACAACTTTTAGCAAAACCTGAAAATTTCTTCACACATTGTCAGAGGCTCCTTAAATTTTCAAATATTTAATGCGTTCACCAATGTTTTTGTTTTTTTTTTTTTTGTTTTTTTTTTTTTTAATACCATGATTGCAAGAGCAATTAATAAAGAGTGGCTACAATTACCCATGGAGTATTGGATACTGTTGAGAACTGTTTTGAGTAACCTTTATGTATTATAGTACTATATTATCCATTGTTTTTTTTTTTTTTTTTAACGACGAGGAATTCCAAGATGGCGGATCCACCAGGTAGTTGTTTGGTATGAATGATGAAATTACCAAGAGATATGGCTTCAATATCTCACGTTGTTTAACTCAAAAACAATGGTTTTAGAATATTGTATTCCCTCTAACGTTCATTGTCATCGTTAGCACTTTCGTGAAATTACTGTGAAGGGGAAGGAGAATTTCCCATCCCTCAACCGTTCGTAGGCAGACAAAAAGAGCTAGATGTTGATAAATCTTACACCAATATCAAAGCCAATTTATAATGGTAACTGAACTGAGTGGAGTGCAATTTGGTCTGAAATCATACGCGTGATTTCAAAATCGAACGAGCGCGTAGCGCGAGTTCGATTTGAAATCACAAGTATGATTTCAGACCAAAATTGCACGACATGAAGTTCAATTGCCACTTTATTAGATCCATTTTGAAATCGCACAATTTTATCGCCTTAATTTTTAGACTTTTGGTGTATTGTTCCAGTAGCCGGTTTGTTACAAAAAAAGCGGAACCGGAAACACCTTTACGTCTCATTTAGTATGCAAAACGATGTCATGTGACGAAAACTCATCCGAGCATGACATAGAAACAAGCGGTTTTGAAGTCAGAACGAAAATAGTCTGCTTCAGGTATAAAAGTTCAATTCTCGTCGCTTGAATCAATGATGGAAGGTCTTTCTTTCTTCTGTGGTTGAGACTGAGACTTTTCATTGTCTTTGGAGAAGGAATTTGAAGGTGCATCCTGCGTAATTCTGCGATGGATTTCTTTTGAGTTGTGAAACTCCCTCGAGTGCACGATGCCCAGTGGATGGTACGTTTTTTTTTTCTTTCATACCGTTTAATGGCATGATTTTAAGGGAGTCCAGCTCGTTATCATCTCCGTTTCTTTTTGTGACCTCGGCGAAGGACTCAATACTCAGGACCTTGTCAAGTTCTTGCGGCGCCATTTGTTTCAAGATATTTCCAAGATGGCGGGACTAACACCAGCTTCGTAAGACGTTCATTCATTCACTGTTTTGTGGAGCGGGGTGTATTTCGACTATGTTTATTCACAGCGACAGAGTTGAGCTCTTTTGTTGCTTCGTTTGAAAATACCAGAAATCTGGAAACATCTACCTTCTTGAGATGGCCCTGAATTTGTTGTTGTGTGGTTTTGTTTTACTGGACTCGGTATCATACGGATTTTGAGCAGATGTTGAAGAAAAATCGCCAAAATATTCATCAAAATGGACACTGAAAGTTGGAAACTTCCATTAAAGTAGGTGTTCAGCCTGAAGGAGCTGATAATCGTCATTTAGAAACTGTAATTAATTACATTCGTCAAGTTTTTTGGAAAAAAAAACCCACAATAACAACAAAGTTTTGGCAATACTAGTTGCTAAATTCTCCACACAACGGCTTTTTGCCTTTCATTTTCCTGAAATTTTATTGTTTACTTTAAACTAATATTGAAATCTGATTTGTTGTTTTGTTTTACTGTCCCATTCTCAATGGCTGAGAAAAAGATGCGATTTAGAGCAAAAAATAGTGCGATTCGTGAATAAATCGCACCATTGAGAGCCAATCAGATTGCAAGGATAGCCAGTGATTTCAAAATGGATTTAATAAAGTAGTGATATAAATTCCAGTTATTGTAAACAACTACGAAGGAGAGGTCAGATAACTTATATGACCAATCTGTTCTTAATATACATTTCTGTCACCCAATTTTCCTGTACAAAAAACACTGTCTCATTGTGTGCAAAGGTCAAATTCACCTTTAGCGCCATTATGGTGTGTTAAGCCTGGGCCAATCAAATTGATGGTTTTTGCGTTAGGTCAGTCAAGGCCATGCGGTCTTATCTTTTCACATATGGTTTACTTCAAGTCCTTTAACCTCTCAGAGTGTTGCGAAAAATTCCCGCCCACCCAACCCTATTTGGCTCTCTTGGAGCACAGTATCACACTTAACTATAGTTTGTATCAAATCTTTTGCCACACATAATCATATTGCTATGTAGTGGTTGTAGTTTATCCAGCTTAGTGCTGTTGGACTTGAGCACCATGCTTGCCCATTGAGAGTTTTATTTATTCCATTCTAAAGTTACAAAGATAAATATAAAGTAGACAAGTAAGAGGAGAAATGGAAAAGGGCAAAAATATAACAAGCTAATTAGATACCCTTGTTTAATTGACAGTAATAATTAGGGTAAAAAAGTTAACTTAACATAGGAGAGGAAGAGGTATGAATTAATTAATACTGAGCAAAATAATACTGGAAGAGTGCTTTTTCAAAACGTTTTCTAGTCGCTAAGTTACGTATAGATAAGGGAAGGTCATTCCAATAGTAACATCCAAGAGTTTGTTCTAATTGTTACTGTTAGTGTCACGCCAGGTGCTGGTTTGGACACATGGGCCACGCTTGCTCATTGAGCTTTGCTTACAAATGTTATAACATTAATTTGTTAGTTTAACAGGCTTAGAACAACACTTCTAATTGATTGATTGATTTCTTAGAATAAATAAACTTTTAGAGGGGATGAAGTGCTCAATATAGGTCGCCCTTTTTCCACATAGACTCAAATGGCCCCCCAGATAGCCATGTTACCAAAGAATCAAACCTATGTTGTTTGCTGTTCTCATTCTTCCGAAGGGAGAGGGGTAGGGGTGAGAATTAGGACCCCAGGGGGAGAATGAGGACCTCTCAATAGCTTGGTGCCTACAGTGACTCCCGGAACGGAGGGAGAGGATTATTTCCTCTTAGGGCCTGGGGATTAGGACCCCGGGGAGATTATGAGGACCTCTCTGCAGCCGGTTGCTGTTTATTAATAATGTACTTATTGCTTAGGTCCTCTCGTTGCTAACCACCTGACCGGTGTCATCCTTTACGATTCCTATTGGCAACTCGAGCACTTTATCTCCTGCCCCTTTTCTCACATCAAAAGCTGTTGTTGTCTTGTTTGATTTCATGGGTTGGGAGCATTAATGGTGTTTATAAGGGGCAGCTGGGTACCTTACCTAAATTACCCATCAAAACTGAGACCCAAGGCCTTAATCTAATTTTGTATTTCTGATTAACACATGGCACAATTTGTGTGTTTTTTTTTTTTTTTGTCTGTTTGTTTGTTTGTTTGTTTTTTCTTTTCTACGAACAACAAGAGCTACAACTCAGAAAGATTTTATTACCACTAGAATTATCAACTTTTATTACCGTTAGAATTATCAACTATAAGAAGTTATTAAAGCATAAAGGAAAAAACAAAAACAGTCCAGTTTTACAACACCAAAGAAGCACGCGATTATCTTTACTGGAGATATAAACTGATGTTTACTTTTGCCAACCATACACTCCAATATTCGAATTTTGTCTCGATGTTAGTTATAATTGATCAAGCTGTGAATAGATGACTTGCCGCACATTTCAAGGATCAATTGTAGCCAGTACAAAATATTGCACGGCAAGAGAGAGGGAAAGAAAAAGAAAAAAAGAACCTTTACCTTTTATTATTTTTACCGCAATGATAAAGTGAATGATGCCGAACAGAACACAAGAGTAATTTACATCAGTTATTGCAATTGAATCATTTCTTCGTGTAATATCCGAAATAATGAAGTATTTCGCAAGTTTTCCAATCTGAAGCGGAGGGCTGATATTAAAGGGGCTAGGTAACGCTGTTTTAGGTAAATTTGTTTGATTTTGTTAATTATGAGCTCTAAATGTCAAATTGGCAGAGCAAAAGTCTTTCATTTGCAAAATCACGGCCACATAACAACTGAGAATGATTTTCCAGCTGTGTGAATGACATTTTGATATAAACTGATATAAATTTGATAAAAAGGTAGGCCGACGTTTTCACATATACCCAAATGCAATCCATTTTATTCCTATCCAGTTTTGTCCATCCATGTCCTTTCTTGGCTTTCCTGTGTTTTGTTTGAGATCTTCATAGTTTTGAGCCGTTTTTGTGATATTTTAGTTAATTCTATGACCATTTGATCGGTGCTGAAATTGCCTAAAATTGCGTGACCTGGCCCCTTTAAAATTACAGTACGTCCCTCGTCATTAATTGTATTACAAAATGTTAATGATGCGTCATTAGAAACGTGATAATTACTTTTACGGTAACAGTTTGGGTGACTCGTTAACATATGCTGAATTACTATGTGGTACATTTTGTTCAGGTTTGACAGAAGAAAAAAAAAGTCCCAATATTTTAATTGAAAACTTGTTTATTTGCTTGATTTATTCCTTAAGTATTTTATACTGGATTAACCTGAAGGAAGCAGAGCATTATCACTTATAAAAATGGCTAACTTAACGGAATATGGAAACCACACGACTCATGGAACTTTCTATTGCTTTGTGGGGATCAGTGGAATGAAACAAACTATATTCCTTTCAGCATTGAATTTTCTTACATTTATCAGTGCACTCCTTGGGAATGCTATGATCATTGTTGCTCTTCAAAAAGTGTCTTCCCTTCATTTGTCGTCAAAACTTTTATTTCGTTGCCTTGCCTGCACCGATCTCTATGTGGGCCTAATTTTACAGCCTCTCTACATTACATATTTACTGCCTTCAGAAGATTCCAAATGTTGTTACTATTTCCAAACCATTACTAATATGGTAGCTGCGGTATCCTATGGGGTGTCGCTATCGTCTTTGACTGCAATAAGCGTGGATAGATTTCTCGCGCTGTTATTGGTGCTAAGATACAGACATGTGGTAACTTTGAGGCGAGTGCAGGTCGTTGTAGTCTTGTTTTGGCTTTGTAACGGTGCCACTGCAATAACATACCTTTACAACGACAATCTTACTATAGCTATCGTCTGCTAGGGGCTGTCACTGTGTTTAGTAACCTCGGCCTTCTGTTACACGAAGATCTTTATTACACTCCGCCAACGCCAAATCATCTTCTACTACCAGAAGAAGATCACCAAGAAGGATCGAACAAAATGGGAACTCATATAAAAATAGCACGATACGAAAAGACAGTATCCAGTCCAATGTGACTACAAATTACATTGGTAGCTTGTTATCTCCCATTTGGTACAGCAATGGTGGTAGTTTATTTAACTGAAACTCCTCCGTCTGTTGCCCTCGTTTGGGAACTCACACTATCTCTTCTTACGTTTAATTCTTCTCTTAACCCGATTCTCTACTGTTGGAAAATCAGAGGAGTAAGAAAAGCAGTAAAGGGAATGATAAGGAAGACATTTTGTCCTGTCAAGTTAGCCGTACCATCGGTCTATAGACTGTAAAGAACATATACTGAGAGCATGTTACTTCCAAAAGAGTTAACGTATACATTATTTCTGAGTAATAGAAAACAAAAACAAACAAAAAAACAAAAACAAAAACAAAACAAAAAACAGGTTGAAGGTGCTTGCATATGAAAGAAGTAAACATTTTATTTTACTAATATAAGTTAAGTCTGATAAGAGTCGACTTTCCCTTCAGAAAATCGAGCAAATTAACCACAATGACAGGTAATAAAGATAGAACAGTTCAGCAGTGGCTGTTCTCTTAATGTACTCTGTAAAAGTTTCCAGCACTATTATAAGAGCAATAAATAACAACAGAAATCACAATTGACTCGGATTCTGAGCGGAGACTAGTATTATTTACATTAATAATAATTATAAGTTGGTGAAAGAAAATAGCATAGAAAGTGAATATCGATTGGAGCCTAGAGGCTAAAGGAACCGCAAAGTTTCGAGGTGGCTTCTAATAACTATTATTATCAATATACGCGGCCAAATTGAAAACAGCCCTCTTGAAAACACGCGCTTTGCGGGCCGCAAATGACTCCTAGCGGGCCGTTAATGTATTAACGGCCCTGCAGCTGATTGGTTCTCGGTTCATCATCCGATGAATATTAACCAATCAGGTTACGTTTATTGACGCGGGAAAACCATTCAGGTGCGAACAGCTTGCGTAGTGAACGTTTGCCGTTTGGAAATTTCATTTTAAAATGGAAGAACTCCCAAATTTTCAGCTTTTTTCTAGTCAAAACTCGGACTTAGACAACGAGCAACTGGATGAGATTGGGCAAAAAGCTCGAGCGAAAAACACCAAGAGAACAACTGAGTGGGGAGTAAAAAAGTTCGAGAAATGGTGTGAGAAAAGAAAAATTACAGTGGATCTCAAAACAGTAAGTGCAACGGACTTGAGTGAAATTCTGCGAAAGTTCTTCGCTGAAGTGAAAACAGAGAAAGGCCAAGCATTAACTCCAAGTGCATTGACTGGAATTAGAGCGGCCATTCATCGCCATCTAACCTGTGCTCCACTCAGCCGAAACATAAACATTTTGCAAGACAGCGAATTTATATCTGCCAACAAAATGTTTGAAGCGAAGGCCAAGCTATTTACGAAAGAAAACAATGCGAAACCAAAACACAAATCATCCATTCAGTCAGGAGACATGCAGAAATTGAATCGATACTTCATGGAAGGGCAGAACACGGACGGCGTTTGGAAAGATGCGGAGAAGTTAGTTGAGTTTATTTGGTTTTCGTTGTGTTTTCATTTTGCTCGCCGCGGCAGAGAGGGATGGCGGGAGCTTACAAGGCAGTCATTTGAAATAAAAACTGATGAGACTGGAGCCCGTTACATCACCGAAAAACTTACTGAACAAACTAAAAATTACCAAGGAGGCGCTAAACAGTCTGAGCAGTCATACTCGGATGTTCGTATGTACGAAACTTCAACTGCACTTGATCCAGTGGCTGCGTTTGAATTTTACCTCGGCAAGACTCATCCCGACTGTAAGGCACTGTTTCAGACTCCAAGCAAAGCTACCACCAAGAATGTAAACTTTGCAAGCACCCGACACTGGTACAGAAATGAGCCTATGGGAAAAAATACTATCAGCAAGATGATGGAAAGGATTTCCATCAAAGCAGAGTTATCGGAGCGGTACACGAATCACTGCATTCGTGCATCGACTGTCACTTCTTTGTTCAAGCGCGGTGTGGACGCAAGGAAAATCTGTGCAATCACAAAGCACAAAGATGAACGGAGCCTTTCCCACTACATCAGCGAGACAACAAGTGCACAAAAAAGAGAGTGTTCAAAGATTTTAAGTGACACATTTCAGCCACAACTCGCTGTTCAGCAAGAAGCTTCAGGAATCACAAAGCAAAATGTCGCGGGCCCGTCAGCCGGTCCTAGCTCAAACTTAAACCCACAGTCTCTTCTCCAAAACCAATTTATTTCCTTGGCACAGCCGTACCAAAATTGCACCCAACATATTCAGATTGGAACAATGAACATTTATCACGGAAAGTATGAAGAACCGTCGCCATCAACCCGCAAACGCCGCCGAATAATCGAGAGCGATGATAGCGACTAAAAGCTGTAACTTATTTGATGAAATTAGCAAAGACAGTCTGAGTCCATTGCCTGTGAACGGGAAGACTATCATTTTTTTAAATGTAAACTGTCTTTTTGCTAATCATTGTTACCAATCTTTTTAAAACTAGATTATATTTGACATTTTATTGTAAACACAAAGGAATTTTATTTGGCTCTTGTTTAGCTGTTCGTATTGTAGCAACAACTTTCCATACCATAGTTTCATGCTACATCTCTGTTAAACATTTTTTTCTTATTAAATGAATTTGTACGATTTGGCCTTGTGTATTGATAATAATGATAATCGCATGACTTTTGTCGGTCATATAATTTATTTGTGTCCCTCGTAGCATCATTTGCGCCCTTGCGCTTCGCGCTCGGGCGCCAATGATGCTACTCGGACCACAAATAAACTATATGCCCTCCAAAAGTCATGTGATTGTCCTATTCTACTTCGCATTTGCATACAATCGGAGGTCACGTGAGATAGCAAGCATGTGATATCCGAGCTCAGTGCAAGTTAGCTGTCCGAGCAAGCAGTCTAAAAGTTATTCTCGCAGTCTTATTTTCGAGTGTTTTAGACCTTTCTACGTCTTGCGGTTAACATGTCTGGAGGAAAAGAATCCGCAGAATCGGCGAACGAAGACCAGTTATTGGCTTATGACCCAGACGAGCACAACAACGCCGGAATATCCGGAGAGAAACATCTCGACACGCCAAGTGTCATAGCGGCCAAGGCCGCTGTGAACGACTCGAACAATTCGATGTCGCTTTTCAAATCCAGCAAGCCCTCGTTAAAGGTATAATCCCAGTCGCTCGTTTGACTGATCTGTCCATGACAGAGAGGAAAGGCCTAGACCAGGAAGGGGTTCAACAGATAAAACAGTTTGGACTCGACGCTGTATCGTTGCTGACGCATGTTAACTATGAACTTAACATGCAGCGAAAGCAACACATGAAACCTGATATTGGCAGAGATTATGTCTCTCTCTGTTCTCCTCATGTGCCGTTCACTGACTTGTTGTTTGGAGATGACCTTCAAAAACAGTTGAAAGACATAGGAGATGTGAATAAAATTGGAGCCAAAGTGCAAGGTCATAGAGGACCCCACAGATCCCAAACGGGCTATGTCAACAACAATAACTCCAACAATAAGGGCCAAACCTACAAACCCTGGCGACACAAGGACTCCCAGAAGTCCAGCACAAACAACAAGAGGTCATCTCAGTAGCCCACGAAGCTAACACGGTAAATGCTGTTTCAAATTTTGTTGCTGGTAATATAGCTAAACACATCTCTATCTGGAGGTCTATTACCACAGACCCAAGTATCCTTGAGATTGTGTCAGGCACACCATGTCAGTCAGCTGTGCCACATATTACTTTTTCTAACGGCGATGATCTCATCATTGCTGGAGAGATAGATAAACTCCTAGAGAAGGGAATACTTAACAAAACCACACATTGTGACACTGAATTCATATCCACAGTTTTTACTCGGCCCAAGAAAGATGGGTCTCATCGACTCATCCTAAATCTTAAAAAATTGAATGAGTATGTCACATATCACCATATTAAAATGGAATCTCTCCAGTCAGCAGTACAGTTACTTAAAAAAGACTATTGGATGGCAGTTTTAGATCTCAAGGATGCTTATTATTCTGTGCCCATAAACCCCCAACACAGGAAATTTCTCAGATTTGAGTTTAAAGGATCTCTTTATGAGTTCACCTGCTTACCTAATGGCCTTGCATCGGCCCCTAGAGTATTTACAAAGCTCATAAAGCCAGTATATGCAACATTGAGGTCAAAAGGCTATCTTAAAGTAGGCTACATAGATGACATTCTTTTGCTAGCAAAAACACCTCATGAATTAGAGCAAGTTGTGGCTGAAACAATTGCTTTGCTTACATCACTGGGATTTACAATTCACGAATCAAAGTGTGTCACAACACCAAACCAGATTGCCAAATTCCTGGGATTCTTACTGAACTCTAAGGACATGATCATTTCTATGATCCCTCAAAAAGCAGCCATTATCAAATCCAAGTGTCACAATCTAGCACATCTGGAAGGACCCATTCCAATTCGAGATGTGGCCTCTGTAGTGGGCCTCATGGTCTCAGCCTTTGAAGGAGTTCAGTATGCACCTCTGTTCCATAGGTCTCTAGAAAATGACAAGACGTATGCTCTAAAAAACAATGGATGGGACTTGGAGGGGAAAATGACACTCTCCCCTTTAGCAAAACAGGACCTTTCATGGTGGATCACCAATGTTGATCAACTCCCCAAAGCCATCACGCCTAAACCCTCAGACTTAACTCTCATGACTGACAGCTCTCTTAAGGGCTGGGGAGGGGTGATTGAGGGCACATCATCTGTAGCGGGTGGTAGATGGTCACACCAAGAATCCCAACTACATATTAACCTTTTGGAATTGAAGGCCATTCATCTCGCCTTGCAGGCCCTATGCAACCATATGCAGAATCGCCACATAAAAATCGTTTGTGACAATACTACTGGTGTTTCATACATTCGTAATATGGGCGGTACAAAATCTTGCAGTCGCAATGACATCACCAGGGAAATCTTTATGTGGTGCATAGATCGAGAGCTAACACTATCAATTTCCCACTTACCAGGGAAACTAAACACAGAAGCAGATAAGGCTAGCCGTGAATTCCACAGTAGTAATACTGAATGGTCGCTAGACCAAACCGCATTTAATGAATTGAAATCAAAGCTGGGTGAGCCTGATATTGATATGTTTGCGTCAGGGCTAAACCACAAGACAACCCACTATATAGCCTGGAGACCAGATCCAGGGGCAGTAGCTATTGATGCCGTTACTATAGATTGGTCCCACTATAACCTTATCTATTGTTTCCCTCCGTTTAGTCTCATCGGCAAAGTCCTTCAGTTCATACAAGAGAGCAAAACAACAGCCATCCTAGTTTACCCACATTGGCCAACACAGTTCTGGGTCCACTCCTGCTTCAGTTAATGAAATCTCCACCGGTAAAAATCAAGATGCACAAGAAGATTCTAACATTGCTCCATCAACCAGAAGAAGTTCACCCTCTGTTCCCCAAACTTCAGCTTCATGGATGTCTTGTGTCTAGTCATCATTAATTAATCAAGGCGTAACATGGAAGCCTTTGAACACCATCTTGGAATCATAGTGACCTCTTTTCCTGTACCATCAAAGCCATACCAAACTGCTTTCAAGACTGAACTCGGATATCACATGCTTGCTATCTCACGTGACCTCCTCATTCCTGCAAATGCCACGGTAGAATTTCAATCAAACTTCAACTTCCAGGTAAGTCTCGCTTAATTTTCCAGTTTAGAGTTAATTTTAATTAAAAAAGAAAGCCGCAAGAAAGAAAACTAAATGTTAGCATTATTATTCAAATTTCTTAGAGTATTGTTGTGACAGTAAATAATTTTTTACTTATTAGACAGTAGACAATGTCCTGAGGTCTTTCAGGTAATAAGAAAAATCATGCCAGGGATCGCTTATCTGGTAGGCAAAGACGGCATATCGCAAGAATTAATGTCTAGTTATATGTGATCTGAAGGCTGTAGCCATATTTATCTAATGCTGGTTATATATAGCACAGCATCCCATTAGATAAGGAGACAAACTAATACAGTTATATGCAAATGCAATTGTGATATTTGAACAGTTCTTAACAGGAACTTTTTGGCATGGAAAGTGATATAAGCCTTCGAGTTTGGATTATAAAGTTTATCTTGACCTTGATCAAGAGGGATATCACACTAGTCCCACGGTTGTTTGATAATTAGATAATTGTGGTATATTTTATTTTGTTTTATGAAAGATAATTATTAATAAACTTAGTTGCGAGTGCAAATTTTAAAAAAATATGACGTCAGTCTTTTTTTTTAAAGCTTTATTGGGTTTCAATTATCAAAAAAGGATACTACCCAAAGTAATAAATAAATAAATAAATAAATAAATGGATAAATAAACGAAAAAAAAGGTATAATAACCAAAAAGGCAAGCTCGATCGAGACCAAAGGATCCATGCAAGGAGCCGCCCAAGTAGAAAGTTGATGTTTCTTCAGCGCCACCCACGCCAGGCCGGAGAAATTTGAAAAAACAGCTTTGTTTTTACTGTTAGGCCTACCATCCATATTAATATGTCACAAAAACAGAGCTTTTCGAAAACGTTCTTCTTATCGGAGGAATTGGAAAACTCCGACTTTTCGTTTTAGTGTGAACGGAAAACATTTTAAACACGGAGCTTCTGGAAAACGATGTCGCCACGATAATCATGGGATTTCCAAGCCCAAGTTTTCCTCAAACAGTAATTAAAATTGATGATGATTGTTGCTTTTTCAAATTTTTTCGTTGTAGGGGTAGCGGAACTAAGTATTAAAGCGTGAGGAATAATCCCGATTTGCATTTAGAGAGAATTCAAAGCCGCTTTAATCCTGTAATATGGGTGTTTGGTCCGGCAAAGAAAGTCTTTTAGACATCCTGAGATAAAAAAAAAAAAAAAAAAAAAAAAAAAAAATGAATCGAACCGAAAAACACCGACTACACAACAAAAAGGTAATACTATATTTAAAATAGTGCTCTGGCCATGTTAATAAAAATAATGAGAAACTGTTATGTTGTCAAGGCAGGAGTTTGATATTGAGCTGAAAGAGCCACGCAAATCGCCGGTAGCTTTCACTTATCACCATTAGGTCTCCGAAAAAGAGCATCTTTTGCTTCAGGGTTGGGATAAGTGTATGAATCGTTGGATTTTCGTAAAAGATTTGTGTTCTCACGCTTCACAAATAAAATTTATTATTTTTTCCCTAATAATAATCCTTGGCATGTAATTATACGTGTAATTATCTTTTTTTTACAGGATTAATTTTGAACCACGTTTTTAAGTCCATCACTTGGTCTCTGTTTAACCTAAAAGCAATAAACGTGATGAAATGGCCAATTACAACGTGATATTTCATGTGATGGTGTCAGGTATCGATTGATTAAAGTTTAAAACTCTCCCCACTACCCTGTGAAACTCTGTTGTAGTAAGCGCCAATATAGTACTGCGCACTAATAAGCGTTGAATCCCGGAAACACCGAGGACAAGTCGCATTGAGAACTAGGGCATTGTATAATTAACATGAGAAACCACAAAAAATGTCTGATCGTGACCTTCATTCCTTGCCTCACTTCCTTCATCTTGCAGCCGTACAGAAATGGGTTTACAGATGAGTTGGACAATACAAGAGATATTGCTGCTTCCAAAGATAGGTCAAGTAATCTGTGTGCATTTCTTTGCTGTTAAATATCGTAGCTACGATAGCAAATGGAAGATAACAAACCGCTGATGCAATTTGTACCCATAATGAACTAGACAGAGCCTCTTTGTATCGTTCTATGTTCCACGAAGTTCTTCCCCCGTTTGTTTGACCTTGGTGGACATTTTCTTGTACCTGTGCTTGGTGATGGCGAAGCGTCAGGTAGATTTTCGTATAACAGAGAAACGACGTTACTGTGCAGAATAACATCGCTATACAAGTGATGGATATAGTAATACGAAAGTTAAAAAATAATATTATTGCAACTTCAAGGCAAATAAGCCAAAATAAGGCAACAACAATCCACACAAGTCTTAAGGTTACCACTTGTCTGTATCTTAACCCCGAGAAAAGAGCGAGGAGTCTATCTACACTTATTGCAATCAGTGTTAATAGAGACACCCCTCCGAAAATTACACCCA
Source organism: Orbicella faveolata (assembly GCF_042242905.1). Lineage (NCBI taxonomy): Eukaryota > Metazoa > Cnidaria > Anthozoa > Scleractinia > Merulinidae > Orbicella > Orbicella faveolata. The sequence continues at coordinate 8,946,499 of NW_028301578.1, read as the reverse complement.
AGATATTAAAAAGAATGAAAAGATAGTAACAACTTTTGGAGTCATCTGGTGACGCCAAAAAGGCAGCATGCAGAGGCTGCGTAATGAGACCCACACAAAGATCAGTGGTTGCTAGGCAACCCAGCAAAAGTTTTGATGGGGGATGAAGAGAGGACACCCTTTAAAGAGCAACAATGATCAAAACATTCCCCAAAAATGCAATTAAAGCTAGCGTACTGTTGACTGTCGAATACACAATCTTTTGATGTGTTCCACTGAGACCCGACCTACACACAGTAGTGCAGTTTCCTCCTTCGGTTAAGTTTGAGTTCGCCATTTTCTCGTTCTTCTTTCAGCTTGTGTTAGTGTTGATATTCCTTTATCTTTGTCACTCCTTTTGTTGGAGTCCGCAATCTCTCATGAAGATGTTTCCAACACTCTTCTAATGCGTCGTCCAGCGGGTAGTAGGTCTTTTCTGGTTGGTAAAAAGCAAAACGTTTCCAAGGAAATTGCTTTTAGTGATAAATAGTTCTTGATTTATTTTAAGAACATTGAGTCATGAAGTAAGAAAAAGTAAGACCAAAAGCTACTACAAATTTGCGATATTGGCAGAGAAATGCTGCCGAACACATGCAAATATAAATCTGTCATTTCATTTCATTTCGGTTGCTGACAACTTGTGTTGTCTCGCTGTTTTAACAACGATCAAAGAACCCAACATTTTAGAGCTTATCTTTTCTTAGTCGTTAAATCTTGAAAGTCCGTGCAATTACTTTCGAGGTCTGTCTTCTCTGAAAATTATAAACATTGGCTAGGATGACGTACATATATTTGGGCGTCTTTTAAACATGCATGTAAAATATAACCATGCTTCCTTTGTGTTCCGTGCCGCAGTGCGTTAGTCTTTGTTTTCTTAGTATTATAGATAAAATTCGTAATTCAGGGATATAAGTAGCGTTATCAGCCTTCCGCTTCAGGTGATAAGGCTTACATCGACAATGAACAACATAATCCATTTGCAATAAGTTATCCAATGTTTTCCTGTTGTCTGCATCAGTCACTTGATTATGGTAGGAGACATACCAAAAAGTCATGTTAGATTAAAGCAGTTACGGACACTAAATACTAAACATGATCTAGGTTCTTTTCTTTCCTCTCGAGCACAAGCTGTCTTTTTTACTTGATATAACACCCGATTTTTTTGAGACATGAGACATGAGACATGTCAGCTGTTCCCAGCCTGCTCAATTATAATTAACATTTAGAGAAGATTCGAATACTCGAGTGTTCGAAAACAGTAAAGAAAATCACGTCCCTTTTTTTTTTTTTTTTTTTTTGTTACACTGGACTTTCTTCCTTTACGTTTCAATGACTCAATTTTTATAGCTGATAATACAATTGTTAATAAAAACTTTAAACGTTTTAGCTCATTTGCTTGTAGAACAACGACGACAACAACAACAACAACAACACCAACAAAACACACACAAAAGGTGACATGTGTTAATAGACTCCTAATAAGCAATACAATCGTTTTCGAATGGACCAGCATATACCATTATATTCAAAATGTTCATCGTTGATATTTGAGTGAGTATTTAAGGCGCGTAGTATTGCCTCAGCAGATAACAAATCTTTTTGCGTTGGTCGCAAATGTGATTAATCTTTCTTATGATGCAAACACTTATCCTCTCCTCTTCACAGTAATTTCACGAATATGCTAACAATGGAAATGAACATTAAAGTTTATTAGAATATCAATGTCTAAAAACGTGGTCCCTGAGATAAACAGCATGAGGTAAAAAATTAAAAAAGCCATATCCTGTGGTGATTACAAACATAAATGAATAAAAGTTAATGTTGTTAATGAATTAAAAAAAGAATCCAAATCAGTTTGGAAACATGCCAGTCAAAATACCGTTGCCATAGAAAGTGTGGAGTACAATGACGGGTCTTAGGAATATGTTGCCAGAAAGTATTTCACATGAGGTTGCAAAGTTTTGCAACTGTTGGTCAAATATTGATTTTTATAACCGGCTTAAGTCACAATCAATCAATATATATATATATATATATATATATATATATATATATATATATATATATATATATATATAAAGATAGTGAAAAGAAAGAAAGAAAGATAGTGACAAAGCATGGACTATTCTTCGGAAATTGTATGTGCTACAAAAAGAGGCGATGTGATGAGACACACGCAGAGATCGGTGCCGGCAAGACAACCCAGCAAAATCTTTGATGGCGAATGAAGAGTCCACACCTTTTGAAGCGCAACAATATTCAGAGCATTTCCAAAAAATGCAGTGACAGATAAAGAAATGTTCACTGCTAAAATAAGTAGTTTTTGATGCGCTGCATAAGAACCTGTCGTACAAAATAAGTCAGGAGTTGCCGTGCTGTTTTTCTCTGATGGTAAGTTCGCCATTCTTCGTCCTTCTCTCAGTTTACTGTTAGAAGTGTTAATTAATGTCCCTTTAGATTGTTATCCCTAAACCTCTTTTTCTTTTTATGAGTCGATGGCTTGCCAAAGAGACGTTTTTAAGTCACTTTTTTCATCCAGAAGATCGTGTCAGAGGCTCATTTGGTCTTTACTTGCGCCATTGATACCAAAAGATACTCGTACTTTTACAGGTTAGAAACAATCAATCAATCAATCAATCAATCAATCAAATACCCAATCAATCAATCAATGAAAGCTTTATTAACCTATCAGTGGGACACACCCCTCTACTTATCGGCGACAATTTATTAACTGTTTGAAGCCTCGGTAAAACCTAAGAACCTAAATAATATATTATATCGATTAACAATTAAAACCGTAGTTATACAAAATAAAAACAAAACAAAACGAATCGGAAAAATGAATTGCGTTATGAGTTCCAAGAATGCAAATTCAGCAATTGTCATCATCTCCCATCATTTACTTAATTTATAATTGCAAATACGATTTTCCAAACTACCCATGCAGTGATGGTATATAAGGTCCTAATTTCGCCCGATAGTCTACTCTACAACTTAGTTCGCAGTTAGGGTAGCGAATGTTAGGCATTGCTAATGAAATTAATAATGGTAATAGGACTGAGCGGAGTCCAATTCGGTCTGTAATCATACGAGTGATTAACGAAATCGGACGACCGCGAAGCGGGAGTCCGATTTGTTAATCACGATTGTGATTACAGACTGAATTGGACGACGCGAAGCCCTGTTACCAATTAATCAAAACTACGACAAAATTCAGGAAACGAACAAACCATCGGTTGAGCACTGAACGATTTAACGTCGTTATGAATGCTGAAAAACACAGCAGTTTACTCAATAAAGTGCACCGCAACAGCGCGAGCAAAATGACGCGCACTGTCCAATTACAAGCACGACGCGTACATTGTCCAATTGTTAGGCTGATTTAGGATGAGGTGACGGGAAAGTCACTTGACGACGGCGCGCGCAGTACAAATACCCAAATATGGTCAGCTGACGACTGCAGGGCGCGCGGAATAACCTGGATTCTGTTCTAATTTGACCATATATGGGTATTTGTACTGCGCGCGCCGTCGTCAAGTGACGTTCCCGTTCTCTTGCTAAATCAGCCTAATGCTCAAATCGGACTACTGATGGCCAATCACGTTCGAGAATTTTGTTACAGTTTTGATTAATCAAATTATTGGCAAGAAAAAATAGAAACTCAATGTATTTCTTTACAAGCCAAAAAGAAATTAAAGGATCACGGCTTTTGATGTGCATTACGTCATAAAACAACGAGCACGCAAGATAAGGGACTCGGCATGGTACTAGTTTCCAATTGGAGGAAAGTCTGTTAGTCTGGTTATAAACGACAATGTCATTTTGCAGTCACATAATTAGCTTTACATTATGAAATTGGACTGCTAAATTACCTTCTTTCGAAACATCGGTATGCGACATATTTAACTCGACAAACAGTTAAGCTTTCTGATTGTGCCCTTCACTGCTTGCCTAACCTCCCTTATTTTCCAACAGTAAAGAAATGGGTTCAGTGTTGAATTAAAATAGAATAAAGAAAGCGTCAAATGCCACGTAATGTCTAGGGATGGCGTAACTGACCCAGTGACTGCAAATATTGCAACAGTTATAGCGTATGGAATATAACACAGCAGTAACGTAATTTGCACCCATAGTGCACTGGACACCGTTTTTCTATACCGTGCCCTATTCAGTGGAATTCCTCCCCCGTCTGGTTTACGTTGGTGTGAATAGTTTTGTACCTTAGATCGTTGTTGTCGCATTGTGAGGAAGATTTTCGTGTAAGAGAAGATCGAGGCACAAGTGGTCATTATGAGCCCCAAGCTGGCGATTCCTGTGGCAACAGCTCTGTCGTAAAAGAACATCATTGCAGCGGCGGTGCTGGATAACCAAAACACAAATATCAAGACACGGACACTTTTCAAGGTTACTATTCTTCTATATCTTAGTTCCAACATCAACGCGAGAAGTCTGTCCACACTAATGGCAGTCACAGTAAACATGGATATTCCACCAAAAACTGTGAATGTCGTGTTCACGAGGAAGGACAAAACGCGATAGCAAGGCGAATGAAAATACAAACGAGAAGCGATGTAGAGAGGCTGCGTAATAAGGCCCGCACAGAGATCGGTGCACGCTAGACAACGAAAGAGAAGTTTGGAATGCGGATGAAGGCACGACACTTTTCGAAGCGCAATAATGATCAAAAAATTCCCCAAAAATGCGGTGATGGAGGTTAACATGTTGAACGCTAGAATGAATTTTCGTTCCCAAGGTATTGCATTAGTATCAACTATCTTGCAAACGAAATCTTGAATTGTCGTGCCATTCTCCCTTCCAGTTTGGTTTGCCATTTTCCTGTTACAATTCTTGTTCTTTCGATAGTTTCCACGGTGGTTAATGTTCCTTAAGTTCTGTATCAAAGCCCCAAGGACATATAATGTTCGAGGTTGATGTTTCACTCTCTCTGATATCTGTCCGATCCTGACAGAAAATAAGGAATTGTAGTTCTAGTTAGGATTGTTACTATGGACCAGGAGCTTATACGGAGATAAATGACACGGTCAAGTTTAACAACAGGTGTACAAACAACGGTAATACTCAGGGAATCTATTTGCATTTCTATTTGCCTTGAGCTTTGACGGAACAAGAGGTTTTTTTCCTACTTACTTAGTCCCATGCAACCTTGTTTAAACCTTTCAAGTCTGCTATGGACTAATATTCATTGCAAAACACCTACCTTTTTTTCCAAACAATAATATACCAAGGTGAAAGGCAAGTGTGAACGATAAATTTGTAATTTTTAATTTGCCCTTCTTGACAAAACTGCAATGTCATTGAGCACCTCCCTACATAACAATGCGATTTATTACTCATCAATATCATTGCATGAATAATAATGATACATTTCGAGTGTTTTTTTCTTGAGCAACAACACCGGAAATGCTTGATTTCGTTGCATATTTTAACTTCTGTGTCCGTTTTAGCACAAAAGGTACCACTCGATTGATTTGGCGGATTCTAGATATACTATTTTCAGGCTCTTCTGCTTTGTTGTCGTTTTACTTTATACAGTTTGCGATTTTTGCGTGAGAAATTCCATTGTCTAACGGCCACGGCGTTGTCTATAATTAAAAGTATTTTAAAATAAAACAAATTCAGGCTGAAAAAAATGAGAGATAAAAGGGGAAACGATAGTTCACACTACTTTCCGCAATGCTTCTTTATCAAAAAATAACAATTAATTAACCAGTCAGTTATTAGCTGTATTCTTAGTTGAGTTTATCTAGATACACGTAGCACAAAACTGAATAAACGCAACATTCATGTCAAATGGACTTGTTAAAAATTTCGATTTAAATAACACGCTGGAGCCAAGAGCAAGGCATCAAAGTAGAAATTTGCTCCTTACGTGGCAAGTAGCGATCTTGAAATTGAAAATGTGATAATCAAGATTCGGTCCGCTTTAATAGAATTAAAGACAAACAAAATCTTGGATAAAGTTTGTCTTAAATTAAGACAAGTAGAGACAATTAAATTGTATTGAAGATCTGACTTTAACTTTTGAAAGTCCAAACTTAAAATTTAAAAACGAGTAAATTACTCCCAATCTTTCCCTAAATAGAGGTGTTGCTTGTTCGTGCCGACAGTTTCTAAACTTTGAAAATATAATCATGCCATCCACGCTCCTATATAATACGTTTTCAATTATTTAACTTATTAAAGGGAGATAACTAATGAGTGTTTTGTGTAATTTTATTTGCGTATGATATTGTCATTTTATTTAATGCCTACGTAAATATTTGAAGTTTTCCTGATTCTATTCGTTGCAGCAAAAATGGCTTTTGAATGCTTCGAGTTATTTATCTATTTTATACAATGCATGACCCTTTTGGTTTTAACCCCCTTCTTAAACGATTAAACTATTAACAATTTTTTTTCCTTACATTTCAATCCTTCACAATTATTAAACTGTTTCCTTTTTTGCCTGATAAAAAGGAATCTTAAGCCATTGATTCTGTCTTATGGTAGACTTGTAATATCGAAAAAATGTTACTGTGCAATATGCGAGGAGAATTACTATGTTCTACCTAACGTAAAATAGATTATTTTTCTCAATTTCATCCAGACACTGATCTCCAGTCATTTCGCCTGTTGCAAAAGCTATTTCTTTTGCTGAGCTGGTGCTAAACAAGGCGTGCATGACAAGGCCGATCCGAGACAACCAGGTCCGGTTGCGTATTTTGCTGTTAAACGCCAAGTTGGTGAGTAACGTTTGTATTTGAATTGCAAATAAAAATCTCTTGTGGTTACCCCTTCCCATAAAAAAAAAAAAAGACTTCCTGTTTAGATCGAAACCACCTGTCGTGCCCAGCCAATCATTTGAGTTGTTTGCTCTGAATATAAATTATAATATTGATCAGGTGCCCTGCAGGCGTGGGTGGAGGTTTTGTGTGGATGGATACCACCCTAATAAATCTTTTCCACGTGATATTGAGCTAATCTTTCAGCTGCTGTCCATTTATTCGTCAGGAAAAGTTTTGTAGCACAATTTATTTGACATTGACATAGCAACCACGTTTTGACATGCCAAGTTTTGATGCTGTATCAAAACTTGTCCTCTATTGTTTTCTTGAGCAGCATTGCAGAGTCAGTACCTTTATGCATTTCATTTCCTTTTTGGATTAATAGGTCAGGCTCGATATATCGATATTCTAAAATGGCTCTGAGGCTTTCAGGACAAACCTGTAAAAGTGGTACTGTTTTCTTTTTATCCAAGTCTCTTTTAGTAATTGAGGGATAGAAAAATAAAATAAAATAAAATAAATAAAATAAAACAAATGCGACTTTTGTCCTCAAGGCCTCGGAGCCATGTTTGAATATTGATATATCGGACATGGCCTAATTTACTTCAATTTATAATTTTCGTAGCCGCTTTCACAGTTTACATTGAAAGAGACCTACAAGTTAAGTATCTCGCAGCTTTGTTTATTATTATTATTAACACGAAATTATTGACAATTTCTTTGATCACTGTCATAGAAGTTTAATTAATTGCTAATTCGTTATTCCTTTTCCAGTAAACTTCAAACAACTCTTCATCACTTCTTAATCACAGCGATCTAAAGTAATACAAACGCTACTTTCAGTTATTTTATTTCCCTCAATGCTTTTGTACTAACGGATCACGTCAATGAAAGAAAGCTTAACTATTTTAGAACAAATTAGTTTAGAACGCTTGGTAAAATTACTGAGTCCCGAAGGTTGCCCATTCAGTGGAAGGGGTTTGAATTGTTTTCATTGCCCACTGATAAGAGCTTGTGTTGTTTGATTTATGAATAGTAGTACTATAAGAACCCATTTTTCTTGAGGGGTCAAGATGGAAATCCTAGCCTGATAGATTTATAAAAATTAGGTTCTCATATGCGGGTATTACAGTATCAGCAAATAATTTAAGGGAATATGAAACACGCCATATTGTAATTCAACAGGCACCGATTGGAAAAAAATAAATACAATAAACTACATTAAATAACTTAATGTAATTATTCACAACAAACTACGCTAATATAACATAAAGTGATTGCTTTCAATTTGTGGTACGTTTCGAGAAACATTCTCATCGGACGAACAAGCGAGGCGAAGCAATTTCATGTTGCTTTGGTCTGGTCAGAAATCAAGTTATGTTTACTAAATTCTCTATTCCAGTTTTCTTCATTAAGGTAGATAACTTTATTTGTCCACGGCATTTTCATCAGCCCATTTATGATACTCACCTAGCTATCTCTCTCCCTAACTAAAATCATAGAATAAAAATTCCAAACGAAATAACAACTGCTTTTCATGGCGGCCGTGTACAAAAATGTAAATGACTTAAACTGTGACGACTTAGTTTAGTCTTAGTTCTATACGTAAGTTGTATCAATAACTGAACTCTACTACGCAAAAAAAAAAAAGTCTCGTTCGATAATCAGAGCGAGGTTGTGGAAGAGCTATATTTTTTTAGTATTCCTTAAGCTATAGGCACTCCTTTTGTCGCGAAGAACATAGCGGATCAAATGACGTCATTTGATGTCATTTGACGTCTTGACCAAAAAAAATTGTGTGATATTGTGGAGCAAGCTGTGCCTTAACAGAACGAAAACTCAGAGAAGAGGTTTCACCCCTTTGTACCAAGGTGGGGTTATGAGTTTACTTGTACGTCCGAGGGCTAATTTGCGAAGCACCAGCACTTTCTCGCCAAGACCTTTACTGCTTGCCTCGCTTCCCGCATCCTCCAACAGTACAGAAATGGGTTAAGGGATGAGTTTAAGAAAACCAGACATAACGTGGCATGCCAGGCAGGATCAGATTTTAAATCCACTCCAGTGAAAAGATATTTTACTGTTAATATACCATATGGAAGATAACAAACGAATAATGTCGATTGGACCCACAATGCATTGGACACTGTCTTCCTGTAGCGTGCAACATTTATTGGAATACCTTTCCCGGCCAATTTATTCTGCTGATTGTGTACAGTTGCACGGTGGATGCGAAGCTTGAGATAAATTTTCATGTAGCAGATTGTGGAGGTAACCACACACAGTAAAGCTATAAAACAGCTTAAGGAAATAGTGACACGTAGCGTATAGAAGTATGATGACAACCCAATAGAAAAAGCAAAAAGCCAAGAAAAAACAATAAAAACGTGTACCCGCGTCAAAGTCACCACCCTTCTGTATTTTATCCCCATAAACAGAGCCAGTAGTCTGTCCACACTTATTGCGGTTGTTGTAAGCAATGACACATTACAAAACGCAAAACCTGTTACGCGCAGCAGAAAGCCGGAATAGGTAAGCGTGTAGAAACAGCCTTCCGAGTCTGCTGGCCACGGAGGCATCAACGTGGAATAAATGTAGAGAGGTTGTGTAAGGAGGCCAACACAAAGGTCTGTGCTCGCGAGAGATTGAAATAGACGTTTTGATGGCGAATGAAGGGATGACACCTTTTCGAGAGCATTAATGATCACAAAATTTTCCAGAAATGCAGTTATGCATGTGACAATATTAAATGCTGAAAAATATATCTTTTGATGAAATTCATTTATTCCGTGTCCGCAGAAAAACTCTGGAATTGTGGTGTTGTTTCCGTCGTCGGCTATACTGGCCATTGTCGTTTGAAGAACTTTCGCGTCAGGATCTAACAGAAAGAGAAAGTTTGAGTAGCATACTGATGGCCTCATTATGGGGGCTACAGTATTTGTGACCGGTTGAGAAAAACCCTTTCTTGTAGTTTTTTTTTTTTTTTTTTTTTTTTTCCGTTTATTTGCTTAACAGCACTCTTCATCTGAATAATGTCAAGAATACAAAGCACGCAGAACGCGTGCTTAAAACGCTTTTCATATGATTTGTCACTAAGCAATTGAAACATTTAAGTTTTAGAAATACATTCGCCAAGTTTACATGCATATACAGCACAAGAGACAATAATTTACTTAAATTCTATTTCCAATTCACCGCATACCTAAGTGATGGTTTATAAATTAAGTTCCCTCATCCACTGGAAGCAGCTCAGAGCAAAATAAGGCCGTGTTTTTTCAAAGAAAAGGAAAAGAGCTTTGATAAATTCCTCACAATTGCTTCTTATCACATCTACGCCTTAGCACCCGAAAGTTTTGAAATGTACCTTGACCCTGTCGCCGTGTAGTCTGAAAATTTTCCAAATTATTAGCTCCATTTCCGTTAACAGATAAGAATCAAGCACATATATTGAGCAGGATATCTATTTCGATTACTTATAATATCGTCCCTAATGTCAAGTTCCTAAATAGCTCCTAAAAACTCCGAATAGAGAGCGTATACACTTTCACAAACAGGAAATCAAACTCCTAGCACCTGTTGTATTTGATTAGCTTAGGTTGAGAGCTTTGATATTAAAGTGGACTTGTTCATTTCACGTTATGTTTAGATAAATAACCACGCTGATTATTCCATTTCCGCTTCCAACAAACAGTCCTTCAATGCTGCCTTTTCTTCATTAATCATAAAAATTACAATTTCCTCGATTATGATTGGTTTAAAAAACTCCTATTTTCCACTAATTCACTTGCCAAGTTGTTATCGGACAGTTTGTTATCGGACAGTTTGTTATTGTACAGTTTATCATTGGACAGTTTGTTATCGGACAGTTAAGTAAGCCGATCACATTCAAAGTTGTAGTTACGTGCGTGTGTACGCGCACGCGCTTTTTTAGCGCCTAATTGCCGGTAGTAGGCCCGGTGTTTACATCTCCTTTGTAGGTATTTTAATGCAAATTTTCCCTTTCTTTCATAACTTGGCTATTCTTCTTTTTTCGGAAATTGTAATTTTTATGATTAATTGGTAATAAGACTTCGTGTCGTCCAATGCGGTCTGTAATCATACTCGTGATAAACTGATTTTGTCATCACTAGCTCTTGTGATAACAGACCGAATTGGACTTCACTCGGTCCTATTACCAATACAAATCGTGTTGTAAACGGAGGCCTCTCCTTGAAAAAATAAGCCCTGTTGCTTACGTCAAGCAGTCAAATTCGAGGAAATTGGTACAGCAACAATTGGTGAGACTAATGTTGTACTTAACGAAAAGGACATTTTCAACTGGATAGCCTTATGAACCCTTTTCCAGTTTGTTATAAGTCTATAATTATTTGAAAACTTATTAAAACAAAATTCAAAAAACCAAAATGAAAAACATTATTTTAAATTGAACACGTTGTCAGTTGAGCATGAACTTCAGGTTCTCCACTTACTATACAACTAAAGCGTACATCTCTTGCTCATCTCAATATCCTTTAAGGTATCATGGTAGGTGGGTTGACAGTGTTTGGAAATCGCACTCTTACGCTGGCGCTTTGAAAGAAAACCCCATCAACCTGTACATTTTCTGAAAGCTTAATAGTTGTAGAATACAACAATATCTTTAAAATTTTCTAAAAAATTATTGTCGCAGTGATATTAAAAGAAACACCCAGAAACACTGCTTCTCTTAAACTGGTTCGCTTCCGCGCGTGAATTATCGGAGTGGCGCGATTAACATCGAAAATGTTTTCTCACACATCACCCTCAAAAAGGGAATCTGCGATCCAGATGTGTTTTTTTTTTTTCTACACCGTCCTAAAGTTTGATATTTTCAATGGGGACGTTTCCTTCTACTAAAGAGGCCATAACTTTGAAACGGAAGCGAAATTAAACAACGCCCGACACTCTTTTTCGAAGGAGGTATCTTGGAACATACCTGCCGATTTTCAGCCAATTCCATCGAAAGAACTAAAAATGTTCATCCTTATATGCAGTTTTATTTTATGGAGAAAAAGACAAAAATCTTTTATGAAATTGGTTTGAATAGGTGCTAAAAATCCCCTCCGCACGGACAGCTGTCGGCATGGGTCAGTTTACCACAACAATGGGTTATGACAACTTGAAATAAACAGATGACTACAATTCTGGCGCGAAACTCGTCGCAATGAAACGTGAGTGAAATCGTCCGAGAAGCGACAAACTACAAGTTAAACTGTCGGGATTTCTTTTACTTAAAAGATTTCGTCGGCGGCATTGGTATTATGTTGCTTAAGTTCAGGCTTTTCGTTCTCCAGACACTTTTTGAAACCATGCCTCGTAAAGCCAAAAAGAGGAAATCTCGAGGTCTACATTGTGTACATCTACATCTGCGCTTGACTCTCTCGTTCTGGAAGTTTTGGAATCGCGTCCGTTCTCCAGCAATTTCGTGCGACTAGCACTTGCTGTATTTTGCCCTTTAGCTTTATTGGCGGGACTAGTGTCCTCGAGCTCCTTCAACCATTCTTCTCGGTTAGAGTGCGACCCACGGTCGCTCAGAGCCAAAGATCTTGTTCGAGGCTGAACCTGTGGGTTCCAAAATGGGCAAGACCTTTTCCTGCGTTTTCGTCCTGACATGAAAAAAAAAAAATTGACAAGAACGAAAGCTAACTTGCGATGAAACAACCAGATCGAGAACAGCGTGCACAAATAAAACGTCACACCGCAATTTGCATTACATGTGACAACTGGTGGTGAATTTTAATTAGAGGTGTCAACGTGCCGTGAGTGGTCACTGAAATTCAAAAATAGTTTTTCTTTTTATCTTAAAAAAGTGAGAAAGCTTGCTCTCCATTCTTTTTGCAAAAGATTTATCTCAGTCTTCTCAATTTGAACAGCAAAAAAACAAAACAAAAAACAAAACAAAACGAAACAAAACAAAAAACAAAAAAGGTTTTTCATATTTCTCGTAAAAATCCACCAATCATGATACCTTTATATATCAAATGCTTAACACGCCCGCTCTTGAATGTTTATTATTTTATTATTATTGTTATTATTATTATTATTATTATTATTATTATTATTATTATTATTTTAAGTCCTTAAAGTCTTGCCACTTTTAACTTATGGTGCCGAGTGCAATCCATGAGCCTAGGGCAGTCATAAGTCTGCTGGATTACTTGATGGATAGAGTCCTCCTAAGTATGTGAGCAGTTCCAAGGAGGACGGTCTTCTGTAGCTCTGTTATTCTAATATTGCCTGGGATCTTGCCGATGTAGTTTTCTGTTCCCTTCTTGACAAGCCCGAAAGCTCCAATGATCACAGGGACAGTTGTTGTTTTCATTCCCCACGTTTTCTCGATTTCAATCTCAAGATCTTCTTCTTCTTCTTCTTCTTATTACTATTATTATTATTATTATTGTTGTTGTTGTTGTTGTTGTTGTTGTTATTGTTAAATGTTCTATTTGCTTTTTCGACCAAGGAAAGCGTTTTTTTGAAGATGGTGAATTGATTTTCATTGGAATCAAAACTAACAAAATTTGTACTATGCACTTAGATAAGGAATTTTCTTGTTCTTAACACAGGCCCCGCGTTTTCCACGCAGAGCCCGTGTTTTCCACGCATTCCCCGTGTTTCAAGGCAGATCCCGTGTTTTCCGCGCGCAGTCCCCGTGTTTCAAGGCTGACCCCGTGTTTTCCAAGCGGACCCCGTGTTTTCCACGCAGACCCCGTATTTTCAGGGCAGCGTGTTCTTACGGAGTTTACGGAGATTCGGCCTCTAGTCATGATTCTATTTTCAATACGGTATTGTAACCGTCAAAAAACAGTCAAATAGGCAGAGCAATATTACAGGAATCTCTTTCTTTTGATCCAGAAGGTCTTGAGAGAATCATTTTGTTGTTTTACATAACTAGAGATAAAATGTGCCCCCGGGCCTGGGGTGGTACTTCCAGAAAAATTTATGACCAAAATCTGCGATATTCCCTACCCTATTTATGACTTGATCCTTGAATCAAAACCCTGTTTCGGGCCTGCGTTATAATTAGTTCCCTAGCCTAGTTCAGGCCAATGTGAAATTACCGTAAACATAATTTGTAAACGGCTTCTATTGATTTTCTTTTCGATAATGATGAAAAAGTGGCTTCTTCTTAAAAAAACATACCCATATCGAGGCTAGAGTGTAAAAACCATGCCCTATTTATGACCTGAAGTGGCCAAAAATCAGCTAAAATCGATACCCTGTTTATGACCAAAACGGCTGAAAAACCATACCCTTTGGGGCCGCACATACCTATATAGCCCATATATACATAACTTATTAGATGTTTTGGTGTGTAGTATCGCTGTATATTTTTACGAGTTGTGCCGTATTTTGACCAGGTTTTCTACTGTACAAATATGGCAAACAGGTTTTCAACCGTACAACATCGCTGTATACGGTATTCGCTGCAGTTGGATAATAAAAGGGAGTACCCCCCCCCCCCAACCCCTCCTTGGAAAATGCCTCGGATTTATTCAGCAGTTGAAATGAACCGAGTTGTCCTTGGATTTTATCACTTGTCAACGAATCATCTTGTACATTTTAGCGAAGCTAATTCACGGTGAATTCTTGTTATTTTCAAGAATTTTAATTATTACAACATACAGCCATTTTTACTTTCTAAATGCAATACCCAGCAATAAGTATTCTGGTGACGTTCTTCGGTCAACAGACTGAATTACGTGTTCGGAACAGGGGTAAGCTCATTCAGTTTCCGCATATTTTATTCAAACGAAGTGGGGAGGGGTGGGGAGATCTTTCATACCGCTCAGAAAAAATAAATTTATTTAATAAAGGGCAATAATAAAGTTCGAAAGAATACTGTAGATCTGCAGTACGATGCGATCTTTTGAAGCTAGGTCAGACACTAATGAAAAAAAAAAAAAAAAAGAACATGCCAAACTGAGGTAACAAACAAGGGTCGCTCCACCTACACTTAGTCGTGAAGAAAATGCATGCCAGGTCACTCAGCACAACTACAGCGAAAACAGCTCAACAGGAAGTGTCAGGAAGTGTTAATTCAACAATTGCTTGTAAGATGGAGAACGCGGGCAAGGCAGGACTTTTGTGCTCTATTGTCCTACTGTTCTTCAGTGGAAATCAAATTTTTGCCACCGACATTTACACTAATATTTGGGCCGTGAAAGTTTATGGTGGTGTGCAAGACGCCAAGAAGTTAGCCGTCAAACATGGCTTGTCCTATGAAAGACACGTAAGTTAACTCAGTACACTTTAGCTTTTCGTCTCTGACTCTCGGATCCATTGAGGAAGTAAAAAACGGGACCTCTCGGCATGTCACTAATGCAACATAGTACGACTGGATTCTCACAAATCGCTTGTGTATGTGGTTTAAATTAAACTATAAATTCCGCCTTACTAATTATGAACGTTCTATTTTAGTCCATCGAGTTATGTAAGCTTTAAAGTTTACATTGTTTTTGCTTTTTTTTTTCCTAAAAACGCCCCGATCTTACAGCCAAAGATTGTTTCTACACCTCCAATACACCTCCATTTTCGCAGGAGACCCGTTGAATTAGAGCGTAGTATTTTCGGCAGGTTTCTTTCACAGGTCACAGGTCACAGGTCGCAAGTGACAGGTCACAGGTCACAGGTCACAGGTCACAGGTCACAGGTCACCAAAAGTGTGCCAAAACGTCATAAAACAGATGTATGCAAGTGTGTCCCAATTGTAACTATAACAGCTCTTTTCTGAAAAAAAAAAAAAAAAAAAAAAAAAAGAAAACGCATAGGGGAAATCAGCTGTAGCACTGAAATAAAAAGAAAATTGATCTAAAGAAAGCCAAGATTTATTTCTGTTGAAAACATACAATCTTTGTAGCCTTTCATTATAATATGAAAACGAAAGAGGCTTACACTGATCTGTGAATTATGCATTTACTTACCCTCGCCTAGGGTGTCTCTAGGTCGGCCTTAGCCAACTTAAAAGCCTTGGAAATGGCATTAGCCATATTCCAGGCAGTGTTGCAAATCCTTCTTGCATGGCAGCTAACATAGCTGTTGAGGGTCCTTCACAAAGGAGAAACACCAATCTTGACGCCATTTTCCACAACAAATTAGACTTCAATGGAATTTCCAGAAAATATCCATACCATACCACAGGCGGCATCTTGGATTTGCGAGGGAGAATGGGGTTTCCCCGACTGGAATTCTGAAGGCATGGGAGGGAAACGCAGTTTGGAATTCCAAACGCATTTGGGGGTTTCAGCTCTGAATTTTCAGAGGGGGAAGATGACGAATGCTTTGCTCTAAATCGGTGATCTGATGACCTTTCCAGCTTATATATCATCAAGCACAAACCAACTGTGGAAGAAGGATAAAGATCGATTAGACAGGTGTTAGCGATCACGCAGAAAAGTGAGTGTATGAATGGTGCGGCAAGCTCCACATCAAAGAGGCCTTACAGTTGATTGATGAATAAAATGCAAAACAGGCCTGTGTTTCTTTCCAATCTAAAATTGTCCATCGACGATCTTGTTGCGTGAAAAAAATAACTTGCACCAGTCTCCCTTTTCCAAATGGAAATGCCAGACAGATTTGCAGGGTTCATTACTAGTGGTCAGCAATTACTCAATGAATGCAATTTTCAATATGGCAGGTGATGGCACATCATGAACTTTAATTTACTTTTGTCTTCCGCTGGTATCGATATGATCTACTTTCCTGAAAATATGAAGGCAATGAACTAGAAACAAAAAGTTGTGTTCGGTGGTAAGCAACATATAGATAACACTTAGAAGGGAAAGCTACGGTGTACTTTATTAAACGTTAAACAAACTTGAGTTGCTTGTTCGCTTGACCAAAAATTGTGAGCAGAATTTTCTTGGAGGGGGAAAAAAGTGCATTTCCTGTTCGGTGGAAATTTTAGACAGTTAAACCGGAATTCCAAAGGGTATGAAAAAAAAAAAAAAAAAATCGGAAATTCCGAAGGGGAGGGGTTAACAATTTTGGAATTTGGAGGGCATGGGGGGGGGGGGGGGGGGGGTTGAGCATTTTGGAATTTCCTATGGCAAGGGGGGTCAAAATATTCATGCCGCCCATGGTAAGGAATGGATATTTTCTGGAATCACCCAATGTCCTTGGCAGCTATTGCTGCTTTCCTTTTTCTATCCAGATGTTTCCCTCCTCTGACTGGTATCCGTGTCTTTGTCAGGAATTCTATCGTGCTTTAGAGCAAATTATTGCTGAAAATGTTCACTAGACATAAAAGACTTCTGTTCGCTCGAAAAGGTGGCAACACACTGAGTTTGCGCAGGCGCAATGCTATCTCGTGTAAGACCTCAATGCGGTGAGGGAATAGAATTCTGAATATACAAATATACATAATTTGACATAATTTGATCATTTTGATGCCAGTTTCAAACCCATATTTTGATTTAATAGGCCACCTTATAACTTCAAGGGAAAAAAAGAAATGACTAAAAATGTTTGAATTATCATTTGGAGATGTAGATTTTGGATTGAAAGGTCCACTCACATCTGCTGAAATTAAACAACTTACATGCAATTATATTTATGAGTGTTTATTAGGAAGCAGAATGAATATATTAAGTACAAAACTAAATTTGATTTATTTATTTCTTAGCTCTTGGAGGACTATTACATTATTACACTATTATTATTATTACTACATTATTACTCTTGGAAAATTAAACATTTCAATTGGTATGGATATCAATGGACACTCACTCCTGACCATCACCTCTTCGCTTCCTGTTCTGAAGACATTTCAAACATCCACTGACCATTGTATAGAGCCTTATTAGAGAGGTACAAGCTAGGTGTTCAAAACGACTTTGCAGTTGTAAAGGGAATAGACCTCTTGGTTCTTCTTAGATAATTTGATTGTAAGGGAAAGTCTTTTTGCTTTTTTTTCTTCACAAACCCATGAGACACTAGTCACAGGTAATTTAGGGCACGACAAAGGCTGCTAGCATATTTTGAGTTCGAAAATGATAAAAGAAAAAGTCATATATCAAATGATAAAAAGTTCCAGATGATTTTTTAAACTTGCAAGAAACGGAAAGGCAAATACACTTCTTCAGGTAAATGGTTTCTTGACAATAAATGAATGTGATAAAAATGACAACAGTAAAAAAGAAAGGAAAAAGAACCTTAAGATTATTGCTCTCCACAGAATGCGAACCTGAAACCTCCTGCATGTGAGGCAATTGACTAACCAACTGTGCCACATCTACAACACCATTCATGATGGGAAGAATATTCGTGTTAATTAATGTGTACTGAAATGCTGGGTAATTTACACAGCATGCTCATGTGAGTTCTGAGTCCGTACAGTTGAGCTGAAGTTCGAGTGAGTTGATGACTGGCTCTACCCCTGCGAAATAAATTCCCAGTAGTCTGGGAATTCCTAGGAATTCCTAGGAATTCCTAGGAGATATTCCAAGACATGCAAATGATGTTTTATCCAAGACCTTGGAATTTCTGGGAATATTTGGGAATAGTGGAAGTATGACTGGGAATTATTGGGAATTCCTAGGAATTCCAAGTTATTCCAAGCCATGCAAATTATGCTTAATCCAAGACCTTGGAATTTCTGGGAATATTTGGGAATAGTGAAAAGTATGACTGGGAATTATTGGGAATTCCTAGGAACTCCTATTATTTCCCAGACTGTTTTAAAAAATGTGTTTGGAATACCTAGGAATTTTTGGGAATAGCTAAAACACATGAAATATTGTTGGAAATTTCTATAAATTTCCCAAAATGTCAAAATTAAAGATGAAATCAGTGCATGAATCAGTTTCTGTGAATTAGTAAAAATCAACACTATCATTTCTCTGGACTTCCATACCTTTTTATTGTTGTCAAGCTCCAAGATAATTATTTCCAAACAAATGTACATTAATTACAGTTTAAGTCTGACAACTCAACATAAAACTATAGCACTGATAACATTGCTTTTTAGATCCAACATGATTTGTTAGTGTATACGTGCCCGTATGGACCCTAAAATCAAACACCCAGAGTTTAACTGATAGAAAAATGGATGCTCTTAGATTTGATAAATAGATTAAGCAAAAAATTCTGTCAGCATAAATGAATATATATTATTTACAATTTCAATAAAACCGAAAGTATATATATGCACGTATATATTTAATATAATTGTAGATTCACACACATACCCATTACAGCCCACTGTTAAGCAATTTTTGACTTGATCCTTTATGACTCTAGGAAAAAGAAGAAGACATCTCTCACAGATGTCATAAATGAAAAGCTCACAGTTTCCACACACTTGCTGTACATTTGTAAAACTGTACTGTGACATTCTCTGGACAAATTACCGGTAGTTTCATTAAAACATGGATATCTTTAGGAGCCTCTCATTGTCATACAATGTCTTGAAATTAAGGCCAGAATAGCCATACAGGCATATTCTTTGGCAGAAAACTTAATGTTTTTTCTTGGGAACCACTAGTTTCACTTTCATCAGGGGAGTCCAGTGAATGGCCATCAGTGTCAGAGTTCTCAATTTCTTCAGAGGAGTCGGAACTGAAACTTCAACATCATTACCTCAATCACTGTCTGTGGACAAATCTGAGTTGTTGTGTATTACATCAATTGGTATTTCTGTAGTCTTTTCAGGTATAGGCCACTCGGTTTCATCAAATGCTTCTGTGAAGCTTCAATTCTTGCATAAAGGTTCACTCCATAATCCATCAAAGTCATCCACAACATTTTTGCCAACAGCCATCTCACTCAGGTGAACCGAAAACTCTGAGGTGTTCTGTTCATGGTGCTGGAAATGATCTCCAGGAAAAAGGGATGCAAGAGAGGGAGATGACGTCAACTGGCCTGTGAAGACTGCTTTAGCGATTTATGTGGTCGAATCTTGTAGATTTTGGTATGGGTATAGTGGGATCATCAATATGTTTCTTGTATTTCCTTGTCCTTGCGGTCACTTTAATTCATGACACAACAAAATCAAAAGAATCAAAAAGATTATGAGTCAGTGAGAAACAAATAAATAACTGACATAAATAAATGACAATGCAAATAAAAAAACCCTACATCTTGATGTATTGAAAAGACTATAGATCTCATATCATGTTAATCCTTATTAATAATTCAAAGGAAAAAATGACAAGCATTGCAAATTTATACTTGCTGCATTGTGCTGACTGGGTGTTGAAACACGTGGGCTCTCAAAATAGATTTGGTGGACTAATACAACAAGCTTAAGCTTATTTCGCAGAATTTATCTCGTTTCCTCAGGTCGATCTGAAACCTTTTAGGTGAATTTCGGAATTTTGGGGTTTTTAAAGAGCACACAATGCATTGCTTAGTTTGATTTATTTACAATTATAGCTTATCATAACAGAAAATCCCTATAAAATTGGATTCCTTACCTTTGCAGTGAACTTGATTTAAGTGCCTCGCAATCCTTTGTTATCTTGACAACCATCGAGAACAGATCAACCAGTTAAAGTACGTTCCATTTTCCTCCTTGATTTCTCCGTAAAAAGTTTGTGTAGTTTTTTCCTTTTGAAGCAAGACCCATCTATCTTTCAGAAGACCACCAAAACAGCGTGGAAAGGGAAACACACTTGCAATCGAAAGCGACTGGTCCGGCAACCTCGTTGCCAGTCTCTCTCTCGTTCTTCTCTAGTTTCCATTCTCTCCTCAACTGATCAACTGAACCAATCACAGCACGCGAATTTTCACGTGACTATTCTGGTGACTGAACGTGACAAAGATCGCGTTATTCATTCTCTTTTGGCGCCCATCTTTGAATTGAGTGTTAACGGTTGATCGCTCGTGCGTTTTAGTAGATTTCACTTCCAAAATTATATCAAAATGGTTTCTGCTGCGGTCCTGTGACCAGAAGAAAACAGCGTGAGTGTCATTAACGAGAAACAAGTTATTCTTGGCGAAGATTTGGAGCTAAAAAAAAGTCTTACTGTGGATGTTTCAACGGGAAAAAATTCAAAGGGTAGATTAGCCGTATACAAAATTATTTGGTGAGTAATCGAATTCAAGTAACCTTATATTATACAACGTAAATTCTTGTATTTAGACAAAAACTTTTGAATGAACTTTATAATCACGAATCATACATGAGTGGGTCACTCAGTCATGGCATGAAATGAATTCTGGCTAAAGCAAAGTTGAAACAATTTAAGTTGCCCAGAGTGCGGGCCTAAACAATTTGATTTGCGAGGAACAAGCTGTTTCTCTCGCCTCACTTGTTCAAACGAAATAAACATAACAGTTCTCTCTGTTCCCAGTCATAGTTCTTGACAAAAACTCCAACGAGGCAGCCACTCAGAGTGTGCATGAGTTTGATGTCTCCTGTGTGTTTCAGCCTGACTGTATGGCAATCCGTGTTGATCCTCAATTTTTGTCCATCTGTATATTCTTTTGTGTTTACTCTATTATTTACAGTGTAAATGTTCCTTTAATGTTTTAAGTGTCTTTTTTAATATTTCTAATGTCTAAATTTGGCTAAAAATCGTGATATATATACATTGTATCCTCCAATTCGAGAGTTGTTGATACACTTATAGAAGAAGGAAAACCTTGATTTAATCTACTGTAGGCTCAAGATCTATGTAACATATTTATCAATAGTATACAAGCACCTTCACAATTATCAAGTCTTCTCTTTTAACATTTCAACCAGCTTACAGTCAGGTCTTAATTAGCTGCATGTATTAAACTGTGAGCGCATAAATATTTGGATCTCAGTCTTACAGTACCTCATATATATCGCAATGTAATGTATTTTTTTAAATTTTGTTTTAGGTGTCATGCAACAAAGATGAACATGAAGAGGCTAGCTGTTGACACCCTAATTAGAGGGCAACAAAAGAAGCTGTGGAATCAACAGAAATAACTGAACAGCAGCTAAGTTTGCCCAAACTCAGCGTTTTTTTAATTTTAAGGATTGTTTCAGTTTTGTTCTTATTATTGATTCCTTACATTCATGAAAATCCAGATTTGTTCCACATAATAACAATAATTTAAGCTAAAATCTTGTGTATGGAAAATTGTTGGATTTGTAAACCAAAAAAGTAAGTAAATTATCTGAAAAAGTTCTCTTTTTATCAAACATGTAAAAGTTTGACCTTCATATCTGTTTTCAGTTTTACTTTTGATTCTTGATGTAATGAAAAAGAAACAGGATAATTATTCTTATGTTTAAATTCATGAAAGCCAATGTAATAAACCATTGATTTAAAACCTATTTGATGTGATATCAGTGACTTTATTTGTTATTTTAATGCTGGGCATTAATCATCAAAATTTTGTCTGGCCTACAAATGATACAAAATTCCCAGTTTTTCTCAGATTTTCCAAAAAATTCCAACCTATTCTCAAAAAAGCCTACAAATTCCAAGTTATTCTCAGAAATTCCCAGGAATTTTGAGAATTTTAAGGAGTTTTCAAGGTGAGTATATTTCAGTTGGAATTCCTAGGAATTCCGAGTCCGAATTACCGTGAAAATTCACACCTTAGATTCCTAGGAATTCCTAGGAATTTTTTCTTAGGAATTCTTAGGAAATTCCTAGGAATTCTTAAAGTTATCTCACAAGGGAAATCCTGTAAGTGAGTCATTTGCCGAGCTTGTACAAGTGGAGATGACACAATTTAACCTTGATTAAAATTTTTTGGATGAAAAATGGAGAGGAGAATTGAGAGAATTTGAACATTGCATTTTGCTAGATACAGTAAGTTTATATGGTTGCTGTAAATTTATACATGTACAAGTATGGCCATGGTAAAATGATATGCCTTTCTTTGGTTGAACAAATGGTTGATGAAGAGAAGAAAAGACATTGCACATGGTTGCAAGTTTTGCAGTTGCTTATATTGCCTCGGAAAGAGAAGAAAAAAATAATATTTATAATTTATAAAGTAAACAAGAAATCATTCACAGTACAACACATAGGCATTTTATAATTACCTGGTCACCCAACCAAGTACTAACTCTGCCAAACACGTCTTAACTATGTTGATATGAAGAGACATGCTGTTCTTGTGGTATTAATAGTGATTCCATGCTGAGCATAGAAAGACAACAAATTTCAAAGCCCACCCTAGAATTGACCCCAGAGCCTACAATGTTGTCATCAATGCCTTTATAACTGAAGAACAGTTTTAGATCTCATCAAAGATATTATATTTATACTAATTTGTAACCTTACATGCCTACCTACCTACCTACCTACCTACCTACCTACCTACCTACCTACCTACCTACCTACCTACCTACCTACCTACCTACCTACCTACCTACCTACCTACCTACCTACCTACATACCTACATACATACATAGATTTTATTTTGTTTTCAAATTATTTTATTTTCATTTTTAACCTTATATTTGCTGAGTGAAACAATGGAATTCGGCTAATTAAGCTAAAGAGAATGCAGCTGTCAGTAATAAGATTTGGCACCAAAATATTATTGAAGAACACAAAATATATAATTTTAGTATACACCACACAAGTGAATAGTGCTTTTTGCACGCTCTGATTGGTTAACTTAGAGGTGATTAGCAAGTACTATTCACCTCCAAGCAGCCGGCGTGAGAGATTTTAAAATTTCCGACCGCTTGTTACACATAAACTAACGTTTTGGTCTGCTAATTATTTAGCTTGTGTGGTATGTACTAAAACAATTATTGACCCTCAGTGTCGGTGAAAGTGATGGATATTTACCTCCACTTCGGTGAATAATTGTTAAATATAACTTAGAGAAGGAAAACCCAAAATACAGGGATTTTAATATTTGGTCACGCATCTGGCCAGTACTACGCTTACCCTAATAGCTGTAGTGATTAGGTAAGAAGCCGTATTTTCCTTGTGATAACATCTTGAACAAGGATGACTTCATGAATGTTAATCTACAGCACCACAATTCTCTTTATGTATCTGTTACTGTTACATTTTGTACTATTTCTTGACAAGGCCAGTGTGCGTTAGCTTCATTCTTCACCTCTCTGGCTCAATATATATGATAATTGTATGAATTTTATAAGATGTTATAGGTCAAAATTAAATTCAGGTTAAAATGAAATTCCTTTCTTTGTCTCATAATCCTAATTATTCATGGATCATGATTAATTAGGGTTAGAAGACAATATAGGAAATTGAGAATCAAACTAGGTTAAAATCATTTTAACCTGAATTTCATTTTTACCTGCATTACTGTGTGACCTTATGCATTAAAAACCCAGTTCAGTGGTATCAAAACAGCCAGTGCTTACTGATCCATTTTCCAAGTTGAGTGGTTCATAGCCACTTTTAGTTCCTAGCAAGAAAGTTCGGTAGTGCAACAACTAAATTTGTTCAGTCGATCACATGCAGGGTGAGTCTTCAACAAAAAGGTCTGGCTAATTTTAGCTGCTAGCAGTAATTAAAATATAGAGTTTTAAAAATAATTTTACACCCTGTATTCATTATAGCTGAATAAAATGCGAAGAAAATAGATGTATATAAAACAACTCTGAACTGTTCAGTGACTAATAACTTTGAACCCTGAGTGCAGACAAAGCAACTGCACCCAGCAGCTTTGAAAAATAATTTGTTTTTGTCCTAGTGACTAAAAGTAAATATCAAAAGCAATACAAAAGGAGAGGACTATAGGACTACAGCTGCTGTAGGAGTATGCAATACTTTGTTTGGTCAACTGTTTTAATTTACCCAAGCTACATCTTGTATATAGACATCATTAAATGATTTATAAATCTCTCTTATTTATGTTGAATCTTTCCTTGAATCTCATTTTAGGAGAGACCTAAACATCCAACATACAACATCACTTCAGTTTGGCCGACGTACACAGGGAGAGGAATTCTGGTGGCAGTACTTGATGATGGAGTTAATGGGAATCATCCTGAACTTGATCATCTAATTATGTACTGATTTCGAATTGTTGAGTTTCCTTTCACTCTTTACATTAACACTGGGGGTGGTGAATGGCAAAATCTGAGGCTTATGGAAGACCCTTCTTTAACATCTACATGAGACTGAGACTTTCAACAAGTTTGTAAAATCTGGGCCTAATAATATGCTTTACAGAGAATAGCAAATGGGAGACTTGTTAGCTAATTGACTAATACAGTAATTATGGCAAACTTGGTCATTAAGTGGTCATTTGGTATTTATTAATCTAGATTCTTTTGAACCAGTTAGAATGACAGTCGTGAACAGTACAGGTGATTGTGAGTTTTAGCAATTGAAGAGCTGTGTGCATATCAATCTGCCTTATGTTGAATTTTAGGCCCTTTTTTTCTTTTTCCTGGGTCTGATCTGAAATAGCAAAATCAACATTGTTTCAGGGAGAAGGGGGGAAGGGGGGAGGGGGAAGGAGAGAAATGTTTTCACCGAGATGCTCAGAAATCAAATTTGGCTGCCGAGTGTCCCATTACTTTTGTTGCCCATTATGTGCACTTGCATGTATCAGTAGCAAGCTTTTATTAGTAGAATAGGGGTGTTGCTAAAAGAAATGACAGTTAGGACTTTGTGGAATCCAATTTGATCTGTAAGTCAAATGCATGATTAGCAAAGTTGGACAACCCTTCAGGGGCAGTTCAGAACAAATTGGATGACACCCAGTCCTGTTACTAAATTTGTTCTGGACAGAAATTGTGTACAATTTCACCAGAAGTAAGGCTGTGTTTTCTAGCCTGTGGATGAATGTTCATAAGTTCTGAAATATAGAACGCTACAAATTCATGGGTGCAAGTGCAAGTCACGTAACATTGTTGGATTCATGGTTGTGATATATAATTAAAGAGAGTTTTTCAATTGAGTGTCGCAAAACCAAAACCAAGTCAGTTACTTACCAATTAGACTACTCACCCAATCTTAAACCATTATTAATAGTAAAACCAAAGTCAAAACCAAAATATTTGCCTTACTACTTTCGACACTCAATTGTATACTGATCTATTCTAATTCATGAACGAATAACTGAAGAAAGTTAGCATTTTTCATTTCCTTCTCGCTTCCTGCCCTCTTAAGAGTCGCTCTTCCTGTCCTTTTTCTTTCATACCACTCTGCCCCCTCTTTTCCTGAGCTCCTGCCCCAGCCCCCTGTCCACACTAATAAATTGTGAATGATGTAAAAAAAAAAAAAAAAAAAAAAAGAAAGAAAGAAAGAAAGAAATACATGTACATCAGAAATCATGATAATGATTCTAAGTTGTTGATGATCCTAGACATGGCAACATGTGTGCTGGGGTTATAGCTGGAGCAGTTAATTACAACTTGTGTGGTGTGGGATTGGCATACAATGCCAAAATTGCAGGTAAGTGAGCTGGTCAAGATTAATAGCTTACAAAAAGCTGAATAACTGCCCTTATCTTGATACTGGTACATTGATAAATGATGTAAGATTTAGAGAGTTTTTTCAGGTTTTTGGCCCCATGAAAGCCATCTTCAAAGGTAGTTCCCTTAGGAAACCAAGCATATAAATTTACACTCTGTTCAAAGCGTATATAAGATCTATTTTAACTATTTATTAATATTAAACTAATTTAAGTCTATTTTACAAAAAAGCTATTTGGCCAGAACTCATTGAAGGTTATACACTGTAGTCTATTTAATTCTATATTTTTAAAACTCTTTTTCAATACATTTAATTACAATTCTGTTTAAAATAATAAAATAGATTAGAACTTGGGTTTAGTAAAAATATAGTTTGGAGGATTCAATCAGCCTGTTCTGTCTGCTTTCTGAAAAAGATTACGCTAAAAGAATTTCTTTATTGGACGTAGAGGAAAATAGAATCGACATAGCGGAATTTACAATCTATTTTTACAGTTTTGAGTTACTTTTTTGTTCGCATGGTATCTAAAAAGACAGCTAGTATTCGAAATACATCTACTTGTAAATGCGTTCTTCTAAGGCAGAGAGGAGATAGAATTGTTTTAGTTTCATTGGAATTTGAATTTTTCAGTCTAGTATATCACTGGATTCTATTTGGTTCCTACATGAATCAAAAGAGAATTTACTACCAGGCGGATCTGTTTTAAAAGACATTTGAAGCAGTAGTTGTTTGTTCCAGTAGTAGTAGTAGTAGTAGAAGTCTTTATTAAGAAATCAGTCACAACATACGTGTGGCTTTACAATCAATAACAAACTAAGCTAAACTAGATAAAACCTATCATATGTATTACAAGAAAAAATTTAAGAAATAAATCTAAAAAGACATCTATTTTACAAAAGCCCGTTTGAATCGTTCCGTTTTTACTTTAGGGAGTATGAAGTCATGGCCCCTTTCTCTAAGAGCTCTGTTACGTTTGGGTGGGAGCAAGTCATATAATACATGGCCAGTGTCACTTGTGATTCTTTTGAAAAGATCACTGTCCCTATTCTTTATAACATCAGATATCAAAATGATCTTATTTGTATAGCCAAAACGATAGGCTCGCCGAAAAAAGTGTCAATCCGATCTAAATATTTGCCTCGATAGGCGGAGCCCCACACTTCTAATCCATACAGAAATCATGACATTATTAAAGAGTCGAAGAGTTTACTAAGCTGATCTTTAGTGTATCCATAATATTTGCATACCCTAAGAATGTATAGTCGACTAGAAGCCCATGAAACTTAATAGCAGTTTAGGGTGGTCACAAAGTTTTGGAGTTGGCAACTTTATTGTTGAAGTAGGTAGTTGATTTTGCCTTTCCTTCCAAAGACTGAGACAGTCACATATACCGTAATAGATCAAAGTAACCGGCCAAGATCATGAAGTAATTGACGATTTGTGCTGGAAGTGGGCTGGTTTTGATGACCCTGAGCAGGGAACCAATTTTCGTGGACCATAAAGCTGCTGCAAAAAAAGCCTTGAAAGTAGAAAGAAAATCTCGTTCTCTGTTAAATACTCTCCGTTAATTAACTAATTTGAACTAAATGGATGTTATTAGATATATGTATCAAGTGTACATTAAATAGAGATTAAATGAAAAAAGAGAGAGAGAGAGAGAGAGAGAGAGAGAATAGATGTGAGGCATGCCTTTCATGAAGAGGCTAAGAGTAAGAGTAATTGCAAACTTTCAATCTCCCATACCTCAGGAGTTCGACTTTTCGATGACGATATTGGTGTCAGGTCAACAGACGCTACAGAGTCAGCTGCCCTGCTTGACAAAATCGAAATGGTTGATATTTACTCAAACAGCTGGGGACCAGGGGATAGGGGCTGGCAGGTTGCAGGTCCTGGAGTGCTGGCCAATCAAGCTTTAAATAATGGGGCTAAAAAGGTGCATTTTGAGTATAAGTTTAACATACTTTTGTAATAAGAGTAATGTAACAATTATTGATATTAAAAAAAAAAAAAAAAATTAATACAAAGCCATTTAGCTGAGAGAAGCCACCGGCCTGCTGGCAAATAACACTGAAAAGGGAATAATGGAGGGTAATAGATTTTGCCTAGATGGAACAAAGAGGATTGGTGTCGATAGGTTTTATTTCTGTCAGAAAAAAAAACAAAAACAAAAACAAAAACAAAAGCAAAAACAAAAGAACCTTCTCCATATAGGGAGGGGGGCTAGGGAGGCGTCGTCATGGTTTCATGATTAGTGTGCTCGCCACCTGATCATGCAGTCGAGTTTGAGTTTTGGCCGAGAACATTGTGTTCTGTTCCTTGGTAAGACACTTTACCCTCATAGTGCCTCTCCCCACCCAGGTGTATACATGTAAATGAGTACCGCTGAACTTAATGCTGGGGGTTAACCATGCGATGGACTAGTATCCCATCCAGGGGGGAGTAGAAATACTCCTAGTCACTTATGCTACAGAAACCGGGATGAGCACCAACCTGATGGGCCACTTAGCTTGTATTCAGACTTAATCTTACTTTATTTGAAGCGCCATAAGCAAGAACGTTCTACCAGTCTCTCAGAAAATTAAGCAACAACAACAAAAGGAAAAGGAGACACAACCACTAACAACAAAGGAAACAAAACATTTTTTTTTTTTTTTTTTTTTCAGGGTAGAAGGGGCTTGGGTGCTATTTATTTCTTTGCAGCTGGAAATGGCGGCGTTTTTCAAGACAGTTGTGCCTATAACGGTTATGTTAATAGTATTTACACTATTGCAATCACCGGTTTAAACAAAGATGGTTCGAATCCAACCTATGCTGAAGACTGCCCTGGAATCATGGCCACAACTTACAGCAGAGACACATGGAAAGGATACGGAAAAGTTGTGAGTGAAACAGCTGTCAGCTTATGAAAGATTTTAAAGTTCTCCCCTTATCCCAAAAGGCTTCTTTGCTTTTTTCCCAAGAAGAAAGGGCCAGTAACCTTCTCTTTGGGGGCTGTGAAAACTAGTAAACTTTTTAATTGAGTACACTCTGAGCACAGCACTCTCTTCATTCCACTGTATATAACGGTATTGATTGTTTGGTCTGGATATTTGGCCCTTTTATGAAACCCAAGAATGACTAACAAGGTCTGTTTTTACGAACTTAAACTGTAAGGTGTTAAGCTGTGTACAATGAGAGCTGCGAGGTCTAAGCTTGAAATTGAATTTAAAAACATTGAAGGGATATTTTAGTCTGGACCCCATGCAATTGTGGTGTCGTTGTAAAACCAGTTATCAGTTAATTAAAGTGGTTGTAAATAAAGAATAACTGCGCTGAGTTAATCTCTTTCTCTCGTTTGCCTATTTTTCCGTTCATGCAGATAACCGCTGATAAACAGTCTGGATGTGTTGACAATTTTGGAGGAACGTCCGCAGCGGCAACGATGGCTTCAGGTCTCATTGCACTGACACTTGAAGCAAAGTAATTGACGGTTTTATTTCTGAGTTTTAGTGTGAACATTGCTGTGTGGAGGGTGACATGATGGTAGAACGTAACTTTCTGCTTCCCGTCCCCTTTCCTGTCGACCACACTTGCCTCCCTCCCCTCGCAGTTAAATGGCCATTATTGTGCCGTAGGAGAAATAAATCAAATTTTGTGTCAGCCCTCGCTGTAAGCGACCCTAACATTCTGTAACTTTAAGAGTGATCAGTTCCAAACCGTCCTTAGTTTTAGCTCTGACAACATCATGCACTTGTAGAACGTGTTTGATACAACTGACTTAATAGCAGAAAAAAATTGAAGCACATTTCTTTCTGAATCGCAAACAAGGGAAGACTCCTCTAGAATATCATTTACCGTCACTGATGCTTACTACGTTTACTACGTTTTGGTAAGTTGATATTTTCTAGTGTGAAGTTATGTTAAAGCAGAATTATTAATCTATTTTGTGTGATGATCGTTAAACCACTAGTTTTTGTCTTACAGTCCCGACTTAACATGGCGAGACGTGCAACACGTGATAGCCAGAAGCGCGAGACCAGCGCCTGGGGGAGTCCCACTAGGGAATGGAGAATGGGTAAGGAACAAAGCTGGCTTAGCCTTCAGCACGAGTTATGGCTTTGGACTTATGGATGCTGGCATGATGGTGCACTTGGCCAAACACTGGAGAACAGTTCCGCAGCAACGAAGATGCGAGTTTAAAGGTCAAGATGAAAACAGGTTTGACTCAGTTTGTGGTTTGTGTTAAAAGTTTGTTGACGTGATTGCAGATTTCTGGTGATATGTATATAAAAAAAATGAAGCAGTTGTGACGTAAAGCCTGCTACTATATGTATAAAATACTAATAACGATGCTTCTCTTCTTTCAATTACAGACCAATCCCTTCTGAGGTGTCGGTAACGTTCGCTAGCTGTGAGATAAAGTTCCTGGAGCATGTTCAGGTCAAGGTAAATCTTGATTTCACGCGCCGAGGAGATCTGTATCTGGAGCTGGAGGCTCCTAGTGGTACAAAATCACCACTGACTAATCGGCGACATCTTGACAACTTCACTGGATTTAAAAATCTTACAAACTGGGTTATCGCTACCCTTTTTCATTGGGGAGAGAATCCCGAGGGACAATGGAAGGTGAAAATTGGAAATCTGGATAGGAGGTACCAAACTAAGGGTAAGTACAGATCGGTGACTTTCATCTCGAAATATTCCTTTAGTGTTAAATTGTACAGTAACTGAATAGTGTAAACATGTTTTTGTTTTATTTTGTTTTGTTTTGTTTTTTTGTTCTTAGTACACAGTGCTTTCTACTTGCAACGAAAGCGTTTTGGACCACGCCTGATTGTCTTCCTTTTATGTTCCACCTCAGAAACCTCAAGTTACCTGATCATAAAAATGCGGGTTAAATCTTCATTCATGTACATTAGTCGTTTGGTTCATTAGTTAAACTGATTGCAGCCTTCTGAATCACATAGTGCCTTATGAAAGAGGACTTAAAACTAATGCTTGCGCTGTGTTTCTTCATTCTAGGTACACTTTATAGTTGGTCGTTAATTTTGTATGGAACGTCTGAGGATCCCCTTTTAAGGAACCGTTATGCCCCAAACAATTCCGGAAGCTTCACATTTCCAACATATGCAACAACATCATATCCTACAAAAGAACCTGCTACAATCTCGCCGCGACCAACTTCTAAACCTGGTAGGCGAAACTTGTCGGTTCGTCTTTTGTTTTTGTCGCCAAACACGAGTTAATTGGGGACACTATTTAAAAATTGATTTCATTTTTACGGAGAATGCTGTTAAAGACTGGATAAAAAAGTTCCATAGAAGACTATTCATTCTTATAATATAAAGTAATCACCACAGACAGCTAACCGATATGGTACAGACCATCCACTAATTCCCACGCAGTGGACAATTAATGCACTTGTTAATTAGAAGCTCAGCGATGTTTGCTTTCCTTAATTACGAAAATTAGTTGAGCTACAACTATGGACTAATTCTGTTGGAAAATGCGCAAAAACGTGAAATCATAACTACAGTACCTACAGGATAAGAGTCAGCACCCCTATTCCCCCTTTCAATGGTTGAAAATTGTAAAATGCAAAGTTGTGTTAGATGAAAGTGTTATGCCAACATTGCACAGTGGTGGGGAGGGGCAAAATGCGTATAGGATGACGTTTACTAACCCTTGTGACTAAGCTTGTAGCTTTTCGGGACATCTTGATCTGTTTTGATAAATCAGAATAAGTTTTCTGAAATACCGTCAAAGTGACAGTGACTGGATAGTGTTCAGGAGTTTGTCCACTTGCTCAAAGGTTACAACTATTTTGCACGGCATCACAATCGGCACCACAGAAAAACACTGTTGATGTTTTTATACTCTTTTTGTGTGCTTGAAGGACAAAGCTTTTTGATTCTTGCAATCGTTTTGAACATACGGTATCTTTGTCAGTGAGATAAAATGCTATTAAGCAAACACGCGTACGGTAATTTTACATGTATTTGCATCGACGGCATACGCGCACGTGCTGAAAAGTATCGGACTGAATTCTGACAGCAAGTTTCTTTAATTCGTCTGCTTTATAAACTTACAAATGTGGAACAACTATACTCATTGCTTAGTACTGCCCCCGTGAACTTTCAAGAGCAACAATTTCATGGACACGAGGTTTTTCAACATTTTTTAATGAAATTCCAATCTGTTTCTTCCATAGGTCTCCAGAAGGAAATCCTGATCCTCCTTATTACTGTTGGCGTTCTTGTCCTAGCAGCTGTGATTTGTCTTTATCTTTCTAGTCGTCTGTGTCCTGGGTGTGTTCCTGTGTGTTGTGTGCTGTGTCTTGGTTTGTTATCTCGCCTACTGGACCGTGTGCTCTCGTCTCTCTTTGAGCTGTGCCAATAGTGCCATGCTGACCTGAAGACGATCCACAGCGGGATAAACCAGACGCAAACAGAACTGGAGGAAAACGAAGAGAAAGAGAAATGCGACGACCTTGCTAAATACCCCAGACCTGTCCGCTCTGGCTCATCTGTATATTCGCCGGATACCAGTAAAGGATATATGGTTTAGAGCGTTATTTAACGACGTTGGCTTGAAAATCTACTAATGCATATTTTTTTTGTTGTTGTTTTTTTTGTTTTCAAACTTTAACTGCCATCATGTAATGAGTAGGTCACCGATTTCATTCCAGGGCTATATCGTGTGGAAAAATACCCTGATATTAAAAAAAATGACGGAAGAAACTCGTCATGATCGCTAAGGATTTTAGTTCTGTCGCGTCATCCAAATGTTGCGATCCTTTTTCATAAAACTTGACCATTGAAGAAGCATTTAAAGCCGTGGCACAGAGAGAGCTTAAAACACGGTGGAAAATTACGGGCCACCGAGTGTCAAAGATCGTTAAATCCACGCAAACTCCGGTAACCAATAACACTATTGTTCAGTTTTATTGCTTAACGCGCATGCTCAATACATGAAGTGTGCGGGATTGTGCGTTATTTGCGTGCGCAGTAATCATGTGCACCAACAATCAGCGCGAACGTCCTTAATATAAAGAGACGGGAACGTCACTAAAGGCCAGGAAAAGAAAAAATAACGCCATTGTATTTATTAAAAACAGGAAACAGAAAACAGAATTTATTCAATTAATGCTCGAAGGGATTTAAATGTTTTCAGATATATGAGCAGTTTGAGTTTGATTGTTTGAACAATTGACAAGTTTTGTTTTGTTTTGTTTTGTATTTTTTTTAAATTAATATATATTGTAGGAGCGTTAACAGAAAAAGAACCAGAACTTGGTAAATTAATCCCCGAAGGGGTTGAAACGTTTTCAGATATATATGTACATTTTCATTTTGATTGTTTGAATACTTGACATGTTTTGTGTTTAGAACTTGGTTTTAGAAGAAAATAGCATTAAACATGATATTGTAGGAGCGATAAGGCCTTAGTAATTTAGTAATATTGTTCCTGCAAGTTTCATAGGGTATGGAATGTGCATGTTGAGTAAGGCTTAAAAGACTGGTATAAAGTTTGTCGACAGACATTGATCGGTCGTAGTACGTTCCTGTCCGACAATTGTTAGATTAATAAATCATCTTTATGGCTTTCCTTGTATGATTTTCATTATTATTATTGCTTTTATTTATTTCTTTTTCCATTTTGTTTTGTCCGTGTGCCATTAAGTTGTAACGAATAAATTAATTAGTTATTGTAAGTTCACACAAGACGAACGAGCGGTCAAATTTCGGGTAATCAGAATGGGCACACCTTTAAAAGCTGTTCACATGAGAACAAGCTATGATATGATAAAGAGTTATACTCATTTTCTCATGGTGTGCCATCAAATAACACCAGATTTCGACCTTGGCCCCTCACTATTCTCCAGAGACACTTAACGAGGTAGTTTTTAAGAATTCATCTGGGACCTCCATGGCCACCAGGTGCTCAACAAATTCTTAGTTGCTCGGAAATTTCTATCAATCTATTGTTTTGTTTGTTTTTGTTTTTGTTTTGTTTTGTTTTGTTTTGGTTTGGTTTTTTTGTTTTGTTTTGTTTTGTTTTGTTGTTGTTGTTTTTGTTGTTTTTGCAGTAGGAATGTCTTAACTGCACCATGATCTAGCAACTTTTCTGGTTAACGCTTGTCAACTAGCAGACACGTGACCCAGACTTACGGCATGTGGTGCCAGTGGGGACGAGTCTACACCCGTTTAGTAGGGAGAGGAATGGGTGTGGCTTCAGAGGGCTTAGGGAATAGCAATTAGCTGTGGATCCAAGGTCGTATCTAAACCTTCAGTGAGGAGCGGGAGGAATTCACACGGGTAAACAAAATTCAAGCAGCAAGCGAGTACATGCAATCTTCGTGAAATACCCGCATTCCAGCTTAGAGTAAGGTTAATGACGGTGAGTGGCCAGGAGTTTCCCAAACAGCGACAAAACGGCTGGGAAACAGATAACTCAAAGAGCAGATTCGTTGAGTGTTCTTAACACGTAGAAAATGTTAAAGCTAGGCAGGGTTCGATTTTTAGTAATAGATTACGTTTTCATTTCCAAGCTCTTGCGCTAAATGGCAGCCAAATGGCGGTCCGAGAGAACTGTAGCGTGATGACTTTGGGTTTAGGGTTAGGGTGTGCCATATTGGTACCCTTCCGAAGGAGACCAACATTGCGTGTCCCTACAAACCTCTGTGAATATGGGTGAAAAAAGGCTCTGAATAACGCATGTATGAAAAACGGTGGTTGTTCAAATATCAGACATTTATCAAATCTTGGAGTCCTGATTGAACATATTGAATGGTCACCGTTTTTTCTTTCCAATGGCGCGACAGTAAAAACCAGCAAAAGCGTGAAAGTGTCAAGCTCTGGTTTTCGTCCTCTTTGACAATGAAACGCTCCACGGTAAAAAAGCAAACAAGACTCTTTGAGATATCAACCGAGATGAAAATTATTGGTCCTCTATATTTTTTATCCATTAACTTGCTTGCCGCCAGTTTAAAAAGATGAACTTTAGCTGTGTACAGATGGACTTCAGCTAACTGACGGCTCTCTTTAAAAAGTGAACAGTTAGAAATGGTCCCAACCACATACAAACACTGTATTTTAAACCTTTCATGAACAGACACCTGTCTTAAGCGGATAGTTTTCCTGGTCGAGAGGCCGTGTCTGCTTACGGGGAGGTTCGACTGGATTGACTTTAGCGGGTCGTGTTGGGAGGGATTCTGGACACCGCTCCTGTGCGCTGTAATTACCTCGATTTTCCTCTCCAAATTCATGTGACGAAGGGGCGTTATGGTTTATCAGCGCCTACCCTTAAAAGAAAGAGACGAGCTGAATATTCCCAAAATCTCGAATCCTTATGACTGCAAAAACGTTATCGACTGGATAAGGAAACGGGCTCCTTCGTCGGGCGCTATGATGAACAGGTGAACCATGTAAAGATCGGGAACATGAACATATATTCCAAAATCCTTCCCTACAGACATGTTTCCGCCATCCAAACTCATGATGGTATATAGAAGAGAATGTAGCTAAATAAATATAGATAAATTCGGTTGAAATAGGGAAATTTTCACATCGCAGACGTTAAAAGTACATTAAAACTTGTCTGTAGTGATCCGTACTGGGATTTTGCTTTGTTTAGCATGTTGAGGAAGACTTTTTTTTATCTCAGAACTTCTTGTGACAGGAAGACTGTGTCGTGAACCCGAAGGACGATATCATTGCTTCTGAACCATTATTATCGTCTTAATCTTAACCAACTCGAACTCTCTAAAGGTGTCAGTTAGGTGCTAAGACATGATCTACGCTGCCATGTTTGTTTTGGATGCTGCGACTAAGAAAATTTGCTTTCTTGGACTCCCTAAAATACAGTAATAGCCCACGTATAAGAACGCCGGCTGATGGCGAAGGCTGGTAAAGTACAGTTATGAACTCCTGGAAACTCTAAGAATGGCAGACCTAGGATGTAATTAATAACTTTGAGATCGCGCTGTTTGAATAAACGCTGCCATGATTATTAAGCGAGGTTCCATCAACTCTCATATCGAACTTGTTCAGAGAAGTGGAGGATCTTGCTCAGTGTCCAAGCAAGTCTTGCGGTAACAGTTTCTATGGAGCATATTGTTCCGTTCTTTGAAACCTCATCGTGGCGGTTAACAGTGAACTTAACCGGATGCAAAGTTGTCCAAACTTTGTTCAAGACTTGTTCATCTGCTGCAGAGCAGTTAGAGTCCGTTATGAAATTAAATTTGAAAATTCAAGTGAGCTGATGCGCGCATGACAGAATAAAATAGTGTCATTAATTTTGAATTTCAATAGTGCACGCTTCCGGAGAGGGTGCGTGCTTAAATTCTCCGAATTTGCATAACAGTAAGTGTTACTTCAGGTGCGGGCCACGGAGTGACGATAATTCATTCCCCAGACGTTAGTTTCACTATATAGTGATATTTGGCAACTTCATTGTTTCTTTCACACAAAAATTGCCACAATGGATGATAAATGGCGATAATATGGCCTAAAAACATGCAATTTATTCAGAGAATTAATTAAAAACAAAGAAGCCTTTTCCTGGCCATTTGAAAACCGGCCCGGAGTAGCGTCATTTTCCAGAATTCGATGACAAAAAAAAAAAAACTACCATATTATAAAGCAGCTTTACATACACACATACGTTTCTTGAAGCTCTCTCATAGGGGCTTTTCAGCCACAATGTAAAAGAAATTATCAATAAATTATATTACAAGAGTATACAAGAATTGACAAGGACAACAATAGCATAAAATAAATAAAACTAGAAAATTTTATGTCTGAATTTATGAAAACAGTGTTAAAGAAATCAAGCGTTTTTTTTTTCCTCTCCAAAGTGGACGTTATACAAACTAAAAGGAGTGTCAGTCTCCTCCACTCTTTTATCTTCCTTTTCTTGCTCTCCTCTCTCTATTTTCTTCTTTCTTTCTTTCTTCCTTTCTTTCTTTCTTTTTCAACGCTCGGAGTGATTTTAAGGCCTTTTGGAAATGTGAAATGAAAATGCATATGGCTGTTTTGGCGCAAAGTCTCCGGACTTTCACATGAAACCTTTCACCCGTTTATCAGGGAATTTTGAAAGGTCTGCATGTGTGGAAATGCGTTTTGCATGGTGCAAGCGCCTAAAGAAAAATTATACATTCCACAACCTCTTTTTGACTCTTTGGAATAAAAACGCTGGGTGGGAGAAATACAAGCGTTTGCCACCTGAGAATTTGAATCAAAGAAAACAGCGATGACAACAAGCTCGAAATGATTTATTCGCTTTCATTTTGCATAACAACTCGTAGAGAACTATCATATCGTTTGATATTGTAACATAACATATAATGCTGTTTCAATCTGTAGCGATCCTAATATCTCTTAACGTAGCGACGAAAGAAATCTTAGCCCACCGAAGAAAACTATTTTGGCTCCCACGGGAAATCTGTTTGTTTTCTTTTTTTCTTTTTTTCTTTTTTTTTTTTTTTTTTTTAACCCGGCAACAGGAGTAATTCTGGCCGAGCTGCAATACAATTCGGAGGGTAGCTAAAATATGTTGAATCCAGAAACCAAAACAACCCCAAGAATAGTCATTAGCGAAGGAAATCAATTTAAGTACTTTACCACAGCAAAGTAGTTACCAACAATGCACAAGAAGATTATTCGGAGCGCAGATAAAACAACTCTAACATTAAGTGTAACGATCAGCCTAGAAAATAACTCAACGAAACAACAGCTTGGAAGGAAGTGATCAGCGACAGGAATTATAGTGTTTAATAGCGGTACAGTGAAAAAATAGCTCGCAGCGAAGCGACCAGCGAGAGAAATAACTTGAAATCCAGCAAAACAGCTCGAAGTTGGACGACCAGTGGCAGAAATAATTTTGAATACAACAACAAATACCTTGGAGAGTAGCGCTCAGCGAGAGAATGAATGCCGGCACAGCGACTAAACAACTAGAAGCATGGCGATCATGGAAATGTAGCAACAGAACTACTCGTTTATGCTTTGTGACAGCTGACACATTTAGGCCCGGGGTCAAACGCCGTACTTCACATGAGCCGAACCCAATGACAGTTTGGGTCGACTCAAATAATTAAAAGAACGCCTGTTTGAGTCAAACGTCGAACTTAATTCAGTCGAACCGATCTGCTACACCAAATAAATAACAAAAGCCGTCTCTTGTTCGGTGGTTTTTCAAGGTAAATTCAAAATGGCGCCTTTAGAGCTTTGATTATGCGTTTGGTTCGACTCATGTGAAGATCACCGTTTGACCCAAAGGCGGTCTTCAGGCGTTATTCACGGCTGGCCAGGCGTGAAGAACGCCTCAGCCGCTCCAAATAAAATCAGTCGAACTTAATTGGGTCTAGCCTGCGTACTTCACATGAGCCTAATTGGTTGAATTGGGTTCAGCTCATGTGAAGTACGGCGTTTGACCCGGGCCTTAGTTTTTAATTTGATAATTTTCTCAATGCTTTTTACAAACATTCGGGCAGTTTACTCAAGGTGACAAAGTGTGTAAACACATTAATATTCACTATTTAAGTTTTTTGACCGTTCTTCCTTTTGATCTATATAATCATAATAACGAATACTCCTAAAAACTATATAAACAACAGCCTCCATTTGGCGCTCCATTTGGTAACAAGACTTATCTACCTTTAAGCGGGTTATACTGATGAGGTTCTCCAAAGCAAATAAACACTAAGTGGTCATTTATTTCCATTCTCTTACAACTAGTTATGAATTTGTTAAGAAAAGTTTGCCTGAGATGTATGTTGTTCATATTTTCTTCTACGATGGTCTGTCAATTAATCAGATATAATTGAGCTCGTCAACGCAAAGAGAAAGTACGTGACTATTTGCATTTCTGTTACAGTATATTCCTCTTGGCAATTTTGTTAAATAATAAGAAGGTATCTATATCGTCGATTAAATTAATCAAATTTACATACGTGGTTTTAGAACTCGAGGGAAGATTTCTAAGTATTCCTGGCAGCAGTTTTCCAAGAGATGATGTAAATGCTGACCCGAGGCAGATGGCAAAAAACAAAAAACAAAAAACAAAACAAAAAACAAAAAAAAACAAAAACACAAAAAACAAAACAAAAAAAAAACAAAAACAAAAACACTTCAAATGGAAATGTAATGAATAGGTGGAAAAATGTCCTACACGTGTTCTTTAGAAATAACTTCCACCTCTTATTTAGACGAAAAACATTTTAAATATCTCTTACACCTAAATCCGGTATAAACACAGTTCTTTTTTTCACGATTGGTATATAAGCTTACCCACCCTGGCCTTCTCCAAAATTCTCTGATAAATTAGGCTAAGTGTAAGGTATAGTCACTGTAGTAACAGGTGGCGGGTTTCTGTCCGTTGCGCTAGCTTCAGTTGGTCGGTAAATGTTTCGTCTAATACAGCCAGCGTTTTAGTTCTTGACGTTTCCACTGTTACTGTACTTTGGATTCGTGGTTACAAAATAATTTTGGACCTAGAGTAGATTATTTTAAATCAAGAGTAAAAGCTTTGGATCCTCTTTACAACGTGAGATCCAAATTAAAAACTATGGATTGGACAGAAAACAACCATAAAGATGATGAATTGGTGTACACAGCAAGAATATTTTTGTTTTCTTTTTTTGGAATTTGGCTAATGGGCCACTGTAGACAATATCACTTGGAGAGATGTACCCTCAAGTAAAGATGTGACTATCCTTATGACAAAAATATGAGATGTACGTTTATTGAACATTTATTATTATTATTATTATTATTGTTATTGTTATTGTTATTGTTGTTATTGTTATTGTTACTGTTATTGTCATCGTCATCGTCATCGTCATCATCATTATTATTATTAACCAAAGTTGCCAACTTGAGTTAAAGTCGCTTTAAGCTATTTCCCTGTATGTTCAATAAACCAAACCAGATCTGTAGCACTGAGCCCGGCTGATATTTCATCATAAAATACAATAAATAAAGCGCTAAGTTGAAGTTTACTTAAGTTCTTGCATATAAACACGATTTTTACTGATTGAAACAAGATGTTATATCAACGGCAATTTGGAATAACAGAGACCAGTTACTGTGCGTTTTTTTTTTTTTTTTTCTTTTTCTTTTCTTTTTTTTTTTTTTAGCCGCCGCTCTTCACTTAATGTTTTCCACGTTCACCATAAGATCTAAACTGATTTACAGCAGATTAACTTTTTGATGGTGTCCTTGGCTGCTTGTCGCACAGCTCTGATCCTCCAATAGTATAAAATCGGGTTAAGAGACGATTTTAAGTAAGTAAGAGTTGCTGTAACGTCCAAAATTATTTCAAATTTCTTTCCAGGCATTCGGCCATATGTTCTGAGCATTACCACAACGATAAACGGGATATAGCAGATAACTAATGCCAACTGCAACCATAATACGCTGGAAACTGACTTCTTATAACGTGCTATATTCAGAGGCACTTGCCTTCCGTTAGGTTGCCCTTGTGGGACTGTGCGCACTTGAAGTTGATGTTGCCGGAGCTTGCGATAAATCTTCGTGTACGAAAAGACAGAAGTTGATACAGAAATTATTATAAGAACGAAGGCTACAGTAAATGCAATTCTGCTTTTCCAAAAGAACATCGATCCACATGATAAACCAATTAACCAAAAACAAATGATAAATGCACGAACTCGTGGTAACGTTGCAACATGTCTGTATCTCAGTCCAGACAACAGGGCTTGAAGTCTGTCCAGGCTTATGGCGCTGGATGTGAAGACCGATACGCCATACAAAGTAAAACTTATAGCTTGATGTAGCCGGTGTAAGTTGGAAGTGTTTTTCCAGTACGTCCCGGTAGTAAACAAACGGAGAACGGCCCCAAGTGGTTGAATAATAACTCCAACGCAAAGATCAGTTACTGCCAAGCATCGAAACAGAAGTTTTGTCGGTGGATGAAGGGAAGTCTCTTTATGAAGAGACACAAGGATCAGAGCATTGCCTACTGATGCAAAGATGGACAGAAATATGTTCAAGGCTGCAAGAAAATCAAATACACTCATTAGCCTGTTATTATGCTTGTTTGGTTTGTCCCTTGTAAGGTTAGCGTCTGTTGTAAAGTCCGTAGGGTCGCGTACGTCTAAACCAACTTTTTGTTGAGCGAGGAGAGAATGTTTTGCTTGGCGGAGGGAATCCGAGAGGAAATATGAGATGGAGTCTAGCAGCTGGTATTTGCAGAACTAAAAGGTGACTCTAATCTACGGCTTTGCATTTTTACAGTGCTGTCTTATTCAAACAATACTGACGTTCACCTAGCATAATTATCAAAACATCTCCTGGAAAGGAGGGCGAGGATAATGACCTCTCAGTGGCTAAGGATTAGTAGCCCAGAGAGAGGATTAGACCCGCTCTGCAGCCCGGTTCTTGTTTCTTTTAATGTTTGTGGTTACTGCTTAAAGATTATTATCTGCGGAGGCAATGGTACACCCTTTAGATATTTAGTAAAATGTAAAAGAAAAACACTTTGAGTATAATGGTATATGCTGGTCCATCCGAGAAAGATTGTATTACTGATTAACACATGGCGGAATTTAATTTTTTTTTTTTTTCTCTCCCTCTCCCCCACGATATACAACTTCCAAGGATTTCATTACCACTAGTATTATCAACTATAAGAAGTAATTGAAGCGGAAAGGAAAATAATCCAATTTGGCAGCAACGAAAGAGTACGTGATTATCTTTACTGAAGAATAAAATATTTGCTTTTTCGAACCAAACACTGGAATATTCAAATTCCGTCTAAATGTTAATTATAATTCATCAGGCTGTGAATAGATGTCATACCGCACATTTCAAGGATCGAGTGTAACAAGTACAAAATATTACACGGCAAGAGCGAAAATGATAAATGAAATCGTGTCTTGTATTTAACATTCCAAACTTTTTTAATCTAGTATTACCTATTGCTTTTTGCCCCGCGATAACATAGTGATTGATAAGGAACAGAACACAAGAATAATTTACATCAGTTATTGCATTGGATCATTTTTTTTTTCTTGTTATATCCGAAATAATGAAGTATGACGTGAGTTTTCCAATCTGAATCGGAGAGCTGATATTAACACTGAAGTACATCCCTAATATATGAATTTTATCTACAACTCTAAAAACAGACCACCGTATTGTGGCACGGAACACAACCGAAACATGTTTATGCTCTACTATATTTACATCATCTTAGTCAATCCTGCTCATTTACAGAGCGGACTGACCTCGAAAGTAATTGCAAGGTATTTCAAGGGAAAGGTAAGTTTAGAAATCCGATATTCTCAGTTACTGCGCGCAGTTTGACGCAAGAATGCAAGGGAAAAAGAAACAAAACTATAAATTCTCTCTTTGTCACTTACTAGATATCAATAGGTACTTCTCTTCACTGAAAAAAAAAAGGGAAAGAAAAAAAAGCACAAGAAAAAGGCAAACGCGAAAATATATCTTATTTTCCTATTAGGAGTTTTCGTAAAGGTCCTAACAAAAATTGTCAAAGTACAAAACATCGTCTGTCGAGCTCATATTTGTTTCATGTCAGTTTTGCCTAATACCTTAATAATACTTTACATTTCCCTTCATACGAAAATATCGCCTACGGAAAAAAATATAAAATGAATAAATGGAATAAAATAAACAAAACAAGACAGGCCATTAAAGGAAGCCGTATAATGTTTACACAGATTGTCACCTCCACTTCCGTGGTTTAAGTCGAAGAGGAAGTTTATCATTCTTATCTTCCTCATATTAAATGATCGTCCTTACAATTTTTACAAATTTACAATTCCAGTTAAAGAACTACATGTGAAATAGTTTCAAGGTATATCTTTTTTTCATTTGTGTTCTTTTTGTTTTGTTTATAAACAAAAAAACTAATTAATTCATTTGACGTCATAGGACGTCAGTACCAACAAAAATGGTATCATCTTCTAGAGCAAGCTCAGGGCCATCTAACTGATGTAAATTTATTTCGCTTTGCCTTAACAGAACAAAAAACGAAGAGGAGGGAAGGGATTCAAACCTCCCCTTTGTACTACGGTGGGGGTATGAGTTAGCTTGTATGTCCGTATTTCATCATAACATATAATAACTGAAGCGCTAAGTTGAAGTTTACTTTAGTCCTTGCATAGCAACACGATGTTTTACTGATTGAAACAAGGTGTAATATCAACGGCAATTTAGTATGACAGAGAGCAGTTACTGTGCGTTGAGTAATCATGAATAACCCCCTGTTACTACAATTAATTTTAAGACTAAAATTAATCTCCACTTTTTTTTTTTTTCGAATGACGAAGAGCAACATTTCTTAAGGAAGATTATAAGTTACATGCCCTTTGAATTACCAGGTGAATTTAAAAAGTTAAAATATAAAATTTGCCACTTTTCGATAAGTACTGAATTACTTCTGGACGACGGCTTTAAGCGTTTTTCGTACTTTTTCAGAAACTATCGTTCTCCTATCCTCTTCACAGATGAAGCGGGCCGCCGCTCTTCACTGAATGTATTCCGTGCTCACCACAAGATCTAGACTGATTTCCAGCGGGTAAACTTCTTGATCGTGTCCTTGGCTGCTTGTCGCACAGCTCTGATCCTCCAACAGTAAAAAATCGGGTTCAGAGACGATTTTAAGTAAGTAAGAGTTGCTGTAACGTCCAAAATTATTTCAAATTTCTTTCCAGGCATTCGGCCATATGTCATGAGCATAACCACAACGATAAACGGGGTATAGCAGATAACTAATGCCAACTGCAACCATAATACGCTGGTAACTGACTTCTTGTAACGTGCTATATTTAGAGGCACTCGTCTTTCGTTAGATTGTCCTTGTAAGACTCTGTGTGCTTGAAGTTGATGTTGCCGAAGCTTGCGATAAATCTTCGTGTAGGAAAAGACAGAGGTTGATACAGAAATTATTATAAGAACGAAGGCTACAGTAAACGCAAGTTTGCTTTTCCAAAAGAACAACGATCCACTTGATAAACCAATTAACCAGAAACCAGAAACCAGAAATTATTGTATTATAAAATCCACTGTACATAGTCCCATAACATCTTTTAACTTGGATTTAAATTTTAGTATTGTAAATAGCTATAGGTTTTTTTTTGTTTTTGTTTTTTTTTCTAATTTAACTCGTTTTTGTTATGTCCCCGTATTAGTAGGGGAGCTTTTCTCCAGCTAGGTGGTTGATGACATTCTTAATAAAGTTTCTATCTATCTATCTACCAATAATTAATGCACGAACTCGTGGTAATGTTACAACATGTCTGTATCTCAGTCCAGACAACAGGGCTTGAAGTCTGTCCATGCTTATGACGCTGGATGTGAAGACCGCTAGGTCACATCAAGTAAAACTTATAGCTCGATGTAGCCGGTGTAAGCTGGAAGTGTTTTTCCAGTATGTTCCGGTAGTAAACAAACGGAGAACGGCCCCAAGTGTTTGAACAATAACTCCAACGCAAAGATCAGTTACTGCCAAGCATCGAAACAGAAGTTTTGTCGGTGGATGAAGAGAAGTCTCTTTATGAAGAGAAACAAGGATCAGAACATTGC
This sequence comes from Orbicella faveolata, assembly GCF_042242905.1. NCBI lineage: Eukaryota > Metazoa > Cnidaria > Anthozoa > Scleractinia > Merulinidae > Orbicella > Orbicella faveolata. The sequence goes on along the minus strand of NW_028301578.1, from coordinate 8,901,786 downwards.
CCAATGATGCAACGATGGACAGAAATATGTTCAGGGCTGGAAGAAATTTAAATACAGTCATTAGCATGTTTCCTTGTTTGGTTAATGTCCCTTGTAAGGTTAGCGTCTGTTGTAAAGTTCGTAGGGTCTCGTACGTCGGAGCCAACTTTTTGTTTAGCGGGGAGAGGATGTTTTGCATGGCGGAGAGAGTCCGATAGGAAAATTTAATATGAGATGGAGGCTAGCAGCTGGTATTTGCAGAAATAAAAACTGACACTGACTACGGCTTTGTATTTTTACATTTAGGTAAGGTAGGTAAATAAATAAGACACCTAATGTCAAGACTGCTCTTAGGAACAATCACAAGACACCGACTTTTGGGTGTCTTATTTATACAATACTGACATTCAGCTGCCATAGTTATCAAAACATCGCCTCAATAGCAATGAAAAGTCGATGTGATTACTTATTCCCATCACATCTTAAGCTTCTATATTATTTAAAGTTTTTTAGTGCGAGAAGCGGCCGTTGATGGAGTTTTCCCGGTCCTCCACGGGACGGGGAGTTGTAAGCCATTAACTGAGTCATTAAAAAAAATAATAATAATGGTTTCGCTCAGGCTTCCTTTGGGAACAGGAGGGTCCTAATGAGGTGGTGGCTTTTTACGCCTGTTGAATAATACTTAGGCATTTTACTGCTGATGGTTAAATTATTTTCCTTAGGGTAAACAGCAATCTTACAAATTAATTACCATTTTTGTAAAAGTTAAACAGTGCCTTTTTTGTTCAAACAATAATAGAAATATAGATATTTTTTATTACTGTAAAACATATTTGAGTTTAATTAGGATCAGTCTGGGACTTATAAGAATTGTAGACTATTATAGTCCCAATTTTTGGTGAATATTTCTTTTGTTAAAGAGTAAAAGTTAATTGTCACGAGCAAATGAAGATCGGAAGAACGGGAAAAAAAAGATCATTAACAATTCCATGAAAGACCTGCCTTTGGGCTTCAAAATATTTGCTTTCCAACCTTTTAGTCCGTATGATATGTTATTGAATTTAGTTTCAAAAAGCAGTGTTCTCTTTTTTTTCTTTTTCTAAGTCTGGGACTAAAGGGAAAACACGCCACAGTAAATTGAACCAACTTAGCTTGTGCTACAGGTCATAACCTAATATCAATCTTTTCAGGTGGGTGTCCTTAATTTAAACTCCAAATGGTGAAAACCGATTTCAATACCCAGAAAGCACTTTACCAAGATCAACCTATTAAAAAATACAGACTGTTTTGTCCCTAAGGGCAATCTTATATGGACAATACGACAAAAGATACAATCTACAACGGTAAATAGTCGGGTTTAGGGAAGAATTTAGGTAGATAAGAGTTAACGTGACGTAGAAAGCTATATTGCATGCGCTTTCAGATATGTGGTCACGGAGAGTTACGAGAAGCCACAAAACGATAAACGCGATATAGCTGGTAACTGATGCTCACTGTGCCCACAATACGTTAAAAAAAGCTACTCTTTGAATCATTCTATATTCAGAGGCACTTCTCCTCCGTTAAGTTGTCCTTGTGGGACAGAGGGCACTTGAAGTTGTTGTCGAAGCTTCCGATAAATCTTTGCAAAGGGTAAGACAGAAGTTTTTAGAGAAAATCATTATGAGGGCAAAGGCTACAGCTAAGTCCAGAGCGATACTTTAAAGGCCGGTATATCGATACACATGATATGCCAATCAACCAAAAGCAAATGAAACCTGCAAGAACTCGGGGTAATGTTACAACATGTCTGTATCTCAGTCCAGATAAGAGGGCTTGAGGTTAGGAATGAGGTTAGATGTGATGTGATGTGAAGATCGATACTTGACACAAAACAAAGCTTGAAGGGCTGCCTATTGTAGTTATGTAGTAAATTACTTTTCAACTCATTTCAGTTGTTACAGAAGATGAAAGGAAAATGGTGTAGAGTGGTTGTGTAATAACTCCGACACAAAGATCAGCGATCGCCAGACAGCGCAAAAAAAGTTTTGTTGGAGGATGAAGACAAGTCTCTTTATGGAGAGCAACAAACTAGGATCAGAGCATTGCTAAGTGATGCAGTGATGGAGGGAAAAAAGTTTCGAGGCCGAAAGAAATGTGGCCATGTCTGTCGGTAACCAGTAATAGCTTGTTTCGTTCAGCTTGATTGTCCTGAATGTTTTGTTCACAGTAAAGTTCGCCATTCTTGTTTACAGACTCTTCTGCTTATAAGCGTGCTGTGTCGCGGAAAAGCTCTCAATGGGCGCGTTTTACATGTATGACAGAGTAATTTAGACATTCCTTGTGCTAATATCTTTAATCAGCGCTTTTAGAGTGATCATGCAACAGTAAATTAATAATCAAGAGCAAATAAAGGTTGGAAGAACTCACAAGTATCGTTTAAAGATTCCATGAAACACCCGCCTTTGGAATTCAAAATGTCACCTTTACAACCTCGTTGATTTGTCCGTAAAATATATATTACAGTGAATTGACTTTTTCCCTTTTTTTATGGAATAATTTAAGAATTATTTTTAAAAGCCATAGCTCGTCCGGAATATCCAAATATATAAGCAGAACCTCAGGATGCTTTCCTTCACCATTTTATTATAAAACTAAATTAAGCTGAATTACCATTAATATATTGATTCCGTTTACATACAGCCTGGAAATACTTAACGGACAATTCAGTCTGGAAATGATTTTACGACGGGTTCTAGTCCAGAAAATTAGGAGTTATTTGCCTTCTCCTAGCAATTTTTGAAAAGGAACAATAAATAAAGCTCCACAAGAGATGATGATGGTGTGTAGGCATTTTGAGAGTTGCGATTATATATTAGTGTGGAGCCTGTTTCGTAAGTCATATTGTTAGCGGCAGTCCAGAAAGAAATAGTGAGCTAAGCATTATATGCTTTAAAAATATAAGCCCATGCACATATGGGAAACACTTTTAAAACTTTAATTTAAGCAGCACCTGTAAATTCTTCTCATTTTCTTTAATTGGGTTCTCTGAGTTTAACTAGAGTAATACATTCCTTCACGTTTATTTAGAGAACCATTTTGTTCGGAAATATCTTGAGCAAATAATAGACTAGTCATTTGGCTGCCTGTGGCAACTTCACTTCTACCTTGGTCGTTTCGCCACCTTACGGCGGTTTGTTTAAAGATCTAGAAATTCAGACCAGGCTTCCTTATGAACGGCGCGGGGAGGGGGCAGGGGAGGAGGATTGTTCCTCCATATCTAAGCGTAAAGAATGTTCAAGCAATGGTGATGAAACTTAGATTCTATATCGCATATTAAAAAACCTTTGGGAACATGACGTCGTTATGACGTTGAAATAATTTCGTCTTCTTACCCAAACAATCGCCAACCTAAAACAACCATACTGAAGCTTTTTTATTCTTCCAAAACATCCTGGTGAGGAAGATACCACCAAAAATTATTCAAACAGTTATTAAAAGTCACTTAAACGAATAATAACCTTGGTCGGTGATATTCTTTGCAAACTTTATTCTTCCAGGGATATCCAATTAGGCCTACCACAATTGTGAATGAAATTAGATCTTGTTCTTGTACTAGTTGAAAGTATATACTTTTCCCGCGATTCTCGTGCACGTCTCTATTTTCAAAACTAATTAGGTATTCTCCCCATTATATATTTCATAGGAGCAATACTTTTTGTGCTTTGTTCCGCTCTTGAACCTTTAACTTCTCAACTGCAGAAAGTCTTTCAATAGTCCTTATTGGACTACAGTAGAATGCACACATTTAAATAAAAGCCTAGTCAAATTGTTTGCCTGACGTCCTTGGGTGTTTCCGCAAGGATCATGCACCAGGGCATTGGTTATCTGCGAAACCTTTAAAATAGTAATAAGCGCTATCAATCCTTTCTTGGAAGAACGTGAACCTGGAGAGTGCCGTCGACATCGCACCTCAAGTTTCAGTGATCTCAGATTTAAGGATCTGGCAGCTGATACTCCTATGCTGCCAATCAACCAAACTTGTAGTTCCTAGATGGCATAACTCACATTGCTCCGATTAAAAACTGTAATCGGACAATCAATTGCTTTATTGCTGGCACAGCTTTTTTGCCTGACCCAAAATTATTCATATTCTATAATAGGTGTCCAAGTAAAGTGTATATACACTTCTGCTCTTCAAAGCCTGAGCGAGACCATTATAAACTGGCTACTTCAATTACTACTTCAACATAGTTTGGAAAAAGAAAAAAAAAAAAAAAAAAAAACTGGAAAGACGTTTTGCGAGATTTAAACCCATTATGTAGCATAAGAAACTTTTCTGATGATAGAGAGTTAAAAAAAACGGTTCAAGCGATCTATTGTTCTCACAAAGTATGAGTCTTTGGCCAATCTTGTCATTATTTCTACCACAGATTTTAGGTTTACTATCTATTTCTTTTATCTCAGATATTAACGATTAAAAATCTTCATAACGTTGAGTTGCCACCCGTGTGGATTGCAAGTGACTTTCTTTCTAGAAGGTAGTTTGTGAGTGGTTTGTGCCATGATCGCTGTTAGGATCAGTTTCGAATAAAAATGTTCCCGTGTGGATTGACAACGTTTTTCACATGGTTTCCCTGGTTTCTTCCACAAGGATCATGTACAGGCCAGTTATTCCCTGTGTAACCGTCATAATAATAGTATAGTGACTCTTCCGTATTAAAACAGGGTCCAAAGCGACTTGTACCAAAGATGGAAGGGGCGGGCCTATACTTGCACGTATCAGTAACCTGTTTAACAATTTGACAGTTCACGCTTCCGCTCTTAAAGTACACCAAACTTCCGGTTCCTGGACCGCACTTCAGCCAGTTGTTTATGTTGCTCTTGATGAGGACCTCTCTGCCAAGTTGTTTCCACAGCGAGAAGTTTATGGCGTTGTAGTCTGTTTCGTTCAATGGAGGAGTTGCAGAGATTGGCACGTCCACTTCAGGTTTTACTGGCCAATTTGGTCTTGGTGTGATTGCGTTTGACTTATCTTTAAAGTGATTGTAATTTGTGAAAGTATAACTCCACACTAGAGTCCAGCCTCCTCCGTCAGTCTCCATATCGCAGTAAGCCTTGAATGCGTTGTCTCGAGAATCACTGCTTGGATTAATCCAATAAACCCCCGACGATGGAGGAGGAGATTGACTTAGTAGAGTCTGGCATGAGGGAACGGCTGCCGGCTGGTTTTTACCTATCCAGGATGGATTGACATATGTTATTTTCTCAGGTTACTAAGATATGATTGAAAAAAACAAAGCAAACAAAAATGATTGGAAAAAAAAAAACAAAACCTAACAAAACAAAACAAAAACAAAGAAAACAAAGAAAAAACAAACAAACAAACAAACAAACAAACAAAACAAAGAAACAAAAATGTTCGAGCGACGTACGCTCGTTATGTGAGTCCAAACTACACAGTGATACCTGGACAAGGAAAAAAAAATTCAAGGAGAACTTTCTTTATGTAGAAAATGCACTTTGTTTACCTTGTGATATAGGAGTTTCCGCTGGGATAACCTGAAAAAGAATTGAAACGAAATGTTAATTAATCAATGAAGAAACTCTACTTATAAATAAAGCCTAACCCTGAAACTTCCCCACGCTATTTTTGCGTTCTTGTTTTTCTTAACTTTACAAAACGCTAAAACCCTCCCAAAAGGGCTCAAAAACTGTCAAAATCGATTAGAAAAGCTATTTTTCTAAATAAATAAAACTTACTGCAAGAAAATTACCATTTTTTTTTTTTCGAATTGAGCACACGAAAATTTAGGCTTTGAACTTACCTGTTTAAAAGCAGTAGAAACAAGTGAAGAGAAGAAACTTTTGTTTCAAAGTTTTTGGGAATTATAAATGATCCTGTATAGAAAGTTTTATCATTCAAAATAGCTCCTTTTTTGCAGTCCTAGCAAAAAACCTTGCGAGAGGGGAGAAGGAAGTAGGTTAAGCTGTCCTTGTACATGCACATGACAAATGACAAGCCTTTTCGACGTAGAAAGACCCTTGTCGTTGCAAAAACCTGTCTGGAAACATCTTTTTTGTTTCCCTGTGGAGCGAACACGTTCCTCCTTCTGTGATATAACTTGCACTTTTACAAAGGGCCTGTCTCGCGCACATGTGAGAACAGGACAACAATGAATTGACCTCACCATTCCAAATGACATCTTCACTTAAGAGTAACGACTTTTCTTCGATTTGAAAGAAAACGCCCAACTCTTCAGCTTTGGAAATTGCTATCATGGACAATATTGTAAGAACTACGCTGAACATCTGCAAAGAAAAAGAAAGAAAATGGAGAATCAAATAATGGAGTAGTTAACCACCCCAAAAGGTAAGTGAACAAGAGCGAAAAAAAAATTAGGTGATCAACATCAATTCAAAAGGAATATGTAAAAACAAATTGTCCAGAAGAACTACTTGCCATTTAGGTTTAGAGATGTATTCGTGGAGCGATGCTGTCAAAGCACATTCGTATGTGAAATCATAAAGCAGCTTAAGTTTACTCATCTTTTACAAGTAAGACGAGCGCAATTAACTTCGAGACAAATGTTTGTCAATGAATTTAAGTGCATTTCGTGGTCTCCTGAAAAGACAACCGACAAACGATTCCTTTTAACGAGATAATCATCCCCACCATGGCACCGTTACTTAAGCGCTTTAATGATTGTTTTGCTTCAGTCTTTGGCGTTGTTTTGAATGACAGAATTAATTGATTACGATGTAAACCATTTCGACTTTGCAATAGGAAACTTTAAAGGTTTAAGAACACCCATTCCTTCTCCAGCTTCAAATCTCCATGGCGTAGAATTAAGCGTTCCATTATCCGATCCCATGTGATTTTAGCAAAGGATACAGAAATGGAATCTCGCGGTGCATTATAATATAAATAAATAAATGAGGAAGTCGTTTGGTATTCTAAGAACCAAAAAAAAAGATCATTTTTAAATTGAAACTAGCTATGTACTGCCATTGCGGCTTAGAATCTATTAGTGCACTTGCAAAGTTGGAGTCTCTGACATCTTAAGCCAACATGTTGTCGCCCACCACTTTTAAAATCCATATTCGCAAAACAAATAAGAGGACTAATAATTTCAATTACCCCCATTTCGTTTATTTGTTATCAATTAGGGCCTCCTGGAACTAGGGCGCACAAGCTTTTAGGCGAGTACAATTTTAAAGAGCTTTCACACGTCACAAGTAGATTACCTTTGATTGTTCAAACTTCCGATTACTTCTTTATTATATGACCAAGAAAATCACGAACGCGCCTGTTATTGAATGGTAGCTGCGTGGCAAATTCAAAGTTAAGGATATCAGCCAATCCCAATGAAATAATGTTCTCAGTGATATCAGGGAAAATAATTAATTTAGTCATATTGGAATCAGGCCTCTTTTGATCTTCTAAGACCGTTGGGAGAGGGGGATGGGGGGTTTTGAGGCCATCCTACTCTAACTCCTAGATTATTAAAACCATGACGATGAAACTGGAAGGATTTAAACCACGTGCCAAAATATGTTCTTCGAAGTCCTCAAAATTGAATGAAAAAACAACATTGCAGTTAAAAGTTAAAATCGATAAGAAAGGCTACAATTATTTCAAAAAACAAATGTTCATTAGCGAAAGAAAGTCACATGTCACGCCAAATAAGTTTCAGTGCTAAGGGTTAACAAACATGGAGCTCACCGCCTCGGCGTCTTTTTTTATGCTCGAAGAACTTACTCTATTTCTTCTTCGTCACACAGACAACATGGCTTACGTATAGCCATCTTGACTTGCAAGACGAGGTAAACGTTTTATCATGATGTCCGCGGCCTTAACTTCAATAATCACTTATATGACATCGGTACCTTAGTGAGATAATTCTTGAACTAATACACCAACTGGGCATTGTTGTAAACAGACTCTAAATGTGGGCTAAGGTAAGATAAAGCAATCCTTTTGTTTTTACACGATAACAATACGACAGCAACGCTGATGTGGTCGTGTCAAAAAAGTAAACAAAACAAACACTCAGAAGACCACGAAAAAGGTATTTACAAAAGAAAAAGAACTATTCTGGACTACATCTTTTTTTTTTTTTTTTCTTTTTTGTGCCGTTTTTCTGCACCAGTTGTTTTACTCTCAGTCCTCTTTTCAATTTCCCCATTAAAGGAAAAAAAGGCAATGCCTTTCCCAGTACTAGTATGAATGACGCCTGCCCAAATTCTCTCTATAGTCCAGGTGAATTTGTCTTCTCGATTTCTTTTGTTTTCTTTTCTATTTTATACACGACCAAAGAACTCCATGCTTTAAAGATTTACCGTGTATTAATAAAGGCCATCATTTCAAGGATAATATTATAATAAATTAAGGGTAAAAGTGTTCTTGGTTTGTATTAATACTTGAATTTGCTTCAAAGTCACTGCAAGAACATTCATAACCTGCGTAGCAAGCGTTTCCGTGGGGTTTGGAAGCAAAGAAAGACCGAGGAATGGGATTTTCGGTGTCTTGACTGCGCGGAAAATGGAGCGAGAGCCAAAAAAAAAAAAAAAAAGAAAAGAAAAGAAAATAAAGAAAGAAAGAAAGAAAGAAAGAAAGAAAGAAGGGGGCGGGGGAGGGGAAGGAAGGAAACGCTTGCAGACAAACCCCTGGATTTTGAAAACCTCCGTTCGCCAGCGAACGGGGCTCGTGATTGGCTGGGCTAGTCCAATATTATTGACATGTGTCGATCTAAGGTATTTTAATACCTTTGAGTGCCAGACAAAAGGAGAAGACGCGTTCGAAGCTTATTTACAAAACCGTCTTTGACTTTTCTCGCTAAACGAAGATTTAGTCATCACCTTCGACAGTACGGTAGAAATCGTGTAGTGCAATGCCGATGCTTTGGTTTTTCGAAGCCCGCACATTATTGCAGAAGCAAGCGCGACACAATTTGCGGCTGTTCCTTTAATGTTGACATTACTTTCTTGAATGCCACATGCGCCAAGGACAAGATAATAAACCACGGGACAGAAAATTCGCACTACTGAGTGGGAAAACCTAGTGATTTCGTCTGGCTTGTTACATAGCAGCATGTTGTCGTAGGTACTCTGATATTTCATCAGAAGCCTTTTTATTGACAGCATTTAGAACCTCTGGGTACAATTCTGAATGATTTGTTATAGTGTTAGATGCGGCATGCCAGTTTTTGTCGCATATTTGCCTTACCAAAAATTTAGTCGCGGACAATTCTTACGAGGACATTTTATGAACAACTTTGAATTGGAGGCCGCCTAGGGGAAGATTATCTTTATTCAGATACTGGTCAAGATTATAGTTTCTTTTTTTCATCTTAGATGTTTGAAGCCTCTCCTGCCCAAATTGGAAAGTTTGCCGAGAAGACTTTCCGTTGTTTGTTTTTGCTACAGACGATAACATTCGAACCGATTTGCGGATCTGGCGTTTCCAGCAAACGCTTCTTTATTGGAGTTGCCTTTGTGGGAGTTGACTTGCTAATTTTACCTTGTATCGATTCCTGGACGAATGAATGCAGTAATCCAAGATTTCGAATCTTGCGAGCACAAGGATTACAGACACGACTTGAACAGTTCTGACATTTTAACTTTCTGGCAGATTTGTGCTAAAACTTCACCCTTGCAGTCCTTCCTTTTAGACGGATTGAGTAGAAATATAGCTTGATTATAAATTACTAAATTTAATTCATCGAGATTTCTCCGTTCCCACCGTGCGCTCGTTGTTTCAGGCAGTATTTTGACAAGTTATTGTGGTTCAAAGTTCACTTCCGCTACGGAAGGCCGAAGATTTTATTGGTAAATTTATGACAGCCGATCGCAGCAAGACATCTCAGTGTGTTCGTGGGCGGTTTTCAAAATTCAGGGGTTTGTCTGCAAGCGTTTCCTTCCTTCCTTCCTTCCCCTCCCCCTTCTTTTACTCGCTCCATTTTTTGCGCTGTAATTCTTTGCTCCCAAACCCCACAGAAACGCTTGCTACGCAGGCTAGAACATTCACAAAACAATTGTTTTTGGTCACGCTGCAGAGAGAGGGCCTTTTGCAACTGATTGGCAAATTCCTCGGCTTGATAATTCAGCAAAATACTGCAATAATCACTTCAGGAGTTAACTAGTCAACACGCATTTCTTGCCTAATATTTGCTGCTTCCTGACGTTTTTCCCTCCAAAACCCCGCTCATATTGATAGTCACTTCACCACTTTTTAACCATCTTGTCATTGTATTGATTATTTGACAGACAGCGCATCCAACTTGGACGACGCTAATTTCGTCTCGACTTCCTTTCAGCAGCTTCTAATAAAGTTAATATTTTAACATTCTCATTTCGACTTATGTGCGAACTAATCATCATGCATAGCTATCTTCATTTTTTATAATGTCGGTTTCTCGTAATAATAATAATAATAATAATAACAATAAATATAATAATAATAATAATAATAATAATAATAATAATAATAGTAATAATAGTAATAATAATGAACCTTTAACTGGCGTTTAATTCTGAGGAGGAGGGAAGCGTAAGGGAAGTATTTCCGAGTCTGCGATGTAGAACTGTTAGAATGCTGCGAGAACTCGATCTAAACGCGTCTTCGATTTAACAGGCTTCCCCTTCCTTCCCACGTGTTACCGTAGAGTGTACTGGCTCGCTTAGCCTGTTAATTTTCAATTAATGGAAGTGATTGTCTGCCTGCCGGACAGACAAGTCTGGACGTGTGTCTTTACAACGTACGTTTTAAAAATTATGGGGTCTGAGTTTTCGATATAATCAACGGTCTGAGTTTTTCAAGATAAGCTGCGAGATAAGCTAAGCTAAGCTAAGCTAAGCTAAGCTAAGCTAAGCTAAGCTAAGCTGAGATGAGCTAAGCTAAGCTATGTTAAGCTAAGCTAAGCTAAACTAAGCTATGCTATGCTAAGCTAAGCTGAGCTGAGCTCAGAGATGTTTTTTCCTTCCTCAGTTAAAATTTCTTTCCGCTTCGTTTGTTGTCTTTGTCACTGAAAACAGCTGGTGGTCATCCGCTTACATAGTTTTCATCAGTGGAGAGGTATAGATTCCTGGGGACATCCTCTCGTGGTAGCGTACCAATCCCTTGTTGTTTCTTGACTGATCCTAACCCTTTTTTTCCTATTTGTGAAATATTATCGCACCATGGCTATTGAGTTGTTAGAGAAACCGTATGCTCTCAGTTTGTTGATGAGTAGGGAGGTTTCACAGCTCTGATTCTTTCGATATGCGGTCAAGTTGTTCCTTAACATAGGGTCAATAAATGATGTGAGCAGTTTCCTCAGTAACTGCTCAAAGACCTTTCCTATCACTGTTAGTACTGTAACAAGTCTATAGTTCTTGATGTCTTGTTTATTGTCTTTCTTAAACACTGGTACCCAATCACCTTTCTTCCATTGCAGTGGCCAATCGCAAGATTCAATGCAGCAGTTGTATAAGTCAGCCAGGGGATGAGAAAGCTTCCTGCTCGCTATCTTTGAGATCTTAGGTGGTATTAAGTCGTGACCTGTGCTCTTTGGTAGAATCCAAGTTAGACAACGCAACCGCAATCTCCTTCGGCTTAAGGGCTTGGAATTTAAATTGTGAGGAGTCGCCGGCAGGTCGACAACTGCAGCTTTGGTTTATCGTATGCACACTCTCATGATGATACAGTTGGTCGTCAGACATACCTAATAAGCGAGTGTCACCAATGTCATTAGCCACTGAAGAGAAATATTTGGCAAAGTGCTCCTGTCAAGATTCTGAGTTATCGAGACACCCGACGGTCTGAGTTTTTCAAGGTCTGAGGTCGAGACACCCGGCAAGCAACTCCCGTAATGCCAAGGAAACGCACTCAGCAACACGTGAATGAAATAACAAAGAGCAAAAAAGGTAGGGCAGGGTAGCTAATTTTGGATTAACAGCAAGACAGAGCGATTTTAAAACAAACAATAACTTACCTTGAACAGGTACATCTAATTTTCCATTAAACGTTCTTCAATTTTTTTTACAAAACAGGTAAAACTAGCTGTGTATTCTGATTTGCCTGTCAAAGGGGACAGGATATCAGCTACGTGAGCTGACAACTCGTAAGCGAAGTTGTTAACACAAGATACAACAGGCCTTAATGGTATGTTTGGCTTGTGAATCTTAACTGATATCCTGTCCCCTTTGATAAACTTACTGCATGGGTCACCCCGGCCCCAACGGCCATTTTATCAAATTTGACCTATACGGAGAATCTAGAAAAGATGCATGCGATTTATTATTTTACCGAACATTTAAAACGACACACTGAATGAACGAATGCTTCAAATTATTTCATTTTAAACAAAAGCTAACGTTGCCTGTGTTTCAATGAGCTTAAAAATAGAAACAGAACGGAGGGCTCTGCCCGGTACTTGAGTCAAATTTGAAGAAGACGCTCTTCACCGAGTACGATTTACTGTACCCCAAGTTCTAGGCTGATTTACAAAAATTCAGTTGTTTGATCGTGTCCTTGGCTGCTTGTCGTACACTTCTGATCCTCCAGCAGTAAAGAATCGGGTTTAGAGACGAATTAAGGTAGGTAAGAGTTGAAGGAATATTGACAGCGACTTGAAACTTGCCTCTAGATATTCGGGCATAAGTTGTGAGAATAAACATTACGAGAAACGGAATGTAGCAGATAGCTAAAGTCAGCTGCACCCATACTGCGCTAGAAACTGTCCTCTTGTATCGTGCTATATTCAGAAGCACTTGCCTTCCGTTAGGTTGTCCAGGGGGTACTGCGTGTACTCGAAGCTGACGTTGTCGAAGCTTGATATAAATCTTTACATAGGAGAAGACGGAGGTTGTAAGGGAAAGTATTATAAGGGCAAAGAATACGGTAAAGGCAATTTCAATTTTCCAAAGGTATATCGATGCATATGTTATACCAATGATCCAAAAGCAAGTGATAGCTGCACGAACTCGTGGTAATGTTACAACGTGTCTGTATCTGAGTCCGGAAAACAGAGCTTTAAGTCTATCCACGCTTATTGCGGTGGATGTCAAGACTGATACGCCACATAAAAGAAGACTTGAAGTAATATTTATTTTATTTATATAAAGCAAAGCTTCACTGCTCATCCCAGTTGCAGCATAAGAGAAAAACGAAACGGTGAAAAATGGTTGCGAAATAACTCCAACACAGAGATCGGTGATTGCCAGACATCGAAACAAAAGCTTTGTCGGTGGATGAAGAGAAGTCTCTTTATGAAGAGCAACAAGAATCAGAGCATTACCCAGTGATGCAGTGATAGACAGAAAAATATTCAAGGCTGCAAGAAATTCAGATACGCTCATTAGCATGTTAGTATGCTTGTTTGGTTCAGGTCCCTTTTGATATTTCCGTCTACAGCCAAGTTCGCCGTGGCTCGTACGTCGAAACTATCTTTCTTTCTTTCTTTTTTTTTTTTTTTGGTTCAATTTTGAGACCGAGTGTTTTGCACAGTGAAGGGAATATGAGATGTAAGCTGACAGCTTGTTTCTGCAGAAATACAAACTGACACACATCTACGGTGTTCTATTATCCAACTGCAGCGAATACCGTCCAAATGACAGTACAGATATACAGCGATGTTGTACAGTTATTTGTACAGCAGAAACCTGTTTGCCGTACAGGTTGGCGCGCCCACGCAAAACTGTCACACTCTCCCTCTTTCATTGATAAATTTATCGACTTTATGTCACCTTACTTTATGTTTATTGACTTTATGTTATGTTAAATTTATTGACGTTTGTGTTACTCATACCATGATTTTAATCAGCAGTTAAGTAATAAATCTCTTATTAGATATTTTGGTGTGTAGTATCGCTTTATATTTTTTCTCGTTGTTTGTATTTTGACTCACCCCACGGGCTCGTCAAAATCCGGCGCAACTCGTAAAAATATGTAGCCACACTACACACCAAAACATCTAATAAGATGTATGTATTTTTCACAGTTCTGTCTAATTTAAACAATACTGACATTCACCTGGCATAATTACCAAAACTTCACCTGTATACCAATCGGACGTCGACATGATTACTTATTCACATCACGTCCTAACCTTTCATATTATTTAACTTTTTAAAGTTTTTCCGTGCGATTAGCGGGCGTTCATCGATTCTTGCTGATTACCTATGTAATGGGATATCATAGACCATAAACTGAGTCATCAAAAACTAACCAACTCTCAAACTTGTGTTAAGACATGGCTCCGGGCCTAAGGTATGGGTCGCACTTGGGAAATCTTTGCCAGAATCTGTTTACTTTGCGGTGGAAATCTGTCATCGCCGGCCTTTGCCTAGTGCGACCGCTGGTTTTCTGCTTTGGCAAAAACTTTGCGAATCGGCAAAACATCAAAGACGCCGTATTGTTTGTGTGGGGCAGGCAGATTTTCGAAAAGTCGGGCCAAACAATGGGAATCACAGCGGTAATTGTCAACACTTGTCAACGTAACATGAAAAACGATATGCGCGGGAAGTTCAGTTCTAGTTCGCGGTCTATCATCACGAGCGGACGTGGCTATTATTATAATCCCACACAATTTCAAGGTTTTCAAGGTTTTTACGGCTATAGCATGGAATATCCGCAGTATGCTCCCGTCTACCATGATATGACTGGAAGGGGAACGCAACCGAGCATTTCACATGCGAGCATTGCGCAGGAAAACACTCTACCGGCCAGGTCCATGCAAGCAAGCGCTTCACAAGTGTCGTCGTCTTCATCTTCCTAATCGTCTCCTGATCCTGAACCCGCAGATACTGGAAAATGATCTTATGAAAGATGGTCAGATGACGAAGAAAAAATGCTATCAACCTGTGGGCCGAGAATTTCGATCGCATCAGAAGCAGTCAAGCCCGCAAAGCTTGGGATATGACATTGCCAAGCAAATAAATTTGAAATCTGGTACTGACAATTATCTCCCGCTAGTGCGACCCTCCGTTTCTGTCTAAAAGTTTTCCTTTCCGGTTGCGGTTTCAAATTTTTGTGGTTTTTTAGCCGGCAAAGATAAAAACTTTTCCCAAGTGCGACCAGCACCCAATTTGCATAAAATCTAAAAACAACCATAACTTTTCAACTTTTTACTTTCAATGCCGTCAGACTTGACAGCAATATGAAAGATATAAGTGCTAGATAACTAGGTGGGAAAGGGAAATGGAGTGCTTGCATTTTGCAGTGAGTCGGATTTTTGTGATTAATTCTGAATCTGTACCCATAACTTTGATGTTACTTCATGTCTGATAACAGGTTATAGCTTTTCAGTCTAAATGGTAATATATCGGCATTATACGGTTAATGGTTATTATTAAAGATTCGCACAGCTATTGATGATATTGAAGCTGGTTTCGTCATTGGCTCCGGGCAACAACAAGTTGCCTAGGGAGGCCAAGAAACACCCCTTGTTTGCTTTTTCTCTTCTTTCTACATCTCCAGCACCTTTCTAAGAATTCTTGCCGACCCCAACAATGCACATCTCTGGATCAGTCCAACAGGAATGCCCACTTCAATGGCTCTCAGATTGTCCTTCAATCTCAGTGGTATTGATCCCAATGCTCCCACTACCACTGGAATAACCTTTGTCCTCAAACCCCACATTTTTCGAACTTCTCTTGCTAGATCTTGATACTTTTAAACTTTTTCATCTTTCTTCTCTCTCACCCCATTATCCTCTGGAATTGCCACATCTATAATCTGACAGCTCTTGTCTCCCTTGTCAATGATCACCAAATCCGGTCTCCTAGCCCCTATTTCATGGTCTGTTCGCTCACTGAAGTCCCATAGAAGTTTGTAATCCTCATTTTCAAGCACACTGTCTGGAACATGGTCATACCATCTCTCCTTTCGTTCAAACCCGCATTTTCCTGACAGGTCCCAATGGATTGCTCTAGCCACGTTATCGTGTCTCCTTTTGTATTCTTTTTGTGCCAGTTTCGAGCACGAACTTACAATATGGCTAATGGTCTCGTTACCCTGCTTACAGATCCTACATTTCGGGTCATTCTGTGACTTGTCAACCACCGTTTTAATATAATTTGTTCGTATTGCTTGATCTTGTGCAGCAATGATAAGACCTTCTGTTTCTCTCTTGAGCTTTCCTTCTTTTAACCAGGTCCATGTTTCCTCACTTCTTTGTTCTTCACCCTGTCTTGCAAACTGTCCATATAACGGCTTTTCTTTCCAATCTTGAATATTTTCAGTTCTTCTCGCTTTAAAGTTGGCAGCTGTTTCTCTATTCTCATCCTCATCCCTCCTGACGGCTTTTAACAGTTCTTCCTCGCTTGTTTGGACATAACATTCTAGCGATACCTTTGCTTGATTGACACAATCCTCTACGGATATCAAACCTCTCCCTCCGTCCTTCCTCGGCACATAAAGTCGTGCCACGCAGTCCCGTGGATGGAACCCTCCATTCATGGTTAGCAATTTTCTTGTTCTGCGATCTAGGTCCCGAAGTTCTTGTTTCCTCCATTCAAGTATTCCTCCTGCATATCTAACGAGTGACACTGCCCAGGTGTTTATGGCTTGTATCAAGTTTCCACCGTTCAACTTCGAGCGGGCAACTTTTTTAACGCGTCGTAAGTATTCTTTCCTGATTTTGTCCTTCATTTGGTCATGAAGCATGTCGCTGGCCTCAAGCACTCCTAGATACTTGTACCCTTCGCTTTCTTCCATTGCTCTTATTGTAGTGTCATCTGGTAGTGTTATGCCTTCTGTCTGTGCCAGTTTGCCACGTTTTATGACCAAGACAGCACACTTCTCAATGCCAAATTTCATACCGATGTCATTGCTGAATATTCTCACTGATTGTATCAGTGAGTCCAGTTGGCACTCACTTCTGGCGTAAAGCTTTAGATCATCCATAAAGAGAAGGTGATTGACCTTTGTCTTGTTGGCATATGTGTATCCCGCTTTGCGCTTTCTTCTTCTTATTATTATTATTATTATTTAGTTTTTATTTTATTTTATTTTATTTTTTTTCGTTACGGTTGGTTAACAGCAATCTTAGAAATTAATAACTTTACTCTAAATTAAACATTTTAAAAGGTCTGAGGACCATTCCGGGACGGGAAAAAAATATTACTATTTACTCCTAGCAGGTCATTTTTTTTTTGTCCCATTTTTACGGCCAACGGTTAATCCCAATAGGACCCTTTTATAAGGTCGCAATGTAATAGGATAATTCAGTCAATCACGTGCGGAGGGAAAATGAAAATGAGAATTTAAAAGGTCTTAGGACCATTCCGGGACGGGAAAAAAAATATATTACTATTTACTCCTAACAGCTCATTTTTTTTTTTTTTTTCTGTCCCATTTTTACGGCCAACGGTTAATCCCAATAGGACCCTTTTATAAGGTCGCAATGTAATAGGATAATTCAGTCAATCACATGCGGAAGGAAAATGACGGTTAAAAACTACACGCTGTTCCCACCGAACTAAGATTTCAGATTTCAGATTTCAGATTTTTTATTAATTGACACTATTTACAGACATATTTCACTATTGCACACACTCATACCTTCTGACACTATGACTAAGGTCATTGATTGTTACGTTATCAACAAAATATCTAGATTATTACAAAAAGACTATTAGTACTATAGCAAACACCTAAGAAAGATATGAGACGTGCTCTCTGTTTACAGTTTACAGAGTCTACCTCAACTAGCTTAGGCGGAACGGCGGAAGAGGAAGCTTTTTCTGACCTTATGGAGGATAATTTTCTTCGTCAGTTTGTCAAAGGTCCAACGCATATTGCTGGAAACAAACTTGATCTGCTTCTATGTAACTTCTCCGAAGTCATTGACCATGTTTCTACAACTTCTCCTTTGCAAAATGAATTTCCCTCTGACCATTATTTGGTGGACTTTTTTATCCGACTGAAATTCAAGCGATCAAAGCGTGTGCGCCGTAAAACGTACGAGTACAAAAGGGCAGATTTTGACGATCTGCGAAGTCGCCTACAGCTGCTACCTTCTGACATGTCGCACTTCGACGATGTTGACATCTATTGGTCTCGGTGGAAAGATTTATTTCTAGCAGCAGTTGCTGAATGTGTCCCAATGAAGACCATTAGAGACACCAACTCTCCTCCTTCGATAGACAGGGAAGTTAAGTCTGCATTACGCAGAAAGTACCGTGCCCTGAGGAAATATCGTGAAAACAAAACCGTGGAACGGAAGCTAAAGCTTAGATCTTTAAGCAATGAAATCAAGAGACTTGTTCGACAAAAACATCGCGACTATCTCCTTAAAATTGAAGGCTCTTTAAAGGAAAACCCTAAACTATTCTGGAACTATCACAAAGCTATCCTACATCATCGACCGGGCTCGAATACTGAGATCACCTTGGACGGGAAATCAGCAAAAACTGCAGCCGAAAAGGCTGAGCTTTTTAATGCTTATTTCTGCTCTGTGTTTACATCATCCAAGCAGGACAAAGCACGCAGTTTGCAACTGTATCCCATGAGAAGAAATACGGAACTTTCTGAGATCACACTATCTTTCAACGAGGTGAGAGATTGCTTGTTTATCTTGGATCCGTCAAAAGCCACTGGCCCCGATGGAATTCCTGCGCGTATTCTTAAAGAGTGCAGTGAGCAGATCGCGCCAAGTCTTTGTTCCCTATTCAACCATTCTCTGCGTACTGGGCGGTTCCCATCAGAATGGAAGTCAGCTGATGTTACTCCGGTTCATAAAAAAGATCTTTTGGAGCCAGCTGAAAATTATAGACCAATCTCACTTTTACCAATTGTGAGTAAAGTTATGGAACGCTGCGTTTGTAATAGACTTTATTCCCATGTCTTGCAATCAATTACATCCTTACAACACGGATTCATGCGTTCCCGTTCATGCTCTTCGCAACTTTTATCCGTACTCCATTCAATTGGGGAGGCACTCGACAAAAATAAACAGACGGATATTTTGTACCTTGATTTTGCCAAGGCCTTCGACACAGTTGATCACATCATTCTTATTGAAAGCTGAAATGGTACGGTGTCACAGGTCAACTAATAGATTGGTTTTCTGACTACCAAAAGGACAGATCGCAGAGAGTTGTGATTGACGGCACCGCCTCTGAGCGTCTACCGGTCACTTCCGGT
Source organism: Orbicella faveolata (assembly GCF_042242905.1). NCBI lineage: Eukaryota > Metazoa > Cnidaria > Anthozoa > Scleractinia > Merulinidae > Orbicella > Orbicella faveolata. The sequence continues at coordinate 8,882,699 of NW_028301578.1, read as the reverse complement.
GTACCCCAGGGTAGTCTTGTCGGCCCACTCCTCTTTGTGATATTTATCAATGACCTCCCTGATGTCATCCATGAGCAAACCAGCACCGCTCTGTATGCTGATGATACCAAGCTGCACCGTACCATTTTGTCAATGAAGGACTGTGCTCTTCTCCAGCAGGATCTGACAAGTTTAAACACCTGGAGCCACGAATCAAATATGAAGTTCAACGCCTCCAAATGCAAAGTGCTAACAATTACGCGAAAGAAAACATCTGTAAATCATGAATATCACCTTGGCGAGGTAAACATACAACGCGTTCAGGAAGAAAAAGACCTCGGTGTAACTATTACTAAAAATCTAACGTGGGACTCGCATCTAATGTGTATTGTACTCAAGGCTAATAGAATGCAGGAACTCTTAAAGAGAACTTGCCCACTTATGACCGACATCAAAGTAAGGCGGACACTTTATCTATCTCTCGTGAAGTCACAGCTTACTTATGCTACGGAAGTTTGGTCTCCTGCTAGTGTCAATTTGAGAACAACCATAGAAAGAGTCCAGAGGCGCGCCAGTCGCTGGATACTAAGAACTAGAATCGGCGAGATGTCCTATAAACAACGATTGCTGACTCTTCGCTTGTTGCCACTAACATATGACAGGGAACTGAGAGATCTTTTATTTCTCTACAACTGTATTTCTGGATATACTGACCTAAAAATTGAACGATATGTTACTTTTACTACACATGGCCGGTCCCGCTCTAAGAACCCCACCCTCGTACTAAAACCTGCTTACTGTAAAACCGCAACTTTTCAAGCTTCTTTTTTCAACAGAATTGTAACACCCTGGAACACTATCTGTAATCTCGCCCCTCAAGACAAATTTTCTAGCCTAAGTTTATTCAAATATTTTTTGCGCGCCACTTATTTTACTTTACTGGACACTACCTATGATATTGACATGCCCTGCTCCTGGTTCCTCTTCCGTAACTGCCCTTGCCACCGCTCTTAATTTTCTGTGACTAATATTATCCGCATCTTGTTTTTGACTATTGTATTAATTGATTTAACTATAATTTTTAACTATAAGTAATTATTAGATTTTATTGTAATTTTTATCAAATTTAAGATTTTCTATCACCATTCTTACTAGCTTTTAGGGTTGCGCCTCGCATGGGTAACTTTATTTTCCCGTTCGCGGAATTCCTATTGGTCCTTTTCTTCTTTTAATTATATTGTAATTTTGTGACCAATAAAGTTGATAGACTAGTAATTATCACATGGTTTTGAGATAATCTAAGTCAGAGAAAGGAGCATTTAACTTATTTGTATCGAGGGTAGGTTTGGTTGAACGAGAAAAGATGTGAGAAATTCAACTGAAGGCGAGTGTTTCCACTTAGCTTGCAATACAGATCAATTCTAACACCCAGAAATGCACTTTTCCTGGTGGATCTTATAAACAAAATATTGACTGTTTAGTCCCTAGAGGCAATCTAGTCACTATTTTACTTACAAGGGAAATGCAACAAAAGATACAATCTACTTCTTTTCTCGTATTTTGCAAGCGCTAAATAATCGACGATGTTGATACGTTCTCCTGAAGAAGAAACTGAAAGACAGAACTCTCTGTTTGTATTCATCACAGTCGAAGATAAAGAAGAAGGATCACTGACCTTTGTGTTGGAGTTATTACACAACCACTCTACGCCGTTTTCCTTTTATCTTCTGTAACAACTGAAATGAGTTGGAAAGTTATTTACTACATAACTATAATGGGCAGCGCTTCAAGCTTTGTTTTGTCTCAAGTATCGATCTTCACATCACATCACATCTAACCCTAACCCTTACTTCAAGCCCTCTTATCTGAAATGAGATACAGACATGTTGTAACATTACCCCGAGTCCTTGCAGTTTTCGTTTGTTTTTGGTTGATTGGTATATCATGTGTATCGATATACCTTTAAAGTATCGCTTTGGCCTTAACTGTAGCCTTTCCCCTCATAATATTTTCTCTAAAAACTTCTGTCTTACCCTTTGCAAAGATTTATCGGAAGCTTCGACATCAACTTCAAGTGCTCGCTGTCCCACAAGGGCAACTTAACGGAAGAAAAGTGCCTCTGAATATAGCATGATTCAAGAAGTAACTATTTTAGCGTATTGTGGGTGTAGTGAGTATCAGTTACCAGCTATATCGCTTTTATCGTTTTGCGGATTCTCGTAACTCTCCGTGACTACATATTTGAAGGCGCATGTAATATAGCTTTCTACGTCACGTTACTCTTATCAGCACCTAAATTCTTCCCTAAACCCGATTCTTTACCGTTGTAGATTGTATCTTTTGTCGTATTGTCCATATAAGATTACCCTTGGAGACAAAAATGTCTATATTTTTTTATAGGTTGATCTTGGTAAAGTGCTTTTCTGGGTATTGGAATCAGTTTTTATCATTTGGAGTTTAAATGAAGGACACCCACCTGAAAAGATTGATATTAGGTTATGAACTGTAACAAGCTAAGTTGGTTCAATTTACTGTGGCGTGTATTCCCATCGGTCTCAGACTTAGAAAAAGGAGAAAAAGGCCACTAATTTTTGAAACTAAATTCAATAACATATCTTACGGACTAAAATGTTGGAAAGCAAATATTTTTGAAGCCCAAAGGCAGGTGTTTCATGGAATTGTTAATGATCTTTTCTTTTTTTTTTTTTTCGTTTTTCCGATATTCATTTGCTCGTGACAATTGACTTTAACTCTTTAACTAAAGAAATAGTCATCAAAAATTGGGACTATAATAGTCTACAATTCTTATAAGTTACAGAATGATCCTAATTGAACTCAAATATGTTTTACAGTAATAAAAAATATACATTTTTTTATTATTTTTTAAACAAAAAAGGCACTGTTTAACTTTTACAAAAATGGTAATTAATTTCTAACATTGCTGTTTACCCTAGGGAAAATAAATTAACCATCAGCCGTAAAATGCCTAGGTATTATTCAACAGGCGTAAAAAACCACCACCTCATGAGGACCCTCCTGTAACTAAAATAACACCAAAGATATGGTTGCAGATCTGGAATCATACAAATCCAACTAACCAGAGCATACAAGCTCTCCATTTTCTATTCCTTCACTATTATCTTTCATACTGCCAGGTATGAGAGTATTTAATTAAAACGCTGAAAACGTATGGTTGTTTTCGAATTTTATGTAAATAAAGCTCTGAAACATGCCTTACAGAACCTTAAGAGTTGTATATTATTATTATTACTTGTTTTTTTTTTTTTTTTTATGACTCTGTTAATGGCTCACAACACCCCGTCCCGTAGAGGACCGTAAAGACTCCATCTACGGCCGCTTATCGCACTAAAAAAAACTTTAAATGATATGGAAGTTTACGACGTGATGGGAATAAGTAATCACATCGACTTTTCATTGCTATTCAGGCGATGTTTTGATAATTTTGGCAGGTAAATGTCAGTATTGTATAAATAAGACACCCAAATTTCGGTGTCTTGTTATTGTCCCTAAGGGCAGTCTTAACATTAGGTGTCTTATTTATTTACCTTATCTTACCTAAATGTAAAAATACAAAGCTGTATATCAGTGTCAGTTTATATTTCTGCAAATACCAGCTGCTAGCCTCCATCCCACATTAAATTCTTCTATCGGACTCCCTCCGCCATGCAAAACATCCTCTCCCGGCTGAACAAAAAGTTGGTTTCGACGTACGAGACCCTACGAACGTTACAACAGACGCTAACCTTACAAGGGACATAAACCAAACACGGAAACATGCTAATGAGTGTATTTAAATTTCTTTCAGCCTTGAACATATTCCTGTCCATCGTTGCATCATTGGGTAATGCTCTGATCCTTGTGTCTCTTCATAAAGATACTTCTCTTCATCCACCGACAAAACTTCTGTTTCGATGTTTGGCAGTAACTGATCTTTGCGTTGGAGTTATTATTCAACCACTTGGGGCCGTTCTCCGTTTGTTTACTACCGGAACATACTGGAAAAACACTTCCAACTTACACCGACTGCATCGAGCTTTAAGTTTTACTTTATGTGCCGTAGCGGTCTTCACATCCAGCGCCATAAGCATGGACAGACTTCAAGCCCTGTTGTCTGGACTGAGATACAGACATGTTGTAACATTGCCACGAGTTCGTACAGTTGTTATTTGCTCTTGGTTAATTGGTTTATCATGTGGATCGATGTTCTTTTGGAAAAGCAAAATTGCATTTACTGTAGCCTTCGTTCTTATAATAATTTCTGTATCAACCTCTGTCTTTTCCTACACAAAGATTTATCGCAAGCTTCAGCAACATCAACTTCAGGCGCACACAGTCTTACAAGGACAATCTAACGAAAGACGAGTGCCTCTAAATATAGCACGTTACAGGAAGTCAGTTTCCAGCGTATTATGGTTGCAGTTGGCATTAGTTATCTGCTATATCCCGTTTATCGTTGTGGTTATGCTGATGACATATGGTCGAATGCCTGGAAAGAAATTTGAAATAATTTTCGACGTTACAGCAACTCTTACTTACTTAAAATCGTCTCTGAACCCGATTTTTTACTGTTGGAGGATCAGAGCTGTGCGACAAGCAGCCAGGGACACGATCAAGAAGTTTACCCGCTGGAAATCAGTCTAGATCTTGTGGTGAACACGGAATACATTCAGTCAAGAGCGGCGGCCAGCTTCATCTGTGAAGAGAACAGGAGAGCGATAGTTTCTGAAAAAGTACGAAAAACGCTTAAAGCCGTCGTCCAGAAGTAATTCAGTACTTATCGAAAAGTGGCAAATTTTATATTTTTATTTTTTAAATTTACCTGGTAATTCAAAGGGGATGTAAATTATAATCTTCCTTAAGAAATGTTGCTCTTCGTCATTCGAAAGAAAAAAAAAGTGGAGATTAATTTCACTCTTAAAATTAATTGTAGTAACAGGGGATTATTCACGATTACTCAACGCACAGTAACTGCTCTCTGTTATACTAAATTGCCGTTTATATTACACCCTGTTCCAATCACTAAAACATCGTGTTGCTATGCAAGGACTAAAGTAAACTTCAACTCAGCGCTTCAGTTATAGTACGTTATGATGAAATACGGACATACAAGGTAACTCATCCCCTCCGCCCCCTGCCCCCCCCCCCCCCCCCCCCCCACCGGGGTACAAAGGGAGGATGGAATTCCTCCCTCCTCTTGGTTTTTTGTTCTTTTAAGGCAAAGCGGTATAAATTTACATCAGTTAGAGGGCCCTGAGCTTGCTCTAGAAGATGATACCATTTTTGTCGGTACCCACGTCCTATGACGTGAAATGAATTAATTAGTTTTTTATAAACAAAACAAAAAGAACACAAATGAAAATAGATATACCTTGAAACTATTTCACATGTAGTTCTTTAATTGGAATTGTAAATTTGTAAAAATTGTAAGGACGATCGTTTAATATGGGGAAGATAAGAATGATCAACTTCTTCTTCGATTTAAACCAGTGAAGTGCAGGCGACAACCTGTGTAAACATTATACAGCTTCCTTTAATGGCCTGTCTTGTTTTATTTATTTTATTTTATTTTTATTTTATTTTTTTATTTTTTTATTTTTTTTTATTTTTCCGTAGGCGATATTTCCGTATGAAGGACAATGTAAAGTATTATTAAAGTATTGGGCAAAACAGACATGAAACAAATACGAGCTCGACAGACGATGTTTTGTACTTTAACAATTTTTCTTAGGGCCTTTACGAAAATTCCTAATAAGAAAATGAGATATATTTTCGCGTTTGCCTTTTTCTTGTGCTTTTTTTTATTTTAGTGAAGAGAAGTACCTATTGATATCTAGTAAGTGACAAAGAGAGAATTTATAGAATTTGTTTCTTTTTCCCTTGCATTCTTGCGTCAAACTGCGCGCAATAACTGAGAATATCGGAAACAGAATTTCTGAACTTACCTTTCTCTTGAAGAACCTTGCAATTACTTTCGAGGTCAGTCCGCCCTGTAAATGAGCAGGATTGACTAGGATGATGTAAATATAATAGAGCATAAACATGCTTCGGTTGTGTTCTGTGCCACAATACGGTGGTCTTTGTCTTCAGAGTTATAGATAAAATTCATATATTAAGGATGTACTGTAGTTTTAATATCAGCCCTCCGCGTCAGATTGGAAAACTTCCGTCATACTTCATTATACCAAGAAAAAAATGATCCAATGCAATAACTGATGTAAATTACTCTTGTGTTCTGTTCCTTATCAATCACTATGTTATCGTGAGACAAATGACAATACGTAATGCTGGATTAAAAAAAAATGTTTTGGATGTTAAATACAAGACATGATTTCATTTATTATTTTCGATCTTGCTGTGTAATATTTTGTACTTGTTACACTCGATCCTTGGAATGTGCGGTATGTCATCTATTCACAGCCTGATGAATTATAATTAACATTTAGACAGGATTCGAATATTCTAGTGTTTGGTTCGAAAAAGCAAATATTTTGTTCTCCAGTAAAGATAATCACGCACTCTTTTGTTGTTCCCAAATTGGATTCTTTTCCTTTCCTCTTCAATCACTTCTTATAGTTGATAATACTAGTGGTAATGAAATCCTTCGAAGTCGTATATTGTGTTGTTTCTAAAAAATAAAAAATAAATAAAATAAAAAAACACTTAACTCCGTCATGTGTTAATCAGTAATACAATCGTTTTCGGATGGACCAGCATATACCATTGTACTCAGTGTTTTTGTTTTATATTTTACTAAATATTTAAAGGGTGTAGCAATGCCTCCACAGATAACAATTTTTAAGCAGTAACCACAAACATTAAGGTCTTGAGTCTTTTTTAAGATATCGATTCAAATACTAATTTGTGTTTCAGCAGCTAATTTAAGTTAGGTAGCCAGCTGTTCCTTACTACCACCATTAATGCTCCCGACCGATGAAATCAAACAAAACAAACACAACTTTTAATGGGAGAAAAAGGGCAGAGGATAAAGTGTACAAGTTCCCAATAGGAATTTTACAAAATAATAAGGGTCAGGTAGTTGGCAACGAGAGGACCTAAACAATAACAACATTATTAAGAAACAACGATCGGCCTGCAGAGCGGGTCTAATCCTCTCTCTGGGGTACTAATCCTTAGCCACTGAGAGGTCATTATCCTCTCCTTCCTTTCCAAGAGATGTTTTGATAATTATGCCACGTGAACGTCAGTATTGTTTGGATAAGCCAGCACTGTAAAAATGCAAAGTCGTAGATTAGTGTCAGCTTTTATTTCTACAAATACCAGCTGCTAGCCTCCATCTCATATTTCCTCTCGGATTCCCTCCGCCAAGCAAAACATTCTCTCCCCGCTAAACAAAAAGTTGATTTCGACGTACGAGACCCTACGAACTTTACAACAGACGCTAACCTTACAAGGGACTAACCAAACAAGCATATTAACATGCTAATGAGTGTATTTGATTTTCTTGCAGTCTTAAACATATTTCTGTCCGTCTTTGCATCAGAAGTCAATGTTCTGATCCTTGTGTCTCTTCATAAACATACTTCTCTCCATCCACCGACAAAACGTCTGTTTCGATGTTTGGCAGTAACTGATCTTTGCGTTGGAGTTATTATTCAACCACTTGGGGCCGTTCTCCGTTTGTTTACTACCGGAACGTACTGGAAAAACACTTCCAACTTACACCGGCTGCATCGAGCTTTAAGTTTTACTTTATGTGCCGTAGCGGTCTTCACATGCAGCGCCATAAGCCTGGACAGACTTCAAGCCCTGTTTTCTGGACTGAGATACAGACATGTTGTAACATTACCACGAGTTCCTGCATTTATCATTTGTTTTTGGTTAATTGGTTTATCTTTATTTATTTATTTATTTATTTATTTAACATTTCTTTATACATGGTAAAAATCATCAGGTAATACTAATATTTAAAAATTAATACCAATAAACTACTAATAAACAGTCCATGCTAAATACTAATTAATAAAAATTGAAGTAGTAAATCCTAATTTAAATATTAAACTAATCCTGTTTTCCATGAATGCCGTGTCTGACTTTGCTTTTAAATTGATTGAAGGATTTTATCATCCTGAGATTGCAGGGTAGGCTGTTCCAGAGAGTTGCACCACTGTAACTAAAGCTATTTTTCATATCATGTGGATCGATATTCTTTTGGAAAAGGAAAATTGCCTTCGTTCTTATAATAATTTCTGTATCAACTTCTGTCTTTTCCTACACAAAGATTTATCGCAAGCTTCAGCAACATCATCTTCAAGCGCACACAGTCTTACAAGGACAGCCTAACGAAAGACAAGTGCCTCTGAATATAGCACGTTACAAGAAGTCAGTTTCCAGCGTATTATTGTTGCAGTTGGCATTAGTTATCTGCTATATCCCGTTTATCGTTGTGGTTATGCTGATGACATATGGCCGAATGCCTGGAAAGAAATTTGAAATAGTTCTGGGTACGGGCGAGTCGTATATCCCTGTCGTGTTCTTTGATCCTCTCCTGCATAGATCTCCCTGTTTCCCCGATGTAGACTTTGCCGCACTCACAGGGAATCCTGTAGACAACACCATCTTGTTTAGCCGGATTGACGGTGTCCTTTGGTCGCACTAAGTGTGACCGAAGTGTCGTGTCGGACTTAAAGACGGTGCGAATGCCTTGTTGTTCTAGGCAGCGGCGGAGAGACTCCGAAACTCCATGGACATAAGGTAAAACGGCGGTGGATTTAAATTCCGCGACAGGCTCTCTTCTTGGGGTTGTTCGTGCCTTTGTGATCTTCTGTACAAAAGAGGAGGGATATCCGTTAGAAGCAAGTACAGATGACAGATGTTTCTTCTCTCCAGCGATTACTGATGGTTTGGTGACGAGACGTTTAGCCCCGTCGTACAGACACTTCACAATACCGCGCTATACTGACTGAGGGTGGTGTGAATCATACGCTAGGTACTGATCAGTATGTGTTGGTTTCCTGTAGACACTGGTGGTAAGGCGGCCATCAGGTTCTCTGTGAACTGACGTGTTGAAAAAGGCGATCTTGTTGTTGTTCTCGATCTCCATGGTGAAACGGATTGATGGTTGTTGACTGTTCAGGTGTTGCAGGAAGACGTCAACTCTATCCCGATCCAGGATGGTGAAAGTATCATCTACGTAGCGTTTCCAGATCTTAGGCTTGCAAGGTGCGGACTCTATTGCTTGTTCTTCAAATATCTCCATGTAGAGATTAGCAATAACCGCGGATACAGGGCTCCCCATGGCTGTGCCGTCTCGTTGTTCGTAAATCGATCCGTTGTACTGGAAGTACGTAGATCGCTTAGGCCACCGCTTAGGCCAATTGTGTCGTGTGTCAACACCTTTGCATACGACCTGTCTGCTTTCTGCTTTATACTAATAATAAAAGTTAAATAAATGTATACCTCATATTTTTGTCTTAAGAATAGTGACATCTTTACTCGAGGGTACATCTCTCCAAGTGATGTTGTCTTCAGTGGCCCATAAGCGAAATTCCAAAAAAAAAAAAAAAAAGAAAACAAAAATATTCTTGCTGTTATACCAGTTCATCATCTTTATGGTTGTTTTCTGTCCAGTCCACAGTTTTGCCTGTAAAAATCAGACCAATTCTTAATTTCGCAGCAAGGGTCGGAATTTCGATTTCGCTCATATTCTTATGGTAGATAGGCTAGGGTATGAAAAAACTACTGCATAGTTTTTCTGGGGGGCAAAATATCCTTTTATTTCAAAGAAATATGCAAATTGCCAAATTCCGTTAAAATCGTCATTTGACGCACCATTTTATTAAACAAGTTTGAGAGCCTCGCATGCAAAACCACATCATTCTTCCGTCTTTAAAGCACTCAAATATTTTTGTGGAATGTTTAAATGTGTACTGGGTTGATTTTAGGGAATGTTGCGTTGTCTTTTTGGGTGAAAAATAATTAAATTTCGAAGACATGTATTTCATTCACTTAAAAATACTTCGTGAATATAATTAATTTTCATGTGCGAAACCTTCAAATGGATTAAGCTTCTGGTAGTTGAATCGCAGAAGGATGATCTACAGATTCCTGTAAAAAGTTATTTGGGCAACTGATTGTGAGCGACGAGAGAGCTTTTCAAAGTACGTCAACTGTCAACCTATTATTGGTGGAATACCATGAATTTGTGACAAACTTTCGGCGCATATGATCGCTACTGCATCTAAGTGAAAAACGGCTGAGTCATTTGTAGGTAGTTGCTTGCTTTGCACTGCGCCAACATACTACGTTTGATCGATTGCTGACCATTGTCGGCGCAGCACAATCTTACAGCCGTTATTTGTTCGTCACGCAGTGCTGTCACGGCTTACGCTGCACATTTTGATCTATTTTTTATAGAATACTCTCAGGATAAGAGAAAACAATTTATTTATTGTTTATCTGTTCATATATATAACAATATGTGTATACTTATATAATAATATTTTATAGTGTACGTGGCCTTAGTCCAAATCACGTTTGTTTTACGTTCTGATGTTTGAGACAACCGCTGATAAAGCTAGTGGCTGTACTCACTATAATTAAAATAAAATAAAAAAAATAAAAAATCGCCATACACAAATTGTAGATCAATGAAGCGAGAACTAGGTGAAATAAAAATAGGAAATCACAACGTGTTTAATTCGTGAGAAAAACAGACTAAATTTAATTAGTAATTACCTGAGTAAACAAACCCTGGCCATGCCATTTTATTTGGCGTATTTTGTTTGCTTACTGGCTAGCATTGGTATGTAGAGGACTGTTGTTCTTTAAAAGCTATATTTGTGGAGTTTGTGGCTATAACACGAAAGATCGAAAGCGTAAAACTGAAGTTGTTCCGTTGCTTCCGTACGATAAAGATATCAACAATCATAAGTTTACTAATAAATTAACCGAGTCGAGTTGATTTTATGCCGAGCGGTAAAGTTCACCAAGAGCGAAAGTTTGCGCACCATGTGACGATATGTCCTAACCACCGCACAAAACTTGGATTAGGGTGGAGCAGAAGGTTCAGCATTAGAAGGGGGGGGGGGGAACCCCGTATAAAAGAGGGGGGCGCTCGCAGGAAATGTTGAAAAGAATCCCTGTTTTGTGGGCGTGGCTTGGAAGTTTTTTCCCCTCCCCTTGGAGGTACTGATTCTCACGAGGACATGATTGATCATCGCAGGTATACACACAACTTAAGCAGTCACGGTGAAATTAAAGCCTGAAGCAAAATTCAGGCCTTAATTTCACAACTGATTAAGTTGTGTGCATAACTGCGGTGATTAATCATATCTTGATCTCTTTCTCCGCAGTTCAAATATTTTATGGTTCATGTATTCATTTGCACTAATTCTTACATAACACATAACACATAACACATCTCAAGTCATATTTTTTCGGCTCAATACCCTAAAGGTACTGTAAAAGCTCCCCCTGTGCACCTTTGGACACCAAGCACACTAAGAGGTACCAAACCGCGTTTTTAACACCTAAACGTTGTGATGAGCAACCCCGTCATTTTAATATGGGAGTTTCCCCGCGGGGTCCAGCAGCAGGTGCAGGACTATGGAAGGAATTTCCGGCCATTGTAAAGGTAAAGGACCGTGTCTAAAAGGTGAAAGTGGGTTGGAAAAGAAGGAGTCAGATATAATCTTACGCAAAATTGGTTCGTTCGCTTGGTTCGTACAAGTTGGGTCAGGTTACACACGCGTCATCCAGGACGCACTAGCACTCTCCTCTCTCTCCCACACTTTTTTTTTTTTTGGCAAGTCTTTACAAAATCCTTCCCCAGCTCCGAGTTGTTATTGCTGAATCTCACGTTAACGCTTCAGGCCATAGTTTCGACATTTTGTTTCCATGCGGTGATCGGGCGACAGCGGACGCGTAAGAAAAACTGCGCGCCGGCGAGGGGCTTGCAAAGAATTGTCGTGTCAAAAATTAAAAAAAAAAGCATACGTGGGAGAGGGAGGGGAGCGCGAGCGCGCGTTGAATGACGCGTTTGGGATTAGGTAACGGTACGATCACGTTGTGAAAAGCGATCTGAAAAAAAAAAAAAACTTTGCAAAAGAAGCATAAAATCTCCGACTGTCGTAAAATTATTCGAAAACAAGTTCGGCCAAGTTGTTAAAAATCTTGCGAGTTCGTTTTAGCTGGTAGCTGTGAAATTTAGAGACCGGGAAAATTTTTGGAATACGTTCAAATGTCTGGAGTGGTTCACTTGGCTCCCTTGTCAATACAGTCCAAAATTATCAGTAAAATACTGTAAATAAAACCCCTAATGACCACTTACCGCTATTAAGCTGCCGCTGCCACCATTTGGTCGTTCCTATAAGGTTACATACATACATACATACATACATACATACATACATACACGCATACACGCATACATTTTATTTTTGTTTTCAAATTAAAATTACAATTATAACATGCTCGCGGATAGCTGAGCTAATCTAGGCGGGTCAGGTTTACACGAATTATTAACATACAACTAGATACAACTAAATACAACTGAAGGCAACAAGAGAACTAAAGAGACTAAAATTGACAGCAATGACTAGAGACAACTAATAAACAGTTACGACGAGAGGCTACAGGGTTTCTCTATTGTCTTTACCCCTATTAAGCGGCCACCCAAAATTTAAAAACTTTGTTTTGGAAAGGGCGATTGCAGCCGAAGAATCTGAAATTGAAGGTGACGAGTGATAATTCAAACACACTTCTATCATGATAGTCTTTAATTAACTCCATGTTCACTAAGAAATTTAATATATAGATTTAGGCCAGCCTAAAAGCGTAGTTCCTGGGCCGGGTTGTTCAGAGCCCGATTAAGTTCACCCAGGAAAAGGTAGAATTTTGAGGTTTTCTGTATATCGTTTGGCCTTCTGTTTTGAGTTTTAATAATCACCATACACACAAAACAAAGCAGCAAAAAACATTTGTATAGCAGCAAAAGTTATAATTCCGTTAACTTTTAATCCTGGGTTAGCGTTAACCGGCCTCCGAACAATCCTGCCCTGTTTCCAACAAGTTAAGCTGACATGAGCCTGCGATCTAATCGAAAACTAGCACTTCGTCAGCGGTCAACTTAAAAAAAACATTTGACCTCCATGCCCTGTAAACTTGAGCCCACGATATGGTCACGTGATACTGGTCAGCGGATACCTTGTTTTGACAAGTGTCAATTGATCATAACATGGATGTCCAATATCAAAGAAGTACACGGGAAACCAAGGCTGCATGTCTCTGTCAACCTATTATTTGGAGTATGGCCGCCATGTTGCGCGACTCCGTCGTCGTCGCCGTCTTGTGTACGCACCCACGAGCAATACCATTAGCCATGATAACCATGAGAAAATCAACTCATGGGTTTCCTTTTCTTTCCTATATGAGTATGGGGCTCCGCTTGGCGGCTTCGGGCCGCCGGAGCTTCGCTATAACCCAATAGTGAAAAAAAATATTCAAGGTACACCGATCTCAATTAAGCGGCCAACCCCTATAAGGCGGCCACCTCCCATTTTCCCAAGGGTAGCCCACTGTATTATATGTAATTTATGTAAACCAAAAATAATTGCACAGCGCGAAAAGACTTAGGTACGAGTTTAGCCTTACAGTATTACGCAGGGCATATAGGTAGCGGCGGTCCAGTAAAAGACAGGTGCATTGGTAAACTATTCATTCTTTTTATTTCCTAATTTAATCTCTTCCTAGTCAACACGATTGTGTGCTCCCTGTGCTTCCGAGCCTTACGGAGCCTTACGTATTAGGATAGAAATTGTCCTATCCCTACCCTCTAAAATGGGATGACAGCATTGCGTGACGAACAAACAAGGAACCGCTTCAAGCAAAGGATTCAAGCAGCAATATATCAAACGATGATCAAACGTAATATCTTGGTGCAGTGCAGACAAACAACTATCTACAAATGACTTAGCCGTTTTTGACTTAGATGCGGTGGTGATCATTTCTGTCAAAAGAGGGTCATAGATTCATGGTATTAAGCCTTTAAATAAGTTGACAGTTGGGATGTACATCGGATGTTGTGTAAACAAACGCAAACTTCTGCTTTATGTGCGACGATTGGTGACAGAAACACGTCAAATCGGCTTGTGGACCTGCCTTTTACAGCAAATAAGGTTAGAACATTCCGAAATTATCAGCTCTGTGTCTATTTCAACTTAATATAGCTCAAGACATATGGCGCGTGCTAAAATATATGTATAACAGGTAAATTGAAATTTGACGACGGATGATCAAATATCTGCATTTTTAACGTACTTTAAAAAGCTCTCTCGCGTCGCTCACAATCATTTGCCCAAATGAATTTTTACAGAAATCTGTAGACCATCCTTCTGCGATTCAACCACCAGGAGCTTAATCCTTTTGAAGGTTTCGCACGTGGTAAAAATCAATTATTTTTACGAAGTACTTTTAAGTGAATGAAATACATGTCTTCGAAATTTAATTATTTTTCACCCAAAAAGACAACGCAACATTCCCTAAAATCAACCCAGTACACAATTGAACATTGCAGTGTTTTAAAGACGGAAGAATGATTTGGTTTTGGATGCGAGGCAAACTTGTTTAATAAAATGGTGCGTCAAATGACGATTTTAGCAGAATTTGTTAATTTCCATATTTGTTTGAAATAAAAGGATATTTTGCCAAAAAACCGATCTAGTAGTTTTTGTCATGCCCCAGCCTATTTACCGTAAAAATATGAGCGAAATCGAATTTTCGACCCCTGCCGAGTTATTTTCCATATTTATGGACAGGGACTCTTAAAACATTCGTACAATTTCGCAAAATTCAGCCTAGATATTCCTTTATAAAATAACTGAGATACCATGCAGGCTCCAATTGGTCAATAGAGTTGATAAAGCTAGGTTCTATTGTACCGGTAAACCACGGTTCTCGCTCTAAGCGGGAACTAGAGAACTCGCAACTCTACTGATAACTAATGTAATAGCAGTGTAACTAACCTTTATTCCATTTGCAAAACTTTGGAAAATTATTATTAAACACTGTGTTGAATCGCTTTACCAAGCGCGTGAAGTTTGGACTTCTTGCACACCTTTAGTACCGCCTTTTACTTTCGTGATGATTGATTCTACCTACGAATCCTTGCATTTCCCCGTCACAATACTTTTCAGTTAATTAATATACGCTTTGCTTTCACCGATAACCTTCTCCTTTCCTTTCTTGAAACCTTTTCGGCGTACGTCAAATGTTTTCGTCGCTTTGCTCTGCGTATTTCTTGTTCGACGTGGAGTCCGTGCCTTCCGGCATTCTTTCGGTCGCTGTGATTGGTTTGTCGTGTAAATGTCATGAATTTGATGAGAAAAAGCAACTTCACGATCACGAAAGTATAACAATTTTTCCTCTCGTTGACAGTATTATTATTATTTTTTTTTTAGTTATTTCATAAAAGCGTTAGAGCACTCTTTCTATAGGTTTACAAGTCCAATAACCACTTGGGATAATAGGACAACATATCCGAAAAGCTTGTAAATCACTCGTGTACAAAGTAACGGCTCGTGATTTCCAAGCTTTTCTTGTGCTCTCCCAACATTCTGCGTTGTTTATAGCGCCAGTAAAGCCATAGAAAGGGTGGTTTATTTCTTAAATAAAATATATTCTTATCTAAAATAAAAGTGTATTTACACAGATTTCTGTAAATGCATGGTCGCGTTTGCTATCAATACATTAGTTTATAATGAAGTTATAGTCAGGCGTGTGCCTTCACACGTCTTGTTGATGATTTAATCAGGCAACTGAGCAGTTCAACGCCAGTCATGAATTCAAATGCTCTGAGAGTGATGTTCGTTTCTATAGTTTCTAATTATCTTATTTTGATGGCGCCAGCATCTATAATAAATCGCAATTATTTCTAATATTTTTATGGTTCATTTTTAGTGCGAAGTCCGTGGGACGGCGTAGTATTAGGGTTAGAATAGTAGGAAAGGAGTTCAATTGAGCAAAATGCTAGTTCCTGATAGAAAACGTGGCTCTTGCTCAAGTCTCATTATTTGTTTCAGTTGGACACAATATGGTGGCATACCGCGTGGCACTAAATGTTTGCAGGAGTACGTTTATTTTCGCGAGAGTCCGTTTATTTTTGCGAATCGGCGATTTTTGCATTTTGCGGAAAATATTTTTTTTCCGATTGTAAAAGACTGTGTTTTCGTATTTTTCCGCCCAGTCTATATAATGTTATTTTTTATGCTGATTTGAGGCTGAAAATATTATGTGAATATTATTAGTTGAAGTAGCTTTGGAGGCAGACTGCAAGCAATAAAGCCTTACTGACACATAACTTAGGCAGCATCGAACATACGGCGAATGATCGATGTCTTAATGGATTATTTTTTGCTAGTTTTGCCGTTGAGAGAATCGAATAACTTTTTCAACCTACAAAGCTACATTCTTTGCAAGATATCAGCCTTGGGTTTATTCTTAAAATATTCGTACAATTTCGCAAAATTCAGTCTAGATATTCCTTTATAAAATAACTTAGATACTATGCACGCTCGAATTGGTCAATAGAGTTTATAAACCTACGTTCTAGTGTACCGGTAAACCACGGTTCCCGATCTCTGGCTGCTCTAAGCGGGAACCAGGGAACTCGCAACTCTAGCGACATCAACTGTAATAGATAGTATTGCCTTTCACCGGCTAAGATATCAATAACACGGATATCTTTTCATTCAACATATACATGGAAGTTTGCAACGAGAAAAAACGATCAGAAGTTGGTCTTCATTTGAAGCTTTATCTTTTATTTTCCATGGCAAAAATTTTACGCTGACTCCGGTTACGCTAGAGATTAAAATTAAGGAAATTTTAAAACCTTTTTTTGGTGCTTTTTACGCTCTGTGAAGGTCGATGTCAGCTGGGCTTGAATGATCAATTTGGGTTGTCAAAAAAGTAGGGAAATATTTCTTTCTATCAGAAATTTTCAGTTTAAAGTCAATGCATTAATGCATAACACGATAAACGAATTTGGTTTCCATAAGCTCAACTTTCAGGCAATAGTTTTCATTTAGCAAAATACAGAGAAACACGAATTTGATATCATTTAGCATAGGTAAATAAATTCTGATTATAAATTTCGGAAGGAGCGTTTCTGTAACTAACCTTTATTCCATTCGTAAAACTTTGGAAAGTTATTGTTAAACATTGCGCTGAATCACTTCGCCAAGCGCATGACGTTTGGACTACTTGCACACTTTTTGTGCAGCACTTTACTTTCGTGATGGCCGATCCCACCTACGAATTCCTGCATTTCCCCGTCAAAATACTTTTGAGTTAAATAATTTACTTTTTAATTCCACCGATAACTTTTCCGTCTCCTTTCTTGAAACTTTCAGCGTAGGTGAAATATTTTCGTCGCTCTGCTCTACGAATTTCGTGTCCGACGCGGAGTCAGTGCTTTCATTCTTTCAGTTGCTGTGATTGGTTTGTCGCATCATCTCATGAATTTGATGAGAAAAAGCAAGTTGATCACGGAAGTACAATAATTTTTCTCTTATTGACAGACTTTTTCTATAGTTATTTCATAAAGGCGATAAAATACTCTCTCTATGGGTTTACCGGCACAATAAACTACTTGGCAAGTTGGGGGAACACTCGAAAAGCTTGTAAATCACTCGCCCCACGGCTCGTGATTTTCAAGCTTTTCTCGTGTTCTCCCGACATCCTGCGTGGTTTATTGCGCTAGTAAACCCGTAGAAAGAGTAGTGTATAGACAAATTCGGCTATCACACAAGTGACATTGAATTGGGTGTTTACATTGCGTGAAAATGGGGCTCCCTTAACATTTTCTTTATTATTGCAGCTGCTTGTATTTGTTGTGTTAATCATGTGCGTTATTGTAGTTGTTAATTCAATAAAGAATAGAAATGGTCAAAATCCTCGAGAAATTTTCCAAAAATTTGGCTCAACGAACATGGTCTTCGTGGCTCGAGCAAGGCGGAAAAAATAATACAGGAGAGAAAAGCTATAAGTTCTTTCAGGAAGGGTATGTTCACGATGTTTACACGTGTCAACAGTTGGAGGATTTCCATGTCAAGGTACGTTGCTAAAGATCTCTAAGGAAAATTGAAGAGCCTCATTTTAGCCGTAATCTTCAGGAAGAGCGCTGGCAGGGCAGAAGCACGCTGTTCGTGTAATGGAGGAAGCGGTAGACATTGCAATCATGTATTTGCGTTTTTGTTCCAGTTGAATGATTATTCATGTGTTAAATATCAAAGACATCCTGAGTGATGCAATCTTTACAAGACTACCCCCGTCTTGGTATTTTTCGAGAGCAGTTTCTCTGTACATGTGTTAACGACACCTGATTTTCTTGTTGCAGTATCCAACTAAATCTGCATTTTTCTATCTAGATTAGGGAACAGAAATTGTAAATTATTTATGAATTCACCATGACTGTTAAATCCAGTCAAGAGTGTAATAAATTTGCCCTCTTTCTTTGAGCTGCACATTCGGAAAGGTAGGATACAGAAAAATTATGAAACCGGGGAATTCTAAGATGTTCATCTAATTAACTAAAGATTTCATCCTCAAGATGTTTGTGCCTTTCGAGAAATAATTTCATCGCCAGTCCTGGTCGAGACCAACGTGACACATTCTCCTTCAAATGCTGCCGAATCCGTTTCTTCATTTTCTTTTCTGCTTTGATTCATCTTTTCTGAAGCGTACCTCTTCACCGCTTGGTCCTTCTCCTGCTTATCTTTATCCCACAAAAAAAAGAAAAAAAAAGAAAAAAAGAAGGAACTGCATCGGCCTTCAATCGATTTTTACCAGTGTAAGGATTAATAAAATCTTCTGATGACGTTGAAATATCGTGGATCTCTTTTCATTTTCACGATCCAAACAAAGAGGAGACTTTTAAAATTTAACGGAAACTCGTGAAACGACAGATCTTTTCGGTTAGCGGAGCTGTTCTGACAGTCTCCGGTGCAACAAAACCGCGGAATCGTGGCTTATTTTTCTCTAAATGACAATACGAACGTTCTTGTTTTGGTTGTTGTTGTGCCCAATTCAAGTCACGTGACACTCGCGCGTGAGTTAGCCGAATTTGTCTATTGCTTAAATAAAATATATTCTTCTATAAAAAAAACAGTGTATTTACACAGATGTCTGTAAATGCATAGTCGTGTTTACTATTAAAACATCAGTTTAATGAAATTATAACTAGATGTGTGCAGTCACACGTCTTATTCATGGCACTTCCACGCCAGTAATGAATACAAATACTTTGGGACTGATGTTCATTTCTATAGTTTCTGAATATCTTATTTTGATGGCGCCTGCATGTATAATAAATCGCAATTATTTATAAACCCTAAAAGGAAACCATAGAAATCCTTCCTTAGTTTAAAAATATCATGAGAACCTGTTAATATTAAATAGATATTGCTGTTAGCATACATCTTTGCGCAGACTCTGCAGAGGATACATATCTAAACAAAGAGAAGAAACTCTGGCGCGTCGTTAATACCAGGTTTAATATATAGTTTTTTTTAGGAAATGCATGTATCTTTTTATGGTTCATTTTTAGTGCGAAGTCCGTGGGACGGAGGACTATTAAGGTTAGAATATTAGGAAAGGAGTTCAATTGAGCGAAATGCTAGTTTCTGATCGAAAATGTGGCTCTCAGATGTCAATACTTGTGTGAGTTGAACACAACATGACGGCATACCGTGTGGCACTAAAATTTTGCGGGAGTACGTTTATTTTTGGAAGAGTACGTTTTATTTTTGCGAATCGGCGATTTTTTTTTTTTAATTTTTGCGGAAACTAGTTTTTCCGATTGTAAAAGTGCGTGTTTTCTTTTTTTCTGCCCAGGGTGAATAATTAAGTTTTCTAACCCAAAAACCTACATTCTTTGCAAGATCTCAGCTTTGGGTTTATTCTTAAAATGTTGGTACAATTACGCAAAATTCAACCTCGATATTCCTTTATAAAGAGTTGATAAGAGTTGCTAAACCTATGTTCTATTGTACCGGTAAACCACGGTTCCCGATCTATGGCAGCTCTAAGCGGGAACTAGAGAACTTGCAACTCTAGCGATAACAAATGCAGTAAATAGTTTTGCTTTTCACTGGCTCAGATATCAATAACACGAATACCCTTTTCATTCAACATATACTTGGAAATTTAGTAGGGAGAAAAGAGGACCAGAAGTTTTTCGTCATATAAAGTTTTATTCTTTTTCTTTTTTTTTTTTTTTGTTCCAGGGTAAAAATTTTACGCCAACTACGGTTACGCTTGAGATTAAAATTATGGAGGCTTTAAAACCTTTTTTCGGTGCTTTCCACGGTCTTTGGAGGACGAAGGCTGGGCTTGACTGATCAAGTTGGGTTGTCAAAAAAGTGGGGGAAAAATTTCTTTCTATCAGAAATTTTGAGTTTAAACTCAATGCATTAATGCATAACACGATAAACGAATTTGGTTTTCATAAGCTCAGCTTTCAAACGATAGTTTTTATTTAGCAAAATATGGAGAAATACGGACTTCATAGCCTTCAGCATAAGTAAAAAGATTCTGAAAAAATTTCGGAAGTAGGGTTTCTGTAACTAACCTTTATTCCACTCGCAAAACTTTGGAAAGTTATTATTAAACATTGCCTTGAATCGCTTTGTCAAGGCCACGAAGTTTTGGACCACTTGCACACTTTTCGTACAGCCTTTTTCTTTCGTGATGACCGATTCCACCTACGAATCCCTGCATTTTCCCGTCAGAATTCTTATGCGTTTTGCTTTGACCGATAACCTTTTCCTTTCCTTTCTTGAAACTTTCTTGGCGTACGTGAAATATTTTCGTCGCTTTGTTCTGTGTATTTCTTGACCGACGCGGAGTCTGTGCCTTCCGGCATTCTTTCAGTCGCTGTTATTGGTTTGTCGCGTTATCTCATAAATTTGTTGAGAAAAAGCAACTTGATCACGAAAGTATAATAAATCTTCCTCTAATTGAAAGTATTTTTTATATTTATTTCATAAAAGCGATAGAGCACTCTTTCTATAGGTTTACAGGCGCAATAAACCACTTGGGATGTTGGGAGAACACCCGAAAAGCTTGTAAATCTCTCGTATAAGGGCTCGTGATTTTGATGCTTTTCTCGTGTTCTCCCAACATCCCGCGTTGTTTATTGTGCCAGTAAACCCATAGAAAGAGTGGTCTATTACTTAAATAAAATATATTCTTATATAAAAAAAGAGGGTATATACATATATGTCTGTAAATGCATAGTTGTGTTTAATATCAATACATTAGTTTAATGAAATTGTAATCAGACATATACCTTCCAACGTCTTGCTTATGATTTAATCAGGTAACTGAGCACTTCCACGCAAGTCATGAATACAAATGCTTTTATTCAGAATCCCTCGTGCCCGAGACCGATGTTCGTGTCTATAGTTTCTAATTTTGATGGCGCCTGTATGTATAATAAATCGTAGTTTTTTTATCCTAAAAGGAATCCATAGAAATCCGCCCTTAGCTTAAAAATATCATGAAAACTTGTTAATATTAAACAGATATTGCTGATACCATATATTGGACACTGCAGTTGTTCCAACTATCTTTGCGAAGACTCTGCAGAAGATACATATCAAGACAAATAGAAGAAAACCTGGTTCGTCGTTGATACAAGGTAATGTATAATCTTTTAGAAAATGCATGGATATCTTCATTGTTTATTTTTAGTGCGAGGAGGACCAGTATTAAGGTTAGGTTATTAGCTAGGAAAGATATTGAGCGAAATTAGTGCTAGCTCCTGATCGAAAACGTGGCCCTCAGATGTCAATATTTGTGTGAGTTGGACAAAATATGACGACATACGGTGTGGCACTAATAAATTTTTGCTGGAGTGCGTTTATTTTTGCGAATGGGCGATTTTTTGCATTTTGCAGAAACTAATTTTTTGGCGATTGAAAAAGATTAGTGTTTCTTGCGGGGTATTAATTCTTGTGATTTTTTGTTTAAATTCTGAAAGGTTTATTTCTCATCTTATCGTTTTGTTTCTGAACGAAAGAGACGTTTTAAATAAAATTCACCAACAAGATTTTACTAGTGATGTTTGTATGTACACTTTCGCTGGTGGGGTAAATTCATTGTGGAGAAAATGTTTTGCCATAAAATGTTTTTGGTAGATCGTGAATAAACCGCAAACCGGCAATAACTAGGATCCGTAAAAATCAAAACTTGAACGTCGGTAACGAGTGGCGATAGTGGCTTAGAAGCAATGATATCGTCCTTTGGGTTGCAAGGAGGTCTGAATCAAAGGTCTTCCTGAATACCTTTAAAACAAAACCCCACTTCGCAACAGTGCGGGAAAGTTTAAAGTGGATTTTTCGTCTACGGTATGGAAATATCGCTAGTTCATCTGAATGAATCGCTTGTTAAATTAACTCTTTTTTTTTTTTTTTTTAAATAAAATTTTGCATTCTCACAACAACACGCAGTTGGATAGCGCAAATATACTTCAGGAGAAGGCTTATTGATGTATCCAAGACATTTTTTATGAATACGTTCTTTATGACGTTCACCTATTTCTTAATATATAAATTTAGCCGAGCCTAAAAGCGGAGCTCTTGATTTCAATAATTATCCACAAAGGAAATTAAAGAGAAAAAGAGGAACAAGTGTACCCAAGCTAAGATTGTAGAAATTAAGTACGCAATATATCAGGAACTTTCCAAAAACGATTGTTTAAGGAATATGTCAGAAGAAAAGTCAACAACGCGGCAGGGGTTAATTTGCACCGGATTAAAAACCTAGCTTGAGCTCGCGATCTAATTGAACACCCCAGTACCTGGCAAGCGGTCAATTCCAAAAAACACGCGACCGCGACGAGCTCTTGATCTGAACCCGCGATATGGTCACTTGATATTGGTAGCGGATACCTTGTTTTGACAGCTGTCAATTGCTGGTTTTCAGTGTCGCGCAATTCAAAATAGATCAAAATAAAAATCAAAACCGGTCTATAGATAAAGTCCAGAATCTGGGAAATGAAAGAAGGTAAATATGCAATGACTCTCGCCAAAATTCTGATCACAGCAATTTTTCTTATGCGAGATGCGCGGAGAAATGTTTTACCCAAATTTATAGAGATTTGGATGGAGACGCCATGCTGGTGCCCATCCGTATGGGCACCAACATGGCGGCCGGAAACCAACAGAAACATCTGTCACTGAGTTTTGCTACAAAAGCGTGAATTTATCCCTCGAGGAACTCTAAAACATGAAAATAGTACTTTTTTCTAAGACATGAACTGTTCAGATAGCCAAGTTCCCCGAAATAAGTCACTTTTTTAACCATCATGACAGCTCTCTAGGCCGTCATGTAAATGCCGCGTCACGCAAAAGCTTAGAAATTCAAGCGTAGTGTATCACAAAACCAAGAACCTATTCGGAGCGAAAATTTGTATGAATATTAGTTTTCAGCTGCTCTTATACATCATTAAAGTAAAATCTCAGGAAGATCAATAGCTTTGTAGTTCGAATTTTAGTGACGTCATGTGAAAACCAGCTATTAATCATGGCATGGATGTCCAATATCAAAGGTGTACCCCTGGTAATAGGTGCTACTTGCTTATATTTCAAGGCATGAAGTTTGGCGTACGGACGTACGTACGTGCGGACAGTCACGCACGTGACAACCCAACTTTTTGAGGTCGATGGGTTACCAAATTTTCTAAGGTATGGGGCTCCACTCACTCGCCTTCAGCGCGCAGGAGTTCCAGTATTACGCAGCGTTATAGATTTAAGCCTTATTGTAACCGTTAAGTGAAGCTTGCTTACTTCGCACTATCCGCTAGGAACCGTTCGTTACTATTTTTGTTTAGAGCAGCTTACGCAACTTCTCTTTAACCACTGTCTCCGTTTTGGTTCTCACTATTGTCTACAATTCCGTGAACGAATAAAATTTGCCTTCAGTTGTTGCCAGCTGCTCATCTTGTCTTTTTTTTGTTTTTGCTATCGGCAGACTGTTATCTTTGGCAAGCATAGTCAGATCTTTTCTTCTCTGCATTCATAATCTTGGACAATTGTTAGAACAAAGAAAAATTCTTTAAAATTGTTTAAACCGGTAAAGCCTGTTAGTAGCCTTACAAAGAGCTTTTTGTAGAGACATTTTAGACGCACTAATAGTGTAGCTTTTCTGGTTAAGAGTTCCAGTTTTGAATTTTATAGTTTGACTGAATTTTTACACTTAAAGATTCTTTTCCTTTGAGTTTGGAAAAAAATGCTACAAATGAAATTAATATTGCATGACTGTATCTTATCTTTCTCCATTTGCTAGTCATGTATTTCAAGTGCGGAATCTTTTGCTGATGCTCGTCGGATATTGTAAGTATCAAAACGTACGCCGGCGCACGAACACACTCACGAACGCCCTGCTTACGAATGTACTCAACCGGGCACACTCACTTACACGTGCACACTCACGCACGCACCCGCCCGCGCACATGTGCGCATGCACTTAAACAAGCATCAATAAAAAGTATAAGACGCTTTCTTATAATCAAGAACTTATCAGAACTTTTTCAAATTTGCCTCTTTGTTTATGTTCTGTTCTGTTTGTTCTTTGCAGGTGCAGGGCAGGGCAGTTTCCCGCCTTCGTGACCATGCAGAAAGAAAAACAAAACCCTTAAGAGTGATAAATAGAGTTGTTTTGACAATGAACTTTAACTTCAAGGTTTACGAATAAAAATCAGCGATAATAATTTCGACTGAGGTTTAGATGACTCGTTCATCATTTTCAAATCGTATAAAGTCAGATTCCTGAGTTCTTTGTGTATTGAGCATGCCTAATGCCTATTGCCATTGACGCATATATATATATATATATATATATATATATGTCTGGATTTATGAAAACGGTGTTAAAGACTGAATCAGGTGTTTTTTGATTTTTTTTTTTTTTTTTTTTTTCATTTCTTTGTTTTTGTTTTCTGCTTTCGCTATGACAGCAGCTTGTAAATCTTACCTAGCATGAAATGTAGGAACTCCTTGCCGCATGTTTCATTTATTTAGGTATTTTTTTCATTATTCATCGACCCTCCCCCCCCCCCCCCCCCTTTTTCAATTTGCGTTAAGTTTAGCCCAGGCTACACTCGTCTGAATTCAGTTCGCGCGGTGACTCTGACAAGGAGCGACCGATTAGCGTTCTGTATTTGCTGTCTAAAGGAAGTCTGCCCGAGGACATCATTAAGTCCAATGAAGGCCCAAGTCTAACGATTTGCTAGTAAGCGTCGTCCATTATCGTACCTGAGGCGGGCCTGAGGACATGTGTAAACTGTACGGGTCACATTTAGTCCCGTAACAGGAGGCCGTTTGCCCTGTGGCGATAATGTTGTGCTTGCTTTAGACAGCAAAAATCTTTCGCCACATCAATTTAGGGCTTAGACGTGCAATGGACTGGACATTTCTAGCTGCTGTTGGCGTCATTTGCTTTGAACTTTGATGTAGCTAAAGACTTAGGAAAAAAATCTGTTGAAATCTGGATGTGCCATTCCGCGCTCGACAAAATTGAAGTACATCCGGGACATTGCTATTTGCGAGCAAAACATGGCCACGAGGAGAGAGAAGAACATGAGTTCAAGCGCTGATCGTGAGTAGAATTTCCTTGTTTTATCAATTTTAGGCGTTCTCGGCTTAGCTAAGTATCAGAACTGTCTGTGATTCGCTAGCGCGGAAGAAATTTATTTGCGTGGCTTCCGGGCGATAATTGACGTAACGACAACATGTTGAGTGTTCGCTTACTGCTAACTATGGCCTAGTTTGTCTGAAGGTCAATCGATTCTCGATGTAGGAAGCTCTTGTTCAGTCCATTTAGGACGATGCAGGCCTTTAGAAAGCGATAGATTAGCTCTCCGCCGCGGTTTTGATATCTGTACGTTCGTGTTGATTTAGACTCCAATTTCATGTTAAAAGCACTCTTAATTAAATTGTACAATTCATGATTCAACGAAAAGACGGTGAATTTAGTCTTCCTGGCTTCAAAAGGCATACAGGAGAGTTATTTGCTGTTATTTGAGCTACGATAAGCCTCGTGGAAAGCTAGCTCTAGGACAGAATTGTAGCAAGTTAGATTATCAGTGACAAGTCAAATTCTATGGCTATGTTTTTGCGAATCCGGTCAGATATTGAAATGAAATGTCACGTAACGGCTACTTTTTGGCTGAAATATAGAGGTAAATAACCGATTCCACTGCTTACCATGCTCTTGTTAGCGTGACTGGCTAATTTAACCCACAGTAAAGACATAGTGAGGTCATTTAGGTGAAATCGCAGAGGTTAAGCCTGTCTAAATTAGTGCCGCGGCGAACCAAATGATCAATTTAAGCTCTAATTTAGTTTTGTTTGGCTCGTTCGACTCATTTTGCAGCGACTTTAAAGGCTTGTATAGGCATGGTATGGACTCTATTAAGAGTACACGAGGTAGATAGCACTCTCGGTGCGACATGGCCATATTTATGTACATTTTCTAACCGTTTTTTCAAAAACATGTCGGCTATTTTGGTGCAAAGTCTTTAACACGGTTTTCATAAATTCAGACATATATATATATCTTTTTTTACGCTGAGGAAGGTTACAGTATTTTAACCTTAACGTCCAAAACAACTTTAGTCAGTGACAACAAACATTTTAATATCCTTAAGTTAGCTTGAGTTTCTTTTATGAACGAAGAACATCATAAAGGCAATCCATTTCATGGGATTTCAGGCATGGAAACAGATCTTTTTAATGATCAAAAAAGACTCATTTTGGATGACTTTTAATTTGTATTAGTTTACTCTGTCAATAAGGTTGTGTCGCGTTGATTTAATTCTAATTGATCGATTATCTGACTACAGTCTGTGCAAAGGTTTAAAATTAATTATGCAAGTGCTCAATTCTTTACTAGGTCAATGTTACGATTTGCATCCAGACTGTAACGCATTGGCACGGGACGGTCATTGTCACTCTAACCCGCATGCAACATTACGTGAATGCCCCAAGGCCTGTAACGTCAATTGCGGTAAGTGCTTTGTAATCTAGCCTTCTCAGCTTCAATTGGTCCTTCTGCTGCGAATAGCGCTACAAGTAGGTTTCCACCTCGTTTAACCTTGGGATCAAATTGGAAGGCTATAAGGCATCGTGCCAACGATTCCGCATACTATGGTGGGTCGGTGATAGAACACAGTCTCCAGATCAACCGCAGCGCAGTATCTCTGTGTAACACAGAGGTACAAACAACTTAGTAGCTGTTTCATCGAGAAACGGCACTGTTATGCCGGCAAAATTGCACTTTTTATTTTTGACCGGCATTAAGCTTGTGCCCCTGCATTTTACTCGAAATTATACCGGTATAATATTTGAGTTTGATTTGTTTACTTTTTCAAAGAACCCTGTGTTGATCACAGGTGGGACTGCCCCAACGTGAGCGACCAGTGCCACAGCAACCCGTTCATTACTATCTATGAATGTCCAAAAACCTGTGGTGTTTGTCAGGGTTACTAAAAGATAAATCTGCAATCGGTAAGTTTTTTTCGCCAAACATGTTTAGATAACTTTAGTCAAATTAATTCCTTAGTAACAGCTTCAAGTAAAGGAAAATTCATTCTTTCCGATATACTCTTCATCCAATAGTGTTATCCCTATTCCTGAGAACGAAGGCACTGGTGACGACAGATTTCTGTCCTTTTGGTGCATTGTCGAGTACAATAGCGCAGCCACCATATAACGATCTTTGAGAATTCATAAGCAACTACATTGCATGCGCGACACTTGCCCTGCCCACTCCTGAACTGAATCGTTGTTTCTTGCCATATAACTGATAGAGAAGAAGTCTTAATCATAAGTATAGCCTTAGGACTCGGGAAACTTTCAGTCACTTGGAAAGAAGCAGACGCAAAATTATATTTCGGAGTGGTTAGGATTTTTCAGACTACCACAGCCTACGATACCTCTACAAATTCTCCTAAGTAGCGTCAAACGACATTTGTGCCAATCAGTAGGCTAGGGAGAATTAGTCAATTGTCACTATATTTCCTTTAACTTTTAATGAAACATCTATATAACTTAAGCCTTATGAACTACTATAGGAAGCTTCTGCAAGTGTAAGGTTTAACCCAGCCCCACACAATCAGTCACAGTCGGTCACGTGATATGTAGAAACTGGTCGACTACGAGGTCAAGAGACCGTCGAGAAAATAAAACGGTTGGACAAGTCTATGTTATGACCTCGTCTAGTTCTTTTGTGGAAACGAGGGCTAACATACGAAAATAATTTTGTTCTCTACAGAAAGATGGATAACTTTGAAACGTAAGAACTCAGGATTCAGATCACAGATTGCTAAAGCAAGCGTGGGTGATAATTGTAACGGCCGGGGAAAACAGTGATGCTTATAAAGAGAGGGCATAAATGGATGTTAATAAAGAGAGGGCTTAAATGGAACTGGCTGAACTGGTCTGTTTTCTTATTATCCTGTTATTAAACAAATTGCGATAAAACTCCCGATCCGAGGGGAACTAAAAAAGAAGGAATACTGGAAAAGATGGAAGAAATTAGAAAAGACGAAAATTTACCTAAGGGACTGTGTAATAATTACCTGGAGGGGTTACTTGTGAGTTTTTCAAAAAGCTGAAATTACACTCGCCGAAGCGGCTCGTGCAGTTTCAGCTTTTTGAAAAACTCACTCGTGCAAATTAATTCCAAATTGAACTCGAAACCGTATGATTACTTATACTAATACATACAGTGGGGGCATTACTTTTTCATTCCTCTTTGCAAACTGGAAAAGTAGTGGAAGAGTTATTAGAGTTCAAATCAGGAGCCATAATCGGGGACGGAGACCGTAAGTCTCGGGATTCGCGCGTACCTATGATATGGGACAATTTTTCTATTTTTAGAACAAATTGCGCCATCCTGACGTCATATATCCGCGCGGATTCAAGCACATGTTAGGGGCTCTCGCGTGGTTGTTGTCACGTTGCGTGATCAAATGGTGAGAGTTGAGAGATTCTCTTGCGTTTTTTTGACAGCGATGGCTGGGAATAAGGCAGGGAATACGAACCAGGGCGCTTATATGTAGTTTTATGCTCTGAGCTAACGGAAAAGGTGGGTTTTTCAGGGTCGAAAACAAGATTTCAATCTCGCGCTGGGAATGAATACTAAGATCTGCTCACGCTAGTTGTAAGCTTACTTGCATGTTTTTGCGTTTGTTTTGACTTAAGAATATAGCAAGAAAACTCTCTACTCTGGTATCGAGTTAATTTGTGAGTTTCTCAGACAATGGTTCATCATAACCAAAACCTGTTTTGACGGTTTCTTATTGTTTCTGCTTGTTTGGTGAGTTTGCAAAAGTTGTTGAAAGGAAAGTCTGACGCGTACAATTAGCTCATTTGCATAGTGCAGTTCGTGCACTTTCAAGTCCGAGTCGGTGTTTTCAATTATCAACAAATCTTGACAAAGATTTCTTTCGTTATCTTGTGTGCTGAGCTGCTGTAACAAATTTCACGAACGCAAAAAAGGCTACTTACATCATGTGTCTTTCTTCAACATAAGCATAGTGAAGTTCTACACTACGAAAATGAAAATAGACAAGGAGTTTTGATAACTCGATCAACAAAATCGAAACCGTTATTCCAAGTTGATTAAAGAAAACGTCATCGTAACTTTGCTAATTATTTCTGCTTTATTCACATATTTTCGGTTTAGCTTTTAATATGTTCTCAAACATTTATCAACCTTAAACATATTTAAAAACTATAGAGTTATTGTTTGAGTTCGATGTACGCTTTCACACGAAAGTGCGGTGGAAGTACAATTTGTCATGTTTACTGACTGTACAAAACACACATCGGCGGGCGCTCTCATTCATCGAAAACAGAGAATTTACTGAATTTTTACACGAATAAAACTGAGCAGTATCTACGGACGAAAAGTTATTGGGCCTTGATGAAACATCAAGCGTTGCTTATAATTCAAGCGAAACTCAAACTAACAATTATTTTGTTTTACTTTTCGGTTGCGATAGACTGACAAATTCCTCGCAAGCGTGTGGCAAGAGGAGCTAGGAAACTATGAAGTCCTGAAGCTCTGCTATATATCTAAAAATATTCATCTAGTTTTTCGCTGTGTAATGGAAAAGCTGTTAATCTTCAACATATGTGAAATTTAAAGTGGAGTAATGTACAGCTCATGTGAAAGAAGCACCCGTCAGAACACAATTTGGTCAGCGATATATGTAAGCTTACAGCGGAACATACCTAAATTCGACAGTGTCTTACTTCACTCAGACTGGAGCAGCTTACGACGAAAATACTTAAGCAAAATTCCAACAGACGTAAACGCGTTGAGTTGTGGGCCAAAAACATGAAAAATTTCGGGAATTTCGGAAGCCTTTTCCCCCGCGCGACATCCGCAAATATCCTCGCAGCATGTACGCGCGTGTGCCGCAGGCGATGGCGCAATTTGTTCTAAAAATAGAATTATTGTCCCATATCACGGGGACAACCCCAATACTAGAAATGGCGCGCGCTTACGGTCTCCGTCCCCGATTATGGCTCTTGTTCAAATATAAATACTAACATTAGAATAACACTGACAAATTTATCTCTCATGCAGTAGGAAAGGAATGCCTCTGTTATACAAGGGAGGAGAGTTTTTTCAAGGGGGTTAGCCTTATTATCATTATGTGAGAGGGGGGAAGGGGGGGGGTTGAGATGGGGGCATGACTTAGTTTTGGGGTATATTGCATCTATTTCTAAGCCCCCCCTCCCACCCCCCTTCCCCTTCCAGGTAATTATTGCACAGTCTCTAAGGCCCAAGTTCGAGTTCTTTTCCCCCTAACAGCTACTTAACAATTAGACCCGTAACCCGTAAGGGCTACGGGTCAATAGCTCATGAGGGGAAGCCGAATGGGCTGTTCAACCGTGGCCCTTGAGGGCGACGGGTCTAATTGTTTTAGTATCACCCAACTAGTCGGACAGAAAAGACAATAATAAAGTTAGCAAATGCAAGTGGAAGAAATATTTATTTGGAAAAAGCGTCACGCTCGATCGCGCCAATTTCGCTACTCGAGGACTATTACTAATAGACCTCTAGTAGCGTAGCCAATTAAAATGGAGGATTTGCATTAGTCCACTAGCTGGGCGATTCTAACAATCATTAGACGCTTTTAATAAGGTGATATGTGGTGCTAACAAGCCGAGAACCATTTAAAACATATGTAAGATAGCATTTACTATAAGTATTCACCTTTGTGGATGAGTTTCTCACGTAATTTACGCGAAGTAGACAAGATTCGAGTTTAACACTAGTACCGCCGAATAGAAAGACTCAAGAGGGAATGTCCACTAAGGAAGAGCCAGTCGTGGCACATAAAAAAATAAAAAATAAATAAATAAATAAATAAATAAATAAATAAATAAAAATTTTTCATATTCCCCCAGAGATAGCCTAAGGGAAGCCTAGAAACGTGCTTGGATTTCTTCTTGAATTATTTTTCTAAACCTGCCAAAAAAAATCCCAAATTCGTTACGGTCCCACGTCTAGTCCAAAACACGCAAAATTTAGTGACTAATACCTTATCATAAACTTCGCTCTGTTTAATCTGCATCACAACAACACTCCAGTTTGAGCCTGGAAACGTATTGTTGAGGTGTTTACAAGTCTTCTGAGGCCAAGTATACTTTTGAGGGTTATTTGTCAAGGTCACGACGAGCCGCCTAAAATCACTAAAATTCGCTTCCTCAAAATTCTTAATCATGCACACTTTTTCAATCGGCAAATTCGCTACCCGGTAAGACACTGTAACAACTAAAATCCTAACATTTCGAAAGAAGACATTTCACTTTAAAACCTGGTATAAAAATTATTTTCGGGCTTTTCATCAACGCTGAGTACTAACGCTCTCAAAATCGTGATAACCACAACACTAACCTGCTAGAAACGAAAACAATAGGCAAGTGCCTGTGACCAGATAATCAAAAGGAATGTGAAAATTAAATGTCT
Organism: Orbicella faveolata; assembly: GCF_042242905.1. Classification (NCBI taxonomy): domain Eukaryota; kingdom Metazoa; phylum Cnidaria; class Anthozoa; order Scleractinia; family Merulinidae; genus Orbicella; species Orbicella faveolata. Next base: position 8,850,692 of record NW_028301578.1, on the reverse strand, counting down.
CTCTGCATTTGATTTTCTCGGTATCTGGACTTGAACTATGGCAGAAAAGTCGTATTGAGCTCACCCTCTGTACACTATTACTTTCAAATGTTAAGTACTGGTGTATTCGGAATCCTACACGATAACCATTGCGACGCGTGGAGTTCGGCAAATTCCGCAAAGTACATCATCTGCCTGTTGACATTCAACTGAGTCCGAGATAATCCACCACATTTCGTCCAATCCCTTGTTCTTAAACAGCAATCCATAAAAGTGGTGAGGCCTTCCAACTTCAGACCCTTGCTTGGTTAAGCGAAATACTTATGAGCTGTTCTCCTAGCTCATGCTGCATGCTGAAATGTAAATTTGGCGTCCGCTGTCGACCTAATTCATCTGTCACGCAATGGTCACTTGATAGGATTTTGTCACGCGTTGCCAAAAGTGGATAAAAGAATAATAAATAGAAAGATTTAATAAGACTATCAAAGCAAACAATTTTTTTTTTATTTTAAAGCTCAAAGGATCCAAATGAGACCGTAAAATATCGCGCGGAAATTTTCCTGACAGAGAAACTGCGTTATTATGTGTTTTGGGCTCGGGAGGGGAGGGGGAGAGGGAGGAATTGGGATTACTCCCTTATATGGGCTATCAGAGGTATGTGCCGCCCCAAAGAGTATGGCTTTTGAGCTGTTTGTGTCCGAAAAAGGTGCAGTTTTGGACCATATTGGCCTGAAATAGGGTGGATTTTTCACTCAGGCTTTAGCTTTGAGTATTCTGTTTACAAGGAAGCGATTATTTCCGCATTAACATTGGCAAATTTGTTGTCCTTCTCAAATGTTTTCGCAGATGAGGCCTTTTTTCGGTTTGCCGTTTACTAACTTTATAGCTCTGAAAATTGGGTATAGACTTTCCCCTCCTGGGGACTGGGGAGGGGGATTTTGGAGTTGTGTGACGTATCAGTCTAATTATTTCATGTGATAGGTCAATGCCGAATGATGTATCGTATACTGTCATGATATGTACCCATTTTGTTATATAACCACAATATTTATAACTATTAATGAAATTTTTGGCAAGTTTATTACGTACCGTCAGCGGAAAAAAGCCTGGGCAATTTTAGGCGAAAGTTGAACTTGCTTACAGACATGCGTTGAAAGGGTAAATGGACTTCACGTTTACCAGCTAGTGCAAACTAGCTGCAGTCCCTGTAACGAATGACGTACGATCAATTTGTGTTGGCTGCCGATGGGCGGAAACCTTCCGCGGACTTGCCTGTAAATATTGATTTCGACTAAAGGGAATGCAGGCTATCGCAAGTCCTTACGTGTACTAGCGACTCCGTTTGACCAATACTTCAGGTCTTGAGAAGAAAAAAAAAAAAAAAAATCAGAGTCTCGCGATGGAACTGATCTCACTGCCAGAATCAATAAAGATTGTAGCGTATTCATAGCCAGCTAAAATTTTTCAAAAAATTGAGCCGGGTGGTCCTGAATCTGCTTCCACCATTTTTTTACACTTACCAAAAACGTAAAACCTGACATGCTGATTAGAATTAGATTAGAAAAGGTTCCAATGGTCGGTCTTAAGTTACAAACCTATTAAAAAATGTACAATTAAGGGTGCTTCAAATGGGTTATTCGTTTGCATCACGAAAATGGCCACCACTTGCTCACCAATGTTTGGGCATTTGTTTGATACCATCATTGTAGCATCGATGGGAGGCGGGTGGCCACATGCTGGATCGAGCGGTCCGGATTTGAGCCCTGGCCGGAGATATTGTGCTGTGTTCTTGGGTAAGCCACTTTACTCTCACAGTTCCCCTCTCCAACCGGATGTATAAATGGGTACCGGCAAACTTAATGCTGGGGCTAACCCTGCGATGGCCTGGCATCCATCCAGTGGGGAGTAGAAATACCCTTAGTCGCTTCTTGCTACAGAAACGGGATAAGCTCTGCCCTCAAGCCACTAGGTTCGTATTCAGTGTTGCGGGACAGATATTAGAGCACTGGGAGGACTTCGACAAGGAATGTCGACGTCTCAATTTTCGTCACAACACTCTTTAATCACTGTGGTTTGGCTGGATCAAATCAGATCACTAAGTGAAGCTTACAAATAAAAGACGCTATGTATAATAAAGCACGTTCCTGGTCTACAATGTTCTCTGATTAGTTAAGGTAAACCATGCGTCCTCTTGTGATTGGTTAAACTTAGCTGTTTTGGAATTCTAGCCGAACCTAGTAACGGCGGTGTTCTTTAATCTGCCTGAACCATGTTCCTGGTTTAGCTAAGAAAAACCTGTATAACTTCCAAACTGGACGATTCACTTAAAAGGTTGGCAAAGGTTAACTTGAGTTTCGGTTTCCTATTAAAAACTAATCTTGATCCATCAAAGGAGAAATTCTTAAAAATGCTGCAAAACGTTACGTAGGATACGAAAACATGTCACTGTGGATTATCTCCCTATAAAGAAAAAATATTCTTAAGAGTCCCTGTCAATAAAAATGGAAAATAACTCGGCAACGGTAGAAAATTTGATTTCGCTCATATTTTCATGGTAGATAGGCTAGGGCATGACAAAAATTACTGGATAGATTTTTTGGCAAAATATCCTTTTATTTCAAAGAAATATGCAAATTACCAAATTCCGTTAAAATCGTCATTTGACGCGCCATTTTATTAAACAAGTTTGAGAGCCTCGCATGCAAAACCACATCATTCTTGCGTCTTAAAAACACTCAAATATTTTTGTGCAATGTTTAAATGTGTACTGGGTTGATTTTAGGGAATGTTGCGTTGTCTTTTGGGTGCAAAATAATTAAATTTCGAAGACATGTATTTCATTCAGTTAAAAGTACTTCGTGAAAATAATTAATTTTCACTATGTGCGAAACCTTCAAATAGATAAAGCTTCTGGTGGTTGAATCGCAGAAGGATGGTCTACAGATTCCTGTAAAAATTTCTTTGGGCAAATGATTGTGAGCGACGCGAGAGCTTTTCAAAGTACGTTAAAAATGCAAATATTTGACCATCCGTCGTCAAATTTCAATTAACGGGTTAGACGTATATTTTAGCATGCGCCACATGACTTGACCTATGTTAAGTTGAAATAGACACAGAGCTGATAATTTCGATAATGTTCTAACCTCATTTGCTGTAAAAGGCAGGTCCAAAGCCGATTTGACGTGTTTCTCTCACCATTCGTCGCACGTAAAGCAAGAAGTTTGCTTTTGTTTACATAACGTCCGATGTACATCGCCAACTGTCAACTTCGTTTGTCAAAAGCAAATTCGTGTAGACTTAAAAGCATATATTGCAATAGCAACGAGCCTAAACAATGCAGAAACACATTGCAAATTACAGAAGTGTCAAACTCTACGAAGCGACATGCAGATAACAACGGAAACTATGCAGACGTATGATCAATAAATATTTCCCATAGCACGGTCTAACGGCTCAACTCTACTTAAAATTCCTGCTTATTACATAACATGAAGTGCCCTTCATAAACACGAGTGAAGCGACAAAAAAGGTCGATTGACCGAACAGAGAACGACAATTGTACAAATGTCGCGAGCCGTAGAAGTCGTGTAGGCTTGTCAACCCCATTTTATATCGTCATTGAAAGCCATGGAATTAGCATATCTAAGCTATGATCAGAAATCCACTAAGCAACAGAGAACAAAGAAATGATGACTGTCAATAACATATTTTTTTGTTAATTTTGAACAGCTTGAACACGCTCGGAAGAACATCCTAAATGTGAAAAAATCGGACTTCGTTAAGGAATAAGGACAAAAATATTGCAATTAGATCTTTGAAGTGAAATGTTCTCTGCCAAATATTGTTTAAGTGGACCTATTAAGTGAATTTAGTCAACTGGTTAGGCTCCCCAGAAAACAAGTTCCCATTCAGCGACCATAGTTTCACGCGCCTTGCATGCAGCTGCAAGATGGCAGGATTCGATGTCCCGTGGGCAGAAATCTTGATTTTTTTTTCTTTTTTTTAACTTCACACGTTGATTTTTTGTTCATTTTTCGATAATGTGGAGATAACTGCAAATAAAATCTGTTTCTGGGGAGAAAAGTAGGGGTCACCGAACTTCCAAGATTTTTAAATTCAGGCAAAGCTAGAGCAATGACCATCTGCCTTATCATTGTTAATTCTATTACTTAACGCGCATGTGGGTTACACATTTTGAAATTGGGTCACACTTGGAAAAAAAGATGGTCACACTTGGACTTTGTTGTTTGAGCATCCTGTTCATGATGTTTTGAAACTGCTATTCACTTGGAACTCGGCACAATACTCAAGAAAAATTCTCTGCTCAAAATGGCATGATTAATTTATATTAGGCTGGAGTAGTCAGGGTTTATTGAAAACAATTGCACTAATAATTATAAACTAATAACATAATAATTATAATAATAAGTTATTATTCTAAGAGGAGGCCTCCAATCACCTAGAGGTGATTTTCAGGAAGGTCCTGTAAAAAAATAAAAGTCTAAAATATACATTTAATGTCTAAAATACAGAAGTAATAAAAGCTAAAAACGTGAGACTAAAACTAAGGTTTAAAACTAGAACTAGGATAAAAAATACTACTACTAGCTGAGATAAAAAGTGGTTAATTAAGTAAAAACTGTTTCAAAATTACTACAACTAAGTTTTAGTCGTTTTTATAAGAAGAACTATTGAGTTTGTCTGTGACTGATCCCTCAGGCGATTTACGGTCGGCTCCCGATAACTCGAACCTTCAAGGCAAATTTAAAAAGGTTCCAGTCTTTGGGAGTTCAAGTTATCATGGGTTGACAATAAAGGACCGAGAATAAGAAAAAAAAATCGTTGTTTACTATATTTCTACTTTCGTGTTTCTATTCATGCAGTGTTTATTTCAATCAAATTAACTATAGAGGTAACGTGAAACAGAACAAAGCAAAGCAAAGCAAAGCAACAGGAAATGGCTTCATTTACTGCGACCTTTGCGGGTTCCAAAAGGAATAACGTGGGGCTACTGGAATAGCTTTGTCGTTGCTGAACAGCCGCACTATTCATTTTCCCATCGCGTTTCATTCACAATTCAAGTCACAAGCACTGTACGTATATGCATGACTCACTGGACTCATTTTGTAAAATTTTAATAGGACATCTTTCGTGCATGTTACCGGTGAGCTTTCAGCGTATCAAAAAACAGTTAATAGTACTTTTAAATTTCTGCAGAATTAAAAAAAATAAAATAAAAGACACGAGACGCGTGAAGGTATTAAGAAAGTGAAATCTCTTTCGCTGTCCCTTCCCCGCTAGAGAACCAAAACAATTCGACAACCTGTTTTTCGAAATTGGTGACAATGAAAAATTAGCACCTTAGGTGGCTCGGGATAGTTTCCAGCGATTTCCAAGACTTAGATCTTATTTTACCATTCTTTATCACTTGTTGCCATAATCATGGTGTAAAATTATTGCTCAATCATTGGCGAACACGTTGTTATCATTTTCGTGAGACAATAAGTTACCATAGAGAAATATTTGACGCGTAATGACTGGTCCCGGGGGGAACAGTGAATTTTGTTTCACGATGATCTCAATGTTTCCCGAGACGAAGTTGAGGAAAACATTGAGATTCGAGGGAAACAAAATTCACTGTTCCCCAAGGGCCCATTCATTAATTGATTTGTTATATAGCGAAACATAACAAAAGCAAATTTTGAAAAAAGCGCTGAGATTCAAACATAAGGCCACCTTCAATGCACCCTCTGATGACACACAACAGCCGTCAACATTTCGCTGGTAACAGTGAACTTTTTCCCGATCGACGTCATAGTTTTCACAATTTTTCATCGTTTTCATTGCGGCCAGTTTCATTGTTAGATGTCAGTGACCATGAACTAGCCAATGAGTGGGCGCGCTATAGCGGGAAAAACGCCAGCTATACAACGAGGCCTGCTTAATTTTTAACACCCTTAATTTTACCATTAAATGCTTTAAGTAATAGCTTAAAAACGAGCTGGTTGACCTCCATTTTCATTAGGCGATTTTGATTAGCAGAATAAGACGCAAATTTCGGGAAACTTTAAAAGAATTGTATTCAGGGTTCAGAGCCGCCTTAAGTTTTCTAAAAGTTGCGTTTTACTTGACTGTTAATTAAGAATCTCGCGTTTATAGTCATCAGTTGTGTCTTTGGTTTGAGAACTTGCTCCAGCCGAATATGCAAGGAGTGTTTAACTCCAAAAAGACACAGAAAAAACGTAGCCTCGGGTTTCACTTTCGTTTCAAAACACGCTTGTTTGGGCCATTTCAGGTTGCTGATTTGATTATTGCGTTGCCTTAGTGGTTTGTTAAAACTGTCTAGTAGCACCCCTGTTCCTTCCTTCTAATAAGAAGTAAAATTTAAAAAAAATGGTGGCTCAGATTTGTCACGTCATTCTCAGAAGTTGTTCGTAGTGTCACAACAGCTGTTCTGCCTTTTTTTTCTTTTCTCATTTATATTATTTGGAATAATTATAAGCGACACAGTCTTACAATTTCTTCTTTCCACCAGCAGTGTTAGAGGGAGTAAAAATTAATCCAGTGAGAGATCAGATGAAATAGGCGAAAATTACTATATACATAGGGGGATCCTAGTATTCATTTAATAAGCAAATTACGTTTCGTTTTCGGTTATTAGGTAATAAATGAGATCGTAGGGATTCTGCCAGACGAGATTACGTCACACCCAAGTCTCTACGATTTTCCCAAGGTCCGTTTTGACGGATTGCAATTTACAACGAGAGGGTTTCTGGATTGGGGTGATACAATCCAGGTCCCAGTTGTTGGAAGGCTGGATAACACTACCCAGTGGATAAGTGTTAACAAAACAAACCACCCTATCCACTGGATGGTAATTTATCCGGTAGGTAACGTTATTCACGTGAAAAACGCCAAGTTTAATAATCAGGGAAAATTCTAGCTTGATGAAACAAATATAGCGAGAGATATGGCTGCCTAATCATAAATCTACTTTTCATTTCTGATCCAGGCCTTGAACTGCTTGAGTCGTAAAATTAAGCAATAATTTTGCTTGCGTTGTGTCAAAATTCAAATAATTTCCCTCGTTTTTTCTTTTTTTTTTTAACTATATAGAATTTTTCGCTTGATTACCCGTATAAAATTTCGGAGATGTTTCAGCAATGAGTCAAAATTCTAGCCCATTTCTCGGGTATCAGCTAAGACCAGTTGACATAGAGGGCCTCAGAGCTTAGCTATATCCTAAAAAGCGCGCTCTTTCTCAGCTGAAAGTTAAAATAAGGGTGCAAGGATAGGTTTGTAACAGATAAAAAGGTTCATTTTGGGCCACTTGTTATCTTTGCTTTTCTTTCCAATTCGCGAAACTTCATGGCTGTCTTCCTCTTCCTTGAGATAATGGCTTTGACGATGATAAATTTCTGTTTACATTCGTTAGCTTTGCTATAACTGCTTAGATGAGAAACTTGTGATATATGTCCGTTCCCAATTTTTCTTCTTTTTGCCAATGATTTTTTTTTGCCTAGTTGTCTGAAGCCTTCTTTTGTTCTAATGGATCGATACACAATTTTATGGCTTTCGTCAAAGTGGCTAATCCATTTAAACACAGGAAAAACAATCAGGCTTGAACGAGATCCCGTTCAAGCATATTTTTTCCTGTTTCATTTTCACAGCTGCTTGAGTTGTGAATAAGACTGCGATGATTATGGAGGCTAATCCATTTTAACACATGGAAAAAACAAAACAAAACAAAACAAAACGAAACGAAACAAAATCAGGCTTGAATTGGAACGAGATCCCGTTGAAGCATATATTTATTTCCAGCTTTATTTTCACAGCCGCCTGAGTTGTGAATAAAACTGCGATGATTATGCATCTCTTTATATCTTTCTACGCAGTTCAAATATACGATATTTCGTATATCACTGGAATTACTCCTGACCATTTCGGTCTTCAATGTCTCTTCAGATCACAAGAAAATTCTCGAGATGTTTTTTGGCCTTCTCATATTCACTCAACCATATTTCCAATGTTCCAAAACCTTGGTAAAATAAATCTTGTCTTTTTTGTTCTAAAATGTGTTTCTGGATGACAGGTTATTTTTCAAGATACTCTAGTCTTCCAGCTGGAAACATTTCCAGCACACATTAAGACTACTCATAGGTTAACCAAACGACAAAACAACACGGAAGAGAACTCACTTGGAGAGACCCTCCTTAAAACAATATACACAGCAAACAAACAAACAAAAAAACAAAAGACTGAGCTCAAAATTTTCGACAGCCCAGATATGCGTGAAAAAAGGTTTTCTGCTCAGACAAAACTGTTTTCTTGTCACTTGCTTCTTTTCAAAAAAGCAGTTCACGGCAACCGATTTGTTACTCTCCATATTACCATTCCGCAGTTCAAAATGTGCACTCCTCTAGTTCTACTCGAGGTAGAATTCTTCTCTTCATCTCGGAAGGTCATTAACTACAAAAACATATGGCGCAAATTTAACGCCTATTCCAACCAAGTATTGCCTTACTTCGTGTAGCCTGTATATAATCAGCCAACTGGTCTGCCTCCAGCCAGTTAAGAATTTGAACTATGTTATTTTAGTCTCTTTGTATTACTTGTTTCAGCGTTTTAAAACATTTTTTCTGGAGTAAAAGCCCCGTTGAGAATTGGTATTTGTTTTTAAATTTTTACAATTCAATTTTCCCAATGCACATGTAGCGTTGATTCTTCTTCTTGCCTAATTGTCACCCTTCTTGTTTGCGAGATTTCATTGGTACGTAAAAGCGGCTTGCATTCTGGGCCCCGTTTCTCGTAGGAACCGAAAAGTTTTCGCACCCGAAAAGCCGTAGCAAAATCTCAAACCTTATGACTGCAGAGCTGTTTTTTTTCACCTATTCTTAATACGAACAGAGTTCCTTTCATAGCAAAAGTCTCAGGCGTATACACCTAAATGTCTTTAATTAAATACTGATTAACTAAAAATGGCTTTTCGGGGCCTGAAAAGTTTCCGGGGTTTTCGAGAAACGGGCCCCTGGTTATAAAGTTTATCTTTATCTTTATTTCGAATTTTTCCTTCAACAGACATGCATTTACTTAATACATTCTGATACTATAGGATATCATTTTTTAAATACAAATATCAGATCTTCCCTGCCGCTTGGAGAACTACTGAAGTGTCAAATTCTCAAAATCCAGTAGTTTAGCTAAGTACTACAATTATTACTTACATTCTGTTACCTTAGAAAATTATAATGTTGAGGCTTTCACCATATAACTTTGATCTGCGATATTTCATGTTTACATCCCTGTTTCTTTCGTTTTGTTTCAAGAGTGTATTTCTCTCTTCAATGATACAAAGAATTACTTCCTAGTTTCTTTTCTCCTTATCCCACCACCCCTCCTCCCTCCCAAACCCCTACTCCGCCCTTGCCGGCTAGCCTTGTGTCGATTATATTCTTGTTTTCTACCTCTTTTTCCCCGCTTCTCCACATTTCCACTAAGACGACCTTCTAGTACAGTCGTTTTGGATGCAGGAGCATAGTTAAGCTCAATCGCCACATCCCAGCTGGTTATTTCTTCAGCCTTCTCTTCCTTTGCCGCCGCTGTACTAAGACTTGCTAGTCTCATTGACCGTTTTCTTATTAACTGCGCTAGATATGAATTTTCACTTCTAGTCATTCTTTCGCACTGCTCTCTTGTTTCTGCCCTCAAGTTCTATTTTAAAGAAACCGCCTTGACGTACTTGTTACTATATTGTCGTTGAAGAATTGTTCCATTTGTCAAGCATAAGCGACTCACTTGCTCTTTCTTCCGGCGAAAAGCTGCCAGGTCATCATAAAAACCTGTACCTTCCTTTCTTATTTTGTGCCAAAATGTTTCGTTAAAGTACTGGAACAATAACTCATCGGCTGCGTTCCATCGCTTGATATTGTCTTTAACTTGGTCAGTCAAACCGACAGCTCTCTCTTTGTCTTGTCTCTCGTTAGATTTAAAATAAAGAATATCATCTAATTCCCAGAAAAGCAAGCGTTTTAGAACCACGACTGACTCATCGAAGTAATCTGTGATCATAACCAAGGTCAAACTCCTTATCCAAAAATGCAGTGTAATTATTGATAGCTGTAACATTCTGGTGAAATTTGTAGGCCAATCCTAAATCGAATGACATGGGATTTCGGACCAAGCGCGTAGATGCTGTTTTGAAAATGTCTTCGAATTCGATACCAGTGCTAAGGAATGTTTCTAAAGTATTTCTGGGATCTCTGCCGAATCCATAAATATCGCCCAACCCCATATAGTTAAAAACCGACTCGTACTGGTCAACAGGGCTTCGGAGAATCGTCACGTATTTGGCAGTCGGCTTTGGAAAGAGATAATTCATCGGTTTTTGATTGTACCTGGTGTGACTGCAAAGAAAGTCCGGTTGAGGTCTCGCTAAAGGCAACGAAAAAGACACCTGAAAGCGACGAGGCAAGCCAATCAGTGTGTCTTGACCAAGCACAAAGGTAAGATTCCGTGAGTTGCCATAACGGAAAAAGATATTGGCGATTGAGGCGGAACCTGTTTTGTGCGTCTTGAGAAAGAGGACGTGTTGTATGGGAAAGCACGTGTTTACACTTGCTCCACTGCTGTTTGTGTTTGTTACTGTTTCTTGTTGCCTGTTAAAAGAAAATAAACTTGGTTGAAGAGTTTATGGTTGATAATGTTTTAATTCTGCTTCCAAAGAACACAGGTCATTTCTATTCATGAGCTATCCATGGTTATCGTACTGGACTTGAATAGCTATACTATTGGGATTTTTGTAAATAGAAAAGGAGATATGATGCATTATTAAATTTTCAACCTGGGATAATGCAATTCTAGCTTTCTGATTGGTTCACTGGATCTCGGTTACCAGCCATTACACCTGCGTTTGACCTTATCTGGAAATGAATGCGGTAAATGTCGTTCGGCATAAGCTTTTTCGCGGGAAGCCAAGTTTCGTCCCCCAAAAAAATGGATGAGAAAAGCAGATTCGATGAGCTATCTACAGAAGAAATACAGGAAATTATGGACAATGCCGCCTCAGTAACAACAAAAAGGCCACAAAGTTCGAGATTAGATTATTTAACGGTCCCCTTAAAAGTTACAAAATTAAAATATGACCGTCGAGATTTTACGCATTCATGAAGATTACGTAACGAAAACAATGTTTACCCTAACAGAATGGCTTACTCGTCCTGGTGGCATCAAATTTTCCACATCGATATAAGAAATGTCAAAAGAAGAACTGAATGTTTGTTTGAAGTGTTGTTATACTTCTGCGAGGAAGAAAGATGGCACGTATTACAAAACTTCATCCACGAAATCCAGAAGAGCCGCCATTGATCATTTCCTTCGCACGCCGCCGCACAACAAACCGTTTTCCACTATCTCTGACCAGGCAAATGAATTATTTGAGCATTTGTAAAAGACCTCAGGAAAACAGGCATCATTGCCTCAGGAAAACAGGTATCATTGCTCATTTGTAATGAGCAGATGAGGAAACTGTTCGACTTAAGCGAGCTCGGATCGGTCGAGAGTAAAAACCCCGCACAGCTACAGAGGACGACCTAGTTTTATCTCGGTCTCTTTTTGGCCACGAGGACGAGAGAATCAACGACAGCTAGCGCCAACAATTCTGTCCTTGCGAAAAACACCTCAAGGAGTTGAGTGTTTTGAGCTGAACCGAAGTAAGCCCGGTTCTTTACCAGCCACGAAAAACCACCAGGGTGGCCTCGGATATTCTGAAGGTGAATGTGACGCTCGGATAGTTTCTGTCCCTGACTCTGAATCTGGCCAACAATCAGCTCCACACTGACAGCTCGAAATGCCAAGGCTTTAAAAGCACGGAAATCCTGAAAGAGGTCTTGTCGAGCATAATTTTGGCACAACGTCTGTGTCACATGGCGATAAGAGTTTTCCGCAGCATTATTACAACGGCAATGTGCAAGTGCACAAGTATTCGGCTCTTCTCCATGACTCGAACTTGAACGCTTTTCAAACCTTCTGACCAAGGTTATATCTCCTTCATGTGGTAGATTTTCCTTGAATTCTATTTGATTGCAAATTCGCTTGCTTCGCTTTCAAAATTTTCATTCAACTAATTTTACAAACGACGCGCATGTCATGTGATTTCCCCCTTGTTGTTGTTTTTGCCACATCGACTTCCGGTCGCTTAGTAAAATTAAAGTCCAATAAAGTTAAGCTATAATTTTCAAGTATACAAACTCACCGAATTTAATAAAACAATTATTCCATTCGTGCTTGTTGGATATGAGATTGGTTATAGCCAACTCGTTGGCTATTTACCATCTCATATCCAACGCGCGCTCATGGAATAATTGTTAACTATCTTCAAAACTATAAGAAGTCGTATTAAGTGATTTACTTAGGTGATGAAATATATTTAAATGGTTTGTTAGTTTGAAAGTAATAATTTTATAATTAATGATTCAAATTTATTATACATAATTTGTAATCTGATTATTAATTCACCCCTTTTTCTTTTCTGTTCGCAAAACACTGAAATGGTTAATAATAGTGTATTGGTCTTACTTCACATAGATATCAGTGCATTTGAGTTTTCAACTATAGGCAGTAACAACCATGCATGCAATATGCAATATACGTTTCACTATAGTCAAGAAGGGAACAGAAAACTGCATCGGCAAGATCCCAAGCAATATTAGAATAACAGAGCTACAGAAGACCGTCCTCCTTGGAATTACTCACATACTTAGGAGGACTCTATCCATCAAGTAATCCAGCAGACTTATGACTGCCCTAGGCTCACGGATTGAACTCGGCACCATGAGTTAAAAGCGGCAAGACTTTAAGGACTTATAATAATAATAATAATAATAATAATAATAACAACAACAACAACAACAACAACAACAATAATAATAATAATAATAATAATACAATAGTGAATAACTACTGTATGTTCAGGGACCAAACGGTTCAAACCTACGTTTATTTATTTTTCTAGTACTCAACTCATTCATCACCTTCACAGAAATTAAAACCTAATTAAAAACCCACATGGCCTAAATTGCCAATGAGTACTCCCAAAATAAAAGAACCTATTTTGCCAGACTTCAAAAGATGTTGCTCCTTGCAAGCTGGTTTTTGCTGTATTTATGATGCAATATGCCAATATGTTACACTAAACGAGTAGTGATTGAACAAAACAACATTCAATTCTTTATCATTGTAATGCTGTGTACATCACACAAAGATCCTTTTGGCCATATTTTGCATCAGAAACCAAGCAGACAGGTTAAACAAATATCAGCTGTATTCAAACAAGAACCAGAAAACGGTGGCTTTTGAAATATATTTCTTATATATATGTTTCAGTGAAATGAATTTTTGTGTCTTTTAAGAATAAACCTTTGGTGGAAATCATGCTTGCCTATTGAACTGAATACAGAAAACTCCTTCCGAAACAACTTGTTTGACAATATTTACTGGACCAATGGCCACCTTCCCCTTTATTGCACATTGGAACATCTCAAGTTATTGATGTTTCTTTTAGCTGCTTGTAAATTGTGTTTTTTTTCCCCTATGGCCGTGACTTGAAACTCTTCTGAATGGATCCTTATTAAGGGCTGAAAAAATCGCTAAATAGCCAATAATCAAAAGTTAGGGGAGACAAATCACTTCTTTTGGTGCTATTTAGGGGTTTTGGATTTATAACGTTGAATAATAATATACATAAAAAAAAATTACATAATTCTGATTGGCTGAGAGCAGTGCAGTTTAAGTGTAACACCAGTGCAAAAAGAATAACAACAGTGCAAAACGTGTATCACCAGTAGAAATTACACATCGTAATTCTGGATTATAATTGGTTGAAAGACAATAGGAAATTTTCTGAGTCAATGATATCACGAAAAATGATGAGGTCAATTTTGAGCGGAAACTTTGAAAAAAGTTTTCTCGAATGAAAAAAAAAATGGCTTCAAAAAAGATATTCCGACACTTTCTCCACGCAAATTGTTTCATGTTTATATCATCAATAACTAATCATACAGTTTTTCTCGTTCAATTTGGAAATAATTTCCACTTGTGAGTTTTTCAAAAAGCTCAAATTGCACTCGCCGAAGCGGCTCCTGTAATTTCGGCTTTTTGAAAAACTCAGTTGTGCAAATTAATTCCAAATTGAATTCGAAACCGTATGATTACCGACACTTACAGTCAGCGTCAACAGAAACTACGTAAATGATTTTGTTCAGTCCCGCCACTCCTTAAGTCACGTCAAGTCATGTCATCTTCATTTAGGCAGAGTAGCTCCATCAGTCATAGGCTGGTATCAAAAGGGGCCCTGCGTAAAATTAAGACTACATGATAACAAATTCAGAATTTAAAAATTACTGCAAAGTTATGTATAAGGAGTTTAAAAATTGAACAAAAAGGAAATTACATATCTGTAAAGTATAATTTTTCTAGATAAATACAATAAAAGAGAACAATCAAAGTATATCTAAGTATTATATTGGTGTAAAACTAAGTGCTAAAATAAAAACTAAGAGAATTCTTAAAAATGGAAAGCCACGTGGCTTCTTTTACTGATGTGAGTACATCATTAAAAAGAACCGCGCCTGAAAATCTTAGTCTAGATCTGCATTATTTTTTCATGCTTTTTCATTCTCTTCAATTCCTCTCACTCCACACACAGGTTGCACCTTCCGTTTCTTCTAGTTACGTTGAAGCGTCCGTTGGTTTGCCGGTTTACTGATTTTCCAATTTTCTAGCCAGCATTTTAGAAACGGTAGTTAAATGTCAGCGCTTCTGCACGCATTGCGTGCGGTTTAATTTTGCCTTCCCAGAACCCAGTCCTTAATCTTGGGCGTCCTGTGCTTTCAACCTATTTTGACATTTTTTTGTCGAATTTCTGCATTTTCTGCGCCATTTTGAATGACGTCATACGTCATATGTCATATGTACAAAAGACTATCACGCACCTTGTGGTTTTCGTAGTAGTCGGAGCAAGTCTGAGCATTCTAAAGCTAGGGACTACCGCGTAGTTTAAAGTTTATTTTATATATTCGGGAACACGACTTTGAATCGCCTTCGCTTTGGGATGTTAACCACGAACAGCTATATTTCTTTGGCTGTAGTTTAATTGCATTTGTTGATTAGTTCCAGTCGCGACAGATTGCTCAGTCTTTATCGGGTCGAATATTGATCGCTCGAATATGGTTTGGAATCGGTGCCAGAAAAGTAGCCTTAAGGCAAGATCCATATGAGTAAGCCTGAATCAAGGAATGGCAATGTGAAAATAGTGTCTATACTTTTATTCACCAGGGGGAAATATTCGAATCAGTCACACGAAGTTTGCTTACGATAAACAAGGACGCGATCGCAAATATTTGCCTATATTTGTGCTTCCAGCGTAGAAAATTGTACGTGAAAATATTTACTTTTACAAATTAGCTTTTACGCTTAAACAAATTACCAGTTAACGTGAAATATTTAGCACGAAATAATGTCAATAATTTTGAGACACCTCAGTTCAAATCACCTAATTAACGCTGACGATCACTCTATATACGTAAATTAGTTCGACCAACTTATGCGGTATATAGATAAATACTAATATTAATGAAAGATTAAGGGTGCGTTCGCCAATTCGACGCCGTCACTTTAATATAAATACCTTAAATGATTTCACTAGCTGACTTTCAACCTCTTTCTATTACCAAAGTCAACATTTTTCATCAACAACCAAGGTTTTACAGGCAGATATATCATAGTGTCAAAGTCCATGCCGGTGAAGAGAATCCCTGTGTAGACTACGATTTGTTGATACGTTGCGTGCGGCGCCAGTTTCCGCTTAGCCTCACAAAAATATTGACATTATTTCGTACTAAGTATTTTCACATTAACTGGTAATTTGCTTCTTTTTTTTTTTTTTTTCTGCACCATCGACTTGAAGGCGAGTCCTAAGGCCCCATCCACACGTATCCGAATATTTTTGAATCCGCAACTTTTTCTTTCGGGATTCAAAAATTTCTCCGTCTACACGTGGCGTATTCAAATCGAATTCGCCTGTCCATAACCATCCGATGGTATCCAGATTCACCCTAGAGAAACTAAACCTACACGTTGTGCCGCCATATTGGTTTACTGTTCGGTAAGAGACTGGACATGATTTGGCTTCGTCATCGGATTTGAAAATATCCGGATTTACCGTCCACACAGATTCGTTACGGATTTATTTTTTTCACTCTGGAGAGTGGATTGAAAACTATTTGGATTGGCTGCCGAATTCGCCGGATGCGTGTGGACAAAAGTAGTATCTGAAAATAAAAAGTTGCGGAATCAAGAATATCCAGGTACGTGTGGACGAGGCCTAAGACACCAAAAAATGAGAAAGACCTTTTGATCTGATTAAGATAAAAAACATAATGTTAACTTACTCTTCTGTCACCATAGGATAGCGCGCTGTTTTCCTAATGTAGCTGAGTTCGTGAGTAAAAGACGCTATAAACAGAAGGCTTATAGCGCACGTGGATAAAGCAAGAGGTCTTCTCGAATGAATGAACCGTCTCACGTCCAAGCTCCAGACACGAACAGACGACATTGTTACGAAATTAAGCCGAAGACGTAGGACCACAACTTCATCAGTAATATTAGTTACTGTTGCGTGTCACCCTCATAAAACGAAGTCTCTTACTTACTTACTTACCAGAGGGCTTTGTCTCGCTGCAGGGAGGAAGTCGCTTAACGACAACTCTAAGAAGCGAACATCGAACCGTCTGCCGAACCGTCTGGTCATGATAACAATGGTGTCGCTACCTGTCCTAATAGTCATTTATAACTCTTCAAACCAAATTTTGACTAGTGGACATATTTGAGTGGGATTCGTTATGAAACTAAGGCAATCGAGAATGGAAAGGCTTTGGAGTGTTATAGAGAAAACTGGGCAGGACCAAAGGACAGAGATCGTCGGGCCGTTTACCTTCATCTTTTCACAGTGTAAAGGCTATCCAAACAGATTGAAAACCACGACATTTGCCGAGGTAGGCGTTTGCGTTTTTCTTCGAAATGTATCACCACATCATAATTTTGGCCTCTCAGGCGGTTTAAAATTCGAGTTTAATTAAAATGGCGTGATATCGGGCAACTTTAGGTAAGCCTGAAAGATACCTCGTACAAATTCCTTAAACTCTGCATTTTATATTTACACGGACATCTTTTTGATAGTCTTTTACACTGTTATCAATATCCAGTTTAGTTAAAACTGGTATCTACACGCAAATCGGAGCAATTGATCTCGCAAAGTCCAATAAAAATCATTAGTCAGAAATATTCAACGTCCAACTTTTAGCAAAGAATATCACGTTATTTCGATCTTCTGCGATTTGTATTCATGATTTACAGAATAAAGACCTGATTGATGATTTTATGTATCTTCCAGTTAGTACGCGCGCTGTGATTGGTCAATTTAGCTGGCCGTACTCTCCCGTGCGGCCCGCTAAAATTTATATTTGTCGCCAAAGGAAATACGAGAATTAAAATAACTTCACTAGTGGCCCAAGAATATCCACAGAAAACCAAATAATATAGAAAAGGAAAAAAAGAAAAAAAAAAGTTACAGCTGGCTTAAATGCCAAAAATAAAAACAAATTTATGTAATAGATTCAGTTAAAAAAAACTAAATGAAATCGAAATGTCGTCTTGGACAGGAAATACACTACTGTGTTAACAACTTTCCTTCCTTTTTTAACGATCTATTTCATTATTTCGTTTTATTTTTGACTGCCTTCAAATCAGTTCAGTATCAGTCCTTGTTACTGTAGATAATCTTGGGTCACCATCCCAATTATCGGATACTGTCTACATTTATTTAGTTATCTATTTATTTTATTGTTATTATTATTTTGGCAGGGTCGATGAAAATAATTTGTAGCGAATTTCGTTGCAACCAAGGGGTTTTGAGCTGAATATTGACAGGAGCAACATTAAATTAGTCTTCTTGAAAGTAAAAGTTTCAGTGTAATACCCGCAACAGGCACATTACGTAGACGTTTAATATCAGATTGAATAACTAAAGGTATTATGCGTGTAAAGTTGCAATTACCTTAGTTGAATATGAAAAAAAAGTCGTCAAAGTAATTGCAAGCAGGCGCTAATTTTCCAACTTTCTTATGTAAACATGGCTATGTAAAACTAGGATGGTAATAAACTGAAAAAAAAAAAACACGGTGTACTAACCTGCGACTATACAAACGACAACATCGTACGCTGAAAGATTTCCTATGGCAGTCCTGACATAGCAGCGATTACACCCAGCGGGAAGCGTAGAACAAGAAAGTTTTTTTTCATAACCTGTATTTTCTCATTACGGCCCTATTTTACACGAGGAGAGAAAAGAAAGATGATGATTTATTACATAAACATCAAGGAACTGCTAGGTTAGCTTTCGCGTGAAAACATGATATTTTCACTCGTAAAAATAACGTGCATTTTCACTTGTGAAAAGATTTCATTGATACGGTATATAACATAATAAATCGCGCCTTTAGCAATGACAGTTAAATAATTCGAGCGTTATTTTATAGGTGTTTATATGTAACAAATAGAAAATTACATGGACGCTAGGCCGCTTCGTTTGGCTGGAGATATTTCTAACTGATGATTTTGATTGGACTTTGCGAGATCTATTACTCCGATTTTCCTGTAGTTAGCAATTTTAACTAAACTGGATATTGATACCAGTTTAAAATAATATCCGAAAAATGTTTTCTGTGGAAATAAGCCGCCGCAATTTTAAAAAACGACTCGTTAAAAATGGCCAAAATTTAGGTCGCGCTAATTAACGATCTGCCAGCGATATTTGACACCTTGTGAAGACCGTAGAATTAAAGCAAAAGGCATAGGTTAATAAATCTCAGTCAACTAACAAGGGGTCAAATAGTACAAAAAAAAAAAGAGAGAGAGAGAGAGAGAGAGAGAGAGGATCTGTACGGGTCAGCAAATGATCCCGGATCGCAAATGATCACCAAATTGGACCCCAAATGATCCCGGACCGGAAATGATCCCCATATTGGACCGCAAATGATCCCGATCAAAAAATAAGGAATGGCATGGATTTATATCAGAGGAAGGTGAGAACATGTACACAAATAATGAACTAAAAAACATATTTTATCATTTTACAAAAAAATATTCCGCAGTTGCTGTTTTGTTCTTCGAAGGGTACAGATCGTTTTCGCTGTCACGCAATAAGAAAAAAATAATAATAAATCGAAAACCAGCCAATGGAAAAAGCTAAGAAATTGTAATGTACGCTATAGAAGATAACTAAATAAGGCACTTCTCCAAGTTTTAAGCCTGTGCGTTTCCCCAAACTTCAGATATTCGTCGTAAATGTTTCCCAGAAATTTACACTGCCCAGTAAGAAAACGCCTTGTTGGTGTACATCTGTGGTACACCAATATGGCGGCCGGAATATAGTTTAAAATCTGGAACTTACTTTGGCTTTCTAGGCGACTGATTATCAGTACTAAACAAACAAGCAATAACATAAGCCCTTTTTCTAATGCTCTAAATTCTAAAAAGGCTCAAAATCATGAGATAAGTATATATTTTTCAGCAAACTCGATCGTAGCCTTGTGTCACGCAACCTCCATAACCCTGAAATTCAAAATGCTCTGGTTTCCAAACGAAGCACGCTAATTGTAAACAGATATAGGTATACCGCCTCTTATGCCTGATGAGGATAAAAACACGTCACGTGAAGACGATCTATTGAATTAGAAGTCTTAGAGAAATACATACTTGTAAACATTCTCGAAATCTCGGTGGCGATAGTATCAAACATCTATCAAACAGCTAATTGTCAAACGAAGTGCAAGCCTTGGCCTTGCGTGGTCATGCAGCTGAAGTTCATAATTATAGCTTGGAATTTTGGCTTCTTAGAATTCTCAAGTAGTCATTTCCGAGGAATTAAAGCCAAAATACGACCAAGGAAAAATTACAAAACAAATTTGTTCAAATTTCCAGTGCTACACACTGGGACCACTACCCGGGGACCACTAGATGTTTTACAGAGTAATGAAGCGTTGTAGCCGGCGTTGTAGGCTTGTAGGTCTACTCAGGTGCAGCGTCTTCATTAATAGTTGCTTCATGGTTAGATTTTAGTTTAACACTTTAGACGAGTGGCGTTAATGGCTGATAAAATTTGATTTAACTTTAACACCGAATTATCAATGTTTAACAAAGGAGGATATGTAGCGTATGTTGCATTGATCATAATTTTACTGAGAATTGCAAAGAAATGCAAGCCAAATCGTGTTTTGATGATTGAGTGGTGATATTCATAACATCGTAGTTAGCGACAAAATTTAGTCGAAAGTATGAAAAAAACAAGTTGTAAGCCATTATAATTATAAGATGGCTTTAATGAAAACATCGGTATTCACGTACGCCAATTCCCTATTTACACCATCCCACCATCCATGCCATTCCTTATTTTTTGATCGGGATCATTTGCGGTCCAATATGGGGATCATTTCCGGTCCGGGATCATTTGCGGTCCAATTTGGGGATCATTTGCGGTCCGGGATCATTTGCGGTCCTGGGATCATTTGCGGACCCGTACAGATCGAGTTTCGGGACTATACGAAGTATCTTTTAGTGTCACTTAAAGTTGCCCGAAATTTCGGCTATTTTAAACCTCTAGAAAGGCCAAAATCATGTTGCGGTGATCTCTCAACGAAATACGAATGCCTGCCTCGGCAAATGTCACGGTTATTAACCTTTTCGGAGAGTTTTTATACCGTGAAAAGATGAAGGCCGGGTAAAGGGCCGGCCTCGACCTTTTGGTCCTGCACCGTTTCCTCTGACAATGACACTTAACCTCGTATACATTGGTGCCACGTAAAATTGGTGTATCTGGTTTTACAGGTGCCATGTCTCCGACATTTAATTTATACGAGAGCTGTTATTTCGCACGGTAATTTTTTGGTGTTCGTAAATCGAAATCTATATTCGTGAAACTTCAAACAGAACAGTTTCTCTGAAATTAGTCGAGGAAAAGACAGACAAGCTTTTTTTTTCTTTTTGTCTTAGGGGAATTATTCGTTCCTATTATTAGACAACTACAACAACAACAATAGCAACAACATTTTTCTTTTTCTCAATACAAAACTGAAAAATATTATTACGAGCGCAGCGAGTGAGCTAATATTGCTTTCAACAGGTGAAATTTTGATACATGTATTGTTTTGAATAGAAGTAATTTTATTTTTAGTATATAGATAGACGAACTGTTTACCTTACCAAACGTATCAGTTTGCTGCCATGTTTTAGGTTTTTCTATATTTTATCTATCTTTTTTTACGTTACCAAACTCCTATATTCAGTGAGTTTCCTTTTTATTTCAAAGTATCATCATCATATTCATCGTCATCGTCATCGTCATGTCCTTTCCCTCAACTGGGAAATCGGGCTTTATTGGCGATATATAGTACATGTATGGGCCAAAATTTTCATCTTGCTTTAAATTTATAGACTGGATTTAATTGACTATCGTAAAATCAAAAAATCACTATGGTAAATCACAATGGGCACAGAGCTCAACCCATTGAGCAAATGAAATATGTGCAGCTGATATAAGCGCGGGAAAACGTAAGCGAGCAATTTACGATTAGTTTTTCTTTTTTTTCTGACTCTCAAGTGCAAATTGCTTTATTTTATTTTATTTCATTTTATTATATTTTTTTGATATACTCTTATTTCAAATAAGACAGGACTATGTTGCAATAATTCAGCACATCTTATCGTGTTACGTTAAACTACATTTGACTACATTAGAGTACCTTACACTTTATTAGAAGTAAATTGCAACGTTTTGATCGGTATACCATGGATTAAAATCCCAAGGGTCACTTGTCATTTCTCAGCAACCACACGAGCCTTCAGGCAAGTGTGTGTATCAAGAGAATAAAAGTGACCAGTGGGACATCCCATGCTATATACTACGAGCTGCATAACTATCTTATACCGTGGCATAGAAAATACTGTGGCCAACACAATCCATGTGCCATACGGGCTTCGCATACTGGGAAGCCGGGTTGGATGCAATAACGTCGAATATACAACGGTTTTCCCGCAGTTTGATTAGCTTATTTTCTATAGCATGGTATAAATATACATATGTTCTTAACTAGCGAACGGAAATACTCCCATGGGGATTAATCACATTTTTCAAGTTGTTTTCCTGGCTTAATCCACATGGATCATGGATGGGCCAAAAATTCTTTAGACAACCATCAAAATGATAGAAAAGGCCTTCTGCTATGAATTTTGGTCCACAGGTTTCGCTCGGCGCAATGGTAAGTATGCTGGTATCTTCATAGAGACACGTGCCAGTTACGTTCCCTATCACCGCGCAGACGGCATTTCCTTGTCGCCAATCAACCAAGCTTCCACCCAACGAATAGCAAGACCACCAGTTGTCAATGTTACTTTTGATCAGTATCTCTGAGCCAATTTGTTTCCAGCGCGAGAAGTCCATGGCGTTGTAGTCTGTTTCACTCAGTGGAGTAGTTGTCGAGATGGGAACATCTACTCCCAGAGTCGCCGGCCAACTGGGTCTGGGTGTAACAGCGTTTGATTTATCTGTGAAGTGACTATAATTAGTGAATGTATAGCTCCACACTAGAGTCCAGCCTCCTCCGTCAGTGTTCATGTCACAGTAAGCTTGAAAAGCGTCGTTCTTAGATCCATAGCTTGGATCTATCCAATACACACCCGAAGGCAATGATGGATTCCAATAGTTAAGTGACCTGCACGAGCTGAGGACGGGTGGTTGAGTAGTATCTATGGAGGGAATGCAGTGACGTATGTCATTTATGCAGTGACGAAGGTTAAAGAGTTGTACACTTTGTCGAGTGGTCTGAAAAGACCAAGACTTTAACGAGAATTTTTTTCATGAGGGTAAGTCGGGAGGTTAAATTTCTCTTGTAGTGTAGGATCGGGGTTTAACTTTAATTACTGCTGTTGATGCAGTTATCGGCGGTTACGGTTTACTTTTTCGGTATCCATTCTGTAAGCGATTGTATTCAGATTTACGTGATAAAACAATAAACAATAAACAAAGAACACGACAGGGATGTACGACTCGCCCGTACCCAGACCTCCGCCCTTTCTGAACACACCCGCGAGACCGGCCACTATCCTATCTGGAATGAGGTCAAGTTTATTGATCGAGATCCTCACTGGTACACACGTAGGGTCAAGGAAGTTATTCACATAAGACTTCACCCTAACAACATCAACAGGGATAGTGGACTTCCTGAAGCATGGATACCTACGATCAAGAAACACAACAACAGGAGTACGGTACAACAGCGGACCACTGAGGGAACAGCTACTCGCCGGAATAATGGAACAATAGGAGGATCGAAATGCACCAATCACAGCCGACCTTTGTGATATAAATGATACCGTGCAATCAGTCGACCTTATCGCCTGAAGAAGACTAGCAGTAAGCAGTCGAAACGTCGCGATCTACATCTCAGTGACTACACCGTGAGACAAACGATAATACACTTTATTAAAGAGGATATTACACGGTGGGAAGATGATATGAATTTTATGTTCGAGTGGCAAGAACAATATCTCAATAATGTGTGCAGCGAACGAGTAAGATATAAGGGAGTTTATAAGAACCTACGACGGGGATGCCGAAGGAAACATCGGTGAAAAAATGAATTTATAATTTACCCACGAATCTCGCGATACTCTTTAGTCATTTAGTTTGTTCCTCTTTGTCTCTCCGAACTGAATACGGAAATCAGCGTAAACTTCGAAACATCAATCTTAAAAATTATCCTTCGTGGTTTACGTTCTCCAGAAAACCCGGAATTTGGTCATTTCACGTTGTTGGTTTGTAGAGGACGGCAAAGAAATGTACCAATAATTATAAGGCACAGCCATTGTTCTGCTCATTAGATGTTGCAGTTGTGGTTTTCTTAAACTCCTTAATGTTAGGGTCACAAGAACATAAAATTCATTTCTTCGAGCTAACGTGTAATGTTCTTTTCATTATACAGACATACTGATGACAGTGTTTTTGACGCTTTTCCGCAAATTTCCGACCTCTTTCTGAAGATTTCCGCAAATTTTCCAGGTCACAGGAACGTTGCCGAACATTTTTGGAAAATTTCCGAAGATTACCAAAGATTTCCGAAGTTTACCAAAGATTGCCGAAGACTTTCGAGGAAGACCTGAAGATGTTTCGATCATACACCAACGAATTTAAGTACAAATTAAGAGACAAACTTTACATCAGTGAAGTCATCGAAATCTCCATTGTTGAGGATATGGAAAATACCCGGATGTGGTTTTGTATGAATTTGACCAGTGGTATATTTTTCAGCAAAACACTGATGTCTATATAATAAACAGAAATATTCTCAGAACGTACAGTAAATGAAATCTATGGAGGGGTTTGTGGAACTTATCGCATATAGAGAAGATATCTGAAATGCGCTAGGCCAGAGCTTACCAAGTGAAGTAGGAATTTCCTCAAAATCGTTCTCAAAATCATAGGATGGTGGAGGTTCTGCGGAAAGAACCTGAAAGAAATCAAAAACAGTCAAACAAACAAACAAACAAAAACGAAAACAAAATCAAACAAACACGAAAGTTACCGGTTAGCTGACTAACCGCTGTACTGCTGTACGCTGCAGTGCAAATTGACGTGCGCACGTGTTGGCAAGTTTTTCTCAGTCATTTAATAAATAAGAATCGTATATGAAAGCTCGAGCACTTAAGGATTTGCGATACCCGTGAAATTTGAATGTTCTTTCAAATATCAGTCGTAATGCAAATCCTTCATTGCACTCGAATTTATACAATTACCTGTACTTATCACATTTATTTCCTCCCCTGCGGCAACCCCTGGAAAAAGCAATTAATTTAAAGTCTTCTTTGTTCCTGACTAACACACCTTTTCTACGTAGGAAGAACCTTTTTGTTTTAAAAGCCTGTCCGGATACATCTTTCTTGTTTCTCTGTGTAGTGAACAGGTCTCTCCACTCGTGATATAATTTGCACTTTTACAAGCGGCCTTCCTTGCACACATCTGGGAACAGGAAAACAACGAGTCGACCTTTCGAATCCAAAAAGCATCTTCATCTACGAAGAAAGAGTCTTCTTCGATTTCAAAGAAAACGCCAAACTCCTCTGTTTTGAGCATTGTTGTGAATGACAATATGGCAAGAACTGCGCTCAACACCTACGAAGGAAAAAAAAAATGAAGAAAATAAAATAAGAGTCAAACTGGAAAAGTAATGAGGCGCTAGAAGAAAGGAAAAAAAAGGAGTTCGCAATACTTATAAAGGGTGATGTTATTGCTACTAATAATTACTTACCATTCTCCTATTTGTCAAGTGATATGTTTTTGTGGCGATGTCAAAGCTCAACTGAGGGGAAATAATCTCTTGTTAGCTGTGTCAATTGGTTTGATGAATTTGCACTTCCTCAATAAACCAGTTTTGCTGGATTTTTCTTAATTCGTAATGACTTTATATTGTCCACTTTATGATTTTTTCCCCCAAACTTTTAATGTATTTCCGCATTTAGAAGACGAATATCAAAGCAATGACATAAACAAAAAACGAGGCACTTAGACGAAACGACAGCTGGTATTTTGGTGATGATTCCCATTCTTTGAGTCAGAACTTTGAGATGGATTTCAAATTAGGATCTCAAGTTAGGGTTTTGAGCCCGGGACTCGTGTCGGGATCAGAAGTCTAAATTTCGAGCTGTGATCGACTAGTTTACACTTCTACTTACATTGGTTTTTAACCCTTTTTGAAATCATTTTTGGTCATTTTGGATGGTAAGTGAGTATGTATCGGGTATCTACAGTTTAAGAACCGTCTGTACCCAGATAACTGTTACGATTTAGTTCTAATATAAATGTGCCCGTGTGGATCAACCACCTTTTTCACATGATTTCCCTTGCCTTTTTTTTTTTTTCCACAAGGATCATGTGTGGGCCAGTTATCCCTTGTGTAACCGTCAAAATAGTAATACCTGTTTTCCGTCGTCTTAAATGTCGGTCCATAGTTCATCAGAGAAAAGATGAAAGGAGCCCGCTTACTCCTGCACGTATCAGTAACCAGTCTGACGATTTCGCAGTTTACACTTCCTCTTTCCCAATCAACCAAACTTCCGGTTTCTGGATCGCACTTCAACCAGTTGTTTACGTTGCTTTTGATAAGGATCTGTCTGACAAGTTGTTTCCACAGCGAGAAGTTTATGGCGTTGTAGTCTGTTTCGTTCAATGGAGGAGTTGTCGAAATAATAACATCCACCTTCGGGTTCGCTGGCCAATTTGGTCTTGGTGTGATTGCGTTTGATTTATTTCTAAAGTGATTGTATTTCGTGAAAGTATAGCTCCACACTAGAGTCCAGCCTCCTCCATCAGTTTCCATGTCACAGTAGGCCTTGAACGCGTTGATCTGGGAATCACCATCAGGGTCAATCCAATAAACACCAGACCGAGTATGAGGTGATTGGTTGAGGAGGGTCTCGCTTGAAGGAACTGCTGAAGATTAACCTCTCACCCAAGCACTGTCTAAATCGATAGACTTCCACAAGTGAACTGACACGTGCGTAGATTTGGGAGAGCTAAAAGTAGCATTTTTAAACAGTTAGGTAAGCATTGGTTAAGATTCCTGGACCTAAAAGAAGAGTGTTGCGTATCTCTAAACGCGAGAGAACATACAAGAGAAAAGAAAGCTGATAGGGGCGAGAACCTTTCCCCCAAGCACTGTCCAAATCGATAGACTTCCACAAGTGAAATACTCGTGTGTAGATTTGGGGGAGGGCTAAAAGTAGCATCTTTAAAAAGTTAGGTAACCATTCGTTGGGATTCCCGCACCTAAAACGCGAGTGTAGCGCATCTCTAAACGCGCGAGAACTGACAAGAGAAAAGAAAGTTGATATGGGCGAGAATCTCTCACCCAAGCACTGTCCAAATCGATAGACTTCCACAAGTGAAATACACGTGTGTAGATTTGAGGCAGAGCTAAAAGTAGTATTTTAAAAAGTTAGGTAAGAATTGGTTAAGATTCCTCAACCTAAAACGAGTGTGGCGCATCTCTAAACATGCGAGAACATACAAGAGAAAAGCAAGTTGATAGGGGCGAGAATCTTTCCACCGAGCACTGTCCAAATCAATAGACTTACACAAGTGAAATACACGTTTGTAGGTTCGGGGAAGGGCTAAAAGAAGTATGTTTAAAAGGTTAGGTAAGCATTGGTTGGGATCCCCCCACCTAAAACGCGAGTGTGGCGTATCTCTAGACTTGTGAGAACTTACGGGAGAAAAGCAAGTTGATACGAGCGGAAATTTTCAACCCAAATACTGTGCAAATCGATAGTTTTCCACCAGTGAAATACACGTGTGTAGATTTGGGGGAGAGCTAAAAGCAGCACCTTTAAAAAGTTACGTAAGCACTGGTTGGGATCCCTGCACCTAAAACGCGAGTGTGGCGCATCTCTAAACGCGCGAGAACTTCCGAGAAAAAAGAAAGTTGACATGGGCGAGAATCTCTCACCCAGTGAGATGACGCAGTTGACTTCTACTGTAAGTATCCCTTCCCGGTGGTTGCTGTTTGTTTGTTTGTTTGTTTGTTTTTTGTGGTTTTGTTTTTTAATTCCACGAGAACAGGGCTGTATTCTTCTAAGGCTGTAGGTGTAATTCGTAAAAACACTGAGTTCTCATAAACCGTTTAGAAATCCCTCCTTCCAGTTCAAATTTATGTTTCTGGCACATGGGTGGGCACTTTATATGTAGACCGTGATGTAAGATTATATGATTATACATATATTATACGATTAAACGTTTTTTTTTGTTTTTTTTTTATGCGTTCCTGTTAAAAATGATGCAAAGTTGACAATTTTAGTAATTTCAATTTGAAGAAAAGGTCCTGTTAGTACCTTCTTGTTACTTGATGAAAATTTTGCGGGGTTTGTTTTACCAGGGCGCTTCATGACGCCTCCTGGAATAAGCAATACCTTCTCAAGTTGAATCATCATCAGTTTATGGTACGTTATTCAGGTTATTGATTGGAAAAATAATTATACTTTTGAACCTTAGTTCCTCTGTTTTTTAGAGAGTGGGGGGTGGGCTGACCTTTATTCGGAGGTCGTTACTTACGGATTTTTACGATTCGTTGCGTGTACGAGCCATTGGCCAAGCCATTGGTAGCTGTGCATGGTCACCTAAAGCACTGACAATCTATAAATCTTAGCACCACGTACTAAGTTTCTCCTCGCGCTTTTTTTCTTTTTTCTTTTTCTTTTTTTTTTTTTTCCATACTGATCTGTTTTAGATTGATTAATCAAACGCTCCTTTAAGCCCGGACAAGCATCTCGATGCAAGCTCAGAGTTTATTGTGATGGCTTTCATTGTGTAAACAAGACATTTACGTCTGCTCGCCGCGCTCAACATCCATTCGTAGGCACTTTGGTATCTTTAAGTTCAGTTCGTAGATCTGAACTTGGTTCAGGGGGAGAAGCAGAGGAAGGTTCATGTTGTGTAATTCGTTCATCATTGCGGGATTACTTGATTTATCGCCATTCCCCGGTTTTGTCCGCTCACGTTTTTTTTCCTGTCCAAGTCTTTCTTCGCGTGTGTTCAGACGTGATCCGATATATAATGACTTTGTTTTGTTCCAGATTATTGGCGTCGGTGGAGTCCGGCATCATTTGAAAGCATCGAGAATTTCTTTAACGCACTATTTGCTTTTAAAGCGCTATCAATATCGTGACTTCATTTTAAAGCTTGTCTCATATTCCATCGGCCCTTTCTGGTTCATTTTTTATTTGATATCATCGACATCTCACTGAAACAGATTATGACGCCTTCCCTGGCCGCAAGACGAAGAACCCTAGTGAGAGTGTGTAAGGAATGCTAGGAAAATTTCCTACCATTTCTCTGCGGTGCTTACAGTAGAAGCTCCGTGCGTCCCGTCACGACTGCGTGCTTTTGAAGCTGATGTTGTCGAAGCGTGATGTAAATCTTTGCATAGGAGAAGGCGGAGGCTATAAGGGAAAGTATTATAAGGGCAAAGAATACGGTAACGGCAATGTCAATATTCCAAAGGTATATCGATGCGCATGTTACACCAATGATCCAAAAGCAAACGCTAGCCGCACGAACTTGTGATAGCGTTACAACGTGTCTGTATCTGAGTCCGGACAACAGAGCTTGAAGTCTATCCACGCTTATTGCGCTGGATGTGAAGACTGATACGCCACATAAAACAAGACTTGAGATGATATTTATTTGAATTATATAGAAAAAATGCTATCCTTCTCATCCCAGTTGAAACATAAAAGAAAAGCAAAACGGAGAAGAGTGATTGCGAAAAGACCCCGAAACAGAGATCGGTGATCGCCAGGCACCGAAACAAAAGCTTTGTCGGTGGATGAAGAGAAGTCTCTACATGAAGAGCAATAAGGATCAGAGCATTGCCCAGTGATACAGTGATGGACAGAAAAATGTTCAAAGCTGTAAGAAATTCAAATGCGCTCATTGGCATGCTAATATGCTTGTTTTGTTCTTGTCCCTTGTGAAACCGTCTACGGTCAAGTTCGCCGTGGCTCGTATCTCGAAACCACCTTATTTTTTGTTCAATTTTGGGCCGGAGTGTTTTGCACGGTGAAGGGAATATGAGCTGTAACTGACACCTTGCATTTGCAGAAATACAAAATGACACATCTGAGGCAAAGTATTTTCACAGTTCTGTCCTATTTAAACAATACTGATATTTACCTGGTATAATATTACCAAAACCTCACCTGAACAGCAATTAAACGTGGACATCGTCACTTATTCACATCACATCCTAACCTTTCAAATTATTTATCTTTTTAAAGTTTTCAGTGAGATTAGCAGGCGTTGATCGATTCTTGCCGATTATCAATGGGACGAGAGATCATAGGCCATAAACTGAGTCATCAAATACTAACAAACTCTCAAACTTGTTAAGACATGGCTCCGAGACCAATTTGCATAAAACCCGACAACAGCCATAATTTTTCAGCTTTTTACTTTAAATATCTTGAGACTTGACAGCAATATGAAAGCTGGTATTAGTGCTAAATGACTAGGGAGGAAAGGAAAATGGAGTGATTGCATGTTCTGGTGAGTAGGATTTTTGTAATTCCGGATTTTACCCAAAACTTTGATGTTATTCCATGTCTGATAAGAGGTAATGGCTTTTGAATCTAACGGGTAATATTTCGACATTTTACGGCTAATGGTTAATTTATTTTCCTTACGGTTGGTTAACATACAGCAATCTTTAACCATCTTTAACCATTGTGTTGAAAGGTAAAAAATAATTTTACTTCACTCTAAAGCATATTTTGAAAGGTCTTAGGACCATTCCTGAACAAATAGTATTATTATAAGAATTGCAGACTAACATGGTGTGCAGAGCCACAAGACTGAAAATACAAAAAAGCTTCACGAGAGATCTTGAGACTTTCACCTTTGTGGCTTCTTGGTCGCACTGTTTTGATCGCCCAGCAAAAAAAAAGTCGGGGTTTAGAGATGAATTTAGGTAGATAAGACTTTATGCAACGTAGAAATCTATATTATATGCGTTTTCAGATACCTGGTCATATGTCATAGGCATAGCCCGCAAAACGACAAACGGAATAAACCAGATATTTATAATGTCAACCAAACCCATAATACGCTAGAAAGTGACTGCTTGTATCGGGCTATATTCAGAGCCACTTGTCTTCCGTTAGGTTGTCCCTTTGTGACTGCGGGCACTTGAAGGCCGGTGTTGTCGAAGCTTCAGATAAATCTTTGCATAAGAGAAGACAAAGGCTGTTAGAGAAAATAGTATGAGTGCAAAGGCTACAGTTACGGCCATACAGATACTCCAAAGGTATATAGATACACGTGATATAAAAATCAACCAAAAGTAAGATATAAGTGCACGGACTCGTCCAGAAAACAGGGCTTGAAGTCTGTTCACTTGACACAAAACAAAGCTTGAAGCGCTGCCCATTATAGTTATG
The DNA here is from genome assembly GCF_042242905.1 of Orbicella faveolata. NCBI lineage: Eukaryota > Metazoa > Cnidaria > Anthozoa > Scleractinia > Merulinidae > Orbicella > Orbicella faveolata. Next base: position 8,819,621 of record NW_028301578.1, on the reverse strand, counting down.
TAGTAAATAACTTTCCAACTTATTTCAGTTGTTACGGAAGACAAAGCCAAAACGGCTTTGAGTGGTGGTGTAATAACTCCAACACAAAGATCAGTGATCGACAGACATCACAACAAAGTTTTGTTGGCCGATGAAGTGTCTTTATGGAGAGCAACTGAAGGATCAGAGAATTGCCAAGTGATGCAGTGATGGATAGAAAAAGGTTCAAAGCTGAAAAAAATGCGGCCATGTCTTTTGGTAATTGTTCTGAATGTTTTGTTCAAAGTGAAGTTCGCCATTCTTGATTATTGACTCTCCTGCTTGTAAGCGTGTTGTGCTGGAAAAAAAAATCTTCCAATAAGTGTGTCTTACATGTATGCCAGAGTATTTTAGACATTTTCTGAGCAAAAAATCTTTATTCAGGGCTTTTAGAATGAGCATACGGCATTAAGTAATAGTCAAAAATAAATAAAGGTCAGAAGAACGGAAAAAAGATCGTTAAAGATTCAATAAAGCACCTGCCGAGTTGGGATTTAAAATGTTTTCTTGTCTACCTTCTTTTAGTCCGGAAAATAATATGTTATACAGATCGTTAACAGTTGTAGCACGTTCCAGAATATCCTACTTCAGAAGGCTTTCAAAGAACTTCAGAAGGCTTTTAAGCCTGCATTGTTTGTAATATAACTAAATTGAGATTGACATTGCTGTACATTAATCCGATCCGTATTCACTCAGGGATTACTTATGAACCAATTAATTCCGAAATTCTTCGACATGTTTTATTCAAAAGAAATAGACTAAAATAAATAAAACTAAGACCCATTTTTGTACTATGGACCTTTGAAGGAAATAAAGTTCCAGGACTACGCAATGTGAAAGTAAATGGCTAAGGCTAGTTTGTTTCAGTTTCTCTACCCTAAATTGGACTTTGAACTACTTTCTTTTGCGAGTATAGTATTTATTGGTAAAAGAGATAAATGAGATTCCATTGGCCACGGCGATGTGCATGTTTGGCTCAGCTTCCTTGAGAAACTTTTCACTAAATCGGAGTTAAGTTAATTGTCAATTTTCCTGAAGTCCGCACTGAGCGTGTAAAGACCGGACTTTACCAAATTGTTGTTTAGAGATGATTTCTTCACTGTTTTGATTTAAATCGTTGGAATCGTTCTACGAACAAGACATTCCAGCGATATTTCGCTTTAGCCCCATCACCAGTTCAAATAACTGGACATTTTACCACACCTGCAAGCGCCCATACTTTTTTTGTCCTGGATTTGTATCGGAGAAAATCATTCTACTAACAAAATATTTCAGCAATTTTTGGCTCTGTCACCAGTTCAAATAACTGTTTTTCCACACCCAGAAGTTTTCAAGCTTATTCTGCGACCAAAGCATTCCAGCGATATTTCGCTTTACCACCAGTTCAAATAACTGGACATTTTGCCACGCCTAAAGGCGTTCAGGCTTATTTGTAGGTAAGCAACCCTCGATTTAAATCATTGGAATCATTCTACGAACAAAGCATTATCTATTACCGGTTCAGATAACTGGGTATTTTACCACTACTACAAGTGCCAATGCTTTTTCGTCCTCAATTTGTATTAAAAAAAAAAAATTACGCCGGGCCAGTAGAGCGCTTCAAGTGACACCTTCGGAAAACTTTTCGCTGTTTTATCCGGTGGAGCTCACTTTGCAAAATGGTAGAACTTGTTATCCCAAACAATCGTATGATTTGTTGTTGTTGTTGTTGTTGTTTTTTAATCTAACGGTTGTTTTGCGGGAAAATGACGTCACAGTGCTGAACGGAAGTTTTCATTCCCCTGTTATGGCACACACAAAAAAAGAGCTCTCTGAGGTTAAGTGAATTGGCAAAAAACTATTGATAAAAGCTCAATCCCTCTTGAAGGTATAAAGTGTGGAAATTTGAATTTTTCGCCATTTTGTTACACTATTTTAGAGCATTAAGCAAATTGAGATCTTTGTATCTTCAAGACGGATTGAGCTTTTTCAATTTTTTTTTTTTTTTTTTTTTTTTTTTCGCATTTCACTTTATCTCGACGAGTTCTTTCAGAATCATCCACTAACGAAATATTTCAGCAATATTTCGCTCTGTCGCCAATTCAAATAACTGGAGTTTTACCACGCAACAGGCGCCTACGCTTTACGCGTCCGTAATCAACCCTCGGTTTGCATTAAAGGGATCATTTTACGAACAAAGCACTTCAGCGATATTTCACTCTGCCGCCAGTTTAAATCACTGGACGCTAAACAAAGAGACTACAAAAATGAACTGAAATATGAAGCACCACGCGATCAAATAATCACCCAAAGTTCTCAGGTTAACGGCTACACATATGCCATCGCGTGGATTGTACCACAAAAGAACATAAGTTCCTTAATCCGCGCTCCGCTGGGAAACCGGGTGAAGAACCGAGCACTCATGGAGTGAACAAGTCGTCTCGGTATTTATTAAATTCTTCTAGCACAACAATGCTTTATTTACTCTCGACACTTACTAAACACTTGCGAAGAAAATTACAATAACTTAGGCAAAAGATGTGTTTTTAAAGTCGAGCCAGGGGGATAGATGAACCTTGCGGTTTTCGAGTTAATCCTCTGCCTTTTTACGCCCACATAAACCATGTTTGTGGCCTCACTTTTTTATAGAGCGATGAATATTTACACACTTCGTTCGCCTGTTTATTTCTGTTTACCCATTGGTTGTCTACGGGTTTCGTCTTCCACTGATAATACAAATGTTTCTAACATCACTTTCTTAGAACGAAGACTCATCATACTGTACATGCTTGCTTCACGGCTGTGACGGGTCGTCACGACCCGTCTCGCCTCGTCGCGATCCGCGTCAACTTGGCGACTTGTCTCGGATCGTGACGATCCGCCAACATTTTCAGGGGTAGGTCTAGACAAGTATACGAGGTTTCACGAACTTTTTTTTCTCAGTCACTAGAATAATATTGAACTTACTTTCAAAGACGGAAGTCACTGTTTGTTATTATAGGAAGTCATTCAGCAAATGTAAATAGACAGTAAATCAAAGAAAGGAAAAAATAAACATGGAAATAAAAATCGTACTTTCTCCGTCTGTAAACTCTCGGTTTCCACTTGAATGCTGACATTTATTTGATTTACGAAATAAGGCATTGTAAATTAAAGAAAATGGCAATAAGTCAGAAGCAGTAAAATAATAATAACATTCCAAAAAAAGGTAATTTGTTTGATGAATATTGACGGAAAAAAACACGGTATGGTTTCCTTCACATAAAAAAAGAAGGTATTGAATCTCCTTAAAGTTTCTAAGACTTTGGTCTATGTATCTTTATTGGACTGAATCCTACTCCGGTACAATATAAGTTTTTTTTTTTGTTTGTTTTTCTTTTGTTGTTGTTGTTGTTGTTGTTGTTTTTTGTCGGCTCATCGTTTCGCTCTGTATTTAAGCCAATGTTTAGCTTAAATCTGTTGTTTGTTGCTTTATTTCAATGATTGTAATGATCCTTTTTTTTTTTTTTCGTTTCAATTCGTATGTTTTAAGACCACTGCAATCTCTTTTCTTTTTTCACTATTATTTTCTCAAATATTGTTTGCAGATGTTGCAAGCCACTGTCGCTATTATTTTGTTAGTAACGACAACGACTAAAGCTGAAGAACATCAAGTTTTCTTTAAAATTGTAGAAAACTCTTTCCAACATGGTGGGTATTCTATTTGGGAAGGAGCAGTTGGCTCGCTAATATCCTGTTCCCTGAAGTGTGCTAGGCAGGATGGGTGCAACAGCGTAAACTTCGAACAAAGTCAGAGAGCTTGTTCCCTATTCGGACACGAAAAAACACAGCAGCATGCAAATAGGATTTCACAACAACAAGGATATTTTTATATGGAAAAGGTTTGTTATTTAAGTGTTACTGCATGAACTCTAAGCTACAGGAAGAGATCGTCCTAGTTTTAAGACTTCTAATAAACGCAAATCGAATCGCTTTTGTTTTTTTTGAGCGCTATCGAACAGAATGTATTAACCTGGCGTAAAAGAGAACGTTGACTAGCCCTCAATTTATGTCGAGGAGATGATATGTTGCATTCTGACAAAAACAAACATGATGAAAAACTAAAACTATATTGTATTTTTTATTTCTTATTTATTTTATTTTATTTTATTATTATTACTTTTTTTTTTTTTTGCGAGGTAATTCCTGTTATTCAACAGCGTTTGGCTTGGACGGTTTCTAATGTCTTACTAAAAGACTTTTAAATGCAGTTCTGCAAAATACGGCCCTTCCTTCATCAAACTTTGAAGCACCACTCCGACGCTAAGTCGATTTTTTTTTTTTTTTTTTTTTTTTTTTTTTTTTTTCATGAGTTCGAGTCACCGGCCTGTGACCTCGATCTCATATTAGTTGGTCTGCCTTTACGTTTTAGTAGTAAACAACACGAAGAAGAAAACATGCTAGAGACCTTAACTTAGATTATACCACCAGCTGAATTATCGTTTCAATTAATGGTACACCGGACGAAACAGACATTTTGCAGTATACCTGAATATACTCTTATTGGGGAACAAGGTCTATCAAAACATACCAATCAGTAAGTGCAAGATTAAAAGACACGCCTTAAGCTATTAATTCATATTTTATTAGTAATGATGGCAACACTACCGAAAGGATATTTAAGCTCTAATTAGTTTAATTATATTTAACAATTATTCACCAATGTTTTTGAGCCTGAGGCGAATGTGTTTTTGTATAACTTTCAGAGGTGAATATCAAAGACTGAGAAACAACGGACTAAAACATAAAAACACAGGCGCAATTGTTCGTGTCCATTAACCTATGCAAACGTAGTTTTAATAATAAGCTTACATGTATATTGATTGTCAACCAATTTACTCATCGAGTTCGGCAGTAAAACAAACGAGCGAGCGAAACACTACGAAAAATAAATTCATCCGGTACCTTTGTTTTATCGTTGTTGACTTCATGTACAGTTGTCATCATCGCCTAAAAATGAGTAGCTTTAGCTTGAAGGAAAATAAATTTCGGTCAATCGATTTGACCCGCTGGCGAACAACGCAACTACTGCGTTTACGATTCTTAAAAGCCTTGAATACGAGTTCTTGAAACGATTTTTGGTCCAAGGGCGACAGCAGTCAATTTGAAAATTTTCCATCCTTTCAAATATCTTGGACTTGGAGTGATGTCTTCCAAATCAATGAAAACTTCATTCAGCAACTGTCCGCCACGTTTATGGCAAAGATGGCGAGTTTAGTAACCAAGCTCTCGCGAGGTGAATTAATATAGCGTCATATAACAAGCTTTTCGACCAATCAGAATGTCCAATCCTTATATTCACCTCTGGTCTGAGTCTCTTTATTCGGAATTGATTTTCTCATTTCCTACTCATTTTAGGTTGTCATTTCGAAGGCCTCTACATCACTAGGTAAGGGCATTTTCTTTCTTTTGTCCTTTTTAATGACTTATGTTGATTTCACTAGCAAAAGTCTATATGACGAAACAGTGCTTGTATCATCTTCAACAATGTTTCACAATTGGCCATATTTTTGGTCAAAGCAGTGGCTAAATTATGACTTTGCATTAGCAAGAGGTTATCGAGGTACGAGAGTGAATCCCCCATATAGGCGTTATATCCAAGGTAAGTTATTTTTAGACATTGTACCCAGTTCTTCCGCGGATAATACTCGCGCGTTACGTGGATGTTTTCGTGGAGGATCTGTTTATGTCGTTTCGTTTCGTTTCGTTTCAAAGCAAAGGAAAACCTCCAACGCTGTTGGGATGTCTTCTTCAGTGACATTTTGATTACAAGCAAGGGAGCTTCGGCTCTCGGTATGTTCTAATACATTTCGAAACTTTAACAGGATTTTAAATAAGTGACGGATGTCCCCTGTACAAACAATAACAACTAAATGAACGGCAGAGAAGTGTTTTCACAAATGAGTGCAAAGCAATGCAAACAATCGTCCAAACGCAAGCTAGGCAACCGAACAAACAGATGGTCGAAAGTGTAGGCAGGCACTCGCTTCCCAAGTGGCAAAAAGCAGTTTAAGCAGCAACGGCAACAACGCCAAAGACAACGTTGCTTAAAAAACGACTAAATATTGAACCAACGAATCTCGCGAAAATTTAGATTGATTCAGTTGGTCTATACTGTTAGAAATATCCCAAACAGAATATGTAAGACAGCGTCAACTTAGAAAAAGAAATTTTAAAAATTGGCCGTCGTATAGTTCACGTTCTCTCTAACATGCAGTGTTTGGTGATTGCACGTTCTTGTTTTGTTACCTTTTGTAAACAACGGCAAAGAAATGAACAAAGGATTATAACGCGCTTACACAGTACTCGTTGCCGTTACCGTTAAAGTTTGCTTAATGAAACTCCCTAATACCGAGCAAACGGCCAAATAATGGACAGCCAAACGAGCACAAAACAAACGAAAGCCCGGCCGAACAAAAAGACGGTTGAGAGTGCAAGAAACATCTGTGCTATGAAAGGAAATCAAAACATATAAAATGACGTTCCGGCCATTTCGTCTCAGGTGGTTTCAAGAAAGTCGCTTGAGCTGTACGTCCACATCGCGCAAGTAACATTCTCGGAAGAACTGAGTACCATGTCTAAAAATAACTTAACAGGGATTACCTTGGGTAGAAGGCCTATATGGAGAACTCACTCTCTTACCTTGATAATCTCTTGGTATAAGCGTTTCCACCACATAACGATAGCATTTGAAAACGTCTGCAAAACTTGCGTGTGACCAGCCTATCATAAAAATTCTTATCGAACCTTACTTATCCTTAAAAAGTATTGTTATGTCTTTAATTTTCGACTTTTCGAAGTATTGTTCTTGATAAGTGCCCCTTTAATAACAACAATTTTGACCAAGAGATCATGAAAACAACATTAATTGTTCTCGTTTTCCTTACTTTAGAATAATTTGCAGCTATCATGTTTGCCTATCCTGTTTTGAAATTTCCCATTCGAAAATTGGAAGTTACCAAAATTATAGATTCTACGGCAAATAATTTTGACGTCAACCCCGTCCGATCCGAATTGAAGCAAGGAAAACGATTTAGAACAGGTAAAACTGCTCTTTGTAATAATAATAATAATAATAATAATAATAATGACAATAACAATAACAATAACAATAACAATGACAATGACAATGACAATGACAATGATAATGATAATGATAATGATAATCAGTAATAATAATAATAATAATAATTAAATTTACATAGCGCTAATTACGTAGCGCTTTATGTAGGTGCCACTCAATCATCTACAGTTCCTTCGTGCCAGACCCTCCTCAAACAATCACCACATATTCCCTCGGGAGTTTATTGGATTGACCCCGATGGTGGTTCCCAGTTCAACGCGTTCAAGGCCTACTGTGACATGGAAACTGATGGAGGAGGCTGGACTCTAGTGTGGAGCTATACTTTCAAGAATTACAATCGCTTTAAAGATAAGTCAAACGCAATCACACCAAGACCAAATTGGCCAGTAAAACCTGAAGTGGATGTATCAATCTCAATAACTCCTCCGTTGAACGAAACAGACTACAACGCCATGGAGTTCTCGCTGTGGAAACAATTTGGCAGACAGGTCCTCATCAAAAGCAACATAAACAACTGGTTGAGGTGTGATCCAGGAAACGGAAGTTTGGTTGATTGGAAGAGCGGGACTGTAAACTGTCAAATTGTTAAGCAGGTCACTGAAACGTGCAAGTATAGACCTGCTCCTTCCAGGTTTGTCGCTCCGGGTAAATATGGACCGAAGTTTAAGACGACGGATAGCATGTACTACTATTTTGACGGTTGCACCAGAGATAACTGGCCCACACATGATCCTTGCGGAAGAAACCAGGGAAATCATGTGAAGAACGTTGTTAATCCACACGGGAACATTTTCATTCGAAAACCTAGCAGTTTACTTGGTACAGACGGTTCTTAAATTACATAGTAGAAATATACTCACTTGCAAGCCAAATCAAATGGAAGAGTTTGATATGAAGCGCGACTACCAAGAATAATTCTAGCCATGATCAAAGCAGTAGATAATGACAAAGAGAAAAACAAAATAAGAAGAATCTTGACTTATTGACTTTGTGCTTTTGCCGTGAAGGAGAATAAAAATAGATTAACCAGAACAAAAATATATATTGCATTGCAAAACAACATTTTACCCAAAATGAGGAGCATGCATTAAACTAATGATCCTTGGTATAAAGGTGTTTTAATTTTCTCTTTACACAAAGAGAATGAATATTCCAAATAGTACTGGTAAATTTACTCAGGATCAAACAATTAAACTTGGGCAAGGAAATAAAATTATCAACGTTAGTGTCATCGTTTTCGAAAAGCTCATTTTTCAAAATGTCGAAAAAGCTGTGGAAACACTCGCCTGCGGCTCGTGTCCCCAAGCATTTCTCGTTCTCCCAAACTTCCACTTGTGTTTCTATAACTCGATAGAAACACGGTATACGTTTTTTTATTTCTTAAGTAGAACATAAAGCTGCCTTTTCAAATTTCTCCGGCGTAGAGTGAACGGAGCCTAAGTTCAACCTAACGAGTAACAGAACTTGCATTCAAAGTGTGATTGTCCCATTAAGTGGTAATTTTTATTTCAGAGAATCTTTGCACAAGCAAAACCAAAACTCGTTAACGAAAAAGGCGAAATGACCTGATATCGTTAAAATGTCCTGCGGTAAGGTGTAATCACTAAACGTCATGTAATACTTCTTTATCTCCAATCGTTTATATCTTAATTTAATCTATGAAAAATTGGAGGGTTACAGAAGCTTGATCAGTAAAGTATAAAATTAGTACTTCTGGTGTGTATCGGGCAACCAAAAATGCAATAAAACTATTGTGCAAACATGGTAATTACTAAGCCGGAAGATATAGTAATTTTTTTTTTGCTATGTAGAGTCACTTATATAAGATAGGATTACGGGAAACTATTACATTCACTTAAGTCATAATCCGCAACTGAAGTGATTTCTACTTTCAGACTGTTTCAATCACAGCGTTTTGTCGATGAAGTATAATTTTCGGAACTGCTTGCCTCGCGTAGCGGCAATCACATGGAGCTGGCTTTATCTCCGAAATCTGAACATCTTGCAATGAGCGACTCGGACTTACAACTCCATTGCTCTTTGCAATTGGTGGACCATCGGTTACTTCAAACCCGCAGTGTGGAAGTGGAAGTGGTAGACTATCCGGTCGGCGGATTGTTTCTGTTGCTCTGACTGTGGGACTCTCGGGTGATGGTATCACAAAGTACATCCCATATCTTTGGACAACATCATTTGCCACCGTTTGAATGCGAGCATCAAACCTTTTGATCTTTGCGTTCTGAAATGAGTTCTCTACGTTCTCTTTGGCGTTTTGCTTTGCACACTCTTTAGCCATAGTGTGGAACTCTTTTATTGCCGTCTCGGTCTCGATGTAGAGATAGTATTCCAAACTCGGCATTTTAAGTTCCTTTCTTTTTCGAAGACATCGACGAATGCAAATAGAGGTGAAGAGAATGCACACCGCCATCAGCATCAGAGACCAGCCCATTAGTTGACTCTGGGTTTTGTAACTTTCCTCGACCTCTCTTGAGCGGAAGTCTGGAGCACCATGGCATTTATCAGTTGCATTGCCCACTGCAGCCTCACCGTCGAAAGGAGGACCGAAATAAGCGCAAGTGTAATACTGCTGTTGTAGAAAGGATATTACGAGCCACGCCACGGGGGCAATACCTGCATTTATGAAAATATACGGCGTAGCAAGAAATGCTTTTAGAAACCGACGGCCTGGTGATTGTGTCATGTTTTTCTTCTTGATTTTTGCCAGTTTCCACAGGTCTCTGTCCACCAGGATCCCGGCGAGAAACAGCAGCAAAGCCGGTGCCCATAGAAATGCCAATCCATAAGGGAAGTGTCCTTCACACGGGCAGTTGAACACAACGCTTTGAATCAGTTCTTCTAAACCTACTGTCAAAACTGCCATGGATCCATACAACAAGGATCGCTTGGTGTTTCTGAATAACACTGATGCGCTTGAAAGTAAGGCGTTCATGTTTCGACGGCTGAACAGCAAACTTATGATGGAAATACGAGCGATGGCAGCTTATGACGTATGAAGGTGGATGAATTTCCAAACGGAAGTTTTGGGTCTCGATAGTAGGGATTTTTACAGAGCAAAACAGACCGGAAATAAAGAAAAAAAATAACAAGCTCAGTCTCAAACGATCTGAGTTTGAAGTGGAAAATTTACATTAGATTTTGTCCTCGAATCGTAAGGAGCTAGTATTCAATGGATCCTTCACTTCAAGTGGGTTTAAGAAATTATTGTATTTTCTTCACGAGTAATCACATTCACTATAGAAATTTGGCATTTTTCACTCTTCAATGCAGCTCTCTTTTTTTGTTAATTTATTTATCTATTTATTCATTTATTTATTTATTTATTTATTTATTTATTTATTTATTTCAATTACGTTGTTCATTCTCAAACGCATCTCAGTAGAAATGATCCGCAAAACTTGCCACGGAAAATATGAGTTGTAAACCGAGAGTAGGTAATAGATAATCAGTTAGGTATTATATGTCAATAAACCGTTTAAACAACCTCGAAACACAAGGTTCGCTTTTTGTTTCTAAACGGACATCCATGTCTTATACACCTAACCTTGGTGGATTCTTTTTAAGGCAGTTGACGAATTCACGCACCGGAAGTCGATTTGTGCGTTATCAATTAACCTTCATCGTTCTTAAAGCATGAAAGGGGTAAACTTCCGGAAGTCGAGTGCCATAGACAGTGACACCATGGACCTTCGTCGTTATTGAGACTGAAACAAGTGGTATTAAATGTCGACGAATCGATATGATTCGCGCGGGGCCATTGAACTCGTCGTTTTCTAAATCGACCTGGCTCATCGGAAGTCGAATCCGGCCAGGGAATAAAGGCCCAACTCTCCATTCAATCCATTTCACCGGATCGGAAGTCCTTTCTCTGCTGAATGACTTTATTCCTAGAGAGAAAACCGAATATTCTCTCGGGTCTTGAAGCCATGAGGAAACTGTGTGTAGTAAGATCTGAAAATCGTGTTGTAGTGTACATTGTATGCTAGCGACTTCGACACATTAATAAAGTTCTTATCTTATCTTATCTTATCAGTTGGCCGGTTTTATGACGGATCTCTTTGGTTTCGTACCGCGTGCTGGTAGATTAAAATGTCGAGCATAAGTTTCGATCCAATGAGAGTGATGAAGCGAACTCATGCGTAGCATTTTAAACCCAATAAATTTTGACAAGAAATCAACGCCGCGTACATCTACACGCTGCACAACTATATATCGATCTTGATATTTGCAGAAAGCTTAGAACACAAACTGCGAACTGGGAAAGTAAACGAGAAATGATAGTTAGCCCATTAAGGTCCATTAACGAAGCCGAGACGCTGTGTTATATTGAATGGAAGCCACTTAATGATTTTTTTGTTCGTTTGTTTTTTTTTATGCAAATATGAAGTCAAATCTATGGGTCACTTGTGGAGTTTCGTATTAATTATAATACAGTTATGGATACTTCAAGTTATGTTGCTGCAAAAGACAGTGCTAACTGACCACCCAATTTTCTGTACAAAATAAAACTCAATAACTGATTTACTGAGTTACCTTATATTTTCCTTCATTTTGTGATTAATAGATTGATCGATTTCTAGGTAACAGTCTGTGTGTTGCTTCATTTATTTACTTAATTTATTCGGCATGTGATAAAGAAGAAATTCAGTTTATTTTTATATTATTGGAAAATGCTTGATCTTGTTCCCTATCAACTTCTTCTCTAACAAATTTCAGCAAATATGTTTTAGTGTATTATACATTTCTTTTTTACTCCTAATTATTTTCTTTCAATGGATTGACTTTCACGATTAGCTCAACCGCTGTTATGCTTAAAGCTGCTAACGGCCAACATCAAACCAACCATACTTACTTTATTTACAACTCAACTAACCTATATAATATATTTGTCCCTAAAATGCAAGAAAAGAGCTATTATATTGTTTTTTTGGTTTTTTTTAGTCTGAGACGAGGAACTCCTTTGCTCTCTGCTTTCTGCGAACGATACGCAAAGGGGTATATTGGAAAAATATCTCAATTTTGAAATATATATAAAGAAAAGCAAAAAAAAAAAAATAATAATTATAATGGTAAAATAGTTCGACACTATATATTTACCATTGCATTGGTCCTGCAATACAGCCAGTTTGCTTCACGAATAGGTACAGAAAAACTGCGCATTCACAAATATTTTATATGATTATGGTCAGTTTGGATATGGTCAGTCAGTTTGTCAGTATTCGGAGAATTTATAATAGAAGTGTGTTCGTCTGTGCGATAACGTATGGTCGCTGGCCTGTTCAAGAAGGCTTCACTTTGTTGTTATAACAAATTTCGATTCAGTCCTGCATATTTGAACTACGTAGAAAGATGTAACGAAAAAATCAGGCTTGAACAGGTATATCACGAACTCATAACTTACCAGCTCCCAGCTAACTTGATGGCTCAGTTGGTAGAACAATGTACCGGCCGGTATCGCAGCAGTCTTAAGCTTTGTAGATGTGATGATCATTCGATATCCTTTGACCTTTCTTCGCAGTTCAACTGCAAATGATCTTTTATATATCCACTACCTTTTCTACCATCTAGCCATAGGGGTATGTCTATATTACGAACTCACAACGAGACCAATGCCCAATTGGCTTGATAGCCTAGTTGATAGAGCACTGCACCGATATTGCAAGGATTTTGAGTTCGTATCCGTCTAGGCCTGGATTTTTTTTTTTTTTTTTTTTTTCAGTTTCGGAAAGAGATTTACGGTTAAGATAAGATATGGAGATACGTAATTAAGAAACTTGCCACGAAAAAAAAAATCATTTCTAAGTATTCGTGTACAACTGTTCTCGCTTACTAAGACTTTATATTTTAATCGAACAAATATTCATGTATATTGATAATAAAATTATTTACTGCAATTACGCATGTTACCCTAACCAACAAATTAGATCTAACCACGCAAGTAAATCAAACCAGATGTAGAGTGGAAGATGACCGCAAGCAAGTCGGAGTGAAAGCTACATGTAACCGCGAGCAAACAGGAGTGACGCACCGCAAGCAAACTAGATTGAAAACTAACCACGACGAACAACAGCAAAAACCAATGTAAGTAGAAGTGTAAACTAGTCGATTACAGCTCGAAATTTAGACTCCTGATCCCGACTCGAGTCCCGGACTCAAAACCCTAACTTGGGAATCTAATTTGAAATCCACTGCTCAAAGTTCTGACTCAAAGAATGAAAATCCTCACCAAAATACCAGCTGTCATTTCGTCTAAGTGCCTCGTTTCTGCTGACTCGCTTTAATTTCCTCAGTGAAAATGGTCCATATAAAAATATTGAAAACGGAAAGTAGGTTATATTTTAAATTTTAGGAATAGGAGATTTTCATCGTAAGTTAAACGTAATTACGGTTGAAAATGGTTTTTCGAAACATTTTATGCCATTTGAGAGAGATTTCCAACGAGTGACGAAGCACATTAGGTTTTATTGAGGTTTTAAGAGATGAAAAGTGCCGGGACTAACACTGAAACAATTATTTTATTTATGTCATTGTTTTGATATTCGTCCTCTAAATGCGGAAATACATTAAAAGTTTGGGAAAAAAAATCGTAAAGTGCACAATATAAAGTCATTACGAATTAAGAAAAATCCAGTAAAACTGGTTTATTGCGGAAGTGCAAATTCATCAAACCAATTGACACAGCTACCAAGAGATTGCTTCCCCTCAGTTGAGCTTGACATCGCCACAAAAACATATCACTTGACAAATAGGAGAATAGTAAGTAGTTACTAGTAGCAATGACATCACCCTTTATAAGTATTGCGAACTCCTTTTGTTTTTCTTTGTTCTAGAGTCTTATTACGTTTGCTGTTTGACTCTTATTTTATTTTTCATTTTCTTTTTCCTTGGTAGATGTTGAGCGCAGTTCTTGCCATATTGTCATTCACAACAATGCTCAAAACAGAGGAGTTTGGCGTTTTCTTTGAAATCGAAGAAGACTCTTTCTTCGTAGATGAAGATGCTTTTTGGATTCGAAGGGTCGACTCGTTGTTTTCCTGTTCCCAGATGTGTGCAAGGAAGGCCGTTTGTAAAAGTGCAAATTATATCACGGGTGGAGAGACCTGTTCACTACACAGAGAAACAAGAAAGATGTATCCGGACAGGCTTTTAAAACAAAAAGGTTCTTCCTACGTAGAAAAGGTGTGTCAGTCAGGAACAAAGAAGACTTTATATTAATTGCTTTTTCCAGGGGTTGCAGCAGGGGAGAAAATACTTATAATTAGTATTGGTAATCGTATGAATGCAGTACAATTAAGCATTTACATTACTAGTGATATTTGAAAATTCCCTGAAAATTGCACGAGCAGTTTAGGCGAGTGAAATTTAAAAGAACTTTCAAATATCACAAGTAATGTAAATCCTCAATTGCTCGAGCTTTCATACGATTCTCATTTACTATATGACCGGCTGAGAAAATTGCGAACACGCTTGTCAATTGGACTGTAGTGCACAGCAAATTAACAATTAGCGATAAATTGGCCTGCTCTTAGCCAATCACAAAGCAGTAGTTTTCTCAGCCATATAATAAAGGGTATAAGCATGCAAAGAAATGATATACCAACCTGATTAAACGGTCTGCAACCCTTAAGTGGTCTAACGTTAACCAAAAGCATAAGAATTAATTACATTTTCTACTAAGGTGCTCAGGTCAGCTCTAAATAAAAAAAGGTTAATTGTTTAAATGTTTATTTAGGTCTAGACTATAAGAGCTACGGTGCTTTTTTTGTTTTTTTGTTTTTTGTTTTGTTTTGTTTTGTTTTGTTTTTTTCGCGTTCGTTCATTCGTTTGTGTGTTTTTCAAATTCATTAGTCAGATGATCAATCAGCCAGTCACTCAGGCAGCCGGTCAGCTGGTTGTTCCCTGAGGCGGTCGGTCAGCCGGTGGAGCTGTAAGTCAGCTAATCGGTAACTCACGTGTATTTTTTTCTTTTCAGGTTGTTTCAGCAGAACCTCCGGCATCCTATGGTTTTCAGAACGACTCTGACGAAATTCCTACTTCACAGGGTAAGCTCTAGCTAAACGTATTTCTTATATCTCCTCAATTTGTGGTGAGTTCTGCAAACCACTCTTATAGATTTCATTTTCTGTAAGGAGTCTGAGGAGGTTAGGTAAATACGAATGCAATCGCTTACGGAATGGTTACTGAAAAGAGCAAACTGTAACCACTGATTCCTACATAAACAGCAGTTATTAAGTAAAACTCCGATCCTACACTGCAGGAGAAATCTAACCCTTCCGCTAGAATTCGTGAAAAACACTCTTGTTAAAGTCTTGGTCTCTTCAGGCATCTAGATAAAGTGTACACCACATAAACCTTTGTTACTGCATAAATGACATACGTCACTGCATTCTCTCTATAGATACAACTCAACCACCCGTCCTTAGTTCGTGCTGGTTACTTAGCTATTGGAATCCACAATTGTCTTCGGGTGTTTATTGGATAGATCCAGGCTATGAATCTGAGAACGACGCTTTCCAGGCTTACTGTGACATGGACACTGACGGAGGAGGATGGACTCTAGTGTGGAGCTATACATTCGCTAATTATAGTCACTTCACAGATAAATCAAACGCAGTTACTCCCAGACCCAACTGGCCAGCTACCCTGGGAGTAGATGTTCCCATCTCGACAACTACTCCACTGAGTGAAACAGACTACAACGCCATGGACTTCTCGCGTTGGAAACAAATTGGCTCAGAGATACTGATCAAAAGCAACATTGACAACTGGTGGGCTTGCTATTCGTTGGGTGGAAGCTTGGTTGATTGGCGACAAGGAAATGCCGTCTGCGTGGTGGTAGGGAACGTAACTGGCACGTGTCTCTATGAAGGTACCCGCATGCTTACCATTGCGCCGAGCGAAACCTGTGGACCAAAATTCATAGCAGAAGGCCTTTTCTATCATTTTGATGGTTGTCTAAAGAATTTTTGGCCCATCCATGATCCATGTGGATTAAGCCAGGAAAACAACTTGAAAAATGTGATTAATCCACATGGAAGTATTTTCGTTCGCTAGTTAAGAACATATGTATATTTATACCATGCTATAGAAAATAAGCTAATCAGAACGCGGGAAAACCGTTGTATATTCGACATTATTGCATCCAACCCGGCTTCCCAGTATGCGAAGCCCGTATGACGCATGGATTGTGTTGGCCAATGTATATTCTATGCAGTATGTAGTATGTAGCATGGAATGTCCCGCTTGTCGCTTTTATTCTCTTGATATACATATTTGCCTAAGGGCCCGTTTGGGTGCTGAAAAATGTCAAATGAAACGTTGAATAATTATCCATGGTATACCAATCAAAACGTT
This sequence comes from Orbicella faveolata, assembly GCF_042242905.1. Classification (NCBI taxonomy): domain Eukaryota; kingdom Metazoa; phylum Cnidaria; class Anthozoa; order Scleractinia; family Merulinidae; genus Orbicella; species Orbicella faveolata. Next base: position 8,803,129 of record NW_028301578.1, on the reverse strand, counting down.
TCATGACCGATATATATGTAATACACTATCATATCGTATCATATCATATCATATCATATCATATCATATCATATCATATCATATCATATCATATCATATCATATCATATCATATCATATCATATCTTATCTTATAATAAGGTTTCCATATAACGCGCGCTCTGATTGGCTGAAACAGGGTGCTTTATCAGAGCACGGGTTGATGACGGTAAGTTGGCTTCCAAATTTTTGCTTCGGAAATTTGACAAATTTGACCCAAATTAAACATCCCCTGTGACTCAGACAAACGCATTGGAAACGAACTATTTGTCTGCAGTAAATATGGCTCACAGATACCATTGTTAGCAACAATAGTGTTAAAACTGTACTAAAATAACAAGTTTTGCTAGATTCCCGCCCAGAAAACACGTAGCGAAATAAACAAATTCTCAGCCTAAACAGACATTATATTTGTTACGAAGGCAGAAATTATACTTAAGAAGTAAAACAATGATAGAAAACAGCAATTGAACTGTCTCTGTTCATGATGAGAAGCTTTATTTTAGTAAAAATGTTCAACTGCTCAAATAGCACTTACATGCAGTGTAGTAACGCTCGTTACATGCAGCTCGTTCTCCGGTCATCTCAGCGAAGTGAACGACGAGTGGTCAGTTCAAAGCTTGCTCTGATATTCTCTTCTGTGCTCGGAGTAGAACCAGTGGGAACAGTTTAGTCTTTCTAACTTTTACGCTAGTTCGGGCAATCTTGCTGCATGCGGCTACAAGCCGTAAATAACTGTAGCTCCTTTCAAATTCAACTCGGCATTTCGCATTTTCATGATCATCCGCAAGCTTTGAGCTCCTCGTTTCGTAATTTCCACTGGAAAAGTGCACGTTTCCATTGGCCAAAATACGACCGGATTCCTCTGGACTATAAACCTTTACCTACCTTTAGATCCGTATTTAAAATTAAATAAAAAGCGAATTTTGAAGGCATCGTTCTTCTCTGGAAAGCCGCTCAAACTACTGGAAACTGAAAGCTTCGCTGAAGTCCAGTTTGTGATTGACAGCTGTCGCTTCGTTAGCCAATCAAATTATTTGAACAGTTCTAACAAGGATTGTGATTGGTTTATTTTAGCGTGCTTTATCAGAGAACAGTGCATGGCTGATGCCATTTTTACTCGTTTGGAAAATAAAGTTTGGTTTGAAAATTCAGCCGAATGCGTGGGGAAATTATTTGATTCTTTATCATAAAACAAATAAAGAAACCTCGACTGTGCTCTGTTTTGTTTTAAAGCACTTAGGAAGCGGTAGAGCACTCAAGAAGTAGGGAAAAACATTCGACTACGTCTCATGTTTTCGCCTACACTTCTTTCGTGCTCTACCGCTTTCTGTGTGCTTTACAACAGAACAGAGCACAGTCGAGGCTTCTTTATTTGCTAAATATCATATCATATCATATCATATCATATCATATCATATCATATCATATCATATCATGACATGTCATGTCATGTCATGTCATCTCATATCATATCATATATCATATTATCATATCATATCATGTCATATCATATCATATATTCGGGTTAGGCATGTAAGGAAGGATAAGTAGCACTAACAGTAGCAACACAACATAAAGTAGTTCTAAAGAATTACGTTTAAAGGATTTTATGTAAAAACTTGGAACGAAAAATATCGTATTGAAGAATTTTACGCCAATAGGGAAATAAAACCTCAAGTAAGTCCAGATAGGTTATAAGTAAGTTATGGCATAATAAGGTTACGACTAGCACGGTTAATAACAACAACTCAATTTGAGTAGAATTCGTCAAGTGTTTTTGTTTATTTTGTATTATTTCATTTTATATTATTTTATTTTGTTTTATTTTATTTCATTTTATTTTATTTTATTTTATTTTTGAGTGAGTATGCCCATGTGTATTTTATTATCATCATCACACCACCACTACCACCATCATCATCATCATCATCATTATCGTCATCATCATCATCATCACCATTATCATCATTTAGTATAGGTAATCATACCGTTTCGAGTTCAATTTGGAATTAATTTGCACGAGTGAGTTTTTCAAAAAGCTGAAGTCGTACGGGTGAAGTCGTATGAGTGCAACTTCAGCATTTTGAAAAACTCGCAAGTGCAAATTAATTCCAAATTAAACGAGAAAAACTGTATGATTACTTATCAATAATATTTACATGAAAAAAGTCGCGTGTAAGAAGTGTCGGAAGATCTTTCTTGAAGCCATTTTTTCTCATTCGAAAAACACATTTTTCAAAGTTTCTATACAAAATTTCATCATTTTACGTGATATCAATGCCTTAGAAAATCTCCTATTGTCGTTCAGGCCAGTCATAATCCAGAATTACGATGTGTAATTTGCACTGGTGCTACACTTTTTGCATTTGTGTTACACTTGAACTGCACTGCTCTCAGCCAATCAGAATCGAGTGATGTTTTTCATGCATATTATTAATACTATAATTTAGTGTCAAAAAAGAAAAAGTAGAAGGCAGTGCAAATTAAAACTGTAACACAATATAAAGTTGTTTAATGCAATTTACTTCTAATGAAGTGTAAGGTATTGTAATGTAGTTAAATGCAGTTAAATGTAGTATGATATGAGTCCCGTGTTACTTGCAATAAAGTGTGTATCAAAAAATAATGTTGTCGAGGAAAAGGTTGTTGTTATTCATCGTGGTAGATGCAATAATAAAGTGTATTATGGTTTGTCCACGATGTAGTCACTTGAGATGTAGATCGCGACGTTTCGACTGCTTACTGCTAGTCTTCTTCAGGCGATAAGGTCGACTGATTGCACGGTATCATTTATATCACAAAGGTCGGCTGTGATTGGTGCATTTCGATCCTCCTATTGTTCCATTATTCCGGCGAGTAGCTGTTCCCTCAGTGGTCCGCTGTTGTACCGTTCTCCTGTTGTTGTGTTTCTTGATCGTGGGTATCCATGCTTCAGGAATTTCAATTCCACTATCCCTGTTGAAGTTGTTAGGGTGAAGTCTTATGTGAATAGCTTCCTTGACCCTACGTGTGTACCAGTGAGGATCTCGATCAATAAACTTGACCTCATTCCAGATAGGATAGTGGCCGGTCTCGTGGGTGTGTTCAGAAACGGCGGAGGTCTGGGTTCGGGCGAGTCGTATATCCCTGTCGTGTTCTTTGATCCTCTCCTGCATAGATCTCCCTGTTTCCCCGATGTAGACTTTGCCGCACTCACAGGGAATCCTGTAGACAACACCATCTTGTTTAGCCGGGTTGACGGTGTCCTTTGGTCGCACTAAGTGTGACCGAAGTGTCGTGTCGGACTTAAAGACGGTGCGAATGCCTTGTTGTTCTAGGCAGCGGCGGAGAGACTCCGAAACTCCTTGGACATAAGGTAAAACGGCGGTGGATTTAAATTCCGCGACAGGCTCTCTTCTTGGGGTTGTTCGTGCCTTTGTGATCTTCTGTACAAAAGAGGAGGGATATCCGTTAGAAACAAGTACAGATGACAGATGTTTCTTCTCTCCAGCGATTAGTGATGGTTTGGTGACGAGACGTTTAGCCCGGTCGTACAGACACTTCACAATACCGCGCTTTACTGAGCGAGGGTGGTGTGAATCATACGCTAGGTACTGATCAGTATGTGTTGGTTTCCTGTAGACACTGGTGGTAAGGCGGCCAACAGGTTCTCTGTAAACTGACGTTTCGAGAAAGGCGATCTTGTTGTTGTTCTCGATCTCCATGGTGAAACGGATTGATGGTTGTTGACTGTTCAGGTGTTGCAGGAAGACGTCAACTCTATCCCGATCCAGGATGGTGAAAGTATCATCTACGTAGCGTTTCCAGATCTTAGGCTTGCAAGGTGCGGACTCTATTGCTTGTTCTTCAAATATCTCCATGTAGAGATTAGCAATAACCGCGGATACAGGGCTCCCCATGGCTGTGCCGTCTCGTTGTTCGTAAATCGATCCGATGTACCGGAAGTACGTAGATCTTAATACGAAATTCAAGAGGTCCGCGATTTGAACTGGTGTAAGTGTCGTGCGGTCAGCCAGGCCTGCGTCGTTCTCTATTTTCTGTAGCGCGGCTTGTACGGTGCCCTCGATCGGTACGTTGGTAAGCAGTGACTCTACGTCGAAAGACACCATGATCTCGTGGTCCTGGATCTCTTCACTGGCGATGGTGGAGGCGAAGTCAGTTGAGTTCTTCACTGTGAAGTTCGAGTTACCTGCAAGAGGAGATAATACGTTAGCCAAGAAAGCAGACAGGTCGTATGCAAAGGTGTTGACACACGACACAATTGGCCTAAGCGGTGTGTCGGCCTTGTGGATCTTCGGCAAACCATAGATCCTAGGTGGTTGTTTGTGTCGAGGTCTGATCTTATTATAAACCGCCTCTGATATGTGTCTACTCCGTTTCAGGGTTAGCAGCTTCTCAGATAGCTTCCGGGTCAAGCGGTCTGTCGGATCTTTGTTGAGCAGCTGGTACGGTCCGGAATCAATTAGCGCTGACATTTTTGCATGGTATGTGTCAGCGTCCAGGATTACGCTAGCGCGTCCTTTGTCGGCCGGAAGGACCATGATTGAGTTATCCTCTTTTAAGCTTTTAAGAGCCTCCTGCTGTTCCTTCGTGATATTGGGCGTGGGTGGTTGTGCCTGTTGAAGAATGGTGTTGACGGATCTCCTGACTGTGTCTGCTCGCTCCGCATCTAGTGGCCTGACTGCTGACTCAATTTTGGCGATGATCTCGGTGGCTGGGACGCTCGTAGGAGTCACGGCGAAATTGGTTGAGAGCCCGTCGCGGAATTTAAATCCACCGCCGTTTTACCTTATGTCCAAGGAGTTTCGGAGTCTCTCCGCCGCTGCCTAGAACAACAAGGCATTCGCACCGTCTTTAAGTCCGACACGACACTTCGGTCACACTTAGTGCGACCAAAGGACACCGTCAACCCGGCTAAACAAGATGGTGTTGTCTACAGGATTCCCTGTGAGTGCGGCAAAGTCTACATCGGGGAAACAGGGAGATCTATGCAGGAGAGGATCAAAGAACACGACAGGGATATACGACTCGCCCGAACCCAGACCTCCGCCGTTTCTGAACACACCCACGAGACCGGCCACTATCCTATCTGGAATGAGGTCAAGTTTTATTGATCGAGATCCTCACTGGTACACACGTAGGGTCAAGGAAGCTATTCACATAAGACTTCACCCTAACAACTTCAACAGGGATAGTGGAATTGAAATTCCTGAAGCATGGATACCCACGATCAAGAAACACAACAACAGGAGAACGTTACAACAGCGGACCACCGAGGGAACAGCTACTCGCCGGAATAATGGAACAATAGGAGGATCGAAATGCACCAATCACAGCCGACCTTTGTGATATAAATGATACCGTGCAATCAGTCGACCTTATCGCCTGAAGAAGACTAGCAGTAAGCAGTCGAAACGTCGCGATCTACATCTCAAGTGACTACATCGTGAGACAAACGATAATACACTTTATTAAAAATAATGTTAATTATGATAAACTAAAATAAAGCAATCTGCATTTGAGAGTCGGAAAAAAATAAATAAAAAATAAACGTAAATTGCTCGCTCATGTTTTGCCGCGCTCAGCTACACATGATTGCTTAAAGTTTTGATTAGTTCAATGGGTTGAGCCCTGTGTCCGTTTTGATATACCATAGTGATTCTTTTTTTTTTTTTTTTGTGATTTTAGTTTCACGATGCATAATTAAATCACAAATCACAGCACGCATACTAACTGAGAGATATAACAAATCATCAATCAGGTCTTGATTCAGTAACTCATGAGTGACAATCGCAGAATGTCGGAATAAAATGATATTCTTCGCTAAAAGTTTGACGCTAAATACTTCTGACTAATGATTTTTATTGGACTTTACGAGATCAATTTCTCCAATTTGCGTGTAGATTCCAATTTTAACTAAACTGGATATTGATAACAGTGTAAAAGACTATCACAAAGATGTCCGTGTCAATAAAATGCCGAGTTTCTGGAATTTGTACAAGGTATTTTTCAGGCTCACCTAAAGTTGCCCGAAATTTCGGTCAATTTAAACTCGAATTTTAAACTCCTTGAGAGGCCAAAGTCATGATGTGGAGATACATTTCGAAAAAAACACACGAACGCCTACCTCGGTAAATGTCGTGGTTTTCAATCTTATCGGATAGCTTTTATACTGTGTAAAGGTGAAGGTAAGGGCCGATCTCGGTATTTTGGTCCTGCCCGGCTTTCTCTGACTATGACACTTCATAGCCTTTCTATTATTGCTTGCCTTTGTTTCATAACGAATCCCACTCAAATATGTCCACTCGTCAAAATTTGGTTTGAAGAGTTATAAATCACGATTAGGACAGGTAGCGACACCATTGTTATCATGACCAGACGGTTCGGCAGACAGTTCGATGTTCGCTTCTTACAGTTGTCTTTAAGCGGCTTACTCCTCCCTGCAGCGGGACAAAGCCCTCAAGTAAATAAGCAAGTAACAGACTTTGTTTTATGAGGGTGACACGCAACAGTAACTAACATTACTGATGAAGTTGTGGTCCTACGTCTTCGGCGTAATTTCGCAACAATGTCGTCTGTTCGTATCTGGAGCTTGCACGTGAGACGGTTCATTCATTCGAGAAGACTTCTTGCTCTATCCACGTGCGCCATAAGCCTTCTGTTTATAGCATCTTTTACTCACGAACTCGGCTACATTTGGAAAACATGGCGCTATCCTATGGTGACAGAACAGTAAGTTAACATTATGTTTTTCATCTTAATCAAAAAGTCTTTCTCATTTTTTTGGTGTCTTAGGCCCCGTCCACAAGCATTCGGATATTCTTGAATCCGCAACTTTTTCTTTCCGGGTACTGCTTTTGTCCACACGCATCCGGCGAATTCGGCAGCGGAGCCGGATATTTTTGAATCCACTCTCCACAGTGGAAAAAATAAATCCGCAACGAATCCGATGACGTGTGGATGGTAAATCCGGATATTTTCAAATCCGACGACGTAGCAAAATCGTATCCAGTCTCTTACCGAACAATAAACCAATATGGCGGAAAAACGTGTAGGCCTAGTTTCTCTAGGGTGAATCTGGATACCATCGGATGCGTGTGGACAGGCGAATTCGATTTGAATACGCTACTTGTGAAGAGAGAAATTTTTGAATTCGGAAAGAAAAAGTTGCGGATTCAAAAATATCCGGATACGTGTGGACAAATGCATAACTAGATCGTTCAAATCGACTGAGAAATATCTGTTTTGCCTGGCTCGAACCCACTGAAAGCCTTCTTCGACTATGAGGTCAACTTTTCCCTCATCGTCAGTTAATCAGTGCAGGTGAAATAATTCTCATCTCTTGGTTATAAACCAAGAGCCCTAAGGCGATAAATATTCTCGCGTGCCTTCCGAAACCTACATGTACTTGTAATTTACAGCTAGCAGCTAATTATAAATTCAAAGATTTTAAGACAAGTACTACCCAATCAAATACAGTCTGTGACGTTTGTCTGGTTGTAGGAGAACGTTCCAGCCATGAGATGAAGACCTTTAACTGAATTATTTCCAATCGATCCAAAGCTGTACCTTAATTTTTATATCGAAATTATTGGTCGAACGAGATTAACTTGTTCTCTCATCCACATTAAGGAAATTGCTGTGCCGAAGTCATTAGTGTAACTGCGTTCGCAGAACGCAGATCATAATCTTGGGCGTCCTGTGCTTTCAATCTATTTTGACAGTTTTTCGTCGAACGTCTGCATTTTCAGCGCGATTTTGAAAGACGTTATATGTCATACGTTATATGCGTTGTAGCCTGAGCAGGTCTGAGCATATTAAACCGGGTATTTAAACACTACCTCCTGGTTTACAGTTTATTTTATACCTTTAAGAACTCGACTTTGAATCGCCTTGGCTTTGCGATGTTTACTGTAGGAACAGCTATATTTTATTAGCTGTAGTTTGATTGCATTTGTTGATTAGTTCCATTCGCGACAGATCCGGTCGAATATTGCATTTGTTTGTCTTGTTTGGAATCGGTGGAAAAGTACTCTGAAGGCTAGATTGTGGGATACCGAGCCACTCATTTACACCACATTTAATTTGAATGGTTTCTTTTGTTCCTATATGCTTCGTTGTTAGGAGTGATGAGGGATATGTTAATAAGTGGCCCAGTATTGCAAAATCGCTCCTTTGAATCAGTCGCACGGAGTTTGTTTACGATAAACGAGCACGCGATTGCAAATGTTTTCTTATATTTGTGCTTCCAGTCTAGAATAATGCACGTAAAAAAATATACCTTTACAACTTAGCTTTCACGCTTAAACAAATTACCAGTTAATGTGAAAATACTTAGTACGAAATAATGTCAGTATTATTATCAGATGTTTCAAAATTATTGACATTATTTCGTGCTAAATATTTTCACATTACCTGGTAATTTTTTTAAGCGTAAAAGCTAATTTGTAAAAGTATATACTTTCACGTACATTATTCTAAGCTAGAAGCACAAATATAGGCAAATATTTGCCATCGTGTCCTTGTTTATCGTCAGCAAACTCCGTGTAACTGATTCGAATATTTCCCCTGGTGAATAAAAGTATAGACAGTATTTTCACATTGTCGTTCCTTGATTCAGGCTCACTCTTATGGATCTTGCCTTAAGACTACTTTTCCGGCACCGATTCCAAACAATATTCGAGCGATCAATATTCGAGCGATCAATATTCGACCCGATAAAGACTGAGCAATCTGTCGCGACTGGACTAATCAACAAATGCAATTAAACTACAGCCAAAGAAATATAGCTGTTCGTGGTTAACATCCCAAAGCCAAGGCGATTCAAAGTCGTGTTCCCGAATATATAAAATAAGCTTTGAACTACGCGGTTGTCTCTAGCTTTAGAATGCTCAGACTTGCTCCGACTTCAACGAAAACCACAAGATGCGCGATGGTCTTTTCCACATATGACTATGACATATGACATCATTCAAAATGGCGCAGAAAATACAGAAATTCGACGAAAAACTCTCAAAAGAAATCACCCTTAACACCACAGGACACCCAAGATTAAGAACTGTGTTCTAGGAACGCAAAAATAAACGGCACGTAATGCATGCAGAAGCACTGACATTTAACTACCGTTTCTAAAACTCTGGCTAGAAAATTGGAAAATCAGTAAACCGGCAAACGAACGGACGCTTCAACGTAACTAGAAGTAACTGAAGGTGCAACCCGAGTGTGGAGTAAGGGGAATTGAAGAGAATGAAAAAGCATGAGAATATAATGCAGATTTAGATTTAGATTTTCAGGCGCGGTTCTTTTCAATGATTTACTCACATCAGTAAAAGAAACCACGTGGCTTTCCATTTTTAAGAATTCTCTTAGTTCTCATTTTAGCCCTTAGTTTTACACCAATATAATACTTAGATATACTTTGATTGTTCTCTTTTATTGTATTGATCTAGAAAAATTGTACCTCATAGATATGTAATTTCCTTCTGATAATAATTTTTAAACTCCTTGTACATAACTTTGCGGTAATTTTTAAATTCTGAATTTTTTATCATGTAGTCTTAATTTTACGAAGGGCCCCTTTTGATACCAGCCTATTACTGATGGGGCTACCCTGCCTAAATGAAGATGACTTGACTTGACTTGACTTAAGGAGTGGCGGGACTGAACAAAATCAGTTATGTTGTTTCTGTTGACGCTGACTGTAAGTGTAGGTAATCATACGGTTTTGAGTTCAATTTGGAATTAATTTGTACAAGTGAGTTTTTCAAAAAGCCGAAATTGCAGGAGCCGCTTCGGCGACTGCAATTTCAGCTTTTTGAAAAACTCACAAGTGCAAATTATTTCCAAATTGAAAGAGAAAAACTGTATGACTATTTATTGATAGTATAAACATAAAAAAAATTTGCGTGGAGAAAGTGTCAGAATATCTTTTTTGAAGCCATTTTTTCCATTCCAGAAAACTTTTTTCCAAGTTTCCGCTCAAAATTGTCCTCATCATTTTTCGTGATATCATTGGCTTAGAAAATTCCCTATTGTCTTTCAGCCAATCATAATCCAGAATTACGATGTGAAATTTGCACTGGTATTACACGTTTTGCACTGTTGTTACACTTGAACTGCACTGCTCTCAGCCAATCAGAATTGAGTAATTTTTTCATGTATATTATTATTCAACGTTATAAATTCAACACCCCTAAATAGCACTAAAAGAAGTAATTTGTCTCCCCTAACTTTTGATTATTAGCTATTTAGCGATGTTTTCAGCTCTTAAGGCGGGACTTAACCTAAAATTCTGAAAGAAATTCGAAGTTTTGTTTTTTACGGAACTCGAATCTTAAGGTATTGAAGTTTTATTTTGACAAGTACTGTTACTGTAAGTTTAAAGCTCGTTTTCTCAAAACGAGTTATTTTCGCCTTCCAGAAAAGATATCTTGAGAAGGATTTATTCAATTGAGCTAAAATCTTCAGGATTTGTTGTTTTGAGTACGTTCTGTGGGATAAGCATAGGACTTTTTCATCCAGTGCATTCTGTCAAAGTTATGTATTGAAACGTATGCTAGATTTTCTGTATCAGATTTAACTGGTCATCATTTCACGTGTTTTTAACTTTTCAAAATCCCTATGGTTATCCCAGCAAGCTTTTTGTCTTCTTTTGAAAAGTGTAAAAATTATTCCTTTTGATCAGTTCTTGTAGTAGTTATCTTTTCTCAAGTAAGCCTTGGCATTCCTCATCAGGTGGCAGATTTAATCAGCCGGTGTCAGGTTACAATACAGTTATAGGGTACACAAATATTTTTTTTCATAATCTTTGCTCTTTAAGCTTTTTAAAAATGTATACTTTGCCATGGCTTGGAGTTAACTCTTAGCCACGAGAAAATGTTTGAAACATGGTGTGTTTTTAGGTTAAGTCCCGCCTTAATAAGGATCCATTCAGAAGAGTTTCAAGTGACGACCATAGGGGTAAAAAACACAATTCACAAGCAGCTAAAAGAAACATCGATAATTGGAGATGTTCCAATGTGCAATAAAGGGAAAGGTGACCATTGGTCCAGTAAATATTGTCAAACAAGTTGTTTCGGAAGGAGTTTTCTGTATTCAGTTCAATAGGCAAGCATGATTTCCACCAAAGTTTTATTCTTAAAAGACACAAAAATTCATTTCACCGAAACATATATATAAGGAAAAGCCACCGTTGTCTGGTTCTTGTTTGAATACAGCTGATATTTGTTTAACCTGTCTGCTTGGTTTCTGATCCAAAATATGGCCAAAAGGATGTTTGTGTATGTGCACAGCATTACAATGATCAAGAATTGAATGTTGTTTTGTTCAATCACTACTCGTTTAATGTAACATATTGGCATACTGCAACATAAATACAGTAAAAACGAGCTTGCAAGGAGCTACATGTTTTGAAGTCTGGAAAAATAGGTTCTTGTATTTTGGGGGTAATCATTGGCAGTTTAGGCTATGTGGATTTTTAATTAGGTTTTTAATTTCTATGAAGGAGATAAATGAGTTGAGTACTAGAAAATTAAATAAACATAGGTTTGAACCGTTTGGTCCTTGAACATACAGTAGTTACTCACAATTGTATTATTATTATTATTATTATTATTATTATTATTTGTGAATATAAATTTACAATCTCAAAGTCACACACCAAGGCTAAAATGTTTATCATAATTTAAGTGTAACCCAGATCTTACTTGGCTAAATAGCTTCTCATATTTTTGGGTATTAAAATGGCAAATGCCAACAGGTTCTTACACCAGTAGGTTCTTGCATGTGGGTTTTTTACTTTAATATTAATCTGCAAGGATGACCAACAGTCTTGGTCATCACTGTCTTGACTATAGTGAAACGTGTATTGCATATTGCATGCATGGTTTTTATTGCCTATAGTTGAAAACTCAAATGCTCTGATATCTATGCGAGAAGACCAATACACTATTATTAACCATTTCAGTGTTTTGCGAACAGAAAAGAAAAAGGGGTGAATTAATAATCAGATTACAAATCATGTATAATAAATTTGAATCATGAATGATAAAATTATCACTTTTAAACTAATAAACCGTTTAAATATATTTCATCACCTCATTAAATCACTTAATACTAGTTCTTACAGTTTTGAAGATATTGCATCATATCGTCTCTTTTATTTACAAAAATTCCAATAGTATAGCTATTCAATCTCCAGTGTGATAACCATGGATAGCTCATGAATAGCAATGACCTGTGGTTTTTGGAAGCAGAATTAAAACATTATAAACCATAAACTCTTCAACCAAGTTTATTTTCTTTTAACAGGCAACAAGAAACAGTAGCAAACACAAACAGCGGTGGAACAAGTGCAAACACGTGCTCTCCCATACAACACGTCCTCTTTCTCAAGACGCACAAAACAGGTTCCACCTCAATCGCCAATATCTTTTTCCGTTATGGTGACTCACGGAATCTTACCTTTGTGCTTGGTCAAGACACGCTGATTGGCTGGCCTCGTCGCTTTCAGGCGTCTTTTTCGTTGCCTTTAGAGAGACCTCGACCGCACTTTCTTTGCAGTCACACCAGGTACAATAAAAAACCGATGAATTATCTCTTTCCAAAGCCCACTGCCAAATACGTGACAATTCTCCGAAGTCCTGTGGATCAGTACGAGTCCGTTTTTAACTATATGGGGTTGGGCGATATTTATGGATTCGGCAGAGATCCCAGAAATACTTTAGAAACATTCCTTAGCACTGGTATCGAATTGGAAGACATTTTCAAAACAGCATCTACGCGCTTGGCCCGAAATCCCATGTCATTCGATTTAGGATTGGCCTACAAATTTTACCAGAATGTTACAGCTATCAATAACTACATCGCATTTTTGGATAAGGAGTTTGACTTGGTTATGATCACAGATTACTTCGATGAGTCAGTCGTGCTGCTAAAACGTTTGCTTTGCTGGGAATTAGATGATATTCTTTATTTTAAATCTAACGAGAGACAAGACAAAGAGAGAGCTGTGGGTTTGACTGACCAAGTTAAAGACAATATCAAGCGATGGAACGCAGCCGATGAGTTATTGTTCCAGTACTTTAACCAAACGTTTTGGCACAAAATAGAAAAGGAAGGTAAAGATTTTTATGATGACCTGGCAGCTTTTCGCCGGAGGAAAGAACAAATCAGTCGCTTATGCTTGACAAATGGAACAATTCTTCAACGGCATTACCGTGACAAGTACGTCAAGGCTGTTTCTTTAAAGCAGAACTTGAGGGCAGAAACAAGAGAGCAATGCAAAAGAATGACAAGAAGCGAAAATTTGTATCTAGCGTATTTAAGAACGAAACGATCGTTTGGCTCGTTTGCTCCTTTGTAATCCACTACGGAGCCAAACGGGCTACTAAATACATAGACGTGGAACTTAACGCATATATACCTGTAGATTATTGCTCATTCTTTCATTCACTGCCGAGCCAAACTAGCCACTGAATAGGTAGACATAGGACTTAACGCATATCATTAGATTATTCCCGGTTCTTTTCTTTTACTGCCGAACCAAGCGAGCCACTAAATATGCATGTATGCACCTTCAAAAGTGGCCCGGTATTGTGCATGCAGTTTTTAGCCACGATCAAAGACTGAAGCAAAAAGCCTCAGTCTTTTGCTTGCTTATTTTTTTTTTCTTTGTTTGTCTGTTTGGTAGTTAAGAATTGCTCCATGCTTAGCGTGCGTATATCGAGTTATGGATGCTTGCGGGAAGTTTAGAGAGCAGGAGAGAAGCGTAAGAGTTGCTCGAGGCGCAGCTAAGAGCAACTCTAGCTTCTTGAGTGCTCTCCAAACTTCCCAAGTATATCCATAACTCGACACTTGCACAGCTAAAACCATGAACCTTTTTTTTATAACATAGCGACAACAACAACTTGGGCGCTAAAACATGTTTTGTTTGTGGTTCACTTCAAAGTTCTCATTGCACGGTGACGGAAAACAAATTATCCCAATGCCTGGTTAAATACGCGCCAAAATCAGTGGAGCAATAATTAACGAAAACGCCTTGTCTGGTTTCTAAAATTGTCAATGCAGAATTTGCTTCTTCGATATAATTATTAAGAAAATGTATGCAAACAAAGTCAAAACACTCGAGTTTTAGTGAACATCTTAGCATTAGTGAACATCTTGGCAAAATTCAAAGGCTCGAAGTAGGGTTTGTATTATTCAGAATGATGCTCACTTTGCCGAAGCTTAGATAAAAGGAACTCGCATTTTAACTCCACGGAAAGTTTGCAGCTAAAATGAAACTGCACACGTCATGTTATAAACGCACGGCCGTGCGCTCATAGAGATTTCTACCATGAAGGCTTAACAGGAACTAGGAAGGACTTTGCTATAATTTACAATGTGTATTAGTTTAACTCGCTAAGTTAGTTCTGCTTTACTTTGTCTTTTCGTTTGATTGGGCCGCGCAAAGTTATTTGTTGTTCAAAGCCAGATTAAGCAAACCCAGTATAAGCGAGAATTATGTTTTTTAGTTCTGTAACTTTTGTGTAAGGTTGATTTCCGGCTTATATTGAGTGATCTCAAACTACACAAAACATGAGCAATGAAAAAACATTTCTAACGAAGGAAAATTAATACTTCGGTGAATTTTTAATCGTAGGTTAACAACCCGTCCCAGGGTGTTAATTTTTGTCATTTCGCACATTATTTTGTAAACTTCGACGATCTAAACCAGGTTTAATTTGATATCATTTGCATGAAACAGATAACAAAGCTTCCCTCTCGTAATTTGACTACATTTAACTATTTAAAGTTTTGATCGATTGTCACATTAAACTACAACAGTTGAAGAGAAAGGCTAATAATAAAGTGTATTATCGTTTGTCTCACGATGTAGTCACTTGAGATGTAGACCGCGACGTTTTGACTGCTTACTGCTAGTCTTCTTCAGGCACAAACAACCCCAAGAAGAGAGCCCGTCGCGGAATTTAAATCCACCACCGTTTTACCTTAGGTCCAAGGAGTTTCGGAGTCTCTCCGCCGCTGCCTAGAACAACAAGGCATTCGCACCGTCTTTAAGTCCGACACGACACTTCGGTCACACTTAGTGCGACCAAAGGACACCTTAACCCGGCTAAACAATATGATGTTGTCTACAGGACTCCCTGTGAGTGCGGCATAGTCTACATCGAGGAAACAGGGAGATCTACGCAGGAGAGGATCAAAGAACACGACCAGGATATAGGACTCGCCCAAACCCAGACCTCCGCCATTTCTAAACACACCCACGAGACCGGCCACTATCCTATCTCGAATGAGGTCAAGTTTATTGATCAAGATCCTCACTGGTACACACGTAGGATCAAGGAAGCTATTCACATAAGACTTCACGCTAAGAACATCAACAGGGATAGCGTAATTGACATTCCTGAAGCATGGATGCCCACGATCAAAAAAACACGGAGAACGGTACAACAGCGGACCACTGATGGAACAGCTGCTCGCCCGATGAATAACAACAACCCTTTCCTCGACAGAAAGGCTAAATACGTACATAACTGGGTTGGTGTGTGAACTGGAACTGACAAAAGTTAGAACTCAAACACTTATTATGTCAACAACTTGAAGTAAACTTTGACAATTAAAAAAAATTGTCTTGGATCTTATCAAAATGTTCAATGCATGCTACTTTCCTTAGCCCGAAATCTCAGCATTTTAAAATTTTTCTTGCACAAAATCACCTCCTCCCAAGACCCCCAATCTCTCCCTGAAATCAGAACTTCTACCTAAAATACAGCAGACTAACACAACATTCTTCCCAGCTTGAAAACACGGCTGCTGACACAGACCTCTGGTTCTGAGGCTGTCTTAGTTAAAACTGCAACAGTACTTAGTTGAGAACACAAAAAAATGGAGATTCTAGGTCATTTCAGACACCAATTTTGTGCATTTTAATTAAATAGCCTGTTATTTACAGGGCATGATTCAACCCTTCGACAGTTAGTTTGTAACAGAAAAACATTGATCAATAACCTAGGCCAATAGAGTTTCTTTCATATAATATCCATTTCCCAGTTGTCCCGATTAAGAATGTTCATGACGTTTTCCCTCAATTCCACAAAGTTAGCATGTGTGGATGGAATTTCCAAAAGGGGCCCACAGGTGTAGGCAATGGGTCTTGCGCTCAAGCCCTCGCACTTACTTCTATCTTCTTGTCAATCATAATATCCATAGCTGTTGTAAATCGCAAAAACTGTAGGAGTTTTGGCATCTCCAGACCTCTTACAAATCGCTGAAAAAATTTAAATGCATCTCTCTCTCCTTCACTTTGTAGATTTGAGGTGAGACAAGATAATACCTTTTTCGTTGTAGGTTTAAGACTATCTATTTCAGCCCTCAACGGCTGAAATATTTTGGAACTGGGGATACTGTTTCAACTGCTGTACAAAAGGTTGCAAAGATGAAATCATGAGATGTGGTTTCTGAACTAGTTCCTGCTTGGAAATTTCAGGAATTACTTGGCTAAAGTTTTCAGTGGTAACCACACTTCTACACTTGAATCTTTCAAGAAAATCAGTAAATTCATCATCATCTGGAAGATGATTCTTCCTTATAATATCTACAATGAACTCTTCCTCCACTGGGAATAGGTATTTTGTAAATGAATCAACAAACATGGAATCTGGAACTTGGTTGCCAAAGAGGCAGTAGCATAAAAAAGCCTTTGACAAAAAGGAGGGAAAATAGGGGACAGACACAAACCCTTAAACTAAAATTCTCTTTACAGCCTCAAACTCCTCAACAAAGTGGTTATGTCTAACAAAAGGAACCCTTTCTCTCTCTCCTATAGTCATGGAGATAGAAAAGTCACTCCAGAATAAAGTGCACACTTCACAAATTACCCCAACACCCACATTTTGTTCAAACTCTCCCTTTTCATTTGTCACTTTAAAATCAATATTACAGTTCATTACACTTGGGTCTTTAAAACGTTCGATAAATTCAGTTGTTATGCACGATCCTTGAACTGTGAGAACTCTCTCTGGAAGATATCTTGATGAAGAGGGACATGGAGAATCCTGCTTTACAGAGCCTTCATCACGACTGCAATTCTCTTCATTTGTAAGCCTTGGGTAACTGGTTTCAACAGCCACATTGCTATGCGATCCTTCTCCCTCTGTTTCAGCCCCACCATTTGATAGTAAGGCTACCCGCCTAAACCTTATTTCATCCATAGTTAGTAAAACTGGGTTTTCTGGTGTTTCTGGGATTTCTGTAGTATATGGATTCCCCCCATCAGCGATCCTAGAAACCTCATATTCTCTGTTCTGCTCACATCGAATGCATTCTTCACCTTCCAAATACGTAGAGCTACATAATAAACAAACAACGCGCTTATCAGCATCTGATGCTACCTGCGAAGTATTCAGGTTGACTGGCCGTTGAAAATTTTCCTCGTCTGCTTTAAGTTGTGAAAAGAATGTGTCTTGGTGCTGTAACCTTAGATAGAGGTAAGTTGTCGACGGATAGAGTCCATTTTCCTTTAAATAACTTTCAATAGTTACTTCACCAGGAAATCGAATAATGGCCGTTTGGGTTGTGTCGCAAATATCTAGGAGCATGTCGTCAACAGAGCCAGCGAAAGCACTTTTCCCGCCAGGGAAAAACATTGCAGTGGCTTTTTGCTTCAGGTCTTCAACTGTGGGAGGTTCCGACGCAATATAAGCAACGAACCGATTTGCGCCACCATTCTTCTGACGAACAGGAACAAAAACTTCTGACTTCTTGTCGTAATGAATCCAGCGAACTTGGATTCGATGTTCTTTATTGGTCTTTCTTTTTTTCCCTCTTGACTGACCTCTGATGCGGTCGAGCAATCCAGACAGTAGGCTTACCGTTGCTTGGTTTGGTTCACGGGTCGCTGCTTTAGAACTCGTAGAGGCAGATTCACCCTGACGTGTTATTTCCTCTCGGACGGTTTGCCTTATTATAGTATCCATCGTTTAAAACGCCAAGCACTGCCAAACTCAAACTAGAGGACAACTTTGCCGCCTTCCAAAATGGCGGGAGAAAAACACTCGCCTGTCTCAGTTCCCTTATGTTAAGTTCCAGTCTCTTTCGTCCAACCGAAAAATCACAACAGAACTGTTTCAAAAATCACAACTGAACTGTGAAAAATCACAACTGAACTCTGAGCCTTCTGGGCCATCGTACAAGTCTCTCGTGCGCGGTACTTTTTATGTGAAAATGAGTTTAATCATAGTTAATTGAGAGGAATCCATGGTTATGAAGCCCCACAAACATCAAAGGAGCAAGCAAAGATGCCAAGATTTATGTTGGAAGATCCACGACGCGTGCACAATCTTTTGATTTGCACTTATTCACTATGCATGGATTACGTAATCAAAAGGTTTCTATTGGTTAGTTCCACTGTCAGAAGTAAACAACTATTGTGTTTTGTTTACGGTCAAGACTAAAAAAAGCGAACGAAAATATACAACAAAACTTTTTCGCGTTTCATAACCATTCCTCTATGTCTCATTAGTTAATGGCAAACCGTCTACCCGTCAAAGTTTGGTTTGACGAGTTATCAATCATCATAAACCATCGGTCGGTATCAAGGCCATCGTTATCGTGACCAGATGGTTCGGTGTTCGCTCTTCAAGCGGTTACACTTTCCAACCTTACCCCTCGCAACAGGACAAAGCCCTCCATTCCTCAGCGTAATTTCGCAGTAATGCCGTTCGGTCATGCCGGGACCTTGCAGCTGAGTCGATTCACTCCCTTGAGAAGTCTTCTTGCTTTAGCCACGTGCGCGACAGGTCTTCTGTTTATCGCGTCTTTTACTTACGAACTTGGCTATCTTTGGAAAACACAGCGCTATCGTATGGTGACAGAAAAGTAAGTGAACACTATATTTTTTCATATTAATCAAAAAAACTCTGTCAATGCGTTTCTTACATGTCAACTTCAAGTTTACGGTACGTAATCAGATCGTTCAAAATCAACTGTTAAATGTTTGTTTTCCATGGCCCAAGCCACTGAAACCCCTCTTTGACGATGAGTTAATTAAAGGTGAAATAATTCTTGTCTCTTGGTTTTCCAACCAAAAGCCCTAAGACGATTAATATGATCGCGCGCCTTCCAAATTGCAAATTACAGCTAGCGGTTAATTGTGAATTCAAAAATGATAAAATAACTTATACCTAAACAAATACAGTCTGTGACATTAATTGCTGGTAGTATGAGAACCTTCCACCTGCTGACTCTTTGGCCAAGAAATTGATACTTATAGCTGAATTATATCCAATCAATTCAAACCGCTTCTTTTTTTGTATCGAAATTATTGATCAAGCAAGATAAATAATAGTAATTGGACCGAGTGGAGTACAATTTAGGGAGTAATCGCGCGAGTGATTTAAAACTCGGACGAGCGCGGAGCGCGAGGCCGATTTGAAATTACGAGCTTCAATACTCCCTGAATTGAAAGACACGAGGTCCAATTACTAATTAATTGTATCTATAACAAATTTCGGAATCAAAAATGTCTTTTGAGAACTTGTTTTGAGCAAAAACGTATGTAGCGCGTTTCATAAGTTTTTAAAACTGTAGGAAACATCGCAAAGAAAGCCATTAAAGCGAACGCAATTGAAGTGCGAGTCACGTGGGTATCAAATTACAGGTGTCCAATTACAAAAAAGTTAAAATTGGATACCTGTAGTTGGACACTCACGTGATCGCGCGCCGATTACGTGGCAAACAGGCGCGCGGAGAATCAATCACGATCGAGAATTTCGTTATAGATACAATTAAACTTCTTGTCGTATCCACGTTAAAGAAATTGTTGTGCTGAAGTTATCAGTGTTCAGCGTATATCACAATATTGCATATAATAATATATGTTAAATTTTTCGGTTAACACGGTGTTCCGTTGCAAGTTTTCTAAACGTGTATACCCCATTCACTGTTAAACGTGAAAGCCGTTTATATAACTTTTGCCAGTCCCAAAAAATAGACACTAGTAAATTGAATACCGAACTGCATTTTCCCCTGTTTTAACTGTTACAAAAGTAGGTCTGCAATGTGTACATGTGTGGCGTACAAAATTGAGCTGCTTCGACGGGAAGCTTGCTGCAAAATAAAAATTCTTTAGTACGTATTAAAATAAGCCCAAGTAATCTCTTTTTGAGTCGATAATTTAAAAGAATATTTACTCTCGAACGAGATTAGTCGGGCTAGTAATTTAAATGCATACAAAATAACTTTAAATTGACAGCCATTTATAAATAGGGTCTATTAAGTTTCTGTTGGCGGTTTGCACCGTCACGTAGTCAAAAATAAAAATCATAACCATTTGATAAATTACAACAAGAATCTGGGATATGATAGACGATTGAAAACTAAATAACCTTGCCAAGATTTACGTCTGTGTGGTCAGTTTTTTCACTCGCGCCTTTTTCGGAAAAGTGTTTCATCCAAATTTATAGAGCTTTGTATGGAGTCGCCATGTCGGTTCCCCTCCGAGGGGCACTAACATGGTGGGTGTTCCGAGGGGCACCAACAACAACATTTTGACAGCAAA
Source organism: Orbicella faveolata (assembly GCF_042242905.1). NCBI lineage: Eukaryota > Metazoa > Cnidaria > Anthozoa > Scleractinia > Merulinidae > Orbicella > Orbicella faveolata. The sequence goes on along the minus strand of NW_028301578.1, from coordinate 8,782,525 downwards.
GGTTCCACATGTAGCCTTGCTTTGAAGGTCAGGATTTTGGGAACTAAAAAGCATCGTCTTCCATCGTGGCCTGATAAATTCAGTAATATACTTTTGTTTACGTAACCAAGTGAACTGAGTTCTGAGGTTTGTAGGTTGATTGGATAAATGAATGTAATAAATTAATCTCTGCCCTGTTAAGTTTTATAATACCTCTAACCTGAAAAATATGTGCACCTTTGAGTTTAGTCAACTATAGAGAGTAGCCCCTGAATTATTTCCAAACAAGTTGGAAGTCAAATTAAACAGCTGCATGACAACTGAATGTAAGAAAGAAGCCATCGTGGCCAATTCTGTAGGCATCTTGGATGTGGGGCCAAGGAGAGGGGAAACGCCATTATGGAAGCTGGTCAGCCAACGAAGTCCCAGGAATCAATTACGTCTTCTGTAGCGATTGCAATAGTCGAAGTGAGGAGAACAAGTTTTAACCCACTTGAGACATCTCAGTTCAAAACGTCCAATTAACATCGATGATCATTTTCGCAAATACGCAAATTAGTTTAATTTCAGAGCTGCACTAAGAGTTTCCAGCGATCTGATTGGTCGAGCGAGTTCTTATATGACGTTATATTAACTGCGCCAGGCGGTGATTATTAAGCTTGCCACCTTTGTTATCTCGTCAAGTAAACATGGCGGACAGTTGCTGAATGAGTTCATTTATTCGGAAGACATCACTCCAAGTCCGGGATATTTAACAATTATTCCATGAGCGCGCGTTGGCTATAACCAATCTCATATCCAACAAGCGCGAATGGAATAATTGTGTAGCCACGAGAGTTAAATTTTTCCGTTTTTGGTTGCCTTTTCTATTTTGTTTTGTCTTTGCTGTTAAAGGTAAATTTTTTGCGTGCCTTTTTGTGCAGTTTTAAATGCAAATTAGTTTTTTCACGTCGTGTTATGTAATCGTCTATTGTTTATTACGTAACCTCGTTAAGTTTATTCTTTTAGTTCAAAATTCCGTTTAAAGGCGTTGTAGTTTTTTAGTTGTATTCAGTCGTTGTCAGTTCCGGAGTGCCGTACAGATCTTGTAAGTAATCTCGTTTTTCCTTTCTATTTTTTGTTGTTTTTCGTATTGTTGTATTTTCAGTTTATTTAAGTTTAAGTTCGTATTTATTAATTTCTGTATTTGTTATTTTGGTTTTAAGTGAATCGTTAGAATTAAAGACGAATTCGAGACGTACAGGAGTGTTATTTACATGCATTCAAAGATCTGATGGATGCCATGTTGTCCGGAATTGAGAGTCTAAGAAGACGCCGAGTCCATTCAGAGGATGCCCTCGACAGTATGCGCCTGAAGAATTCGCGTTCAGGGTATTTGTCTAGAGTTACGACGTTGTGCCGTGCCGCCGAAGTTTTACTGAATGACTCTAAAAATGTCAATGAAGTCTCGAAGAAGTTATTGGAAATCGAGGAAGCTTTCTCTCGCTTTGAAAGGGCCCACTATGACTACATCGCGACTTTGTCGGCTGGAGATCTGGAGGAATTGGAATGTCAAGCTCGTTACTTTAAGGAACATTTTCATCGGAAAATGGAGACGATTGCGAGAATCCAAAGATGGATTGAAAACGCTAGAGAAATCACCGCACCTACCGCCGCGGAAGCGCTTCAAGAAAATGAAGATTCTGTAAGTACCGCAAGTTCTCTGCTATCTTCACATTTGTCTGTCAGACAGCTAAAGGCCAAGCAGGCGTTAGCGCAGTTAAAATTGTACCAGCTGAAGAAAAAGCAAGCATTATTACGTCAGGAAGAAGAAACGAAACTAGAGTTGGAGATTGTGGATGCGCAGTATGAAATTCAAAGGACTGATCTTCAACTAAAGTTGCTTCAGGATGAGGAGCCAGCCGCTTTAGCTAATTTACGGGACGTTTTTGAAGATGTGAAGCCGTTTAGTGAACGAGTTAATGTGAGAGCAGCAAATGTCCCTGAGCAGGAACATTTTGATCCTCGAGTCGAACGGAAAATTGGTGCTCGAAACGCTCAGTTGCGGCTGAATCCTAATGCACAGGAGTTTACGAGTTGGTCAGTAGGTCCCACTGTACCCGTTGCGCATCCAGGAGCAACTAATCCTACCTTGCCTGGAGGAATTGTGGATAAGATGGCATTAACCATAAAGCAGGGATTTGCATTGCCGAAAAAGGAATTGACTGTGTTCGATGGTGATCCTCTCGAGTACTGGAACTTTATCAAATCGTTTGAAAACAGCATCGTGAGCAATGAAGCCAGCGAAACTGAAAAACTCATGTATCTCCTTCAGTATACATCTGGAGTGGCAAAGGACACGATCAAGTGTTGTTTAGTCATGGATTCATCCCTGGGATACCGAAAGGCGAGAGAGCTGCTGGAAGAACGATTTGGACACCCCTTCACAATTGCCTCGAAATACGTAACCAAGCTAACAGAAGGACCACCGCTTAAACCATGGGATCGCGCAGGACTACTTGCATTTGCGGACAGATTGAAAGACTGTGAACACACTTTGGAATCCATTGGATATCTGGAGGAGATTAACAGCGCCGATAACTTAAGAAGAATTGTCCAGAGACTGCCGTTCCATCTCCGTACTAAGTTTGTGGAACTAGCGGACCAAATTCAGCAAGCTGGTCAGAGAACGAATATCAGCCATATCGCCGAGTTTGTCAAAGTCAAGGCGAGAGCTGCCAATAACCCAGTGTTTGGTTGCGTGGTAGACGTTGTGCGTGACAGATCAGAGAATCAGAGGCGAAAACCAAAGGGTGGTGCATCATCTGAAGAACGTTTAAGCACATTCAATACACGAGAGACTAAGCCTGGTGTCGGGCAGAGTTTGTCTTCCAATAAATTCACTCCAACCCTGAGGTGCCCATCGTGCAACGGAAATCATTCCTTGGCGAAATGCAGTAGTTTCAAAGACAAGAACTTCGACGAACGTCTACAAGTGATGAGGAAAGCTCAGCTATGCTTTAATTGCTTCAAGTATGGTCACATCAGTGTAGGATGCCTGGCGAAAAGTGCATGTGAAATCCAAGGATGCAGGAGAAGACATCATACTTTGCTTCACCCACCGTCTCCACAACAGACGGTCGAAGGTCGAGACAGAGTGGCCGATCAAGGAATTCAGGTTAACAGCAGTACTCCATTACAAAGTGGACAGGCCAACAGTACCTCAGCTGGAGGAGGAAAGGTGTGCCTGAGAATAGTTCCTGTAAAAGTACGATGTCACGGTGACGCAAGCAAGATCGTGGAAACCTACGCCCTTCTAGACAGTGGCTCAGACATCTCCTTGTGTGACAAGAGGTTGGCCGCGGAGCTCGGTGTGCAGGGACGCCAAAAAACGTTTTACTTAACGACCCAAGAGAGAGAAGACAGCCCAAGAATTGGCTATGAATTCAGCCTAACTGTGGAGCCACTGGATGGAACTGACAAAGTAGACGTTACAAGACTATGGACAGTTGATAAACTGAATGCTTCTAGCCGCAGTATTCCATCAGTGCAAGATGCAAGACAGTGGGCTCACCTGCGGGACATCAAGCTACCAAGTATTAGTGAGAAAGAAGTCCGATTGATCATAGGCACCAACGTTCCTGATGCATTCTGGGTGTTAGAAGAAAGACGCGGTAACAGAGGAGAGCCATACGCCATACGCACACCTCTTGGCTGGACACTCATGGGCCCAATGGAAAGGAGCGTCGGCGAAGCTTGTCATCTGAATGTTAACCTCGTTCGTTCAGCGGAGGCCTTGAGAGAAGATGATGATTGTCTCATGCACCAGCTTGAAAGGTTCTGGGCAGCGGAGAACTCTGGAGTGATCCCTGAATCCAAGGTTAGCATGTCAGTGGAGGACAAGGAAGCCCTTGCAACCATGGAACAATCTGTGAAACTTGAAGATGGTCATTATCAAATTGCGCTCCCTTGGAGACAGTACCCGCCATTCCTGCCTTACAACCGTTTCATGGCTGAACGCAGACTGCAAACACTCAAGAACAGGCTCCTACAAGATAGCGAGCTCCTTGAAAATTACAAGGCCACCATGGAACAATATCTTTCCAAGGGTCATGCAAGAAGAGTGCCACTTAACGAAATCAACGTACAAGACAAGCCGCTGTGGTACCTTCCCCATCACCCGGTGCTAAACAAACCTGGAAAGACACGAGTGGTTTTTGATTGTGCCGCAAAACACAAGGGAACGTCTCTGAATGATCAGCTCCTTACCGGTCCAGATTTGACCAATTCTATCGTTGGTGTGCTGATGAGATTTCGTGAAGAACAGGTTGCATTGTCTGCTGATATCGAGTGTATGTTCCATCAGATCCGAGTAGCACCAGATGACCGTGATGCATTCAGATTCCTCTGGTGGCCGGATGGAGACTTGACCCAACAACCAATTGACCATCGTATGGAGGTCCATTTGTTTGGCGCGACATCGTCTCCGAGTTGTTCCAGCTTTGCGCTAAGAAGGACAGCAGAAGATAACAAAGATGAATTTTCAGAGGATGTAGTCAGGACTGTCAAAAGGAACTTTTATGTCGATGACTGTCTTAAATCGGTTAAATCAGTTGAAAATGCTGTCGAAGTTGTGGACCAGCTCCGAGAAATCCTCTCCAAAGGCGGTTTTCGGCTCACCAAGTGGTCATCCAACAGATCCGAAGTTCTGGATACAATCCCGCAAGTCGAAAAGGCTCCATCAGTGGTGGACCTGGACCTAGACAAGGATAAGCTACCAATGCAACGTACGTTGGGACTCCACTGGGATATGGAGAGTGACAAGTTCATGTTCAAGGTTGCTCTTAAAGACAGACCAAACACCCGCCGTGGTATACTATCTTTGACCAGTTCTGTTTATGATCCACTTGGGTTCGTTGCGCCAGTCGTCCTCCCAGCTAAGAAATTGTTACAAGATCTCTGCAGAGAGAAACGCGGATGGGACGATCCAATCAGCGACGGCGATGGTGAAAGGTGGGAGAAATGGAAGAGTCAGTTGGCCAATCTTTCCATGATAACAGTAAAGAGATGCGTTAGACCTGCCTGTTTTGGAGACTTGAAAACTGCCGAGTTGCACAACTTCGCAGACGCTTCACAAGTTGCATATGGAGCAGTCTCGTATCTCAGATTGGTGGATGTCGAAGAAAGGATCCATTGTGCATTTCTAATTGGAAAGTCTCGTCTTGCTTCTCTGAGACCAATGACTGTGCCAAGATTGGAACTGTCAGCTGCAGTGTTAGCCGTTCAGTTAGACCAGACCGTAAGAGAAGAGCTGGACATTCCGATTAGCCAATCGACATTTTGGTCAGACTCCACCTGTGTGTTGCAGTACATCAGAAATCAGTCAAAGCGTTTCCATACATTTGTTGCAAACCGGCTGTCAGTTATACATGAGAATTCAGCACCCCATCAGTGGAGGCATGTCAGTTCTGAACACAACCCAGCGGATGAAGTTTCCAGAGGTCTTACAGTGGACGAAATGAGTGCAAGTAGCAAGTGGCTGAGCGGTCCCGAGTTTTTGAAGAGGAGGGAAGAGTTTTGGCCTTGTGATCCTACAATTCGCCAACCAGAACTATCAGATGACGATCCAGAGATCAAACGTGAAACTCAGCTCTACAACCAGTCGTCGACTCGTCATCAAGGGGAAGAAGTTTTTTCCAAGTTGATAGAGCGCTACTCATCTTGGGACAGATTAAGAAGAGCTGTGGCCTGGCTATTGAGATTCAAAACGTGGTTCATTGAAAGATACCGTGGTGGTTCCACTAACTTCAGATCTCAGTGCTGTTTAGAAAGGGGACCTGTCCTGTCCGTGGAAGAAGTTCAGTTTGCAGAAAGGGAAGTTATCAAGCATGTACAAAGGCTGTCATTTCCAGACGTCATTAGAACCATGCAAGGAATCAGTTCATCGAAGCCTTCGCGCCAAGTAACGTCCGAGTTAAAGAACCAAAAGATGCCAGCCTACATGCGCAAACTGCATCCATTATTGGACGACGTCGGAATCCTAAGAGTTGGAGGGCGACTGGAAAATGCCTTAATCACGTATGAGGCTAAACATCCAATTATTCTTCCCTATCGTCACCACGCTACGGATTTGATCATCTCTCAACATCACCAGAAAACTGGCCATCTTGGGCAAGAGTACGTACTGTCCAGTTTGCATCAATTCTATTGGATAATCAAGGGACGTTCAGCTGTGCGGAGAGTGATCAGTAGCTGTTTCCAGTGTAAAAAACTTGGTGCAGTACGTGGAGAGCAGTTGATGGCCGACCTACCGAAGGAAAGACTGACGTCAGGAGATCCGCCATTCACCTACGTAGGCGTGGACTACTTTGGACCCTTTTATGTACGTCAAGGTCGCTCAAATGTGAAACGCTATGGATGCCTATTTACTTGCTTGGTTATCAGGGCCGTTCATATAGAAGTCGTAAACTCACTTGATACTGATTCCTTCTTAAATGCATTGCGAAGATTCATCAATTTACGAGGATGTCCAACTACCGTTTATAGTGACAACGGGACAAACTTCCAAGCTGGAGATAGGGAGTTACGCGAGTTGTTGAGCGACTGGAATCAAGAATCAATCCACAAGTTTCTTCATCAGAGGAATATTACATGGAAATTTAATCCACCTGCAGCCTCGCACATGGGTGGTGCCTGGGAGCGCACTATCAGATCCGTCCGCAAGATCCTGAGAGCCTTGCTAGGGCAACAACTTGTCTCTGACGAAATGCTCCGAACATTGATGAGTGAAGTTGAAGGGATCTTAAATGGCAGACCGTTGACTCCAGTCAGTAGCGACCCAAAGGACCTGGACCCCCTAACACCAAACCATTTGTTGTTGTTAAGAGCCAACCCAAATTTGCCACCTGGAGTCTTCAGCAAAGAAGAAATGTACAGCAAGCGACGTTGGCGTCAAGTCCAGTACATGGCCGATATATTCTGGAGGCGCTGGTTGAAGGAGTACTTGCCAACCCTTCAAGAGAGAGCGAAGTGGACCAGACCTCGCCGTTGCTTAGCGACCGGAGATCTAGTTGTGATTGCAGACGACAACGTCCATCGAGGAAAATGGCCATTAGGCAGAGTAACTGAGGTTTTCATGGGAAAAGATGGAAATGTCCGATCAGCCAAGGTGAAAACTGCCACCACAATTCTTACAAGGCCAATAACCAAACTGTGCTTCTTAGAAGGAGAGAAGAAAGCTTAAATTGAAGAAACTGAATTCACCAGAAAATCCAGTGTGAAGAATGATCAAGAGGACTTACTCTCGTGTCTGAGTATAGTTACACTATAGTAATGAACTGTAGACTTTACTAGTCCATTAGGGGGGCTATGTAGCCACGAGAGTTAAATTTTTCCGTTTTTGGTTGCCTTTTCTATTTTGTTTTGTCTTTGCTGTTAAAGGTAAATTTTTTGCGTGCCTTTTTGTGCAGTTTTAAATGCAAATTAGTTTTTTCACGTCGTGTTATGTAATCGTCTATTGTTTATTACGTAACCTCGTTAAGTTTATTCTTTTAGTTCAAAATTCCGTTTAAAGGCGTTGTAGTTTTTTAGTTGTATTCAGTCGTTGTCAGTTCCGGAGTGCCGTACAGATCTTGTAAGTAATCTCGTTTTTCCTTTCTATTTTTTGTTGTTTTTCGTATTGTTGTATTTTCAGTTTATTTAAGTTTAAGTTCGTATTTATTAATTTCTGTATTTGTTATTTTGGTTTTAAGTGAATCGTTAGAATTAAAGACGAATTCGAGACGTACAGGAGTGTTATTTACAAATTGTTTTATTAAATTCGGTGCGTTTGTATTCTTGGAAATTACAGCTTAATTTTATTGGATTTTAGCTTTTCAAAACGACCGGAAGTCGACGTGGCAAAACAACAACAAGTGGGAAATCACATGACACGCGCGCCGTCTGTAAAATTAGTTGAATGAAAAATTTAAAAGCGAAGCAAGCGAATTTGATGCATAAAATTGCAGTCAAGTAGAATTCAAGGAACGTCTATCAAATGAAGGAGATGTAACCCTGATCAGAAAGCTTGCAAAGCGTTCAAGTTCCAGTCATGTGGAAGAGCCGAATAATTGTGCATTTGCACATTGCCGTTGATGCTGCGGAAACCTTTGATCGCCATGTGACAAAATTATTCTCGACAAGACCTCTTTCAGGATTCCCTTGCTTTGAAAGCCTTGGCATTTCGAACTGTACGTGTGGAGCTCATTGTTGGCAAGATTCTGCAGATTCAGAGTCAGGGACAAAAACTATCTTAGCGTCAGATTCATATTCAGAATCTCCGAGGCCACCCTGATGGTTTTCCGTGGGTGGTAAAGAACCGGGTTTTCTTCGGTTCAGCTCAAAACACTGAACTCCTCGAGGTGTTTTGCGCAAGGAAAGAATTGTTGACGCTAGCTGTCGTTGTTCTCTCGTCCTCGTCGGCCAAAAAAGAGACCGAGATGAAACTAGGTCGTCCTCTGTAGCTGTGCGGGATTTTTGCTCTCGGCCGATCCGAGCTTGCTTAAGTCGAACACTTTCCTCATCTGCTGATTGGAAATTGTTTTCTTATGGACTACGCCGGTAATGATGCCTGTTTTCCTGAGGCCTTTTATAAATGCATATGCTCTAATAATTTATTTGCCTGGTCTGCGATAATGGAAAACGGTTTGTTGTGCAGCGGCGTGCGAAGAAAATGATCAACTGGCGGCTCTAATGGATTTAGTCAATGAACTTTTGCAAATAGGTGTCGTCTTTCTTCCTCGCAGACGTGTAAAACCACTTCAAACAAACATTCAGTTCTTCTTTTGACATTTCTTATATCGGTTTCAAAAATTTGGGGCCACCTGGACTAGCAAACCATTCTGTTAAGGTAAACATTGTTTTTGTTACATAATCTTCATAAATGCGTAAAATCTTGACGGTCATATTTTAATTTTGCAGCTTTTAAGAGAAACTTAACGTATACGTACCGTTAAATTAATCTAATCTCGAACTTTGTGGCTTTTTTGTTGTTACTGGGACGGCATTGTCCATAATTTCCTGTATTTCATCTGTAGATGGCTCACCGAATCTGTTTTTTTTTTTTTTCATCATTTTTTTGTCGACAAAACTTGGCTTCCCGCGAAAAAGTTTATGCCGAGCAACATTTACCACATTTATTTCCATAAAAGGTCAAACGCAGGTATAATGGCTGGTAACCGTGATCCAGTGAACCAATCAGAAAGCTAGAATTGCATTATCCGAGGCTGAGAATTTAATAATTGTACATATTTGAAAGGATGGAGCATTTTCAAAATGAATGCTGCCGCCATTCGACCAAAAATCCTTCTAGGAAGTCGTATTCAAGGCATTATGAAGAATCGTAAACCAGCAGTGGTTACATAGATCGCTGAAATTTATATTTCTTCAAACTAAACGTACTTATTTTTAGATGATGACAACTGTGAATGAAGTCATCAACGATGAAACAAAGGTGCCAGATGAATTTATTTTTCGCAGTGTTTCACTCGTTTGGCTTACCGCCGAACTCGACGAGTGAATTAATTCACAATCGATGTACATGTAAGATTATTATTATGAATAAAACTACGGCTGCATGAACAATTGCGTCTCAGCTTTTATGTTTTTAGTCTGTTATTCTCTCTTTTTAGGTGTGAAATCATACGTAAAAAAGTATTCGGCTCAGGTTCAGTGAATATTGGTGAATATTCGTCTCGACGTCGTCTCAGTGAATGTTCACCAATGTTCACTTCGCCTTCGTGAATTAAGCGACCATGTAACAAAACACATAATCACAATACATAATCACAATACATAACGACGTTTGAGGTGATTTTCCGAACATGTTATCAAAAATGATATCTTCACATGTGCTAGAATTTTTTGAAGAAATTAAAAATTCGAGACAAAGCAATAGTTTCTTACCTTAAAGTTATTTTTTAAGACCAATTTTGTGTTTAATTTAGTCTCGCTCGACTGCCGACGGTGACTGCTCGAGTATTTTTTTCTGAGTCATTTTCTAAAAAAGAAACAGCTTTTTCTTTCTTCTTCCTGCTTCTCGTACCAGTTCAATGCCTCGACAAGATTCTTTTGTAGCTTATCGTTCACCCAGTCACATAAAATATTATCTAAATCTTCAAATTAAGTTTCCACCATTTTAAAACACAGGGAGGGGGGGGGGGGGAAACTTTGTAATGATGACGTCAATGGCGCGTCGTCTGACCTCTAATAGATCACAGGCGAGAACCAGACAAACTGCGAGAAAAATGTGACTTATTATATTAAAAATATATATTCATCTATCAAACAAATCTATATTGATCCAATATTGAGTTGGTGGTTTAGAGGACTTTCATCAAACCAACAGACGTAGAATTAAAAACTATTTTAAAAAATCTTTTTAAGTATTTACTGACAAACATTAAAAGCTATCAACTCTACAACCAAGTTTATTTTGTTTTAACAGGCAACAAGAAACAGTAGCAAACACAAACAGCAGTGGATAAAGTGCAAACACGTGCTCTCCCATACAACACGTCCTCTTTCTCAAGACGCACAAAACAGGTTCCACCACAATCGCCAATATCTTTTTCCGTTATGGCGACTCACGGAATCTTACCTTTGTGTTTGGTGGCAACACGTTGATTGTCTGGCCTCGTCGTTTTCAGGTCTCTTTTACATTGCCTTTAGAGAGACCTCGACTGAGTTTTCTTTGCAGTCACACCAGGTACAATCAAAAACCGATGAATCATCTCTTTCCAAAGCCGACTGCCAAATACGTGACAATTCTCCGAAGCCCTGTTGACCAGTACGAGTCGGTTTTTAACTATATGGGGTTGGGCGATATTTATGGATTCGGCAGAGATCCCAGAAATGCTTTAGAAACATTCCTTAGCACTGGTATCGAATTGAAAGACTTTTTCAAAACAGCATCTACGCGCTTGGCTCGAAATCCCATGTCATTCGATTTAGGATTGGCCTACAAATTTCACCAGAATGTTACAGCTATCAACAATTACATTGCATTTTTGTCTAAGGAGTTTGACTTGGTTATGATCACAGATTACGTCGATGAGTCAGTCGTTCTGCTAAAACGCTTGCTTTGCTGGGAATTAGATGATATTCTTTATTTTAAATCTAACGAGAGACAAGACAAAGAGAGAGCTGTGGGCTTGAACGACGAAGTTAAAGACAATATCAAGCGATGGAACGCAGCCGATGAGTTATTACTCCAGTACTTTAACCAAACATTTTGGCACAAAATAAAAAAGGAAGGTACAGGTTTTTATGATGACCTGGCAGCTTTTCGCCGGAAGAAAGAGCAAGTGAGTTGCTTATGCTTGACAAATGGCACAATTCTTCAACGACAATACAGTACTAAGTACGTCAAGGCGGTTTCTTTAAAGCAGAACTTGAGGGGAGAAACAAGAGAGCAGTGCGAAAGAATGACGAGAAGTGAAAATTCGTATCTAGTGCAGTTAAGAAGGAAACAGTCAATGAGATTAGCAAGTCTTAGTGTAGCGGCAGCAAATGAAGAGAAGGCTGAAGAACTGACTAGCTGGGATGTGGCGATTGAGCTTAATTATGCTCTTGCATCCAAAACGACTGTACTAGAAGGTCGTCTTAGTGGAAATGTGGAGAAGCGGGAAAAAAGAGGTAGAAAACGAGGATATATTCGACACAAGGCTAGCCGGCAAGGGCGGAGTAGGGGTTTGGAAGGGGCGAGGGGTGGTGGGATAAGGAGAAAAGAAACCAGGAAGTAATTCTTTGTATCATTGAAGAGAAATACACTATTAAAACAAAACGAAAGAAACAGGGATGTAAAAATGAAATATCGCAGATCAAAGTTGTATGATGAAAGCCTCGACATTATGATATTCTAAGGTAACATAATGTAAGTAATAACTGTAGCACTTAGCTAAACTACTCGATTTTGAGAATTTGACACTTTAGTAGTTCTCCAAGCGGCAGGGGAGATCTGATCTTTGTGTTTCAAAAAATGATATCCTACATTATCAGAATGTATTAGGTAAATGCATGTCTATTGAGGGAAAAATTCGAAATAAAGATAAGGATAAACTTTATAACCAGGGGCCCGTTTCTTGAAAACCCCGGAAACTTTTCGGGCCCCGAAAAGCCATTTTTAGTTAATCAGTATTTAATCAAAGACATAGAGTTGTATACTCCTGAAACTTTTTGTATGAAGGGAACTCTGTTCGTATTAAGAATAGGTGAAAAGAAAAGAAAAAAAAAAACAGCTCTGTAGTCATAAGGTTTGAGATTTTGCTACGGCTTTTCGGGTATGAAAACTTTTTGGGACCTTCGAGAAACGGGGCCCAGGTTGCTGATTTTACTTACCACTGAAATCTCACAAACAAGAAGGGTGACAATTAAGCAAGAAGAAGAATCGACGCTACATTGGGTAAATTGAATTGTAAAAATTTAAAAACAAATACCAGTTCTCAAAGGGGCTTTTACTCCAGAAAAAATGTTTTAAAACGCTGAAACACGTAATACAAAGAAACTAAAATAACATAGTTAAAATTTTTGACTGGCTGGAGGCAGACCAGTTGGCTAATTATATATAGACCACGCGAAATAAGGCAATGCTTGGTTGATTTGCGCCATATGTTTTTCAGTTAATGGCCTTCCGAGATGAAAAGAAGAATTCTAACTCGAGCAGAACTAGAGGGGTGCACATTTTGCACTGCGAAACGGTAAAATGGAGAGTAACAAATCGGTTGCCGTGAACTGCTTTTTCGAAAACAGGCAAGAGACGAAAAAACAGTTTTTTTCTGAGCAGAAAACCTTTTTTCCTTCATATCTGGGCATGTCGAAAATTTTGAGCTCAGTCTTTTGTTTGTTTGGCTGGTTGTTTGTTTGTTTGTTTGTTTGTTTGTTTGTTTGCTGTGTGTATTGTTTTAAGGAGGGACTCTCCAAGTGAGCTCTCTTCCGTGTTGTTTTGTCGTTTGGTTAACCTATGAGCAGTCTTAATGTGTGCTGGAAATGTTTCCACCGGGAAGACTAGAGTTTCTTGAAAAATAACCTGTCATCCAGAAACACATTTTAGAACAAAAAAGACAAGATTTATTTTACCAAGGTTTTGAACAATGGGAATATGGGTGAGTGAATATGAGAAGGCCAGAAAACATCTCGAGAATTTTCTCGTGATCTCAAGAGACATTGAAGACCGAAATGGCATGGTCAGGAGTAGTTTCAGTGATATACGAAATATCGTATATTTGAACCGCGTAGAAAGATGTAGAGACATCCATAATCATCGCAGTTTTATTCACAACTCAAGCGGCTGTGAAAATAAAAGCCGGAAAGAAATATGCTTCAACGGGATCCCGTTCGAATTCAAGCCTGATTTTTTCGTTGTTGTTGTTTTGTTGTTGTTTTGTTTTGTTTTGTTTTGCTTTGTTTTGTTTCGCTTTGTTTTGTTTTGTTTTGTTTTGTTTTTTTGTTTTGTTTTGTTTTGTTTTGTTTTGTTTTTTTCCATGTGTTTAAATGGATTAGCCTCCATAATCATCGCAGTTTTATTCACAACTCAAGCAGCTGTGAAAATGAAACAGGAAAAAATGTGCTTGAACATGATCCCGTTCAAGCCTGATTGTTTTTCGTGTGTTTAAATGGATTAACCTTCTTGACGAAAGCCATAAAATTGTGTATCGATCCGTTAGAATAAAAGAAGACTTCAGACAATTGGGCCAAAAAAAATCATTGGCGAGAAGAAAAATTAGGAACGGACATACACCACATGTTTCTCATCTAAACCTGTGTGTTGAATTCAGTTTCTCCCTTAGCAGTTATAGCAAAGCTAACGAATGTAAACAGAAATTTATCATCGTCAAAGCCATTATCTCAAGGAAGAGGAAGACAGCCATGAAGTTTCGCGAATTGGAAAGAAAAGCAAAGATAACAAGTGGCCCAAAATGAACCTTTCTATTTGTTACAAACCTATGCTTGCTCTCTTATTTTAACTTTCAGCTGAGAAAGAGCGCGTTTTTTTTTTTTTTTTTTTTTTTTTAACATATAGCTAAGTTCTGAGGCCTTCTATGTCAACCGGTCTTAGCTGATACCTGAGAAATGGGCTAGAACTTTGACCCATTGCTGAAAAATCTCCGAAATTTTATATGGGTAATCAAACGAAAAATTCCATATAAGTAAAAAAAAAACGAGGGAAATTATTTGAATTTTGACACAACGCAAGTAGAATTATTGCTTAATTTTACGACTCAAGCAGTTTAAGGCCTGGATCAGGAATGAAAAGTAGATGTATGATTAGGCAGCCATATCTCTCGCTATATTTGTTTCATCAAGCTAGAATTTTCCCTGATTATTAAACCTGGCGTTCTCACGTGTCCCGTGATCATTTTGTTAAAATTTAATAAATCGGCCAATTGGTGGCGAATTTTAATTGTAGTGTTCAATAAATGTGCATTTTCGATGCAAATTTAAATGATCTATCTTGCTACGTTTTCAAATGATGATTTTTAAATTTCCTTGATTCCAAGGATAGAAGATATAGATGATCAAAAGTCGAATGTTCTTGAAAAAAACACCTTTGAACCCATAAAATCTTCATGCGAAAAGAGGGACGGTGTCTTTAGAAATATAACTGATAAATTATATTCACAAGTAAAAGTCTTGGATCCAGGCCTTAAAGTACTTTTGAAATATACTATTTGATTACTTTTTAGTGCAGAGTGCACTATTGGGATGGTTATGGGGGTTGCCTGCCGCTAAGGAACTAAGGCGCTATGGCGCTATGGCGCTATGGCCCTATGGCGCTAAGGTGTAAACTTTAATGTTTGTTTAATTAATTAATTTCAATTAATTCATGATTAGTCTAGAGGCAAGGAAGTAGTGGGAGTAGGGTGGGAAAGGTACATGTGTACTCTACGTAAAACACATTCCATCGCCGTCGCTTAACTTTGAACATCGTAAAGCTATATATTTGTTTCAGGTAACCCCTTGCTCTCCTTGTGGTACCATTCTCCTTAGAACAAAACTAATTTGCCCTAAACGCATGCGTAGATTAGTTAGGGTTCGTGGCTTCTATATTAGGTGAAGGATACATTGCATACGGAATCACGCACAAATGTTGAGTGGTTTTCCTTATGGTAGAGCTCAACATGTAAGACGCATGCGTTCTAGCATTGTTAGTGTTATACACTATCTTTACACGCAGTATTTTATATATCGTGTCATGTGACCAAGGACGGCAGTTATTTTTCAGGTAGCGCCAATTGTCCCTTTTTATTGCAAAAGTGAAACGTTACTGTGGCTGCGTAGCTTTTAGAATTACAAACAGGTCGGTTCAACAAATATCATCTGCTGTTTTCAATCTACAATAGTGTGCTTGTCAGGGTTCAAATATATTGCTTCTCCTTAGCGACTTGTTTATTTCTTGCCTTAATTGTGTCTGTAAGAGAGACCAAAAAGTTCTCAAGTTAGTGGCTTTAATACTCCGCAAATTGTAAATTTGTAACAAAAGAAACCAGGAAAATGCTCAAATATTGCTGCAGACGCCGTGGCACCTAATGAAAGTTCAAATTAATTTAATCAGTCTTTGAGGAGACTCATTCATATCGGCCAAGTAGCGCTGTTTATCTTCAATACTTTTCGTTGAAAAGCTTCTCAGCCATCAATATCGTTGTGTGTTAATTTTGAATTGTTTTATTGTTAACAACAAAGGTGGCAACAGAAAAAGAAAGTGGTATTTCGTGACTATCTGATAATTAAATTAGTTCTTGTTCATCGGTAAAAATTTGCATTTTTAGTAAAACATCGTCTCTGTTCCGTTTCTTCATCACTACATCACATATTTAACTTTCTTTCGTTTATCTCCAAAAAACAAGGACATCTTCCGTATGTTTTGGAGAAAACAGGGGTTTCATATTACATGGCTTTGCAAGGAAAACAAAAGTATCAAATTACAAAGTTGGCGTGAAGAGCTAAATTGTCACGTTTGCTGCTTCAGCGTATTGTTGAATTTAAAATGAACGAAAATCAACTTAAAGCACCAGTAGTAATTAATTTGTGCGTAATGTTTGGACCTTGAATGAAAATACAACCTTGAAACATACACACTGCAAAAGCCGTAGCAGACTACCAAGGTAGACACAAACCGGAAGTGAACCGAGCAGGGGTGAGTACTTATGGGACTACTGTATCAGAGCTATCAATTGCGCTCTGCACTATCTGAGATTGTCTCACTAGTTAATAATTATCATGTTTGACAAATTGCACTTACGATCATAGGTTTTTGAGCTGTTTGTTGTCTACAGAAATTTTGCGCCAAACGTTGCCATAGCAATTTTATAATTTCACATACGAAATGATCAATCAAGGGCGCTGAAATTTGGCGCCAAAATTAATGCGTAAGTTGTCACCCGTGAGATTAACTTGGTAACCTGGCCTGGGTTGTTCAAAAGGTGAATAACGCCGGATAAATTACCATCCAGTGGATAGGGTGGTTTGTTTTGTTAACATCTATCCACTGGATAGTGTTATCCAACCTTCGAACAACTGGGGCCTGGATTTTATCACCCCTATCCAGAAACCCTCTCGTTGTAAATTGCAATCCGTCAAAACGGACCTTGGGAAAATCATAGAGACTTGGGTGTGACGTAATCTCGTCTGCCAGAATCCCTCCGATCTCATTTATTACGTAATAACCAAAAACGAAACGTAATTTGCTTATTAAATTAATACGAGGCTGTTACCAGCGAAATGTTGACGGCTGTTGCGCGTCATCAGAGGGTGCAGTTGAAGGTGGCCTTATGTTTGAATCTCAGCGCGTTTTTCAAAACTTGCTTTTGTTTTGTTTTGCTATATAACAAATCACTTAATGGCTGGTCCCTTGGGGAACAGTGAATTTTGTTTCCCTCAAATCTCAATGTTTTCCTCAATTTCGTCCCTGGGAAACATTGAGATCATCGGGAAACAAAATTCACTGTTCCCCTCGGGACCAGTCATTAGGCGTTAAATATTTCTCTATGGTAACCTATTGTGTCACGAAAATGATAACAAAGTGTCCACCAATGATTGAGCAATATTTTTACACCATGATTATGGCAACAACTGAGAAAGAATGGTTAAAATAAAATCTAAGTCTTGGAAAATGCTGGAAACTGTCTCGAGCCACCTAAAGTGCTCATTTTTCATTGCCACCAATTTCGAAAAACAGGTTGCCGGATTGTTTTGGTTCTCTAGCGGGGAAGGGGCAGCGAAAGAGATTTCACTTTCTTAAAACCTTCACGCGTCTCGTGTCTTTTTTTTTTTTTTTTTTTTTTTGTAATTCTGCAGAAATTTAAAAGTACTATTAACTGTTTTTTGTGATATGCTGGAAGCTCACCAGTAACATGTGCGAAAGATGTCCTATTCAAATTTTACAAAATGAGTCCAGTGAGTCATACATATACGTACAGTACTTGTGAGTTGAATTGTGAATGAAACGCGATGGGAAAATGCAAAGTGCGGCTGTTCAGCAACGACAGATGCCATTGTAAGCAAAATTAAGACGGTGCCAAAAAAAAAAATAAATAAAGGTATATATAGCTATATCATTTGACCATCAATAACTTGAGCCATGTTGGTCAACATGTGTCAGTTCAAAACATTCAATACTGTAGTCCCGGCAAAACAATGAAACTACTAGTCACATGAAATCCATGAATTCTGTAGCAGTAACCCGGCGTTATTCCTTTTGAAACCCGCAAAGTTCGCAGTAAATGGACCGATTTCCTGTTGCTTTGCTTTGCTTTGCTTTGCTTTGCTTTGCTTTGCTTTGCTTTGCTTTGCTTTGCTTTGCTTTGCTTTGCTTTGCTTTGCTTTGCTTTGTTCTGTTTCACGTTACGTCTATAGTTAATTTGATTAAAATAAACACTGTATGAATAGAAACACGAAAGTAGAAATACAGTAAACAACGATTTTTTTTTTTTTTTTCGGTCCTTTGTTCTCAACCCCTGATAACTTGAACTCCCAAAAACTCCAACCTTTTTAAATTTTCCTTGAAGGTTCGAGTTATCGGGAGCCGACCGTAAATCGCCTGAGGGACCAGTCACAGACAAACTCAATAGTTTTTTTCTTATAAAAATGACTAAAACTTAGTGTTAGTCATTTTGAAACAGTTTTTACTTAACCACTTTTTACCTCAGTTAGTAGAACTATTTATAATCCTAGTTCTAGTATTAAACTTTAGTTTTAGTCTCACAGTTTTAGCTTTTATTACTTCTGTATGTTAGACATTAAATGTATATTTTAGACTTTTATTTTTTTACAGGACCCTCCTGAAAATCACTTCTAGGTGATTAGAGGCCTCCTCTCAAAATAATAATCTATTATTATAATTATTGTTATTAGTTTTTAATATGCAATTGTTTTCAATAAACCCTGACTACTCCAACCTAATATAAATTCATCATGCCATTTTGAGTAGGGAATTTTTCTTGAGTATTGTGCCAAGTTCCAGGTGAATAGCGGTTTCAAAATATCATGAACAGGATGCTCAAACAACAAAGTCCAAGTGTGACCATCTCTTTTTCCAAGTGTGACCCAATTTCAAAATGTGTAACCCACACGCCCGCTAAGTAATAGAATTAACAATGATAAGGCTGATGGTCATTGCTATAGCTTTGCCTGGATTTAACGATCTTGGACGTTCAGTGACCCCTACGTTTCTTCCCAAAAACAGATTTTATTTACAATTATCTCCACATTGTCAAAAAATGAAAAAAAAAAATCGATGTGGGAAGTTAAAAGAAAATTCAAGATTTCTGTCCACGGGACATCGAATCCTGCCATCTTGCGGCTGCAAGGCGCGTGAAACTATGGTCGCTAAGTGGGAACTTGTGTTCTAAGGAACCTCACCAGTTGATTAAATTCACTTAATATGTCCACTCAAGCAATATTTGGCAGAGAATATCTCACTTCAAAGATCTAATTGCAATAGTTTTGGGCTTGAAGACACTGTGGCGTTATTCCTTAACGAAGTCCGATTTTTTCACATTTAGGATGTTCTTCCGAGCGTGTTCAAGCTGTTCAAAATTAACCAAAAAATATGTTATTGACAGTCATTATTTCTTTGTTCCCTGTTGCTCAGTGGATTTCTGATCATAGCTTAGATATACCGATTCCATGGCTTTCAATGACAATATAAAATGGCGTTGACTAGCCTACACGACTTCCTCGGTTCGTGACATTTGTACATTTGTCGTTCTCTGTTCGGTCTCTCGACCTTTTTTGTCGCTTCACTCGTGTTTATGAAGGGCACTGCATGTTGTGTAATAAGGAGGAAATTTAAGTAGAGTTGAGCCGTTAGACTGTGCTATGGGGAATTTTTATTGATCATACGTCTGCATAGTTTCCGTTGTTATCTGCATTTCGCTTCGTAGAGTTTGACACCTCTGTAATTTGCAATGTGTTTATGCATTGTTTAGGCTCGTTTCTATTGCAATATGGGCTTTTAGGTCTACAAGAATTTGCTTTTGACAAACGAAGGCTCTGGGAACGAGATTGTAATGCACAATTTTGTACCTAATCTTCGGGAAATCTAACTTTTTGGTAAAAAAAATAAATAAATAAATAAATAAAATAGCTCTTTTAATAAACGTGGGCCTATTTAGCGTCATGGCAGCCAAAGAACTGATTTAAGGGTTAAAACGGCGTTGTTTGCTGAAAATTTGGTAGGCAAAGTGTAAAACAAGTTCACTTTCCGCTACAATCGTGAATTTTTCAATGTATTTCACACGTTTTGCTACAAATTGTTTCTTTACATTTCCAGTCATCTTTTTTACGTTATTTTGTGGCCTTATGTTTCAGCGCCGTAGTTCTACAAAAAAAAAAAAAAAGAAAAAGAAAAATCTTTCATGCAATGATTTCAAACAGTAAAAAAGACTGATGTAATTTAATCCATATGCTACAAATACTCGCCATGCACACATCTCTCTCAGTAAATAACCTTATTTTTGTAACTAGCTGTGTAAAGCAAGCTATCAATTACGTGCTTTGTGTCACGCGCCTCGCGAGAAGTGATAAAACTAATAAAATTGTCACGTATTTAGTGTGCAAAAACCAACAAACATTTCTGTGTTTAAGTCATTTCGTTATTAGAAAAAATATTTACAAGACTGAGACATTTCACAGCGTGAATTTAATCTTTTAGCTTTTTAAGAATATTTTTCCTATAAGGAGATAATCCACAGTGGCATGATTTGTTTTCGTATCGTATGTAACACTTTGCGGCATTTTTAAGAATTTCTCCTTTGATGGATCAAGATTAGTTTTTAATAGGACACCGAAAATCAAGTTCACCTTTGCCAACCTTTTAAGTGAACCGTCCAGTTTGGAAGTTATATAGGCTTTTCTTAGCTAAACCAGGAACATGGTTCAGGCAGATTAAAGAACACCGACGTTACCAGGTTCGGTTAGAATTCCAAAACAGCTGAGGTTAACCAATCACAAGAAGACCCATGGTTCATCTTAACCAATCACAGAACATTGTAGACCAGGAACGCGCTTTATTATAGCGTCTTTTTATTTGTAAGCTGCACTTAGTGATCTGAAGCCAGCCAAACCACAGTGATTAAAGAGTTGTTGAAGTCCTCCCAGAGCTCTAAAATCTGTCCCGCAACACTGAATACGAACCTAGTGGCTTGAGGCCGGAGCTTATCCCGGTTTCTGTAGCAAGAGGCGACTAAGGGTATTTCTACTCCCCTATGGATGGATGCCAGGCCATCGCAGGGTTACCCCCAGCATTAAGTTTGCCGGTAACCATTTATACATCCGGGTGGAGAGGGGCACTGTGAGAGTAAAGTGGCTTGCCCAAGAACACAGCACAATGTCTCCGGCCAGGGCTCAAATCCGGACCGCACCCGCCTCCCATCGATACTACAATAATTGTATCAAACAAATGCCCAAACACTGGTGAGCAAGTGGTGGCCATTTTCGTGATGCAAACGAATAACCCATTTGAAGCACTCTTAATTGTACATTTTTTTAATGGGTTTGTAACTCAAGACCGGCTCCTGTAAACTTTTTTAATCGAATTCTAATCACCATGTCAAGTTTTACGTTTTTGGTAAGTGTAAAAAAATGGTGGAAGCAGATTCAGGACCACCACAATTGTTTTGGAAAATTTAAGCTGGCTGTGAATACGCTACAATCTTCATCGATTCTGGCAGTGAAATCAGTTCCATCGTGAAACTCTTTGATTATTTTTTCTCAAGACCCGAAGTGTTGGTCAAACGGAGTCGCTAGTAGACGTAACGATTTGCGATAGCCTGCATTCCCTTTAGTCGAAATCAATATTTACAGGCAAGTCCGCGGAAGTTTTCCACCCATCGGCAGCCAACACAAATTGATCGCACGTCATTCGTTATACGGACTGCAGCTAGCTTACACTAGCAAGTAAACGTGAGGTCCATTTGCCCTTTCAACGCATGCCTGTAAGCAAGTTCAACTTTCGCCTAAAAGTGCCGAGGCTTTTTTTCCGCTTACGGTAATAAACTTGCCAAAAATTTCATAAATAGTTATAAATATTGTGGTTATATAACAAAATGGAAACATATCATGACAGCATACGATACATCATTCGGCATTGAACTATCACATGAAATAGTTAGACTGAGACGTCACACAACTCCAAAATCTCCCCACCCCAGTCCCCAGGAAGTAAAAGTCGATACCCAATTTTCAGACCTATAAAATTAGTAAACGGCAAACCAGCAAACAAGAAAAAGGCCTCATCTGTGAAAACATTTGAGAAGGACAACAAATTTGCCAATGTTAATGCGGAAATAATCGGTTCCTTGTAAACTGAATACTCAAGGCCAAAGCCTGAGGGAAAAATCCACCCTATTTCAGGCCAATATGGTCCAAACACCTTTTTCAGAGACAAACAGCTCAACAACCATACTCTTTTGGGCGGCACATATCTCTGATGGCCCATATATAGGAGTATTCCCAACTCATTCCCCCCCCCCCCCCCCTCCCTCCCGAGCTAAAAATAAAAAAAATAAAAAAAAATAAAAACGCAGTTTCTCCGCCAGGAAAATTTCTGCGCGATATTTTACGGGTCTCGTTTGGATCCTTTAATCTTTAAAATAAAAATTGTTTGCTTTGAAAGTCTTATTAAATCTTTCTATTCATTATTCTTTTATCCATTTTTGGCAACGCGTGACAAAATCCTATCAAGTGACCATTGCGTGACAGATAAATTAGGTCGACAGGACGCCAAATTTACATTTCCAAATTTCCAAATTTACATTTCAGCATGCATCATGAGCTAGGAGAACAGCACATAAGTATTTCGCTTAAGCAAGCAAGGCACTGAAGCTGGAAGGCCTCACCACTTTTATGGATTGCTTTTTAAGAACAAGGAAATGGAATGTGATAGATTATATCGGAGTCAGTTGAATGTCAATAGGAAGATGATGTACTTTGCGGAATTTGCCGAACTCCACGCGTCCCAATGGTTACAATGTAGGATTCTGAATACACCAGTACGTATTATTTGAATGTCATATTTTACAGAAGGTGAGCTCAACACGACTTTTCTGCCATAGTTTAAGTCCACATACCGAGAATATCAAATGCAAAGAGACATTTTCACATTCCTTTTGATTATCTGGTCACAGGCACTTGCCTATTGTTTTCGTTTCTAGCAGGTTAGTGTTGTGATTATCACGATTTTGAGAGCGTTAGTACTCAGCGCTGATGAAAAGCCCGAAAATCATTTTTATACCAGATTTAACAGTGAAATTTCTTCTTTCGAAATGTTAGAATTTTAGGTGTTACAGTGTCTTACCGGGTAGCGAATTTGCCGATTGAAAATGTGTGCATAATTAAGAATTTTGAGGAAGCGAATTTTAGTGATTTTAGGCGGCTCGTCGTGACCTTGATAAGTAACCCACAGAAGTATACTCAGCCTTAGAAGACTTGTAAACCCCTGAACAATACGTTTCCAGGCTCAAACTGGAGTGTTGTTGTGATGCCGATTAAACAGAGTGAAGTTTATGATAAGGTATTAGTCACTAAATTTTGCGTGTTTTTGACCAGACCTGGGACCGTAACGAATTTGGGATTTTGTTTGGCGGGTTTAGAAAAATAATTAAAGAAAAAAATCCCGGCACGTTTCTAGGCTTACCATACGCTATCTCTGAGAGGAATATGAAAACTTTGTTTTTTTTGTTTTTTTGTTTTTTTGTTTTTTTCATGTGCGACGACTGGCTCTTCGTTAGTGGACATTCCCTCTTGAGTCTTTTTATTCAGCAGAACTAGTGTTAAACTCGAATCTTGTCTATTTCGCGTAAATTACGTGAGAAACTCATTCACAAAGGTGACCCGCGACGTGTTTGATCGCTAGCCTCGAGTGTTGTTTGCTTTCGTTTGTCGCCAACACCGATCGAAATGAAGACGAAACAAATTGATCAGCTGAAGAGAGCACGCACTGGGTTGAGAGGCTGGATGAAAAGGGATTTTGACGCTGTTAGAAACATGATTGAGTCCGACTCGCCTGAAATTGCTCGCGTGGAAGAAAAACTCGATTCGATTGTTACGAAATTGCAGAAAGCCGAGGATCTGCAGATGGAAATCGAGAAGCTCTTGGACGATGACTCGCAAGTAGTAGATGAAGTGGACGCCCAAGGACCATGGTTCGATATGGTAAGAGAACGAATTCATGATGTGAAATTATGGTTAAAAAACAGCCAAAAGCAAAATACAAATGAGAAGCCTGAACCCATTGCACCATCACCAAAACATACGTCAAGTGCGCCTAAAATGAAGTTGCCAAAAACCGACCTTAGGAAATTCTCGGGCGATGTGTTGGACTGGCCAGAATTTTGGACATTTTCAGAGTAGCAATACATGATAACGTTGAAATACCTACTGTGCAGAAGTTTGTTTACTTAAAGTCCCTGCTATATGACGAAGCCGCAGGATACATTGCAAACATCAAAACTGAAGAGGCAAACTATGAAATTGCTGTACAACGCTTGACATCACGCTATGGCAAGGATGAAGTGCAAAAAACTCGCCTAATGACTAAACTAGCAGAAATGAAAGCACTTAAACAATCCAATAAAGCTATGAGAGATGCATTGGATGAGCTTTGTGCAACTGTGCGAGCGCTTGAAGTACAAGGAGTTACTACTGAACAATATGGAACCCTTTTGATGCCTTTGATTGAATCAAAACTTCCCAAGGATTGGAGCTTGGTGTGGGCCCGAGAAAAAGCTGGCTTATCAAAGGAGGATGTAACATTCTCGAAGCTGTTGAAATTTTTGGAACAGGAACTGGAAATTCGAGAGAGTGCTGACCAGACTGTTGAGATAGAACAGCCATCTAAACACCACCAGTGTATCGAAAAGGAAAAACCTTTGTTGCCAACTGCATCTGGTTTAATGGCTAAATCTGTAACCTGTACCTTCTGCAAGGGTCCACATAGTCCTAAACAGTGCTCTGTACCTATGTCAGTTGATGATCGCTTTAAGAAAGTGAAGGAAATAAGGGCTTGCTTTCGTTGTGCTCGAAGTGGACACCGGATGACAGCATGCAGGTTTCGAAAACCATGCCCGTGTGGACGAGGATCCCATATCCCTCAGCTATGCAAGACAGGCGGAGTGAAAATTCCAGAAGTTCAAAACCCCACTCCGAGTACGGGTAACCCACCAAGCCACCCAAGTTGGAATCCTGCTGCCCCTCCTTATACACCAGCTAACCAGAGTCATTTGCCACCGTTATCGCAACCTCCAACAGCTGCTGTAATGTCTTCCGCTAAGAATGCTGACATCAAAACTGCTGGCGTGATGATGAGAACTGTGTGTGTTGTTATTGGGGCTGTGGCTGTAAGAGCATTGTGTGACACTGGAGCCACTTTTACAATGATGTCATCATCTTTGGCTGCAAATATACCAAAGAGAGTTGTTGGAAAACGTCATTTGCGGATTGAGACACTTGGAGATGTGCTGGAAGGCGAATTCGATGTTGTTGAGGTGACTGCAAGAGGAATAAACCTTCCAAATACCTTTACCTTCCAAGCTGTAGTGATGGATGAGTTGTCTGGTGTCTTTGAGAGGGTGGAGCCTGAGTCCTATAGAGCCCTTCAAGAGGTTGTTGGTGGTTGTCCAGTCCTTGCTGATCTCGCTGGCCCTGGTACAGATAGTATTGGTATTGTGTTTGGAGAAGATTGCTATGACACCATTGTCCAAGGTATGACAATTAAATTGAGGAATGGTCTCAAAGGAACACCGACAATTTTTGGGTGGGTCCTTCATGGTGGAAGTGGATCCATTCCATTTGCGGGTGTGGCTGCCAGAGCTCATATCCATGCATTTCGGGCCTCTGTTCATGAACAACTGCAGAACTTTTGGACTTTGGACCACCTTGGTGTTGCACAGGAGGAAGTGTTGGAACGAGACCTTGAGCTGGAGGTAAAGAATGCTATCCAACGCAACGAATCTGGGAAGTATGTTGTGTCGTGGCCTTGGAAACCTCAAGCTCGAAAGCATTTAGCACTTAACAAGGCCCTTTGTGAAACAAGGCTTCGTCGCATGGTGAGAAAGTTGACGCCTGAAAAGTACACACCATATGGCATTCAGTTAAAAACACTCCTCGAAGAGGGTCACATTGAGCTGTTACCAGAAGCCTGCATTCCTCAGTCCTATCTTCCACATCGAGGAGTTGTTAAGCTTGATCGGGAGACAACTAAACTGCGTATTGTGCATGATGCCTCAGCTAAGTCTGAAGGAGGCCTTTCTCTTAATGATGCCCTTGAGAAAGGGCCAAACTTGTTACCGCTGTTGTGGGGCATACTTCTCCGTTTCAGAGTTGGCAAAGTCGGTGTTGTAGGTGACCTTGAAAAGGCATTTCTGCAGCTGTCGCTTCGTGAGGAAGACCGAAATGTTTGTTGCTTCTTGTGGCTCAACCCGCAAGGGGAGATTGAGGTGTACAGATACAAAAAGGTTTTCTTTGGTGCCAAATCATCACCATTTCTGCTGCAAGTAGTCCTGAAACAGCATTTAGAGGGTTTCATCAGTGAATCACAAATGGCTTCCCAGCTTCTTCGCAACCTCTACATGGATGACCCAGTGAACTCAATGGAGAACACTGAGGAAGCAAGGTAATTCTGGCACGAAGCAGTGCGTATCTTTAAAGATGGTGGCTTTAACCTGCGGAAATTTCGGTCCAACGATCAAAATCTGCTCCACGAGTTGTCAGACAGCCAAGTGCAGCAACTTCACAAAGTACTTGGGGTTAGTTGGGACTTAAAATCTGATGAACTTCTTCCACTTGTTGATCTGGAAGTTATGGTACCCAAGAAACTTACGAAGCGAAGTCTTGTCCTGTCTGTCTAAGGTTTACGACCCATGTGGGCTAGTGAGCCCAGCTGTCACTCCACTGAAGATTATTGTCCAAGGCTGTTGGAAAGAGAAGCTCGGATGGGATGAGGAAGTTAACCCGGATTTGCGAAGGCGTGTTGAAGAAGTTTTGAAAGGGTTGTCAGGAGGAAACCATCTGAGAGTAAACCGATGGTTGGGAATAACACCCTCTCAGTGCAAGGACACAAAACTGTCACTGCACGTTTTCTGTGACGCCTCCTCTAGAGCCTATGCTGCGGGAGCCTACATTCGTGTTGCAGATACAAATGGGGACGTAACAGTGAATCTTGTTGCTTCGAAATGTCGACTTGCCCCACCGAACGGACACACGATACTTCGCCTTGAACTTCTTGGTGCCTTACTAGGAGCTCGACTTCTCAATTCACTGAGATTGGAGTACAGCGGTGTCTTTAAGATTGATGATGAATTCCTTTGGACAGATTCCAGTGTTGCTCTCTCGTGGATAAGTCAGGGACCGCGTGTGGGTGGAGTGTTTGTCGCTAACCGTGTGGAAGAGATCACTGTTGTTGGTGGAGTGTGGTCGTGGGTTCCAACAGATGAAAACCCTGCAGACTTACCTACTCGGGGTATGACGGTAGCTCAGTTGTCTGACTCCAAGATTTGGTGGAGCGGCCCGGAGTGGTTGAAACGACCTGAGGCAGAATGGCCGAAGCACCCAAAGAATGACACAGCTGCTGCATTGCTGATGATGGCCGTAGCTGACAATCAAGAACCGAAATATGTGGAGGAAACTGTTGACCCACCCCGAACGAGCAAGTACCTTCGCACTTTGAGAAGTGTAGCTTGGATGCTACATTGGCGCAAGTCTCCTAAAAGCACCCAAAATATGCTGACCTCAGAAGAGTTGCAATATGCCAAAATGGTCATCCTGAAACAAGTGCAAAAGAAGTTTTTCTGGAGGGAATTAGAGTCAACGGAAAATAGCCGACCAGTTTACCGCCAGTCTAGTCTGCGGTCCTTACACCCGTTCTTGGAAGGAGGATTAATCAGTATGGGGGGTCGTTTGCAACAAGTGGAGGCGACCTTTGAGGAACTCCATCCAGTGCTGGTTAAGAAGTGTGGTGTTGTCAACCAATTGGTGCTTCATATTCACGGACAAATGCAACACGCTGGTACTGCAACAGTTATATCGGAACTGAGACGCCAAGGGATTTGGATCCTGCGCTCTAAGAAATCAGTCTCATCAGTGATACGGAAGTGCAGGAAATGTAGCAGGTTCTTGGCGGCTCCTGTATCTGAACAGACACCTCCTTTCCCTAGGTGTCGTGTAACTTGCAAGCGTCCCTTTGAAACAACTGGCATGGATCTAGGAGGACCGTTATACCTGAAGGATAACAGTAAGGTCTGGTTCGTAGTATTTACCTGCATGTCAGTTAGAGCCATTCATTTGGAACTTGTGACGTCGTTGTCTGTAGAAGCGTTGACTCAGGCACTGCAGAGATTTATGGACAGAAGAGGTGTCCCACAGTTGTGCATAAGTGATCACGGATCAAACTTTGTGGCGGCAGCTAAGTGGGTTAAAGAGAAGAATCTTGACATGAAGTGGCAATTTGTGGTGGAACGCGGACCTTGGTGGGGAGGAGCGTGGGAGAGGTTAGTGGGCAACGCCTTCCAAACTAAAATGTGGCATTCCAATTTGGAACAATTCCGAAGGGTACTGGTATTTGATGCCGAAAAAGTTTGTGTTTCCGAAAGGTTTTGGCTTATTGGAAGGAGAAAAAGAAGTGTTCAGTTGAGTCCGCCAGGGACAATACATCCAATTTCACCAAAATGTACAATTTAATGTAAAAAAGATCATGCACCCATCGTGCTTTCCTTTTTTGAGAGATTCAGATTTTCTGATCTCCCGGTCCACAACTTATCAGAATAAAACGGTCATCTATCTATGATTCTAAAAGGATTCAGAATTTCTGATCCCTCAAGACTTTAATAGATTCAAAAAAGTGATCCCCAGTCCACAACCCGTCAGAGCAAAACAGTCATCTACTTATAATTCTAAATGCATTCAGAATTTCTGATCCCCATCACCTCACGGGACAAAAACGGCTATCTGTTCATGGTTCTAAAAGTATTGCGAATTTCTGATCCCCCTCCCCCACCAAATCTGCTAATATGATAGAAAGAGCTGTCGATTTATAATTCTACAGCAATTCAGAATTTCTGATCCCACATGACTTAAAGGGATTCAAAAATTCTGATCCCCCAGTGCATAACTTATCAGAACAAAACGGTCATCTACCTATAATTCTTAAAAGGATTCAGAATTTCTGATCCCCCTTATCAGGTGACAGGACAGAAATAGCCGTCTATTTATAATTCACAGGAAATTAACTAGATGTCTGATAGCTAAAAAGTAACGATTGGATAGTAACTTTAAGCACATTACAGACAAAATGGATCACAGAGCAAAGGGCATCAGAAAAGTACACAAATGAATTATTCACAGATAGGTCATTATTTATAACGATTTAAAACCACGCCAAAGGATCGAGACAAAAATTGCAGTTTCATGCCGGACAGTGAAAGGTTTTATTTCCAATTCAAAAAGATATGAATTTAGGCTCCAGAATTACAAGCTGTTATTTAAAGTTCACATCAAAGATAACAAGAATTTTAATCAGGACTCAGCTGCCGTCTGCGCCACCTCCGTTTTCTGCTTTAATGTGTTCGTTTCGGATTGACGGCCGCTATTCTTGCCTTTTTTTTTTCCTCTGCTCTGCAATGAAGCAATTGAAGCTAAATATTTTTATAAATAGCGATAGAATTAACATTGTTTTTCATTAATCAATTGATCGGGAGTGTATTCTTTTGTAAAGAATAAAGAGCAGTATGTAGGCAATGCGGTAGTGAAGTGTATCGAGCGTGATCTGTAGCTTCAAATCAATTCAGTGTAAACTTTAAGTTACCCCTTCAAAAAGCACACTAACAAGCTATTATGCAAGCATTTCATACATAGGAAATGCGTGTGAATAATTTCCTCGTTACGGGTGCTAATAAAATCAGGAGAACAAACGTTTTTCTTGTGTTTCAGTGATCGCGAAATAAATATAACAACGAAATTTCTTCAACCACAACATTGATTTCGATTCAAAGATTGAGCAGCTAACTTTAATGTTGAGCAGCAATTATGATATACTTACTTTTCTGCGACTTGCCTTTCTTTCACCGAAGCAATCAAGATACTCATTTGAACTTGGACAAATCATTCCATGTTTCTTGCTGCTATTGACAATGTTGGATTCGAAATTGCGCGCAAATAACCGACTCCTTTGGAAAGGGAATCTGCTGGTCAAAAGTATTCATTTATCAGATTCACCGAAGGATTATGGGATCGGACGGAAACACCAAAATGGCGGGCAAAGATCGTGGTCAATGTTGTTAGGATTCGATAACAAAGCTCTCTGTTATTTTATAGCCTTGCTCTACGTTGGAAAGCAGTCACAAATTGTTTACAGATGTCCGTTGTTATTCCAGTTGAGTCAAATCCCAGTAAAGGTGGAAAAGTATGAAGTTTCGTCGGCAAAACAGTGTGGCAATCAAACTATTTGCCAGCAGCTGGCGGTTTCTCTTACACTCGTCAGGTTTACAGAAAGCTTATGGTCCCTGCAGCTTTCCAAGGTAAACTGATTTTCTTGCATAATTTGTGAAGGTTCTTGAAATACTGGAAACGTTCTGGCCGGTTAAATTGATCGTGGAAGATTGCAGAAGATGCAGATGCTTTAACACACTGTTAAGTCTTGTTGATTTCGTGAATGCAAATGTTCATTTCCTAAAGGAGTTATGAAAGCAACTGTATTCAACACAACAATATACGAACAATTTCGCGTTGGGAAAATCATTCATTGTAAAAGTACAATAAGTGCAATAAATGTGAGCTCTGTCATGTAGTTTACATATACTTCATATAGCTAGTGTATATCTTGTCTAGGATCAAGTGGGCATACATGTATGTATTATACAACACCTAAAACACAAAATATCAAAAAGCAACATCCTTCACCTTTTTGATTTTCAGGTTCATGGTGGTGCTCTTGAGGTTATGTTAGATGTGCATGTTACATTATCAAGACCTTTTGTTTGCCACTTATTACTCGAGTTGCAAAAGACTGATGTTATTTTCATTAGGGTGGTTGAAGTTCTCTTTAATTGGGCAGTATTTCAAAGGTTTTTTTATAATTTGGCATTTCGTTATGCAAATAGAGGTTATTTAGAACAGCAGATATAATTCACAGCTAGGTTACGGAAAATTACTTTTAACCACTTCCAGAAATTTGTACATAAGGCTTACCATAATTTGAAAAACACATGATTCATGGATAAAATTAATTGAAAAAAATACTTTCATGAAGAAATTAATGTAATTGAAATTTGAAATTCATTTCAAGAATATTTTGTGCTTTTCCGGTCACGAAATCTGTTTACATTTCATGAAAATTTACTGAAGAATGTAAACATTTACTAGACTCCAATTTAAGTAGCTGAGAAGTGTTTCAAACAGGATTTTTGAAAGATATATGTTAAATTTATTTAAGTTTTGTGATAAATCGCAACATAATGGAAACTCATTTCCAGCCAGATTTGTCCTCCTTTTGCATCTGGATGTGCCTGGTTTTTGGTATTAAATTTTAATGTACAACTGTAGCAGGTTTAAATAAAACTATGAGTTATTTATACATTTTCCTATGTAAATACAGAGATTTCACTTAGGTTTAGGATTTGAAGAGCAGGTATCAAAGTTCAATATGAAATGAGTAATGAAGAGTTTTCAATAGTTAGCTATATTTTCACCACCTGTGACTAAGAAAGCTTTTGGCTAGGTTAATATTAAAGTGCTACGTGTACATGAGTGATGGATAATTTTTAGATTGGCTACTATCTTTTTACTATCTCTGGCTTTTGGGTAGGTTATCACAGTGCGATATGAGTGATGGGTAGTTTTCAGATAGGCTATCTTGTTACTAGCTACAGCAGAGGTAGGTTTCAGATAGGATAGTGTTTTATTGTTCAATATAAGGACTAGTCTTCAGATAGCCTAGTTTTTGGCTTACTACAGTAGTGGTGGTTTTTGGATAGACAAGTTAGTGGATAGCTAGGCCATCTAAGTATCTGTTGAATATCTATACAGGAAGCTAGTTTTTAGCTAGTCTATCTATTTCCTAACTATCTGATGGATAGATATTAGTTAACTTTAAGCCATGCCAAAGATAGCTATCCTCTATCTACAAAACCTCTTGGATAGAAAAAAGATAGAGATTTTCATCCGTCAACCGGGAATGAGATAGTTGCACGTAGCATGAAGTTAGTAATAAACTAGTAATAAGATATGATCGTTTTTGGGAGGGCTTCTTTAACTGAGGACAGCAAACTATTGCCAGCTACCAGGAAACATCTCCAAGATGAGTATGCCAAATTAAAAAAGAAAGAATAGAATTGCTTGTAGCATTAGCTACAATACTTGCATCCATATCTGTCAGGTCTTTATAAAAACAATTTTACCCACACCCTTCTCCTTTGAGCATGGTTAAACTGGTTGCGTAACTGAAGTGTGAATGAACTGGTACATGTAGCCCGCTCAAAAAGTTAGATTGAAGATATAAAAACATGTTGGGTAAAGCTAAAGTCCATGGCCGCTGCTATATGACAACAGGTTTTTGGAGGACACTGTATACATGTATGTAGAGTACATTGACCCACTTAAATGTATCAACTGCAAATTTAAATGTACATGTAAATTGCAGTCTTTAATTGTCATCCCTGTAATGTAGTGTAGTGTTCCTGAACGCTCTTTTTGTTTGATAACTGTGAGGTGCCTTCTTTCCATGTTAAACAGAAATTGTTAGAAATTTTTCCTTCACACAAGGTGAGCTAATTCTGACAGAGAAAGTGGAGTCTGCATTTATGCCTACAGTTGTGCAGTTTGAGTAATCTCACTTTTTTGGTCAATTCTGAACTTCCTTATCCTCTTAGGTACTGTTTGATATTGTTTTTTTAGACTTACAGCTACTGTAATTTTGAAGTGCATAGATCATTGTAATACAATGTGTGATGTTTACAGTTACTTATATTAATAGACTGCTGTGAAGAAACTTGTTCTTCATCACTCTCTCAGTATAATCTGAGTGTATGGAATCTGTTAAGAATTATGCTATATTTGTATAAAATTTCTACTTGAATATTGTTATCAAGAAAAATATTTTGATTAGACATTGTTCAGGCAGGTAGCAAGATCTAAACCCTGTCTTCAATGTTATGATTTAATGTGGCTACATTGGATGTAACACTGGCTTTGCAGGGGATCAGAAATTCTGAATCTTCTCCTGTGTTCTTTGGGGGATCAGAAATTCTGAACCCTTTCTAGAGTTCTTTAGGGGATCAGAAATTCTGAACCCTTTCTAGTGTTCTTTGGGGGATCAGAAATTCTGAACCCTTTCTAGTGTTCTTTGAGGGATCAGAAATTCTGAACCCTTTTTAGTGTTCTTCGGGGGATCAGAAATTCTGAACCTTTTCTAATGTTTTTTGGGAGATCAGAAATTCTGAACCCTTTCTAGTGTTCTTTGGGGGATTTGAAATTTTGAATCCTCTCTTCTGTTGTTTGGGGATCAGAAATTTTGAATCGTTTTCTAAGGAGGTACCTCTCGAGACAAGAAATTCAAAAAAAATCATTTGGTGTCTTATGCGTGACTTAAACATTACATTTCAGTTCAAATAAAGAATAGGAAATTGCTTGGAAGAATTTTTTAATTCCTTGCAAACAGGGAAACTTTTCCTCTGAGTTTTAAAACCAGTTTAAGATTCTTAGTATATTGCAAAAATCGTCTTTGGAATTAAATGGCAATCATAGATTTCCGTCTAAGCTCCACGTTTTACTTTAGGCCAATTTTGCACTCATTTCCAACGGAACTTCCAAGCCTGCAACGTAAAAATAACTTTTCTCCGAGACAGGTTTCTATTTTACACCGAAAAAGTAGCCATTTTTGAAGTGGTTCTTAGTATTTACTCTGAATTTTATCAAATTGGAACACCACATTTTAGTTTGGAAGGCGTTGGGCATTATTAAAGGCCTGCTACGTCGCTCGTTGGGCCATGATGTGCTTTCCTGGGAGGAATTAGTAACCGCTCTAACCGAGGTGGAGAAAGTCATCAACCGCCGGCCTATCACTTACTTGTGGGAGTCGAGCAATCCTGATGGTGGTGTTCCTATCCCTTTGTGTCCTGAAAAGTTCCTGTTGCCACCGCGAGAAGACATCAAGGAAGAAAAAAGAGAACTAAACATCTCTGATGAATTTCAACGGAGGAAAAAGTGGCTGTCCTCCATGAATGACATATGGAAGAAAGAATACTTGCATCAAGTGCTGGGTTCACAAGGGGAAGTTTGGAAGACTCAGCCAAATCCTTTAAAACAAGGAGAGGTTGTCCTTGTAGCTGATGACAGAGAGAAACGTCTAAATTGGAAGATGGGGGTTGTCCGGCAGCTCATTCTTGGCAGAGATGGAAGATGCCGTGCTGCGACTGTCCAGGTGAAGTCGGGACTGCTAACCCGACCAATTCGCAAACTGCACAAATTGGAGCTCTGTGCTGAATCTGACAATCTCCCGCCCATTACAAGCTCACCAGAGAGTACTGAACAAGATGGTGGGATGTTAGACAGCGAGGCCGAGACGATGGAGGATGAAGATGAAGAAGCTGAACCTGAAGTCACCCTTCCACAGAGGAGTCGGAGAGGAAGAGAGATTGTTCGTCCAAGTCGCTATAAGGTCTGACCAAGTCGATATAAGGACTGACCAAGTCGTTATAAGGATTGACTAAGTCGCTTTAAGGACTAAGTTACTTTAAGGACTGATTAAGTCGCAACAGGCTACCGCAAGTTGCGAGGTGGAGGATGTTGAAAGCTGAACTTTCTAGACTAGCCGTTTTGTACTAGAGATCGGACGTCACATTGCGTGACAAGCCGAACATTCTACATAAATCGTTTTGTATTGTTTTGTAACCCAGATGTGACGTTGCACGAATTGTTGTACTCCCCTATAGGGGTTGTAGAAACATGTGCTCGAATAATAAATATGGAGTCCAAACAGCTGTCTCCGTAAGAACCGACCACTGATTTTACTTCGAAAATTCGATTTTTATCATAAGCTGGAATTTCGAAGTCCTTACCTAGTCAATCACTAAAATGAGTTTTGTTTCATTAAAAATTCCAATTGAAGTTTTCTAGGATTGATTGAAGTTCGGTCCGCTTGACCCAAGTTTAATGCCCGCCGAAACTGGAAAAATAGCACATATTGCCGGCGCTCTAAAAAAAATAATATTCGTTCAAAAGTCCCAATTCTTTTTTTTCACTATAGATATATCATAGCAGTTTGTTTAGCCATGTTGCAATCATAATTCAATGTTGCTCCTTCAACGGTTAAAAGAAGATTTTCTAGCCGTTAAATCGAGTTTTCAACCAAACGCGAAAATAGCTCTACTTAGAAGGCACGTTTTAAAAATGTGGCACGTGTTTGAAACTGCTGAACTACATGAATAGAAAGTATAAATGTCCCGTAATTCAAAACAATAATAAAATTTGTCTGCCCACCAGGTTTTCAAAACTAACGACCGCTTAAAGTTCAGGAAATTTTGAAAATATTGCGGTGAGTAACTAACACACTCCCCTTCGTAAATTGCTCCGATAAATTCCCGTAAATTTCTTACCTGGCTTCAAGATTAAAGTTTTGGTCCTTTGTGGCGATCCTCGAAACCTAGGTAGCATTAAAACTGCCAGCATTTCCTTCCAACTGTAGGTTTGTATATAAAGTAGATTTATGCGTTCCTCATCTATGTCGAGCGTGACCGTCACATGCTTCGATGTTCTTTGTATTACTGACCATTGTTTTCCTCGAAGCCGGTTTAACCATGTAGACTCCTCTTGAAAGGTTTGTAGCTAGAAGCACTCTTTTGGACAACTCTCGGCACACATACATGTATGAACAGTAAATGGTGACTCGGGAAGCCAAGGAAGGATTGATTAATGCCACGGCTATTTTGTGTTCACAACAAGTGATTTAGTTCCCAATCTTCCCGTGAGTATAGCTACAAACCTTTCAAGAGGAGTCTACATGGTTAAACCGGCTTCGAGGAAAACAATGGTCAGTAATACAAAGAACATCGAAGCATGTGACGGTCACGCTCGACATAGATGAGGAACGCATAAATCTACTTTATATACAAACCTACAGTTGGAAGGAAATGCTGGCAGTTTTAATGCTACCTAGGTTTCGAGGATCGCCACAAAGGACCAAAACTTTAATCTTGAAGCCAGGTAAGAAATTTACGGGAATTTATCGGAGCAATTTACGAAGGGGAGTGTGTTAGTTACTCACCGCAATATTTTCAAAATTTCCTGAACTTTAAGCGGTCGTTAGTTTTGAAAACCTGGTGGGCAGACAAATTTTATTATTGTTTTGAATTACGGGACATTTATACTTTCTATTCATGTAGTTCAGCAGTTTCAAACACGTGCCACATTTTTAAAACGTGCCTTCTAAGTAGAGCTATTTTCGCGTTTGGTTGAAAACTCGATTTAACGGCTAGAAAATCTTCTTTTAACCGTTGAAGGAACAACATTGAATTATGATTGCAACATGGCTAAACAAACTGCTATGATATATCTATAGTGGAAAAAAAGAATTGGGACTTTTGAGCGAATATTATTTTTTTTAGAGCGCCGGCAATATGTGCTATTTTTCCAGTTTCGGCGGGCATTAAACTTGGGTCGAGCGGACCGAACTTCAATCAATCCTAGAAAACTTCAATTGGAATTTTTAATGAAACAAAACTCATTTTAGTGATTGACTAGCTAAGGGCTTTGAAATCCCAGCTTATGATAAAAATCGAATTTTCGAAGTAAAATCAGTGGTCGGTTCTTACGGAGACAGCCTCTTAAATTTTACATCCAACCCCTCCTCTCTCTTATTGTCATTTTTTCCTATGCCCCCACTCTAATTTCCCCCCCCCCCCCCCTTCAAGTAAGTATTACAGAATCCCTTTAGACTCCCTTAGGTGAATTTTTGTCTTTTATAATTTCTTCCATCTTTCCCAGTATTTCCCCTTTTTTTAGTTCCGCTCGGATCGGGAGTTTTATCGCAATTTGTTTAATAACAGGATGACAAGAAAACAGACCAGTTCAACCAGTTCCATTTATGCCCTCTTTTTATTAACATCCATTTATGCCCTCTTTTTATAAACATCACTGTTTTCCCCAGCCGTTACAATTATCACCCACGCTTGCTTTAGCAATCTGTGATCTGAATCCTGAGTGCTTGCGTTTCAAAGCTATTCATCTTTCTGTGGAGAACAAAATTATTTCGTGTGTTAGCCCTCGTTTCCACAAAAGAACTAGACAAAGTCAAAACATAGACTTCTTCAACCGTTTTATTTTCTCGACGGTCTCTCGACCTCGTGGTCGACCAGTTTCTACATATCACATGACTGACTGTGACTGATTGTGTGGGGCTGGGGTAAACCCTACACTTGCAGAAGCTCCCTTTAGCAGTTCATAAGGCTTAAGTTATATAGTTGCTTTCATTAAAAGTTAAAGGAAATATAGCGACAATTGACTAATTCTCCCTAGCCTACTGATTGGCACAAATGTCGTTTGACGCTACTTGGGACAATTTGTAGAGGTATCGTAGGCTGTGGTAGTCTGAAAAATCCTAATCACTCCGAAATATAATTTGCGTGTGCTTCTTTCCAAGTGACTGAAAGTTTCCCGAGTTCTAAGGCTATACTTATGATTAAGACGTCTTCTATATCAGTTATATGGTAAGAAACAACGATTCAGTTCAGGAGTGGGCAGGGCAAGTGTCCCGCATGCAATGTAGTTGCTTATGAATTCTCAAAGATTGTTGTATGGTGGCTGCGTTCTTGTACTTGACAATGCACCAAAAGGACAGAGATCTGTCGTCACCGGTGCCGTCGTTCTCAGGAATAAGGGTAACACTATTGGATGAAGGGTATATCGGAAAGAATGAATTTTCCTTTACTTGAAGCTATTACTAAGGAATTAATTTGACTTAAGTTATTTAAACATATTTGGAGAAAAAAAAAAACTTACCGATTGCAGATTTCTCTTTTAGTAACAAGCACCACAGGTTTTTGGACAAGCATAGATAGTAGAGAAAGGGTTGCTGTGGCAGTCGTCTTTCAGGCTGGGGCAGTCGTGCCTGTGATCAACACAGGGTTCTTTGAAAAAGCAAACAAATCAAACTCAAACATTATACCGGTATAATTTCGAGTAAAATACAGGGGCACAAGCTTAATGCCGGTCAAAAATAAAAAGTGCAATTTTTCCGGCATAACAGTGCCGTTTCTCGATGAAACAAATATTAAGTTGTTTGTACCTCTGTACATGTGTTACACAGAGATACCGCGCTGTAGTTGATCTGGAGACTGTGTTCTATCACTGACCCACCATAATATACGGAATCGTTGGCACGACGCCTTACAGCCTTCCAATTTGATCCCAAGGTTAAAGGAGGTGGAAACCTACTTGTAGCGTCTTTTGCAGCAGAAGGACCAATTGAAGCTGAGAAGGCTAGATTAAAAAGTACTTACCGCAAGGGACGGCACAGGCGATGGGGCATTGACGTAGTGTTGCCCACGGGTTAGCGTGACAATGATTGTCCCGTGCCAATACCTTACAGTCTGGACGCGAATCGTAACATACACCTAGTAAAGAATTGAGCATTTACATAATTAATTTTAAACCTTTGCTCAGACCGTAGTCAGATAATCGATCAATTAGAATTAAATAAACGCGACACAACCTTATTGACAGGGTACACTAGTACAAAGTAAGTATTAAAAGTCATCCAAAATGAATCTTTTTTCTATCATTAAATAGATCTGTTTCCATGCCTGAAATCCCATCAAACGGATTGCCTTTATGATGTTCTTCGTTCATAAAAGAAACTCAAACTAACTTAAGGATATTAAAATGTTTGTTGTCACTGACTAAAAAAAGTTGTTTTGGACGTTTCGGTTAAAATACTGTAACCTTCTTCAGCACGAAAAAAAAAAAAATATGCCTCATTGGCAATAGGCATTAGGCATTCTCAATACATAAAGAACTCATAGGAATCTGACTTTATAGGATTTGAAAATGATGAACGATTCATCTAAACCTCAGTCGAAATTATTATCGCTACTTTTTATTCGTAAAACTTGAAGTTAAAGTTCATTCTCAAAATAAGTCTATTTAACACTCTTCAGGGTGTTGCTTTTCTTTCTGCATGGTCACGAAGGTAGGAAACCATACCTGCACCTGCAAAGAACAAACAGAAAAGAACATAAACAACGAGGAAAATTTGAAAAAGTTCTGATAAGTTCTTGATCATAAGAAAGCGTCTTGTACTTTTTATTGATGCTTGTTTAAGTGCATGACTGTATTCCCGCATGCGCACGTGTGCGTGGGCGGATGCTTGCGTGGGCGGTCGCGCGCGAGGGCGGGTGCACGCGTTAGTGGGCACGTGTAAATTAGTGTGCGCGGTTGAGTACATTCGTAAGCAGGGCGTTCGTGAGTGTGCTCGTGCGCCGGCGTACGTTTTGATACTTACAATATCCGACGAGCATCAGCAAAAGGATTCCGCACTTGAAATACATGACTAGCAAATGGAGAAAGATAAGATACAGTCATGCAAGATTAATTTCATTAACAGCCTTTTTTCCAAACTCACAAGGAAGAAAATCTTTAAGTGTAAAAATTCAGTCAAACTATAAATAAAAAATTGGAGCTCTTAACCAGAAAAGCTACACTATTAGTACGTCTAAAATGTCTCTACAAAAAGTTCTTTGTAAGGCTTCCAAAAGGCTTTGCCGGTTTAAACATTTTTGAAGAATTTTTCTTTGTTCTAACAATTGTCCGGGATTATGAATGCAAAGAAGAAAAGATCTGACTAGAAATGCTTGCTAAACATAACGGTATGGCGATAGGGAAAAAAAAAAAGACCAGATGAGTGGCTAGCAACAACTCGAGGCAAATTTTATTCGTTCACGGAATTGTAGACAATAGTGAGAACCAAAACGGAGAAATAAAACTTTCAGAATTTAGACAAAGAGATTTACAGGAAAAGATTAGTCGAAGGTACTCCGTTGAGAAGAGCATCTACTATTCCCAATTTCTTCTATCCATTTTTTGTAACGTGTGGAATTTGATTAATATAATTGTAAAAATCTATTAACCATCGTGCAGTTTTCTCACGCATCACTGAGCGGTATGCCCGACTTGAATGTCCTTTGTCTGGTCGCGTCCTGTGTCAACTTTCTTTTACGTACCATACTATTTCTCTCGCATAAAGTTTTCAGAAGGTCGATCCACTGATACATGGCTTTTTGCACTTGCCAAATTGCATGCATTTAAATTTTAAAAAAAAGCGAAAATGTTCTAATTTCAATTAAACGCGACTTTCAAACAATCGCAAGAAGTGGTACCACGCAAGAAAAACTAGTCTTTTTCAATCGTATAAATTAGTTTCTGCAAAATGCAAAAAATCGCCCATTCGCAAAAATAAACGTACTCCAGCAAAAACTTATTAGTGCACCACCGTATGTCGTCATATTTTGTCCAACTCACACAAGTATTGACATCTGAGGGCCACGTTTTCGATCAGGAACTAGCACTAATTGCGCTCGATATCTTTCCTCGCTAATAATCTAACCTTAGTACTAGTCCTCCGTTCCACGGACGTCGCACTAAAAATAAGCCATGAAGATATCCAGGCATTTTCTAAAAGACTATGAATTACCTTGTATCAACGACGAACCAGGTTTTCTTCTCTTTGTCTTGATATGTATCTTCTGCAGAGTCTTCGCAAAGATAGTTGGAACAACTGCAGTCTCCAATATATGGTATCAGCAATATCTGTTTAATATTAACAAGTTTTCATGATATTTTTAAGCTAAGGGCGGATTTCTATGGTTTCCTTTTAGGATAAAAAACAATTACGATTTATTATACATACAGGCGCCATCAAAACAAGATAATTAGAAACTATAGACACGAACATCGGTCTCGGGCACGAGGGATTCTGAATAAAAGAATTTGTATTCATGACCGGCGTGGAAGTGCTCAGTTACCTGATTAAATCATAAGCAAGACGTGTGAAGGCACACGTCTGATTATAATTTCATTAAACTGATGCATTGATAGTAAACACAACTACGCATTTACAGACACATACGTATAACACTCTTTTTTATATAAGAATATATTTTATTAAGCAATAGACCACTCTTTCTATGGGTTTACCGGCGCAATAAACAACGCGGGATGTTGGGAGAACACGAGAAAAGCTTCAAAATCACGAGCCGTTATACGAGCGATTTACAAGCTTTTCGAGTGTTCTCCTAACATCCCAACTGGTTTACTGCGCCTGTAAACCTATAGAAAGAGTGCTCTATCGCTTTTATGAAATAAGTATAAAAAATACTTTCAATTAGAGGAAGATTTATTATACTTTCGCTTGAAAGCTGAGCTTATGGAAACCACACTCGTTTATCGTGTTATGCATTAATGCATTGAGTTTAAACTCAGAATTTCTGATAAAAAGAAATATTTCCCTACTTTTTTGACAACCCAAATTGATCAGTCAAGCCCAGCTGACATCGACCTCCACAGACCGTAAAAAGCACCGAAAAAAGGTTTTAAAACTTCCTTAATTTTAATCTCAAGCGTAACAGGAGTCAGCGTAAAATTTTTGCCATGGAAAATAAAAGATAAAGCTTCAAACGACGACCAACTTCTGGTCCTTCTTTTTTCCTTGCAAATTTC
This sequence comes from Orbicella faveolata, assembly GCF_042242905.1. NCBI lineage: Eukaryota > Metazoa > Cnidaria > Anthozoa > Scleractinia > Merulinidae > Orbicella > Orbicella faveolata. The sequence continues at coordinate 8,741,335 of NW_028301578.1, read as the reverse complement.
CATGTATATGTTGAATGAAAAGCTATTCGTGTCATTGATATCTCAGCCAGTGAAAGGCAAAACTATTTTATTACATTTGATATCGCTAGAGTTGCAAGTTCTCTAGTTCCAGCTTAGAGCTGCCATGGATCGGGAACCGTGGTTTAGCGGTACAATAGAACATAGTTAGCAACTCTATTGACCAATTCGAGCGTATATGGTATCTCAGTTATTTTCTAAAGGAATATCTGGGCTGAATTTTGCGAAATTGTACGAATATTTTAAGAATAAACCCAAGGCTGATATCTTGCAAAGAATATAGCTTTGTGGGTTGAAAAACTTATTCCTTTCTCTCAACGGCAAAGCTAGCAAAAAATAATCCATTAAGACATCGATCACTCACCGTATGTTCAATGCTGATATCATTTTTGCCATAAGTTACATGTGACATGAAAGGTTTTATCGCCTGCAGTCTGCCTCCAAAGTTACTTCAACTAATAATATTCACGGAATATTTTCAGCCTCAAATCAGCATAAAAAATAGCATTATATAGCCTGGGCGGAAAACACGAAAACACTATCTTTTACAATCGGAAAAATTATTTTCCGCAAAATGCAAAAAATCGCCGATTCGCAAAAATAAACGGACTCTCGCGAAAATAAACGTACTCCTGCAAACATTTAGTGCCATGCAGTATGCCATCATATTGTGTCCAACTCAAACAAATATTGACACCTGAGTGAGATCCACGTTTTATGTCAGGAACTAGCATTTTGCTCAGTTGAACTCCTTTCCTACTACAGTGGAATCTCGATTTAACGAAGTCGCTGGGGACCGGCCAAATTTGTTCGTTAAATCGAGGGTTCGTTATATCGAAAACCTCGATATAACGAATTTGAGGGGAAACAACCAAAATCTTCGATATATCGAGGTCATAGTTAATAATTGATTTGTAACACAGGTGACTTCTGTCACGCAATTCAATGCAATTTTCGTCACCCAGAAGTGCCGCGTTTTGAGATGCAATTCATGAAGCATGGTGGCTTTCAGTATCAATTATTTTCACTTTTGAGCAGACGCGCAGGCTTTGTTTGCAAAAGAACGACACTTTCAGAGTAGCGATTTAAAAATGTTACAACATAGAGGTTATACAGAAAATTGTCTACGCAAAGAAGGAAACGGGTTTCAGTCTTGTTATGTTGCACTGCCCAACATTTCCGGAATTCAAAGAAGATAGAGCAGAAGTTAATTGATGTCGAAATACTATAGTGCCAATGTCTATGACATATAATAAGCTGTTGAGTAAAAGGTTGCTGTCTCTTTACCCTAAGGATTACAAGCATTTGTTGACTGTTGATCTGTTCAGCGTTTATCTTTTGTGGCGTGTTGACACTATAATTCGTTATATCGAGGTAAATTTAACGTTTGGGCTTCCGGATTATGTTCGTTATATCGAAGAATTCGTTATATCGAGGTTCTATTCCATACATTTTACTGTAACTTTGGCCGGGACATAGAATATCGCTCGTTATATCGAGGACTTCGTTAAATAGAGGTTCGTTAAATCGATGTTCCACTGTACTCTAACCATAATACTACGCCGTCCAAGAGACTTCGCACTAAAAATAAACCATAAAAATATTAGAAATAATTTCGATGCTAGCACCATCAAAATAAGATAATTAGAAACTATAGGAATGAACATCACTCCGAGGGCATTTGAATTCGTGACTACCGTTGAAGTGCTCAGGTACCTGATTAAATCATCAACAAGACGTGTGAAGGAGCACGCCTGATTATAATTTCATTATAGACTGATGTATTGATAGTAAGCGCGACCATGCATTTACAGAAATCTGTGTAAATATACTCTTTTTTTTAGATAAGAATATATTTTATTTAAGAAACAGACTACCCTTTCTATGGGTTTACTGGCGCTATAAACAACGCGGAATGTTGGGAGAGCACAAGGAAAGCTTCAAAATCACGAGCCGTTAGACGAGTGAGTTACAAGCTTTTCGGATGTTCTTCCATTATCCCAAGTGGTTATTGGACCTGTAAACCTATAGAGAGAGTGCTCTATCGCTTTTATTAAATAACTTTTAAAAAAAATACTGTCAAAGAGAGGAAAATTTATTATACTTTCGTGATCAAGTTGCTTTTTCTCATCAAATTCATGAGATGACACTACAAACCATTCACACCGACTGAAAGAATGCCGGAAGGCACAGACACCGCGTCCGACAAGAAATGCGTAGAGCAAAGTGACGAAAACATTTGACGTACGCAAAAAAAAGTTTCAAGAAAGGAAAGGAGAAGGTATCGGTGAAAGCAAAACGTATATTAATTAACTGAAAAGTATTCTGACGAGGAAATGCAGGTATTTGTAGGTGGAAACGGTCATTACGAAAGTAAAAGGCTGTACTAAAGGAGTGCGAGAAGTCCAAACTTCACGGGCTTGGTAAAGCGATTCAACACAGTGTTTAATAATAATTTTCCAAAGTTTTGCAAATGGAATAAAGGTTAGTTACAGAAACGCTGCTTCCCAAATTTATTCAGAATCTATTTTCCTATGCCGAAGGCTATGAAGTCTGTGTTTCTCTGTATTTTGCTGAATGAAAACTATCGCTTAAAAGCTGAGCTTACAGTTCGTTTATCGTGTTATCCGTTAACGCATGGAGTTTAAACTTAAAATTTTTCATAGAAAGAAATATTTCCCTTATTAATTTTTTTTGGAAACCCAAATTGATTAGTCAAGCCCAGCTGACTTGGTCCTCCACAGCGCGTAGTTAGCACGGAAAAATGCTTTTAAAACTTCTTTAACTTAAATTTTACGCTGACGTTACGCTTGAGATTAAAACCGTAACCGGAGTCAGCGTAAAATTTTTGCCGTGGAAAAAAAAAAAAAAGATAAAACCTTATTTGACGACTAACTTCTGGTCCTTTATTTTCGGGCAAATTTTCATGTGTATGTTGATTGAAAAGATATTCGTGTCATTGATATCTCAGCCAGTGAAAGGCAAAACTATTTATTACATTTGTTATCTCTAGATTTGCGAGTTTTCTGGTTCCCGCTCAGAACTGCAAGAGATCGGGAGCCGTGGTTTACTGGTACAATAGAACATAGGTTTATCAACTCTATTTACCTATCAGAGCGTGCGTAGTATCTCAGTTGTTTTGTAATTAACAAATCAAGAAGCCTAAACCGTGTATTACACTGTGATAAAACACGATGAGCATTTGAGAACACAAGGGAAATGTGGAAAACAAGATCCGCAGGCGAGTGTCTTCTACATTTCTCGAGTGTTCTCAAATGTCCGGAGTGTTTTATCACATTGTATCACACGGCTTAGTCTTCTTTATTTGCTTTATGATATAGAGTTTACACGCCGCGAGTAGAAACAACAAAGAACACAGGTCGACAAACTGACGCCATTTAGTACCACTTAGGTGCTACATGCATCGTGTCAAAACTTTCTGCTGCTTCGCACAGAACTCCATCATCACAAAGAAAATGTTTTTCGCTATCTCTAACAAAAAATGTTGAATAGATGTAATGTGGCGAAAAACAATAAAACACGCTTTTTCTATGTTTTATACTCTGATAAAACATGGCTTTTTGACCAATCAGAGCGCGCGCAGGGTATTGTCTATATTATAAGGGAATATTGAGGCTGAATTTGGCGAAATTGTATAAATGTTTTACGAATAAACCGAAGGCTGAGATCTTGCAAAGAATGGAACTTTTTGGGTTGAAAAACTTATTCCTTTCTTTAAACGGCAAAACTAGCAAACAATAACTAAGACGTCGATCACTCGCCTTATGTTCGATGCTAATATCATTTCTGCCATAAGTTATGTGTCATGTAAGGCTTTGGGCGCTTTCCATTAGACCAAAATTTCCGAAATTTTTGAAACGGAGACAAATGGTAGGGAAATTTCCAGGGAAAAGTTCCAGAAAATCCAGAAATTGTTGAATTTCCGAATAGCGAACCATTCAACCGAAAATTCTGGAAATTCCGGCATGAAAATCGAATGTCCTCTTTTTCGGAAATTATGCAAATTCGCGATTTTCTTTTCAGCGCTAGTTCTTTTGGCCGCGATCACAGCGAGTTGGACATCTCACGCAAGGATAACGTAGAAGCGTATTCGAAAATGGAAATATTTTAGAATCATTCCACTTATATCTCGATAAATACTAGCTGCAGCTAAATTCGTGAAGAAAGCGTTTTATAAAAATAATGCCCCCGTAGTGTACTCGTTTGTTTTGCGTAGGCTGGCTAGGAAATGTCCAAAGATTTATAACGCGTGCAGAACCATTGTACGACTCAATTAACCCTTTGTTTTGCGACATTTTCGCCGCCGTTGTGGTTTGTATAAGGTCCCTACTGTTGTGGACTATAAAAAGTCACGATGTCGACATATCAGTGTTCTGTTTGCTTCTATATTTGCGATTTAAACCTCAAAGTCATTGAAAAATTCCAAGCGAACAAAGCTGTTCGGCTTGTCGTTTGGCACACTGGAAAAGTCTGTACCATTCACCCATAGAAATTTCCGGAAATTCACACCAGAATTTTTGTTCGAATGGAAAGCACCCTTAATTGCCTTCAGTCTGGCTCCAAAGTTTCTTTAACTAATAATATTCAGAGAATATTTTCAGCCTCAAATCAGCATAAAAATAACATTAGTCAGCCTGGGCGGAAAACACGAAAACACAATTAGTTTCCGCAAAATACAACAAAATCGCTGATTCGCAAAAATAAACGTGCTCTCGAAAAAAAAAAGAGAAAAAACTAACGTACTCTCGCAAAAATAAACGTACTCCCGCAAAAATTTAGTGCCACATGGTATGCCATCATATTGTGTCCAAATTCCACAAATATTGACATCTGAGGGCCACGATGTCGATCAGGAGCTAGCATTTCCCTCAATTGAACTCCTTTCCTAATATTCTAACCCTAATACTACTCCGTCCCACGGACTTCGCACTAAAAATGAACCTTAAAAATATCCATGCATTTTCTAAAAATCTATCTATTAAACCTGGTATCAACGACGAGCCAGGGTTTCTTCTCTTTGTTTGGACATGTATCCTCTGCAGAGTCTGCGCAAAGATGTATGCTAACAGCAATATCTATTTAATATTAACAAGTTCTCGTGATATTTTTAAGCTAACGAGGGATTTCTATGGTTTCCTTTTAGGGTTTATAAATAATTGCGATTTATTATACATGCAGGCGCCATCAGACAAAGTAAGATAACTAGAAACTATGGAAATGAACATCAGTCTAAAAGTATTTGTATTCGTGACTGGCGTTGAAGTGCTCAGTTGCCTGATTAAATCATTAACAAGACGTGTGGGGGCACACGTCTGATTATAATTTCATTAAACTGATGTATTGATAGTAAACACGACTATGCATTTACAGACATCTGTGTAAATACGATGATTTTTTATACAGGAATATATCTTACTTTAGCAATAGGCTACTCTTTCTATCGGTTTAATGGCGCAATAAACCACGTGGGATGTCGGGAGAATATGAGAAAAGCTTGTAAATCATGAGCCGTTAGGTGAGTGATTTACAAGCTTTTCGAATGTTTCCCCCAACATCCTAAGTGGTTTATAGTGCCGGTAAACCCATAGAAATAGTGCTCTATCGCCTTTATGAAATAACTATAGAAAAAGTCTGTCAATGAGAGGAAAATTTATTGTCCTTTCCGTGATCAACTTGCTTTTTCTCATCAATTCATGAGATGACGCGACAAACCAATCACAGCAACTGAAAGAATGAAAGTACAGACTCCGCGTCGGACACGAAATCCGTAGGGCAAAGCGACGACAACATTTCACGTACGCTGAAAGTAAAGCGCTTTACGAATGGTGTGCAAGTAGTCCAAACTTCATTCTTTTGGCGAAGTGATTCAACACAGTGTTTAATGATAATTATAACTTTCCAAAGTTTTGCGAATGGAATAAAGGTTATAGTTACAGAAACGCTGCTACCGAAATTTATTCAGAATTTATTTACTTGTGCTGAAGGCTATGAAGTACGTGTTCTCTGTATTTTGCTAAATGAAAACTATTGCTTGAAAGCTGAGCTGCTTAAACAGATTCGTTTATCGTGTTATGCATTAGTGCATTGAGTTTGAACTCAAAATTTCTGATAGAAAGAAATATTTTCCCTACTTTTTTGACAACTCAAACTGATCAGTCAAGCCCAGCTGACATCGTCGTCCCCAGACCGTGGAAAGCCCCCCAAAAAGGTTTTAAACCCTCCATGATTTTAATTTCAAGCGTAACCGGAGTCAGCGTAAAATTTTTGCCAATCGATAAACCTCGAAATACAAGGGAAATTTGGTGTTCGACGAGTGGGAAACTACTTTTTAGTATTGCATTAAAAACAATGGATCAATCAGGCGAAAAACGAGAGAATGACACCATGGGAATACCTTCGCTAATGAATAATTCAGTCCGGACCGATATTGGCGACATCGCTAAGCAAACCGGCGCCCTCCTCGTGGGAGGGCTTACTCAATCTCTCACCCCCCCCCCCCCCCCCCAAAAAAAAAAAATCGAGTTTTTGTTATACCACAACTCGCACATTTGACATTTCAGCATTTCACGCCTGTTTTTCGTGGTTACAACCTTTTCAGTTCTTGCGACGTTCGGAGTCTTTGGCTTTTCTTTCACGCAGAAGACGTCCGTGGTCGTATTTTGAGGAAGGTAACTTTTTACAATTTCTTCGTTTTTACGGACTTTGTCAGAAAACGTTCTAAGAAATTCCTTGAAACTCGCGCCTTTGTTTCTTTCATTCAGAAAAAGCAAGCAATGTTATCCGCACCTTACTCTCCCAACCCACCCTAGCTGGTTGTCATTACGAAGAAAGCTCTTCTTTCCTAATTTTTTTCTGTTCCGATTCCTGATCATTCGCCGGCGGCAGACCGAAGAGTCCAACTATTCATATTCACCGTTTTTTGCAGGCCAGCAACAAAACCAGTGAGTGCCCATGCTTCCGAAATCTTCCATCTTGATTATACACGGTGAATGGAGAAGAGTTTTTTCCTTGTTGCGCGAAAGTATCCTTTTAATAGGGATGTTGAGGTATCTGCACCAGTTTATTAAGTCAAAATTGGAAAGCGGAACGTCTTTGAACTTAACTTTTTTTCTATAATTGTCTCAACTGCCGAAGAAGGCAAGTGAAGATCTTCGTCGCCCGATAGTCGATCGTGCGATGCACAGCTTTGATGAGTGCTCCATGTTCCACATACCAATGCAATAGTGGAGCATACGACAACAACTCTTAGGCTGACAACGGCCCCTACCAGATTTCTCCGTCGCCTCTCTTTCTGCCGGTCCGCCGTAAGTAAACCTTCATGTGTTATGGTACGGCTTCGTCAGGGTCCTGCCGATTGTGAAAGAACGGCGGCATGTCTTCAATTTTTCGCCACAGAGGTTCAGGGACCTCTGTTTCCACTTCCGCAAATCCAAACCAAGTTCTAGCTTTCAGGCGTTCTGTGATAATAGGCGCCGCGCCTGTTGGATTTCGATAGTGCATGACGTTTTCCTTGCCGTAAGGCATCTCTCTGAACATGGTTGACAGTTAGAGCGCGTTGGCGTCGTAGCCGATAATTTGCTTACAAGTGCGTGGCTCGCAATGTAGTGCGACCTCATATTTGTCACTACCGCTTCGTGGTGCCGCGTGAACACAAGACTTTGGCCGCCGACAACTGCTGCCTTCAACATTTCTTCAGCTTCTTTACAGGGGCTGTAAAGAGGTAATGCAGAGATGAGGTAGAGGTAGTGTAAGCTCACTCCTGGAATGCTAACCGCGTCTTTCAAGATATCTATACTCTAATCAGCGTAGCACGCTCTCATCTTTTCCAAGGCTTCTAGCCCCGGGGCTTCATCGAGATCGTTGTAATAACGTAGCCAGTCAGCGAATGTTTGCGTTGTCTTTTCTTGGAAGATTGTTTTCCACTCTTGGATATTCTGAAAGACTGAGAACATATTCACCCTTCAAACGTGATTACCTTCCTGGGTAATCTGCAAGCCTAGGATAATATTTTTAATAAATATTTTCCAAATAAAAGCATGCCAATTTGATTTAAAAAAGCAGTCATTTTCTTTTTGAACGTCGATAACGACGTTCAAAAATTACAACTTGGTTATCACAAACCCCGACAACTCAGTGATCTCGTTGTCCTGCCAGAAAAGGCGAAGAAAGTTGTTTTTTCGCTGCCCTCAGTTGTATTGCGATGATGATTTTAGTAGAGGCAGCCCTGTTATGCCTTCTCAGTTTTTCCGATGGTGAAATTAAAAGCAGAACCCCTCGCTCACAATTTAAAACTGCGAAGTGCAAACCATGAAAACAATGTTGGCTAGTTTTTAGTGGCACTCATTGTATAGGTAGTAAAAATATGTGAATAGTTTTAAGAACGAGCTTTTGACACGAAAAAACATATAACCCAGAGGTCTCGTTGGCCTGTCAGTTCGCAAATACGCGAATTAATTAACATTAAAGTGTATATAGCTGATATATTTTATTTACTCAATGGAATTTACAGAGTTGATGATACGGAAATAAAAGAAATATAGATATTGTTGTTTTTTCACTACGTTCTAGAAAACTAAAACCATGAAATTTCACTTCCAGCTGGGTCAGAAACCGCAGGAGGTTAGGATCTGGGACTGGTCAGCTGCCTGTGAGGTCAAAACAAGAACGTCGGTCTACATATCTTCCGTAAATGTTTACAAATTTTGAAACAAAATTGGAATTACGCTTAATTTTGTAATTCCTAGTAAATTGTGATTTTTACTGTCAATCAAAATCAAAACGTTGGATTCTGCTCCACTTAAAAGGTTTGATATTCAAAATTGCAATGAACTACATGAGCCTGTCCAAGAATTTCAAGGAACACTGTTTCATGCCGAAACTACAGAAGTCTGGTGTTACACGGACATCCTACTTACGTCAAACACTTAACATCTTAATTTCTGTGCATGGCCATGCCCTGACAAAAAAATGTAATAACATGGTGCTAGTGGAGAGAAAGGCCTGGCTAAAAATGTCAAAAAAAAAAAAAAAAAAAAAAAAAAATGCGTTTTTGCAAAACGTGCCAGGTGTCAATAGGTTAGTAGAAAGACAGGAAAAAGGGTGGAAGGTCGTCAGATAAATGGTCGACAGTTATCTTTTTTTCTTTCTAAAAACCCAAAACACCGAGTTGCAATAACAACAGCAATTTGTTTACATTTTCTTCCGCCATTTAAGTTACATCAGGTCATAAAAGGCGCGCTGAACAGAGTTGAAAAAAAAAAAAGAAAGAAAAAAAAACAGCCTGCAACTTGACCGGTCGATTGAAAATTGCCGCCCATTTTGTCACATTTCCGATTGCAGTTCATGGTCAATAATTATCGACGTTCATGGCGATGCACGTTCTTTTCAATACTCCTATCATGCACCAGTTATCGGTAACGTTACAAGAAAACAACGTCTTTGTCGGACCGCCTTTGTTTGTCCGCTGGTGAGGTATAAATAAGGTTTGCCATGAAGCAGCGGTCATTCAGTTCACGAAACTGACAGTAACTCATAACTTTTCTTGTACGTAGCAACAAAAAACTCGTATCATGGAGCGTAGCAGATTTCGTTCAGTCGTTTCTATTATGGAGCCTTTGCCTGGTAGACGCACGCATACCCTGAGTCCAAGGCCCTTGGTAGCAGTCTCTGGCAAGTCACTGTCCTTTTCCATCGGCGCGATCCAGGGTCTGGAAGATAATCGGAAAGATTTACCAAAGAACGGTGAGTTTCTTTACATAGTACTACTTGAGCCACAGTAAATGTCGCTTATGTAGTAGCTATTAGCATAGCTCTTAGTTTGAGAGCCTGTCACACAAAATAAGTGTCATGCCATCTGTAAACTGAACAAAGCACTAAGAAGGTCATGCTATTGTAAAGTTGAGTTTTCGTCAAATAATTTTACACTTTCTTGTTTACACGATTAATCTTATATCTCATGGTTAAAGACGTCAGCCAAACAATTAATGTAAATGGCAAGAGCAGAGACAGAGTTTACAAAGTTGTGAGAGCATGTTCGTTTCTCGTGTTACTATTAGATTACAATGATTCAGTTGTCTGAGCAATTTACTTCGAAACGGTAGTTAGCACGGATCATGACTAGGCTCTAAATCAAATCGTACCTGGTAAATATCTTTGGTATTGCCGCGATCCAGACATGGAGTAACAGTAAGATTGCTAACGTACACGAAATTTATCTGTACATGGTTTTAAACTTGTTTAATTTTATTTTCAGAGAGAAACATACAGGCTCCTGAACTAAGCGTACAGATTCCAAGTCCTCAACACAGCTACAGTGATACCAGCCCACAATCATCTCCTTGTTCTGACAACACAAGCACCCCTAGCAGTTTTAACAGCGAGCCCGATCAAGCATCGCCTCGTACCGAGCACCCGGCGAGGAAGAGACGAACGCGCACGACCTTCTCACCGATCGAGGTGTGGGAGCTGGAAGGAGCGTACAGGCGGCGGCCATATTTGATGAGTGAAGATGAGAAGGACCTGGTGCAGAGACTCGGGATACCGGCCAGAAACTTGAAGGTTAGTTGTTTTGATTGGTTTAGAAAAAAACATAACTGAATAGCTAACCTTGCAAAGGTGCAAGAGTGGAAAGTTTACAATTTTAGAAACATTTGTCAATATAAGTTTGTCAGCGCGAAAAAAATAATGTCTCACATTCCTCAAAAACGCGAATGACCCTACAATAGACTTGCAGGCATGAAATCTCCGCAACATATAACAGACAACTATGTTGGCATAAAAAGGGAGGTCTTGCCACCGTTCACATATCCATGCCATTATTGCCAGGAAGAGAAATTTTAATAAAGGCAAACAGAGAAATTTTCATACTTTCACCAAATAATAATTTTATGACAACCAAACCGTCAGAAAATTTTCTTTTTTTAGTGACCAACACAATGGCGGACAAAAAAAAAAACAAAAAACAAAAAAGACAAAAACAAAAAAGAGGAAAAAAGAAAAAAAAAAAACTGTTAAGATCTGTTGACACCTTGGCACGTTGGAAAACGTTATTCGTTTTCAATCAGTTTTAGGATTTTTAAGGGTAACATGGCAGAGTCTGACAACTCAGTTAAGCATATATATATTTTTTAAATTACTTTTCAGTACTGGTATCAGAATCGCCGTGCAAAGTCCAGAAAGGAGGAAGCACGTTCAACATCCATCCGACAGACCAACCAGTCAAGCCAGTTTGGGCCGCCTGTAAGCACACTTCGCATGGAAAGTTGGCAACCACGGCGACCGCAGTTCCCTGTCAGTCACGGTAGACGCGAATTCCTTGCAGTGCAGTCAAACCGGTCAGGCCAGCGATACCAGACATCTCCCGCGACAGTCAACCATTCCTCTGCATTCAAGTCAACACAGTTTAGTTGCTGTCGTTCTTTCCAGTCACTCATGTTTCACCCGGACCAGTTCGAGTTCCGACCTGTTGCTAAGGCTGCAAAATTACCGCTTAGGCAAGCATTCCATAGATACAAGCCGCATTAATAAAAGAAACAGCCGCATAGCTTGAAATAGTTTATTAATTAAGGTGTTTGTTTAGTAATGATCACATCATTATCTGTAAATAAAGATCGTACTTACAAAGAATATGACAAACAGGAATATAAATAAAGTGATAGCATATGTAGCATAGATTAGGGTTCAGTGAAAATAAAATACGAATCTTTTTGTAACTACGAGTTGTGCACGGTTTACTTTTCAAGGCAAGGTATAGTCTCCTCCCTTCGTTATAAGGGCTAAGGTGGTGGACAATTTCCAAAAACTGCTAAAAAATATATAATGATGATGATGATGATGATGATGATAAAAGACCTGCAAGGGGAGCCATGGGGAAAAAATCGATCAAGTTTCTTATACTGTACGTGTTCTGAACTTGACGTTAAAAAAATTCCTGCAGAAGCTATTGCCCACCGATGAAAACAAAACAAAAAACAAAACAAACACGCACAACCTAAAGGTGAGAAAAAAAGAGAAAAAAATCATGTCCCAGAAACTTTCCCAGCCCCTCTCCTTCATAGTGTCTGTCTCCACCCAGGTGTATGATGGGTAAGGAGGCGGGGTGGCTTGGCGATGGACTAGCACCCCACTGGAGAGAAAGAAACAAGTCGTTTATGTGTTGAAAAAGGTTGTGGTTGTTCATTGTTGTACGGAGACCAGAGTATGCTTTGGCAAGGTGGGACACTTTATTCTTTCAATACTATTATTAATTGGAACTCTGAAAGGTATTTATTAACTGGTCTGACAAGAAACCCTTGATAGTCTGCAGAAATGGACGAGTTGTATGACGAAATAAAACGGGGCCATATAGGCGTATCGAATAGTCTTTGCGAGCATTTGCGAGCATGGGAGCAGTGCGTTTATTTTTGTGCGCACGAGCAGTTGTCGAATTTGCCTAGCGAGCAGCGAGGACTAAGAAAATACAAATGGCGAGCAGTGAGCACTTCGTAAATTTTCCGCTAGCTGGAATCTCTCAGTAAAAGGAAAAGTTATTTTGCGCCAAGTAGTCTGGCACTTCCAGAACAGGACAACATGCACAAAGCTAGAGGCAACACGTTAGGATCTTATCGCGACTCAACCAATCTCTTGCCTGGTTTGATGCCAAATTACATCACTTAGCTTCACGTGAGTCAGTTGATGGACGCTCAAGGAGATCTAAAGCCAGTTTCTATCCAAGAGAAGAAGCTAAATGCTACCAGACTTCAGAATCCGAGCACGCGAGAAGATGCAAACATTTTGCGAGCACGAGCAAGCGAGCACTTATCTAATTTTTGCGAGCAGTTCGAGCAAAGGCCTAAATTTGCGAGCACTTTTATATTGAATAGGATCATTTGATACCCCTCCATATGCTCGAGTAGAACCTGCTGACAATGAAAGTATTAAGCCAAGCTGGAAAACGAAACCAGAGAAAAAGCGTCGGAGAAAGATTCTTCAGGGATGGTAAATTTCTGCGGCGCCCTAACAGCAAAACAGCCTCGTAACTGCATCTTATGTTTAACATCTTCATAGTGTGTTTCGTAACTATCTTATATGAAACTATATAACATTTAAAGCTCGAGAATTCCGTTCATTAGAAAGCACAATCCTTGCCATGACCTCCTGTTGCCATGTGATTTTCATGCGCATTTGGCAAGTGACATTTGTTCCCCGGCTGAAAAAAATTTACATCATAAGTAGCTAGCGAGTTATCGCAGAAATTTCAACCATTCAAACGTCATGTTATCACATTTCTTGAACCTGAGATTAGGCTCACGTTTTGACTTGTCTGGTGGCAAACACTCTTTTCTTTTAGGGTCTAAGGAGTTTTTATCGGCCATCACGAACGCAAAAGAGTGGTATGAACGAAAAGGGGTTGGAGCGAGCCGCGTCCATGTCTAGTCCCAATCCCTTTCCGGCTAAAGCGTCTCACCTCATAATTTTTGCCGAATTTCGAGGGAAAAACCGACTGTCGGCAGTCTATGTTTAGACCCTGCATGTGATTTGAATATTGAACACGTTCATCGTAACAATACTGTCATGATAATACATGTATCAAATCATTTTGTTTTAATTAACAATAACTATTTGAAATAGAAAGGAAAGGGAGAATTAAAACTAGCTGAAATCGCTTTAAAATGACCTAAACCAGCTCACCACAGAAACATACGAAACACTCGAGCGAGACAAGGTGTTTTAACTGTATTTCTATTTCGTATTCCTATCTACCCAATAAGTTCGTTTTTATACAGTACAAACCCATATTTTTGCGTTGTTTCGCATTGTCAAATAAGGAAGTTCACGTTATGAGTTTCGATGTCGATGATTAAGTTATAGAAATCTAGAGTTAGTCCGACTCGTTCAGAATGAAAATTGCTGCGCGAAAGGCGTGCTTTTTTTCGTTTTTAGAGTATGTTGAGTAGAGAGCTTGAGCCCCAGAAAGGGAAAAAAATAGAGATTTCTTATCTCATTACATCTTTTCAAATCGCGGCACCCAAACACTATTAAAACAGTAAGAGATGTCATACAATAAAACTGATTTATTGATTTAAGGAAAACATAAGGAAAGTACATATGTGTTGATTACAAAATTACGTAAGACCGAGACGCTCGGCACAATGATGAACGAGAACCGGCGTGCTTCTGACAACCAACCCATTGCAAACCAATTTATACAATTACAGAGTTGTTCTAGAATTCAAGCTTACATGGCAGTATTCGAGACAACATTTAAGTTCACTTCATTTAATCAGTTCTCGGCGACTTCCTCACAACATTCCGACATGTATCAAGAGATACCGAACTATTAGCTCTCTTCTCAGCTCTGCCAGTGGAATTCCATGACTCTGGTCGTTTTCTTCTATCACAGAACAAATCGCCACTCGCCTGGTTAGTCTAAACTGAGGAAGCTGCTCGTTGCTGCTGCTTAAATCACTGTGACTCGGTCCTGCTCTCATTTCAGTTCCACTACTTTTCCTCTTTGTTTTCCTCTTGGAAATACGCAGTCCATTTGCTTGGGCTAAGCTTCGCCATACAGTTACGGCAGACTTTTTCATTTGAGATAAAACGCTCCTAGGTTGGATTTGATCCATGACTCCTCTCGCCTTTTGTTTCTTTCAATACAGTGTCGCGAGAGAATAGTTGTGGGTAAGGTGTTAGAGAAAAGGCAATCTGGGAACAAAATTCAGCCTTTTATGGCAAATCTTCGTTGACAGTCTCCAAATTGTACTATCCAACCGGAGAACGGCCCGAACACTCGAAAGTACTCCGAAGGCTGTTACGTCACCACTGTAAAATCAGTCGCTTAGCAACGTAAAGACGAAGACTGCGGACTTTCAATTAAAGGTGTAACTGCACGCGAGACAGAGAAACCTTCAGTCTAAGAAACGTGACTGCTTAAAACGTGAGTGCAAGAAAGCAACAGATAATGACATGTGAACCGCCTTCGCCTCTAGATCTAGTCAAACTCCCTTCTAAACGGCTCAAAAAGACCCAAGAACACGGGTAAATGACAGTACTTTTATTTTACATGAATGTAACTGATATGTTATTGCTGATTCAGTGTTCGGGTCCCCTGAAATGGTTTTAAAAACAATGAAAATGAGCAGCAGTAAAATGCCAGCGGCTCGATTGGGTCACATGTTTGTCGGCTAGGCATGTGCAATTCTAATGAATTCCGATATTCTCGGACTTTCAAACACATCTTTCAAGGATCTCACGTTTCACTACCACTGAACAAGGGAAATGAAGATTCTGGGTTCGAGATTGTGTTGCGCTACAGTTTCGTACTTAGACCCCACGCGGTTTCAGTCAACGGTGAACCAAAGTTCAACGCTTTCCCGTTCCGCTGGACAAGGGTAACGAGGGCTCTAGGAACAAGGGGCTGGCCTTTTCCCTGATAAGACACTCAGTCAACTCGAGTGGGTGTGGCTCAGGCGACAAGTTTAAATATCTATTTTAGGGTAAAACTGCCTCGTATCGAGAAAAATGTTTGGAGCAAATATATCTGACTGGTTTGCCAAAAACATGCCTGCAGAACTGAACCCCTTCCTTCAAGTTACCTTGTGATTTTTTTTTAAGTTTTCGTATTAAATTAATCTATGGTCCCAAAACCTATCACGGATGTAATCCCTTAAAACAACCTCATTCCCAGGCTCCTCTCTCTTCATCGATACGGCTACACTCGTGTCGATGTATGCCAACCAAAGCCGCACAGAGGGTGGGTCGTGAGCTTAATTTTGTCAACTCTATTTAGGGAGGTGAAAGTTGTGCTGCTTTCTGCTGGGTATACAGACGTTATTTTGAAGGCGAAGAAACTTATTTGTCAGAGATCCTGCCTGACCTGTGCTTGTTTATATTTTTTTGGTTTAATCAATTTTTTACAGCAAAATATTAAATGAGCGTCCAATTATCGATGGGATGCATTCGACTGAGTGAGAAGCGAGTTCCCTGACCGAACGTTGGACGTATTCACCGCTAAACAGTTTTAAAACGAAAGCTGTTGAATTTTGCAAACGGGCGGCCCATGTCGGTGTTGTCAAGTTCATCATAAAATCTTTCACTGCAAGAGAATCGAATGACCGTCAAACGTTCAAGTGGATGAATTCAATCAAATTCAAGGCTACCCTCTTGGTCCAACACTGAACGCATCAAGCGGAAAAAAAACACGATCGCTGCTGACGGCCAAAAGATTGGACGGCCCTGGAACAACTGCATTCTTCTTTGTCCTCTAAAGCAACACAGACGAGGCAAAATAAGAAGTAACTAAATACACTGAGACCCGCGAGACTGTATTGGAGTATAATACTGTGAAAGGCCATACAAACGCCTCAGAGATATCGAGACTAGCAGAGCTACCGGCAAGGTAATTTAAATTCCCCAGTATGCTACATCCAAACAAAACTGCACGACAAAAATAGCGACTTGTCTAGTCTTTTTCAATCCTGATTTCCAAACTTAGAAATTAGTGTTGATTATTGTCAGATTCCAGACCTTGGTAGAGATGCATCTATGCATAATGAATCAAGTTACAAACAGGAAACTGCTCATAAGAATTAAATCCAGTTCCAATTTTAGAAAAACGCAGGAAACGCCCGAGACAGACAGTTAATTCTGCAGAGTTTTGTAACTCCATATCCTGTAGCAGTAGTGAACTAATCCATATATTTTCCATTATGTTCAATTTTCTCGCCATTCTGTCTAGCTGCAGTCTTCACTACCAAATGTGTGTATCTCTCACTTCGCTTATGATGTGTCCTGCTCTTTGCAGCGCCTGTAAAGAGAAGATATTTTGTATTAAATCAAAGATATCGCCGCAACAAGTTTTGTGGTATACTAAATGATGTACAAAACTCAGGGGCAATAAGGCGCATGCGTAGGTCACGCACGTTTATATAACCTGACGCCAATCTCGTTCCCAGAGTCTCCGTTCCCCTTGACCAGCGGTCGGAAAACGAGAGCTCTGGAAGCAACCATTTCAGGCGTGCGTCATTGAAACCGGATGGGCAGAATTCGGTTATTTCAAAATGGTTACCCCCAGAGCTCTCGTTTTCCGATCGCTGGTTAAGGGAACGAAGACTCTGGGAACGAGATTGACCTGATGCAACAGGCAGGGAGAGTTTGGAAGAATCTGAAAACTTATTTTAAGCCCTACACGAGGAGTAGACAAAGATGTACATTTATAAGAGCTTCGAATTCTCCAAACGTTTTCGAGTGTTTCATAGGGTGTGAACAAGAAGCAGGCTTTTTCCAGTGTCTTTCAAATAAAGCCAACAAAGTCATTCGTCATAACCCGTTTACACAACCAATCGGAGTGGGCACTCTATCATGATCAGAATATTGTATCATAAAATCCAAAACAAGGTCACGTCTACAATTAAAAGAACCTTTTACCGAAGGAAGCACAAATTCAGAAGTTTGGAATATATAACGAACCTCTTTGGTTCCAACCACAAAACGTACATATTTGCAGGTTGGTCCAAAAGCGACTGTGATTAGAAGATAACTTTGTTACTTTAGAGTAATAATGTCTAACAATTTTTCGCTTTGTATATTAGCATTTTATATTGAAAGGACGTTGTATTCCGGCTAAGGTCAGTATGTATCGAAACAAACTGTAAGCCCTTGGCTATGAAGCCGTCGTCCCTCCGGCAAATGGGACGTATAAATTGCTATGAACGAAATTACAACGGTCATCAAGAGTGACCATCGAAGCGATGTTGCTGCGTGTCAAAAGAAGTGCATGGTCGAGTTTATGATGCGCGGGAAGTTTGGAGCGCATGAGAGAAACGCAATAGGGGAGAGGCGCGGCGAAAGAAAGCGAAAGAACGCCTGTGGGCAAACTTAACAAAAGGTCCTTCCGGTATACCAGGATCTGGTGTACCCTCTGATTGGTCAATTTTGACAGGTATTGTCAACACTCGTGCGATACTGACACAGATGAGAAATGCGATATGGGGTGGTAAGTGTAAAATGGGGTTGAATGGCCAGCACGACTTCTGCCGATCTCCTGAGAAGGTGCTAGCACGCTTCGCGGAACGAGTATCTCCAGTCGGCGATCTAGCGTTCGTTTGTAGTTTTGGCGCTTTAAGCAATTTTCTTTCTACAATCCCGGAGAATTATCTCTCAACACATCAGCTGAAAACTGAAAACCACAAGCCGGCGGTCATGTTACTGGTCCTTGTGGGCGGCCTGTAAGTGGGTGGAAGGACCTATTGTTAAGTTTGCCCAAAGGCGTTCTTTAGTCCCAACTAACTGAACGCCTGGAAGAGGCTAGTTAACGTACCGTATGACAAACGGTCTTACATTTGCATAATTATAATGGCCATGCGTACATTTGCTAGGCAAGGTTGATCGGTATGGGACCCAAAGAGCAATGTTTCCCCCAGTTAGATTTTGAAAAAGAAGTTCAGAGGGCGAAATGGTTCAAAGAAGACTTGGAAAAAGGTGGTTGGAATCCAAGGTTTAAAGTCCCAGGACGTTTCGATTCTTGGAGTAAAACTTTCCCAGAAGAAGAGGTTGCTGTTAAAGTGCTCTTCCTGTTTCAAGATATGCCAATGCCAGCGCAGAAGTTCGCCGAAATGATGCATCCCTCGAATATGGAGATACGCACCAAGTGGGACGATGCTTTCCAAGACATTGAAATCTTGGAGACTGGTCCTGATGGCTCTCTTATAGTATCCACACGAATTGCATTATCTTGCCCGCTAACCGACCGTGAAATGGTTTTGTTCGCATCAACAACCAGAGAGATCGATTGGTACGGAAAGAAGTCGTTCGCCATGTTTGTGAAAAACGCCAGTCACCCTTCCAAGCCGGTCGGCGGGCATGGTCTTGTGAGAGCGACGAATGGCGGAAATTTCTACATCGTGTCTCCTGACGAAAAGGAACCAGAAACCAAGTGCCAAGTCTTCGGATTAACGAATAATAATTACAACGGGTGGCTGCCTAATGCACGTATGGAGTGGCTGGTCGGCAGGAACGCTCCTAAGGTTTTTCACAAGCTACAAAATAACGCCATTGAGGGTTACATCAAGTACTTTAAGAATAAGGAGGTTAATTCAGCAGATCACAATCAGTCAGTATAGACTGAACTTGAAACTTAAACCTTCCAATAATTGCAAATTGTGCTTAGGATAAACTTCTATTTTCGCAAGGCACAATACTAACTAATTGTCTCTAAATGCTCCGAAAGGTTTTCTTTCCACTGGAGCATAAAAACAGCAAAGGGAATGTGTAACTCTTTCGCGTTTCAAGTTTTTAAAATAATTTGTTTTAGAAAATTCAGATAACGTAGAAGTCTTGAAGTTGGTGTGAAGAAAAATATTTTGGAAAAAAATCGGCCCTTGAAGGTCTACAGTAACCTTTACTTTACTACGGTACCATGAAATGCAATTTCACTTCTACGCTGACGATACTCAGTTATATCTCTCTTTTTCAACAAACAACGACGTCGAATTAACTAATGCAGTTGGAAAAATTGAGGAATGTTTGTCTGATCTTGACAAGTGGATGTCTCTTAACAAACTAAAACTGAATAAGGACAAGACGGAACTTCTTTATCTATACTCGAAACACAACCCGCAGCAGTCTCTACCACTAATCCGTTTTGGTCAAGACATAATTCAGCCATCTCAATTTGCTAGAAACATCGGTGTGATATTTGACAGTACCATGACTATGCTGCCGCATATCAGTTCTATTTGTAAATCAGCCTCTTATCATCTGCGTAACATCTCCCGGATAAGGAAATTCTTATCTACGAAAACCGCCGAGATCCTGGTCCATGCTTTTGTGTCTTCCAAACTCAACCACTGCAACTCTCTTTTGTACAATGTACCGAAGTGTGCTTTAAAAAAGCTCCAGTCTGTTCAGAACGCCGCTGCCCGACTTATCACCTGTTCCCGAAAGTACGACCACATCACTCCAATGCTGAAAGAATTACACTGGCTTCCTGTTTCTGAACGCATTAAATTCAAGATTATGTTACTTACCTTTAAGGCTCTTCATCAACAATCTCCTGTCTACATTCAAGATCTAGTAGCGTACTACCAACCTTCCAGAATCCTCCGATCATCACACTTATTACTTCTTAACCCCACGAATTTTCACCTGAAGACGTATGGTTCTTGAGCTTTTGCTGTTTCCGCTCCTGAACTCTGGAACAGTCTACCTGTTTCTATCCGCTCATGTGACAATCTAAACTCAAACTTTTAAATCTAAACTCAAAACTCATCTTTTTAAGAAAACTTATTATTCTTAGCGATTTTTACTTTCTATTACTTTCTTAAATGCACATTTTTAATTATTAAGATTAGTACAGCTCATTTTGGTGAATTGTACAGCGCCTAGAGCAGGCATGGATAGGCGCTATATAAATATTTATTTATTATTTATTATTATTATTACTAAACGAAAGGTCGTTCGGTATACCAGGATCTGGTATATCCTCTGATTGGTTTATTTTAACAGGTTTTGTCAGCACTCGAGAGTTGCTGACGCAGAAGAGAAACGCGATATGGGGCCAGTGTAAAATGAGGTTGACGGGCCTACACGACTCCTACACGTGCTTATGAAGAGCACTCTCAGTTATGTTGTGTTCTTAGGACCCGACTGTTTGATTAGGACTGTCTGCAAGTACGGTACGTTGCTTCTTATCACGGACATCATATTTATCTTCGCCCGATTTTTTTTTTTTTTTTTCAGCGAAAGCCGTAGCTTTACTTCGAGAAAGAACGCCGTGATTTTCCTGTCGACCTCCTGAGAAGGTGTTAGCACGCTTCGAGGAACGAGTATAACCAGTCGACGATCTAGCGTTAGTTTGTAGTTTTGGCGCTTTCAGCAATTTTCGTTCTACAATTCTGGAGAATTATTTCTCAACACATCTGCTGACAACTGAAAACCACAAGCCGGCGGTCATGGTCCTTGTAGGCGGTCCATAAGTGGGCGGAAGGACCTTTTGTCAAGTTTGCCCACAGGCGTTCTTTCGCTTTCTCTCGCCGCGCTTCTCCCCATTTTTTTTCGCTCGCCGTTTTTCGCGCTGCGCCCTTGCTAACTGAACGCCTGGAAGAGGCTAGAAATGCAAGAGTTGCTCGAAACGCAGCCGAGAGCAACTGTAGCTTCTTGAGTGTCCCTTGAACTTCTAATGTGCATCGTAACTCGATGATGCACAGATAAAAGCATGAAGCAATTGTTTTGTAATATTATTGCTAACGGAAATAAATTTCTCTGTCGAAGCGAAATAACTTTCCTCAAGCCATGACCGTGCACCACTGTGCAATTATGAACGACGACCAATATTTTGAAACTCTCACAAAAAGCAGGGCTCGAAAAAAACTTGAATTCCAGCTTGCCCTTGGAACAAGTAGCTCTAAAATTTTGCTTGCCCTGGGCAAGCCTTAGTTTGCTCTTTTAATGATTTAGTTGACAGATCACTTGATTGATCTCTTGCTCATCGAGCAAGTGAGAATGAAAATTTACTTGCCGAGAAGGAAAATCTACTTCTCTGGGACAATGGGACGGCACTCTTTCGTACGCTGAAAAAGGACTGTAATTCTGTTACTGTACCTTTAACATTTCCGTAGCCTCTTTTCTCTTGATATGCATTTGCTCTGCTTCCTCCAGAAGTCTCTCGAAGATTTCACTCTGTAATATAACATCGACGTGAGTTCTCGTTAGCTGTATAACAGTGACTCAGACAAAAACAAGAAATATACCTTCCAAAGAGAAAATGCCGTCCTCCGGAAAACGTTTACTTGCCTTATAAAGTTTCTCTACCAGTTCACTTTGGATCTTCTCCTTAACAAAATTCACCAAGAAGCACATTATAGCTTTAGGCACGCTAGAAAACACAAATAATATAGAATTAAAAGAAAAACGTCTCAGATATAAGTTGCCACTTCCAGAAGAAGTATTTTCTTCACGAAGTGAAGCAG
The DNA here is from genome assembly GCF_042242905.1 of Orbicella faveolata. Classification (NCBI taxonomy): domain Eukaryota; kingdom Metazoa; phylum Cnidaria; class Anthozoa; order Scleractinia; family Merulinidae; genus Orbicella; species Orbicella faveolata. Next base: position 8,719,352 of record NW_028301578.1, on the reverse strand, counting down.
CATGACAAATTGATTTTGGCTGCGTTGTGTCCAACTGTATATCAAAGACAATGATCTAGAGAAAATATGTCCCTGTTTGTGTCGAAGAGCTGAATATTCACTCGTAGAACTGAGATCTATACTTGACTTCCAATACATTAGCGCAGGGAAAATTTTGTACGTTTGAATCTACATCTCGCGAAAGTCGCCTGGCTCACGACTGAACTTAATTCTGGCCCTCTCTCTGTCACGTAACGCTACGCTCTCGGAAGAGGGTCCCTCTACCGAGAGCGTAGCGTTGCGTGACAAAGAGAGGGCCGGAACTGGATGACTGAGAACTGTACTTATTGGGAGTGCTAACCTTAAAAACTCACGTGCGAAAAATTAACATCTAACAAGTCCGTTGCAGCTATAAGTGTTAGGTACTCACCTGTCTTGAATTGATTTCCTAACAATCATGAAATACGACTTGATTAACTTACCTGCAAAGAAAAGTTAAAAAGAAAAAAAAAAAAAACAACGTTGAAATCCAGACGTTCTAAAAACAGTTTTGAAAGTCTGAGCAACTTCAGTAACAACTGACAAAAATAAATGCTCCTGAAACTACTGCTGACTGATAAGAGGCACTATAATGCAAATGCAAGAAAGGAGAAAAAATACCGAGGCTGCAACGAGATTTAAAAACTCCACTGTTAAAGGTAAAGGTAAAGTCTGCATACGAGCCAAGTGGCCCATCAGGCCAAAGCTTATCCCGGTTTCTGTAGCATGAAACGACTATAGGAGTATTTCTACTCCTCCCTAGGATGGGATGCTAGCCCATCGCAGGGGTATCCCTAGCAACAAATTTGTCGGTACTCATTTATGCACCTGGATGGAGAGGGGCACCGTGAGGGTAAAGTGTCTTGCCCATGAACACAACACAATATGCCAGAGCTCGAACCCGGGCCGCTCGATCCGGAGATGAACGCACTAACCATGAGGTCACCGCGCCTCCTCTACGCCGTTAACTTTCCTTACAACTGGTAATTGTCACTCTGTAATACTCACGGATGATGTCTGAATCCATTTGCTCTCGGTCCGTTAAGCCTCTTTGTCTGAACGTCGATGGCAAGGCCTGAGACAGAAAAACAGTTCAAATTTACCAATGAATTAGCCAATCAGAAAAATTCATCTCATCTTATAGTGAGTAAAACCTGCGACCAATCATGAGTTGGCCGTCATGCATTTCTCAGTTGCAAAGGTTTGTTGCCAACACTGATTGGTTCATTGCGGTATTATGGCGAAATATGAATAGCAGATGGGGTAACCTTAGTTTTATGACAGCACTGGAGAAACAATTGCCCGCTGATCAGGGGTAGTGGAGGTTCAGGTTATTGTGTTGTACGGCAGTGCCAGTGTTACAGTTGTTTCTCATAGGACCGATTTTGCATGGGCTGCTTATTTCCTAGTCAGTCCAATAAACCAGGTGCTGCACGACTACGCAACAATAAATAGCCCCGTGTTTTACGTCTGCGTGCTCGTGTGCAGTTTAGAATTGATTATTGAACGGTAGAACTTGAAGACCCTTAAAGATCTTTCTGTTTGTGAAATTGTCGCTTACCAATTCTTCCGTAGCCGAAGACTTGGTTGGTCCAACCACTACACTCGTACGGTCAGAGCTGGACTGGGCATTAGTGTTACGCATGCCGGGAAACCAAGAGGTAAAACCTCCAGTTGAGGCCGAGGGGGCCGGATTTTTGTCTCCTGGGAGACTGGCGCCAAAGGATGTGTTAACGCTTGGGTTTTTGTCGGGCCGATGAACGGGACTTGCTTCCGGAGTGGAGGTCTGGGATCTAACACCCTGAGGGGAAAAAAATTCCAGTTCAGGGAGATCTGGTTACCAGCCAAGGATTACAGGGGAAATGATGAGATGGCGCTAGTCACGCTATTTTAAGCAATAATAATAATAAAAAGCAATAAAACCTTTCGACGTCGGTTTTAAAGTGTACAAGAATGTACAGGAAAAGTCACAGCTGAACAAAGTTGAAACTGATTGATTGGAGTCGACCTTGAAGTGTACTAAGCTGATAGAAATCAATTTATCAATTAATACTCGTTAAGATACTTACATCAAATCATGAAACAAATTTTTAAAATGAAAACAACAATTACGAATCCTAAAGAGGAAGGCGCTATTGGTAGCAAGCATCAACAGCGCATAGACCTGGTGTGGCCAACGCCTCGAATTTGGGACTAAAAACAATTTCGTGACCAGCAATCTACAACCACACGACCATGCAGCCTTCTATGAATGCACATCACTGTTATCACTATACCTCCATCGGTCCATTTACAAGACTGTTTTGTGCTAACTTGCTGAGACGCTTACGTTCCTTAGTAGGAAAGAAAAAAAAACGATCAGTCTAATTAGAAATTGTGAACGCAACACGATTGGTTCCTGGCTCAGAACATACTTTAGCTAGTGTAACAAACAATCTTTTGTCTTCTTTTAATTCGTGTCAAGTGCATGACCTTTCTACACTACTATTTACATTAGGGTAAATATATATAGAGGACTAAGCACTGACGCTAAATGGCACCCAAATTACCATAAATCGACCAAGAAACCTCACGGGAAACAAGGAAGTACATATACATATATAGACGATTAGCTACATAAACCCCACATGAGAGCTTTGAAAGCCTGAAATAAAGTAGCTACAGCAACAAGGCCCACTAAACGACTTCACTTTAAAGACCACTAGAAACACGCACAGAAGGTAATTTAAATGATCTTAACGGCTTACGCAAGAGATTCAAAGCTCCATTTATTTTATTTTATTTTATTATCATTTTTTTTTGGGGGGGGGGGGGGGGCGGAAAGGGCGAGGGAAAGAAAACAAACAAAGTTGTCCCCCGATTTCTGTTGCACGAGACGGTTTCTAAAAGGGGCCGGAAACTTTTCGGGCGCGCAAAGCCATTTTTAGCTAATCTGTATCTAAAAACAGACAGGTGTATACGCCTGTAACTTCCTGTAGGAAGAGAACCTCTGACCTCTGTTCATATTAAGAATATGTGAATGAAACAGCCCTGTAATCATAAGGTTTGAGACTTTTCGGGACCTTCGAAATAATACCCCAGGGCCCGGGTATTGTTGTTCTTCATAAATGGAATGCTATTCCATTGTTTAATTTACTAATAAGAAGCATGGATTGTACATCATACCATTTCGTGGTTCATGGCAACTGAGGAGAAGAGCGAAGCACTGTCTGTGAAGTCCGGGTGATTTGTATTAATATATGACAGTTCAATGGCGACTAAGTTTTCAACCTGCAATGAAGAATGTTACGTTACAACGTTACATACGCGCGTGATTGGATGCCGCGTGTGAGAACGTGTTGCGTGTTTGTTTGGTTTTCTTTTCTTGGTTTTTCCCCACACAGGCTTTTACATTCTTTCATCAAAATCATTGATAATTTATAAAGTTTAAACAAATGAAATCATGACCATGACGGTGTTTGGCTATCTGATATTACAGTAGCATAGAATTTTATGATTTTATTACGGTCTTTCGCGTTTGATGCAATACACCTACTTCACAAACCAGAATTTTGATATGTCGATTCCCCTTTCATACACAAGTATAATGAACCATTTAGCATAACTTATAATACCTCTAGTGCAACAGAGTAAAACAAGAACAACACTTAAAAGTGATGAAATGATTCCCACAGTTTAGCTTTCAAGCGAAGGAATTGTAAAGAAGCCGAGACAAAACTCAGGACTTCAACATGACTTGAAGTCATGACCTCAACACGGATCCATTACATGCTAAAATGCCATTTTATTTTTACGGTTAGACCAAACGTCAATACTATAATCCGACACGAAAAAAAAAAACAAAAACAAAAACAAAAACAAAAACAAAAACAAAAAAAACCCGAAGGAATTTAAAACGTAGGCTTTGCGTTTCAGTGCGGACAGAAAACATTTTGGAAACGGAGCTTTTGAATGACCGATGACCGTGTGAATTCCCTGCCCGAGTTTCCCGCGGACACAAATGCAAAATGACCAGTGATTGTGGCGTTTTTTTTTTTAGATTTCTCCGGTGTAGTGTGCACGTTAAACACCTGGTTCGTTTTCAGAGTGAAACCTCCGTTTTCAAATTCGCACAGCTAAGTGTAGACTGGGCCTAATAGCTTCTCCAGACGTGAATAAAACGTGAAATAAACATCGTCCTGGCACTGTACAACGCTAACCATTCTTATTACTTCATGTATGAGCACGAATTGAGTCATCAGTTTATTTGCGTACGCATTTTACAAAGAAAGAAAACAAAAAAAAAAAAATACTGTATGCTAATTTATATCCGGCCGCTTCAAATGGAGATTTCGAGGGCACAAGTCGAGCTACGTGAGAAAAATTTTTTGTGGCATATTAGTGAATTCAAAAAGTTAATTTCATAAGCAATTACCATTTCATTTGTAGAAGGCAGCCGTCGAAGAAGAAGGCTGGTGACCACCTCGACAACCCTATCATGAAGATGTGGAAATCTCTTTACCTCCATCACCTAAGGTATAAAGCAAAAATTAAGTAAACTCCATTGCGACTACTTAGCGAACGGTGGCTAGTCTAATATGATACAAAACTTTAACCATTGACGTTTTACACATTTTAGTAGTGAGTTACAAGTATACATAGTACTTATTCGTGCGCAAGCTCACACACGGTCTCCAAAAAGGGCCTGGGAACGATCTCTGATCCATATTTAGTGTTTTCACATGACGTAATGGCAGCGCGATTTAATGTTACCTGGCTGAATGCATGCTGCACAATCCTCTGCATCTCTTCATGGACGAGCTCCACACACCGGAGACTGGGTTCTTCCAGTCGACGAATCTGTCTCTTGACCAGGAGTTCAAATGAAATCTCTGGAACAAATAACGCTGGACGAGGGCCCTGGAACAGCAGGCACATACAACATTTTCATTCAACGACACAAAATGTCAAGGTCGTGTTTCGAACTTATTTTTCTCAAACTCATTTTTGTTACTCAGTGTTTGACCACGTTTCCAAACACCTCGAAGTTCGCCAAAAATACTCCGCTGCGCGTCGTATTTTCAACTTTCTTCTCGGTGTTTGGAAATGTGGTCAAGTACGGTCGAACTTGATTGATATATTACCTAAAAACATTCTGAATAATTTCAAATGTTTACCGTTGCATTTCTGATAGCTGTTAGTATATCTCTGGTTGCCAAGCCTTCCATTGCATCCATCATTTCTAGCGTTCGACCAAAAATATCGTGGAAAATGTAGCATATTCTAGCTCCTCCACACCTTCAAAAGTAACAATAAGACAAGTTAAAAATCAGAGTAAATGCCGTGAGGCAAATTAAGGAGGTGGCGCAGTTGCGGCAGCGCTTGTCTCGAGTTTTTTGTTGGTTCTCGACCTTGTAACGAGGTTTAGTCTCTGTGTTCTCCGCTTTTTCCTCCCTCCACAAAAAAAAAAAAAAATAATAATAATAATAAAATAAAATAAATAAAAATAAATAAATAAATAAATACACAAACAAACAAATAAATAAATAAAAATTAAAAAAAAATTATTTCTAAATTCCAGTTCAATCGTAAATCCCAAGGGCCACAGATTTCTCGGTCGTAAGATGCAAGACACTCGTAAATCAAAGTTGATTTGTTGTCGCTAGTTTGCAAGTGAAGGAATCTTTCATAAAAGCCTAACGTTAGGGGTAAAACATACCTTATTTACCATGCGCGAGGGCCGCGCTGGGAGAGTATCGGCCCGAGGTCTTGACAGTACGGACCGAACGCAGCGAGTCCGAACAAAATACACCAAGGACCGATATTCTCTCACTGCAGTTCAGAGCAAGCTTGGTTAAACGTAAAGAAAACAATGTCACGCTTACGAACTGGAAAAAAAACAAAGCAAACTTCAACCGCCCAATTCTGATTTAGAGCCAGTTAGGGGTGTACTCATGTCTGACGTTAAACAAAACACAAGAGAAAGATAATTGGAAGAAAAAGAAAAGGAATCTTTTATGTAAGAGCAAGTTCTTTGAGAAAATCACACCAGAAATTCTTCAAGAGTAATCGTGCGGGATCATTCGGGACAGTGCCCGGTCCAATACTTAAAGAATACTGGACCGCCAATGAAGCAATTTGATTGGTTAGTTATTGGCTCTCTGAACCAACTTAATCGTGTAATAAATGATCATTTAACTCACAGTTCTGTTGTTTCAATGTCCCGTGCTGTTCCTTCAATAATGGCACAGTACGCAGAGGCAAATCTCGTAATAAGCTGAAGTAACATTGGACCCTGTACATACACAAACATAGGGTTCAGTAAAGCGTAATAGTGTCCCAATTAGTTTTTTTAAACAGTTAAATACCCTTTGACTCTCAAATAAGGCCTTTCATTCATTCAGGTCTCATTCTCCAGGATAGGAGCAACATGACGGCTCTTCAGTACTGGCGAGGGGTAAAAATGCAATTTGTAGTACTTACTGAATTACCACAGTTATTTCGCTAATTTCCAGCTTGTCAAATACCAGAGCTCTCTGGCTGAGATTTGCATTGAAAAATAATTTTTCTAGACTACGAGCTGTCACTCTTTTGCTTGAAGATCTGCACATTAAGAACGTAAACGAACGAGCAGTGGCGAGCGGCGAAACCGCGAGCTGCGCGGATGCACAACTAGCTTCGCCGCTCGCCTCTCGACGTCCCTGTTCGTTTGGGTTCTTCCCCGCGGATTTTCGAGAGACCGCTCGCAGTCTAAAATCCTGCAGATCTAACTTGCCACAAATCACGTTATATGCAGATAACTCGCCGTCTGCTCTTGTCTGCCGTCGTTGTTGAGCCAGAGAGCAACAGTAGTCATCAATCTACATTATACTGAATTAGCATGCATGGGTTCGAATCCCAAAGAGGTTGAAGGAATATTTCCTCCTTGGTCACCAATTTTTCTTTCTCGGGCTTTACAGCTAACTCAGAAATAGTTTTCCAGCTCATCAGTAGATACTTAATTCCGATTAAGTGTAGAGTGAAGCGATTACGGCACACTGCAGATTAGGGCAGCCCACATTGTGACTATACACAACCAATCAAAAGGCGCGTTAGAGTGTCAACTTTGTAACAAATACTACCTTGTCTTCCACTGGTTCTCCATAGCTTTGTAGTAAATGCTGGTACTGTGACGTCATAGCATTAACACGTGACTTCAGCTCCGGCAGGCAATTCCTAATATGGTGCATTAACAGCTGTAAGAAAGAAAGGAAATTATTCAACAAGTAGAAAATTATGACGAGTCTCGTTCAGTATCAAAAACCTATGATTAGGCGTTCTTTAGCTGAAAACAAATGCCCTATTTAAGCACTTAAAAGGTCTGACTTTATTTTTGTTTATAGCATCTTGTCCTGACAAAAATCTGCAGGATCAGAAGACGTTCAGGAATGGAGAGAGACTGTTCTTGTTCTAAATAATGGAGGAACTGCAAAGTATCCTGCTACATGAAGGACGATCATAGGTCTGCAAACGTTGGGTTGTAATTATTGACGCGTTATAACAAATGGCATAATTCAGTGTGGTATAACCAAAACCAAAGTAATCGCTCTAGCCAATCACAAAGGACAATAGCATGAACCAATCAAAATTCATGTACCTGACGGGAAGCGCGGGAAAGCGCGTGCGAACGAGTCATGCTTTGTTCTGGTTTTACTTCTGATTGGATGAAAAAGTGGCGCGAGTTTTTTGAGCCAATCTTGTAGCATAGTAAGTGTAAACCCAATTGCTTTTCGACACTCAAATGAAAACCGCTCTCATAACAGTACTTAGTGTAAGCCCTTCCTTTTGCTTAAATTCTTACAGAAGGTACACTCAGTGAAGCTTCATAGAGGAGCTAAGTGCTGTTCGTACTTCTCAAGTGTTCTAAAACTTTCCCAAGGGCTTCTACAAGCTAGCAGTACATAAGGAGACCTGTAAATTGTCTTTTTCTTCTATCATTCAGTCTGAGCTCGTGTATACCTTATTTAGAGTCCGCGCTAAGAAAGGAGTGCCGTTTCGAGATGCTAAGGCCGGATAATTCTTTTGAAAAAAGAGTGCTTCATCTCTCAGGGCAGCTTGAATAGTCTGCAGAAAAAGAAAATATAACAAAAGTAATCCCAAACTCATATTTGTGTGCTGGAGCAAATAAAACGATAAGAATCGATGTTTCAGTGTCCCGATGGCGCCTTTGTCAACGTAACATCACGGCATCTACTCAGCACAACATGTTACAGTGGAGTTCCTCCTTAAATTCCGCTACTAGGGCCACTTTTTTGTCCCAGCGAAACAGGCATACGTATTAAATTTTCTTATTAGACAACCCCTTTAGTTAATGCGGCCGCTCCCTTAATACAACCAACGGCCACATTATGTAATTCCGACTTGTATAATCCAATTTTTATTTTACACCGTTAACAAGGTCACTCGAACCAGTTAACGTATGTTTATATTCAAGGGTTGTCTAATGAAGTTTCAATTTTTTAAACTTATATTTTCAATCCGGAAGTTTATTGAAGAAGAGTTGTTTAAAGTGTAACTGTGATACATGTGTATCTGTCAAGACGTCACTTTTAAGTGACGTGTTTTACTGCGCCTTTCAATAACATGCGGACTCTAAAATTCAAAGCTCAACCGAAAAATGCGTTTTTCGCTACCGTCAATCAAATGTTCGGCTGCTCCTCCCAGCTTCCGACTACTGCCGAGAGCGAGGTAATCACATCGTTGAGCACAGTTCAGACAACGAAACAGTGTTCAGCAGTTGTCGGAAGCTGAGAGGAGCCGCCGAACATTTGATTGACAGTAGCGAAAAACGCATTTTGTCGGTTGAGCTTTGAATTTTAGAGTCCGCATGTTATTGAAAGGCGCAGTACAAAGCACACCAGTCATGAAATTAGAACCAACTCCGTCAATACAGTCAAATTTTCATGAAGGTGACCGTATTAACGCGCTTTTATTGTACTTACAAACGATAACCTATAGTGCAAACTTGCAATAAGACTGCACTTGATTGGCGCAAAAGTAAACTGTGTCATTTTAATAATAAATACCTTTTTATTATTTATATCTAGTTGACTTCGGTTCATCACGCCAATAATTCCAAGTTTAACTGGAATAACTAAGAAAGAAATAAAGACATTTATTAGAACTTTGTAAAAATTAATTGTCAAAATTATTCATAATAAAATCTTTTAGTGTCTTTTATTGTAAACATTGATTTACATCGATCAAACTATCCAAATACTACTAACTAGCACAATGGAACCCCACCTCATGGTCACCTCGTTAATACAGTCACCTCTTTATTACGGCCACTTTTTTTTTTTTTTTTGTCCCGGCAAAACGCCCACACATTTTCTTGTAAGAAAACCCTGCTAATGCGGCAACCCCGTTAATACGGCCAACAGCAACATTCTCATCCCAACCTGTATAATCCTTTATAATTTTATCCCGTTAATACAGCCACTCGAGCCAGTTATGTTCATCATTCCGTTTTTAATATTGCATGTACCGATTAAAGTTTCAATTTTTTTAAAATTATATCTGAATTCCAGATGCTCATCAAAGTTTAGAAATGCAATTATTGTGATACATCTGTTAAGACGTCACTTATTTAGACCAGTCATGAAATTCGACCCTACCGGTCACCCCGTTAATACGTTAATTTGGCCACACCATTAGTATGGTCACCCTGTTAATACGGCCAAATTTCCATGGCCTGTTGGTGACCATAATAATGGGTTTCCATTGTACAGTACATAGAAACTAATATCTTTTACCTCTTCCATATAAAATGTCCAGAGCATCTGTTCCATGGTCCATAAGGTCAAGCTTTGTGCAAACTGCCAGTGTTCTGTTTCCTAATCAAATATACAGCATGTTATAGTCTCATTCATGTTATAGTCAAAGAAGTACGTTGTACAGAGATTTTCCTAAGATTCAAGGGACCAGTGATTAAGTGTTCTGTTTGTACCTGAAGTGTACTGTAAAGTAACAAGGCAAGTCAAAGTAACTTCTGGTTAGTGGGAGAGCATGCAACAATTCCCTAACTGTTGCCTGCAGGGTGACAATTTATATTTAGTCACTGCCATGTGACTATAAATCAACCAATAAGAGCACACGTCAGATTCAGCCAAACTCCAGCTATATACATGTAACACTACTAATTGTTTATTATCTGCAGATTCTCAGCAAAAGTTATCGGAATACACACCGTCTGGATCCACTTCTCTGGCAATCTTCAGAGCTTCTGATGTGGCAAGGTCGATATTAGCAGGGGTCACGGCAAGAATAATAGAGTTAGGATTACTGATATACTGGAGAATAAGGTGACGGATTTGATGCTCAATATCTAGTGGCTGATCTCCGACAGGCACCTAAAAAAATTGAATCAATCAAAATCATGGCAATACATCTGCAGTTCTCACTCTTATATGGGATATTGACCAAGCGCAAGGTCAAGATTGCTGGATATTGCATGCTTAAGGACTGATACAGAGTCAAGGTCTATAAACACAAAATAAGGAACAAAGGCAATATCCAACCATCTTTGCCATCAAGACTGGTTAATAAAGGATTTATTATATGAAAAAGAACACTATTTTCTTATGGGATATAGCTGGTAATCTCAAGTGGGCTCGGGTAGCCACTCATGCCACAGGGCAGGATTTGGTTCATCTTGTCTGCTCACAGAGCTAGCGTTTTTCTATAATCATTTTTATAAGCCCTTAGCTTCACACCAACTCTGAAGAAGTTTTAAGTGGTTTTATCTGGAGGAAGCTTCCATCTGTAAGAGAGAGGGGGGGGGGGGGGAGTGGGGTGGGGGAGAAGTTCAATACAAGAATAACACTCGCTTGGGTAATTATCCACAAAAAAAAAATAACCACCATCCACCATTGATAGTCAGGGGTGTAACCAGGATTTTTCAAAGGGGGGGGGGGGGGGGGTCACTTTGTGTCAAAGTAAGGGTACTCACCAGATTGTCATGTCATTTTCGCCACCTGTTGTAGGTTGTTTGCTTAAAAAAGACTTACAAAAGGCGGGTTCCTGGCACCCTAGGACCCCCCACCCCCTAGCTACGCCCCTGATAGTGAATTGGGAAAAGTAGGAACATTTCTGTAGAAGCCCTTTTTGCTCTAAACAAACACTTAAACCATCAGCTTTAGTCCTGTAGTCTGTGGTTAATTTATCTTTATCAGCTTCACATACATTAGATAAATGAACTACAGCAATTACATTTTTAAGTGTTTTACTTGCCCACAGACACACTACAGCAACTTGGACTGACCTTTGTAACTCCAGGAAGATCAACCAATGTCAAATTCAAAACTTTGGGTGAGTAAATCTTAAGTCTAATTGGCTCATTAGATATACCCTGTGAAAACAAACATCAAGACAAACAAAACATGAAAGAAAGTCTGTTAGAAGACACCTTAATTACAACTCTGCCACTGTGCAAGTTAGATATAACAACTCAAACATTAATTCAAGAAGTTTAAATTTTGTGCTGATGCCATCTGGAGACTGATACAGAGAATCAAACATGTTGTGCCAATGAAGCTAAGCATGTCACTGATTTTCCAAGACCCCTACAGGCCTTCTAACAGGGTGCAGGAAACAGATTAAAATTGAACAGGATTTTGGAGGCAAATCGTGCAAGAATAAAACAACTGATTGCTTGGGGAATTGCATGGGATTATGCAATCTTTTGATGACCCAAATTCAAATTTCAAGTTGTTTTGTTTAAAAATATTTAAGCAAATCTTTAAGTGTTGTGTGGGATTTTGTGAGTTTGGAGAATTGTGCGTTATTGTGCGGGTTCGACCAAATTGTGGGGTTCTTACACCCCTGCACTCTCAGGGCTCGAAATTAACTTTTTCGTTCGGGAGCCAGCTGGCGACTAACGGGAAAAATTTGGTCGCCAGATCGTAAATTTTGGTCGCCAACTTATTTTATATATAACTCACATGAGAACACTAACATGATTTTGTACGTTACTTTGCATGCAAGAAAGTCACAAATGAAGAGCTAAAACTTTTGAAAACAGCACGAGTAAGACTTATAAACTGTTATAATGCTACCATTGTTCTCAGATTATGGGGAGCTTAAGCACGCGCGTTTTTGAGACGTGGACGGCAACCGGAAGAGAAGATTTCGCATGCTTGGACCGTATTGTCCCCCAGATTTTTATACTACTCATCTCTAATGAAGAAAAGATACTTAGCAATGTGAATATGGTTGTGTGAGGACAAGTTTAAAGTGAAAAAAGCTCACTTCCGGTTACCGTCCGTGTCTCAAAAACGTGCGTGCTTAAGTTCCCTGATGTCTCTGGTTCGCAGGTGATGGTTTTCTTCTAAGTTATTTTAAATGGAGCGAAGCACAAAAACTTCTACGTCAGTGGTTTTCGTAATGACACAAACACGGGTCCTTTCGTATTTCTTCAAAACGCAGTTCTTTATTTTCATCACCTTTCGCCATTGATAAACAACACTGTGCTTGGTCTAGGCTCCTACACAACTGATCACATCTGCCGCCATTGTTCTCGCGTCACCTGAAAAGTGCATGGTGTTGTAGTGTGCCCACGATCCCAGTTTTGGAAGAGGCCGCTGAAACAATATGGCGCCTGGTAAACGCAGTTTTGACGTGTCGAAGTAATTTTTACAATTACAAGTAATTTTTACGATTTTCTTGTAATATTCAGACATTATTTTAGTGGGGATGGAAAGGTGAATTGTCTACTAGCTACCAGATCCTAATAATTTCCCTATCTAAAGATTTAAAAACAAAAGTTGTGTTGTGGTCATCTTTACTTCTCGCGCAAATCGTGAGTCGCCAGCTGGCGACCAGTTCTGAAAATTTAGTCGCCAGTGCTCAATTTTTGGTAGCATTGGCGACCAGTGAGTCGCAATTTCGAGCCCTGACTCTGTCAGAAGGCCTGCACTTCTGTGTACACATTCAACGCTTGATTACACCTGAAGCCACCTGAACATTGGCAGGTAGCAGAAGAGAGCAGCAATCTCCTCTGCAGAAAGGAGGTCATCATGGCAACCCAGACAAAGCCAATCTCCAGGCCAGACAGTGTGTGGAAGATATACTAACCTAAGTGTGAGGGAGGGAAAACTAAACTTGCAAGTGAGCAATACTCTGCAAGTAGAGTGCATGAAATTGCACTGGAACTCCTCCCAGTAACCCCCACAAAGATTCATTTCTGTCAACTTTGCCTAAAACAATTTTCTTTCTTCACAGGATATATGCCCTTTCAAAACTCTATTTTGGTTGGATAAAATAAAAATATATCATTATTTTTATTACTATTACTATTACTATTACTATTACTATTACTATTACTATTACTATTACTATTACTATTACTATTACTATTACTATTACTATTACTATTACTATTACTATTACTATTACTATTACTATTACTATTACTATTACTATTACTATTACTATTACTATTACTATTACTATTACTATTACTATTACTATTATTATAATTATTATTAGTAGTAGTATTAGTATTATCATTATTATCAATAAAAATATATCAAACTGCCAATTAACAAACCTTGTTATTTCCTGTCACTCTCTCAGTCTCCCGTTCTATTTCTTCACAAATTTCATTGAAGTCTGTCACTTTCTGTAAAGGATTTAGGAATCATGCAGTTTTGAAACATGGCCTGTAAACGTAGCGATAGTGTAGCACAACACATGCATACATAATATTATGTATTTCAAAAATTGAATTGCTGTAGGTAACAAACATCAGCTTTCCAACTTCATTCTGCCCTGCGTCATTGATAGCAAAAATTGCGATGTACATGTAAGTACTGTTTTTTACTGGGAGGGGGGGGGGGGGGGAGGGGTAATGCTTATTTCCATATGGCACTGATCTAACTAACCGTTAAAAGGGACTAGGTTGGATCTAAAGAAAGTTCTAAAGGTGTATATATCATGTACACAGTATACGTGAAACTTTCTAAAGATGATACACAAAACACAAAAAGGAAAACAGGTTCCCAAAGCTGTCAGTTGTAAACCGGTAAATATCCATTCTATATTCAAAGGGCTCTGAAAAAACGCAAGATACTGGCCTAAGATTTTGGTTGTTTGTTGTCCAATAAGCAGTTTAAGCACAAGAAGGGGGAGAGGTTTATTATTTTATCAATAGGTTATCTTTGTTCTAACCCTTTCTTTTAAGTGAAGAAATTTTCCCCATTCCTCTGGCTCTTCCTTGTCCTTTTCAGACTCTTCACCTTCATCATCCGAAAAATCTGTTGCCGACAAATTAAGAATACATTAGAAAATAGCTCAAAGGAAATACGCACTTTAAAATCGTGTTTGAACAATTAGATTTTGAGGTCGAGATTTCTATCGCGTGATAGTTGACAAAGGCACAGCCCGAGACAACTATCGCATGATAGAAATCGAGGGCGAATAATCTAATTGTTTTAGTAATCTACTAGTCATTCAAAACTTTATCTAAATCCTCTTCACAGACACTTCAAAAATGCCAAGAAGCAGGAGTCATTTTGTTAACAAGGCTACACTGCTACGCTACTCTCTATCTATCACAGAATAGGTAGTGAGTAGTGTAGCCAAATATGGCTGAACATATTTTCTATTTCTTAATTAAAAATTTATGTGTCTGTTAAAACTGGTGGATAGTTAAACTTTTTAAAAAGGTCAGTAGCTTTACACTTACAAGCTTCCCCTTCTTCATCATCCTCCAGGCCTTTTGGTTTCTCCTCCTTGGTTGACTTCTTAGATGTTGTGGTCTTGGTTTTTGGTGAAGTGTGAACTAATTGAAGAATCAGTGGTCGTCGGGTAACAACTCCAGATCCTTAAAGGAAGATTGAACTCGCAGTGATGCCCTTGAAGTAAATTCTGACATGACAATTCCAAAACAACTGCAATACAGTTGTTTATTACAGTCTTGGTACACATCAATATTCAACATAAATGTTTACAACTTCTGTTAGTAGCTGTCGTGTTAAATCATTATTTTCAAAATTGAGTTACCTCGTGGTAAAAAGTCTCTTCCAACAAGGTTTTCAAGGACAGAACTTTTTCCACTACTCTATGAGGAGAAGAGAACAAATAATTAAAACTAAAATGAAAAATTCAGCAAACATATCACTTGATGGAGGCTGGATGCCTACATGTAGATTATTGAACATGCCTGGTACCACCTTTAAATCTTGCATCAAAGCCTTATATCAGGTAAGTTATGCCTTATATCAGGTAAGTTATGCCTTATATCAGGTAAGTTATGCCTTATATCAGGTAAGTTATGCCTTATATCAGGTAAGTTATGCCTTATATCAGGTAAGTTATGCCTTATATCAGGTAAGTTATGCCTTATATCAGGTAAGTTATGCCTTATATCAGGTAAGTTATGCCTTATATCAGGTAAGTTATGCCTTATATCAGGTAAGTTATGCCTTATATCAGGTAAGTTATGCCTTATATCAGGTAAGTTATGCCTTATATCAGGTAAGTTATGCCTTATATCAGGTAAGTTATGCTTTATATCAGGTAAGTTATGCCTTATATCAGGTAAGTTATGCCTTATATCAGGTAAGTTATGCCTTATATCAGGTAAGTTATGCCTTATATCAGGTAAGTTATGCCTTATATCAGGTAAGTTATGCCTTATATCAGGTAAGTAATACCTTATAACAGGTAAGTTATGCCTTATATCAGGTAAGTAATGCCTTATATCAGGTAAGTTATGCCTTATATCAGGTAAGTTATGCCTTATATCAGGTAAGTTATGCCTTATATCAGGTAAGTTATGCCTTATATCAGGTAAGTTATGCCTTATATCAGGTAAGTTATGCCTTATATCAGGTAAGTTATGCCTTATATCAGGTAAGTTATGCCTTATATCAGGTAAGTTATGCCTTATATCAGGTAAGTTATGCCTTATATCAGGTAAGTAATACCTTATATCAGGTAAGTTATGCCTTATATCAGGTAAGTAATGCCTTATATCAGGTAAGTTATGCCTTATATCAGGTAAGTAATGCCTTATATCAGGTAAGTAATGCCTTATATCAGGTAAGTAATGCCTTATATCAGGTAAGTAATGCCTTATATCAGGTAAGTAATGCCTTATATCAGGTAAGTAATGCCTTATATCAGGTAAGTTATGCCTTATATCAGGTAAGTAATGCCTTATATCAGGTAAGTTATGCCTTATATCAGGTAAGTTATGCCTTATATCAGGTAAGTAATGCCTTATATCAGGTAAGTTATGCCTTATATCAGGTAAGTAATGCCTTATATCAGGTAAGTAATGCCTTATATCAGGTAAGTTATGCCTTATATCAGGTAAGTTATGCCTTATATCAGGTAAGTTATGCCTTATATCAGGTAAGTTATGCCTTATATCAGGTAAGTTATGCCTTATATCAGGTAAGTTATGCCTTATATCAGGTAAGTTATGCCTTATATCAGGTAAGTTATGCCTTATATCAGGTAAGTTATGCCTTATATCAGGTAAGTAATGCCTTATATCAGGTAAGTTATGCCTTATATCAGGTAAGTTATGCCTTATATCAGGTAAGTTATGCCTTATATCAGGTAAGTTATGCCTTATATCAGGTAAGTTATGCCTTATATCAGGTAAGTTATGCCTTATATCAGGTAAGTTATGCCTTATATCAGGTAAGTTATGCCTTATATCAGGTAAGTTATGCCTTATATCAGGTAAGTTATGCCTTATATCAGGTAAGTTATGCCTTATATCAGGTAAGTAATACCTTATATCAGGTAAGTTATGCCTTATATCAGGTAAGTAATGCCTTATATCAGGTAAGTTATGCCTTATATCAGGTAAGTAATGCCTTATATCAGGTAAGTAATGCCTTATATCAGGTAAGTAATGCCTTATATCAGGTAAGTAATGCCTTATATCAGGTAAGTAATGCCTTATATCAGGTAAGTAATGCCTTATATCAGGTAAGTTATGCCTTATATCAGGTAAGTAATGCCTTATATCAGGTAAGTTATGCCTTATATCAGGTAAGTTATGCCTTATATCAGGTAAGTAATGCCTTATATCAGGTAAGTTATGCCTTATATCAGGTAAGTAATGCCTTATATCAGGTAAGTAATGCCTTATATCAGGTAAGTTATGCCTTATATCAGGTAAGTAATGCCTTATATCAGGTAAGTTATGCCTTATATCAGGTAAGTAATGCCTTATATCAGGTAAGTAATGCCTTATATCAGGTAAGTAATGCCTTATATCAGGTAAGTAATGCCTTATATCAGGTAAGTAATGCCTTATATCAGGTAAGTAATGCCTTATATCAGGTAAGTAATGCCTTATATCAGGTAAGTTATGCCTTATATCAGGTAAGTAATGCCTTATATCAGGTAAGTAATGCCTTATATCAGGTAAGTTATGCCTTATATCAGGTAAGTAATGCCTTATATCAGGTAAGTTATGCCTTATATCAGGTAAGTAATGCCTTATATCAGGTAAGTAATGCCTTATATCAGGTAAGTAATGCCTTATATCAGGTAAGTAATGCCTTATATCAGGTAAGTAATGCCTTATATCAGGTAAGTTATGCCTTATATCAGGTAAGTAATGCCTTATATCAGGTAAGTTATGCCTTATATCAGGTAAGTTATGCCTTATATCAGGTAAGTTATGCCTTATATCAGGTAAGTTATGCCTTATATCAGGTAAGTTATGCCTTATATCAGGTAAGTTATGCCTTATATCAGGTAAGTTATGCCTTATATCAGGTAAGTTATGCCTTATATCAGGTAAGTTATGCCTTATATCAGGTAAGTAATGCCTTATATCAGGTAAGTTATGCCTTATATCAGGTAAGTAATGCCTTATATCAGGTAAGTTATGCCTTATATCAGGTAAGTAATGCCTTATATCAGGTAAGTAATGCCTTATATCAGGTAAGTAATGCCTTATATCAGGTAAGTAATGCCTTATATCAGGTAAGTAATGCCTTATATCAGGTAAGTAATGCCTTATATCAGGTAAGTTATGCCTTATATCAGGTAAGTAATGCCTTATATCAGGTAAGTTATGCCTTATATCAGGTAAGTAATGCCTTATATCAGGTAAGTAATGCCTTATATCAGGTAAGTAATGCCTTATATCAGGTAAGTAAT
Organism: Orbicella faveolata; assembly: GCF_042242905.1. Taxonomy (NCBI): domain Eukaryota; kingdom Metazoa; phylum Cnidaria; class Anthozoa; order Scleractinia; family Merulinidae; genus Orbicella; species Orbicella faveolata. Next base: position 8,701,184 of record NW_028301578.1, on the reverse strand, counting down.
GCCTTATATCAGGTAAGTAATGCCTTATATCAGGTAAGTAATGCCTTATATCAGGTAAGTAATGCCTTATATCAGGTAAGTTATGCCTTATATCAGGTAAGTAATGCCTTATATCAGGTAAGTTATGCCTTATATCAGGTAAGTAATGCCTTATATCAGGTAAGTAATGCCTTATATCAGGTAAGTTATGCCTTATATCAGGTAAGTAATGCCTTATATCAGGTAAGTTATGCCTTATATCAGGTAAGTAATGCCTTATATCAGGTAAGTAATGCCTTATATCAGGTAAGTTATGCCTTATATCAGGTAAGTTATGCCTTATATCAGGTAAGTTATGCCTTATATCAGGTAAGTAATGCCTTATATCAGGTAAGTAATGCCTTATATCAGGTAAGTTATGCCTTATATCAGGTAAGTTATGCCTTATATCAGGTAAGTAATGCCTTATATCAGGTAAGTTATGCCTTATATCAGGTAAGTTATGCCTTATATCAGGTAAGTTATGCCTTATATCGGGTAAGTAATGCCTTATATCAGGTAAGTTATGCCTTATATCAGGTAAGTAATGCCTTATATCAGGTAAGTAATGCCTTATATCAGGTAAGTTATGCCTTATATCAGGTAAGTAATGCCTTATATCAGGTAAGTTATGCCTTATATCAGGTAAGTTATGCCTTATATCAGGTAAGTTATGCCTTATATCAGGTAAGTAATGCCTTATATCAGGTAAGTAATGCCTTATATCAGGTAAGTAATGCCTTATATCAGGTAAGTTATGCCTTATATCAGGTAAGTAATGCCTTATATCAGGTAAGTTATGCCTTATATCAGGTAAGTAATGCCTTATATCAGGTAAGTAATGCCTTATATCAGGTAAGTAATGCCTTATATCAGGTAAGTTATGCCTTATATCAGGTAAGTAATGCCTTATATCAGGTAAGTAATGCCTTATATCAGGTAAGTTATGCCTTATATCAGGTAAGTTATGCCTTATATCAGGTAAGTAATGCCTTATATCAGGTAAGTTATGCCTTATATCAGGTAAGTTATGCCTTATATCAGGTAAGTTATGCCTTATATCAGGTAAGTTATGCCTTATATCAGGTAAGTAATGCCTTATATCAGGTAAGTTATGCCTTATATCAGGTAAGTAATGCCTTATATCAGGTAAGTTATGCCTTATATCAGGTAAGTAATGCCTTATATCAGGTAAGTTATGCCTTATATCAGGTAAGTTATGCCTTATATCAGGTAAGTAATGCCTTATATCAGGTAAGTTATGCCTTATATCAGGTAAGTTATGCCTTATATCAGGTAAGTAATGCCTTATATCAGGTAAGTTATGCCTTATATCAGGTAAGTTATGCCTTATATCAGGTAAGTTATGCCTTATATCAGGTAAGTAATGCCTTATATCAGGTAAGTTATGCCTTATATCAGGTAAGTTATGCCTTATATCAGGTAAGTAATGCCTTATATCAGGTAAGTAATGCCTTATATCAGGTAAGTAATGCCTTATATCAGGTAAGTTATGCCTTATATCAGGTAAGTAATGCCTTATATCAGGTAACAGTCATCTATCACACTGACCTGTTATTATATACAGGGAATGATTGTTTATTTATTGAATCAATCCCCCACAATAGCATGTTAGCCTTGCCCTGTGCAGCTGCATGTGCAATGACCAAGAAAAGGTTAATCAATATTGTCATATTAATAGCTGGAGTTTAGTTTAATCTAACACAGCCTCTTATTGGTTGATTTGCAGTCATGTGGCAATGGCTAAATTTAAACGTTTCCCTTTGGCTGCCCAGTGGGTCACAATTAAGCATTTGTTGCCCACTCTCCAACCAACCAGACATTACTTTGACTTGGTGGTAATTACTTTACACTAAATTTCAGCTATATAACAAAACACTTAATTACTGGTCCTTTGGGAGAAAGTAAGTTTTGTTCTTCCTCAAATTTCAAGATTCTTGGGGAAACAAAACTTTCTACCTTGGGACTACATATACATGTAGTAATGAAGTGTATAATTTACTGTTTGAAGTTTCTAGTCTAGGCTGATGTCTTTGATGGACATCTCCAGTTTAGGACTGAGCCATGAACATGTCTAATGCAAGAATCTAATCAGTTTAGAAGAAAGCCAATTCATGACATTTTTCCAAATAGGCAAGATAATAACTTAGCAAGTCCAAAATTTGTCCTTGCAACTGACTCAAGTGCGACTCTTAAACTTTAGTTGAATTCAAGCAGAGGTGTCAAATTTAACTCTCAAATGTTTCTTTCTCTCATATGTGCACTGTATACATAAATACAATTGTAGACACTGCCTTGCTGCTGAGGGAAATCAAATTCACAGGAAATCAAAATTCTCCGACCAAAGAGAATGATAACTCTGCATTAGGGCGTACAAAGCAAGATAGGGCAAATATTATGCTGCCATTTCGCATTGTGTACAGGCCAAGGACAAAATGTCTCCTTACTTCGACAGCTTATAACGATTTCAACAAATTAAATACATGGCAAACTAACTTGTATAGAGCGTTTTGGAAATATAAAAACAAAATCACACCATTCTGTATAACACCTGTCAAACAATCAGTAATTTAATATCGATTGTCTTCGCATAATATCAATCTTATTCCAGTGAAAAAGAAAACATCTTTCGCTTTCGGTTTCCCACCGTATTTCGCAACGTGGGTAATAAAGTAAAGCAAACTCAAAATTTAAGGAAAAAATTGACATCTTCCCTGACAAGGTAAGTAAAAGTGAAACTATGATTTGACCAAATGGCAAATGTTAACACAGATGCCGTCGATCTTTCTGGATCAACTGGTTAGAAAATTGCAAATTGGTGAAATCAGCGAGTGTTAAAATATTTCCAAAATAAACTGTACAAACCTGGGCGCCCACAACTACAATTTGAGGCAGCTGAATGGCCTCTGATCCTACTGTATTGAACACATCTTGAAGCTTGTTAATCACAGGAATAAGCTGATCCATTTATTTGAGGAGAAATAATAATATTGTGCTCTGCCGGTTCACAGGTTTTGAACTGCTTTATTTTGGACTTCGCCTAAAACGATCGCCGAGCATCGGAGCATCTGTTTTGTTGCAACGCTGCTGACCAAATGTTGGTGGCCTCAGACATCCTCGTCCCCAGAGCCTCCGGGCCGTGCTCGCGGTTGTTTTTCTTGATCCAATGGACCTTTTTACCGATGTCACGCAATATCAACAATTTTTCGTATTTTTTAAATAAAATAAATCACTTTCATAGCTAGTTCAATTTATCGTGCCGAATGCAGTAAATCTATGAATTCTCATAAGAATACGTTGGGATCCCACACTTGCAAAGAAATGTATACCAGGGGGCAAGAGTGAAGTAGCGTGAACTGTCAGTCATCTCTCGCCCCTGGCGTTAACCCCGAGGGTGATGCTGAGGGCAGGAAATGACTGACATTTCAGGCTAGGGGGCAAGCGTTGCCCTCTAGCATACATTTCTTTGTAAAAACTGGCAAGTTAGAATATAAGGGTTCAATCAGACTTTATGAGTTTGCGACGGTCTCTAATGAAACTGTACGTGATAAATCGGACGGAGCCAGATTATTTTTTGTTTGATCATGAGTGAATAAAATCGATCGGAAAAACGTGACTTCGTTGAAAAGGTCTAAACAGGATTTTGAATGAGGAAAGTGGGGGAAGGTGGCGGGGGGGGGGGGGTGGGGGGCAGTGTGGAGGGTAAGCAGGAGTATTGTTGGCGCGCGAGCGAGCATTTTCGTATTAGGCCGCCATCTATTACAATCCAATATGGTAAAGTCTGCATACGAGCCAAGTGGTCCATCAGGCCGGAGCTTATCTCGGTTTCAGTGGCATGAAACGACTAAGAGTATTTCTACTCCCCCCTGGATGGGATGCTAGTCCATTGCAAGGTTACCCCCAGTATTAAGTTCGCCGGTACCCATTTATACACCCGGGTAGAGAGGGGCACTGTTAGTAGTGTCTTGCCCAAGGACACAATGCAATGTCCCCGGCCAGGGCTCAAACGCGGACTGCTCGATTCCAGAGACGAGTGCACTAACCACGAGGCCACCGCGCCTCCCACATTCAACATGACGGCATCGAAAACCTGGTATATCGAACGTTATGTTCCAAAATAACGACCTTAGTCTTCGATGGTATTAATGACATTTGACTGGGCCTTCTTAAAAATAAAGTAGGCTATCTTGGGCAACTCATTGGAACGTATCAGCAGACAAGTAAAAAAGATTGTACGTTTTATTTCACGTCTATATACACTTTTTTTTTGTGTGTTTAAATTAAACACGGGAGTGGTCAATAATTTAAGGAATAGCTATTTCACGCTCGCTCATAAGTCAGAAAAACAGCTGGCAACATTCACGCTCTTACTGCACCATTAGATTTAGGTTCGAACAAATAGCGAGATTTATTTTCTGCATGAACCCTAGACATGATGGTTTAGCCATGTTTAGTTTTGTGAACCCTTCAGATCAACCTCGTTCCCATGGTCCGTCCCATGGTCCTCTCTCGTTCTCGAGCGAGGAAGAGGAAGGGCCTTGGGAACGAGCATTTCTTCTAATAATATTGTCAACGTGCAAATCAAACTGAACGCGCGGATTGCTCCAGGCTAAACAGCTTTCAAATATTAATTTAAAAAGACGACAAATGATTGACTACAGAAAGTAAATCTAGTTCTGATTATGAGAAAGAGCTCCTGACTGCTGTATTGCGCACTAAAACTTTGATTAGGGGCTCCACCATGTTACATGTAAAAAATAAAATTAAGTAATCGATTATATTATCTTTTCGATATTTTTCACACATTATTTCAAACCCTATTCAATTTCAAATAGTATTCCTAAATCATACACGCTTGTTTCGACTGTCTTTTGGCTTTCACGTTGAAATTCACTTTCCAAAGAAGTACTTTGTTGGCAAAAAAGGCATCTTCACAACTTGAGCCTCGATCTTTTTCTTGTACACTTCTAACTGGAGAGATGTCCCAGGTTTGGCGAACTCTGACGTCACGTAAGCCATTGCAATGTTCTGCTTGAGACTGGGTGACGGGCATCCACTGGTCACGTGACCTAGAAATTCGGGAAGAGTGAACACGGATACAGTCTTGTGTCGTACATGAAAGAAAGGTTTTGGCAGTCGTATGGTACGTGGTGCAATAGTTTGTGCAGAATTAAGAGAGGATAAAGCCCCGGGGCCCTGAATGGCCATGTATAGGTTAAAAGGTTACCACTAACATTTCGCGTATATTCTCTGCCTTGTAACGTGTAACGCGCATTAAGCGTGACCTTGTGAATAAACTCGATTGCTGACGGCTCCCTCTACTATTTGTTGTATTATTTGTCTCCTTTACTTAGAATAGAACTGTTTTCTATTAGGCTGAGCGAAGCGGAAGAGAAAAGAACTTCTGTTAAAAGTGATAATGATTAATGTACCTATTTTATTCCCATCGGAATCCAGAATGGTTGTTCCACCTAAAAAGACATAAATTTTTAACAAGGTAAATTAATTATTAGATTGCCCTGATAGGCTACTAAATTCTCAGAACTGGCATAAAAAAGAAATGTTCGAAAATCACTAATGAGAATTGATTACCTCTTGCAGGAGGTCCTTTAGAAACCAGGCCCACTCTTTTCCTTTTAGCTTTTTCTTTGATCTGTCTCAGGATTATTTCAGCTCCAGGAAAATCTGCTTGGGCGCGTCGCCTCTTCCCTTTAACGACGAAAAGTTCAATAAGAAACTAGGTAATATGCTTTTTGTAGGGTTAATTTAGTGCAGTGTAATATAGTGCAAAGCAATATAGTGTTTATTCATTGCAGTGCAGTGTAATGCAGAACAGTGTAACGCAGAGTAGTGTTATGTAGTGCAGATTAGTAAAGCGAAGAAGGCTAGCTGAATACACGATAGTCAGTAGATTTACGAAGTTATTAGGTTACTGACCCCAGCTAAGAGATATCTATAGTGTCTATGGATGCTTAGAATAAATCTACCAGCGTTCTATCACGTCTTGGTCTCCGTAGGGAAAGAGCCAAAGTGGTAGACCGAGGGAGCCCTGGCATAGAACCGCAGAAAAAGAAAGGACAGCCAAACGAAGAATAGGATCTCTATTTTTCTCGGTCTCCACCTGCTATCCCGTGAAGTCTCCTGCTTTGCGCTGACGTCGAGTTCTCTCGCGATTCTATCCGCGCGTTCGACGGTCGAATAAAAGTAAGAAAAAATAGAGGGCTGTGAACAGTCTATGCCTTCACTGATCATTTTAAAACAAACCTACTCACCTATTGTCCACACAAGCACTGCCTCAACAGGGCTGATGCCTTCATCAATGTCGTTTCCATAGAGACAAAGGCCTGCCTCAAGTCGCAAACTGTCCCTTGGCCCCAGTCCAGCTGGTTTTACCTCGGCTTCTTTACTTTCTAAAAAGGCTTTGGCCAAATCAACAGCTCTGTTTTTATCTACAGACAACTGGATACAAGTACAAGGAGAGAGATTGTTTTAAAATTACAGCAGATGTTCGTTACTTGTACAGTGTAGGCATGCGAAGTCTTGTTTTGTAGAGTTGATCAGCAGGTGGTGGAGAGGGAGGAAAAAAAGTAAATAAATGAAGGAATATTGAACGAAAGAAGAAACAAAGAAACGCACACACACGCACTGATGACCAAACCCTCGCATGCAATCTCGCACGCACGGACGCACGCACGAACGCACGCATGAAGAAAACATATAAAACGAAAAATATATATATTTTATCGCCCCAATGAATGAACAAGCCAATGGTACGTCATGAACAAACGAACGAATGAAAAACACGTACATTTACCGACGAATACCCGAACTGCCGACATCATACGACCTACGAAAAAGGAATGCCTCGTCGGGAAAAGAGAACGCCTAGTTGCCGAAGTCAGGGTGACTTCATCAACTGATTGCCCCCAAATTCCCAACAACTAAATCAAAGGCAGTATATGTTTATCACGCTACATTTCTCTCAGGATGGAATATTTTCAAAGTTTTTGGGTCAGTGAATGACATAAGCTTGTGAACAGGTAGCATGCCTCCTTTTTTCCCTGAATGTAGAGATGTTCTCACCTCAAAGCCATCCTCTCCAGTGTAGCCACACCTAGTAACCCGCACATCCTTGATTCCAAACACATCCATTACACCACCATGCATAAAGAACATTTTACTGAGGTCAGTTTGAACACCGCTCTGAAGAACTTTGGCAGCTTGAGGACCTAAATAAGAGCATTGGATCCAGAGGTAAGACTCTAGACTACATGTAAAACTCCAGGAACAAAGCTACACCCTGGCGTAAGATGTACTAACTTGTACTGGTCAATAGATGAAGACTGCTTGAAAGCCAATTTGAATTAAATTACACCAATATAACAAGACAATAACATTAGAAAAAGATAAAATACAGAGTGGTAACTTACAGAGTTTTCAAGTAGGTGGCTAAATTAGTTGGAGTAGATGGTTGATTTTGTAATATTTTTTAAGAATTGGAAGTAGAAAAACCCTGCAGAATAGCTGCCAGGACTGAGATCATAGAGAAGCTCTGCACTGGATAATTTTGCCAGCACCTAACTAGTCGTGTGTGACAATTAAAATTATTAATTTGTATCTAGACAGCTAAATTTTAACAAAAATCAATAGTCACATTGTGAGCATTATCAATTAATGATAAAATGAAATATTTTGTAAACCATCAACTGTCATAGAAAAAAAAAACTTTGATTATATGTGGTAATGAAAATTAATGTACATGCCTACATGTACACCTTGTAAGAAAGGAACACTTAAGAACATATGGAGACCAAGAACTTTAAGGCTAAAATTTGGGAGAAGTCAATATTCTTTACCTTGTAATGCAACAAGGGCTTTGTTCTCAAGAACTTCTAGAGCAACATCTAGATCATTACTCACAGCTTGTAGTCTTTCCTGTTAGAAAGAAGTAATGTTTACACTATGCAATTTGTGTTATCTTGAGTATGTGATCTTGTTATCTTCTGAAAATTAATTAAATGCCAATTTTGAAAATGGAGTGTGAAGGCCTGTTCGACGTATGAACTCTCAGAGTCTCTTCATGAAGAGCATTTAAAATTATTGTGAGTCAATAAAATAAATGTCGAGGACTTTAGAACAGATTTTGTACGGTCTTTTATAAGCCAAGCTCCCCCCCCCCCCCTCCCCTGTGGTTGGAGAGTGGGGCTTAGGGGGTGCAGGTGCAGATCCATACCGGTCTTCACCACTTTACGGAAATCAGTCAGATTCTTTGGAATTACTCAGAAACCCCTAAAAGGAGACTGCAGGGATAAAAAAAAATCCAGGACATTTCCTAAGGGAGGATGGCCCTGGACCCCTCTAGACGACACTCATTGTTTCAAAAATCAGTCACTTTCTGGTCCCAAGGGGGTACACCTATATGTACAAATATTCCACTGTCAATCACCATACATGTACCTGGAGATGCTTCAAAACTTTATCTGCACATCCTGCATTAGACACAACATATAAATGTTCAGGAGTCTTGTTAATGATCAAGTCATCAATAATGCCACCACTTTCTGTCGTAAACAAAGAGAGTGTTCCAGTGTTGTCCACAAGTCCATCAATATCAGCAACGACTAAACTCTCCAAGAATTTAACCCTGTCATTTCCGTGTAACTTGAATTGTAACATGTGTGATACATCAAACAGAGAGGCTTGCTGGCGCGTGTGTAAATGCGAGGGTAAAACACCATCTTTATATTGCACAGGCATAGACCAACCACAGAAAGGAACCATTCTACCTCCATGTTCTAAATGAAAGTCATATAGTGGTGTCCTTTTTAGGTTTTCCTGGCAACAAAAGAAAACAATTTTTGTGATTGACAAGTATGTACCTGTGCTATGATAAACATCAAAGCATATGCCTTCAAGGGAAATGCTGTCTCGACCCTGTATTACGTAGCTGAGCCCTCCCCCCTTCCCAGCTCCCATTAACCTCAGTACCTGCATGTTCATGCAGGGGATTTCAGTAGCTTTCATTTTCCATGGATTACATACCAAAGAGATAGTTGACCAACTGCAGAAGATGTGAGCTTCTTGCAGGGTTTGAGGGCATGCCCCCTTGACATGGAATTTTTATTTTTAGGAGCTCAGAATTCCCACGTATTCCTATAAGTTTTATATTTTTTTTATTTATCTATTCATTCATTTTATTTCAGTAGTGGGGGGGGGGGGGGGGGGGTAGCTACAGTGAGGTACAGTGGGTCAATTATGGCATGCATTTATGGGGGAGGGACCAGGGGTGTTTCAAAGGGCTTGTATGCGGTGGCACATTAGATTTGGGAAATATGATTACAAAGCTGATCCAGCGAAACAAATAAAACAAATAAAAAAATAAAGATGTTAATAGCGAGTCAAGTGGACAACACGCGCTTACCTGTGTGTCTGTTGCAAATGTTCGAGATGCAGTGAGCTTACTAAGTGTGCGAGAAAACGGAAGATATAAATCACTCCTCCTGCAAGCCACGCATTGAAAGCTCGTGGAAATTACTCTGAAAATTGAACTCATCGTCACTGATTTCCAAAATCCCTAGGAAATTTTATGTTAACCACCAGCGCGCGATCGTTTGAGGTTGTGAAATCTTGGACGCGGATGCTATCGCGTCAGCGGTCCCTACCCTGAGCATGCGCGATAGAGAGGGTCGGCGATCGTGAAATGGACGCCATGATGAAATTAACAAAAAGAGCACAAAAGAAGTAAAAATTACACAGCTACTGATGCAAGATGCTTTATTTGGAGGACTATGTCGAGTGTAAGATTATCTCAGCTCATTTGAAGTTTTATTTCTTGCGTGCATTCTCAATGAGAGTATTTTTAGGGTTTGTAAAGTTTTAATTCGTCGGGTTTGAAATTCCGCATTCGGCGCTCGTTATTCACTCAGATCACTTTAAATTTTTGTGTAAAGACCACTTATTTGGACACGAGACCTCGTTGCTTCGATCTAAGGCGATTGTTAGAATTCGAAAGGTTGTATGCAGGCAAACTAATTGTAATTTGAGGGAGATCGATTGATCGCAAAAATGTAAACAAGGTCGGACTTCAGACATGCGCAGTAGCTCGTCTGTAATCGGGAGTTCGGGATGCTTTGAAATCGCACGGGACCTTTGCTATCACTTCATGTACGTATGGATTTATTTATAGAGTATGCATGAACTGTTATGAGTGATGTCCTGAAAAAAAAAAAAGTCAGGAATGCACATGATATTCTTGACTTTTTTTTTTTCCTCAAAGATATTTTTTATAGGCTAAAGAAAATTTGTCCCCCTCAATGGTACATTAACCTAGCTTTCACTCACATACCACAAAAATATTGCAATCTGCAATCTCCTCAATGAAAAGTACTTCAATTACAAAGTCATTGGTCTCAGTTTTGCAGCCCATTCCAGAATGTTGTGAATTATCATAATCAGATACACAGTTGAAATAGTGCATGTTGTTGTCATACATTATCAACATGGATAATCTTTGGAATGTTAAGGCTTGCATATTTCCGTCAGGTTTTTTATGCAGATATGATTTGAGGAATTGACCTAAGAGGGCAGTATACTTACTTGGTGTGCTCTATTGTACTATGATAAAAGCGGAATCTCAAAAATGCTTTTCGCAAAGAAGCTTTCTCTTTTTTTGTAGTTTTCATATTTTTACTCAAATTTCTACATTTAGTTTTCACATGTTTACCCTCATAGAAAGCAATGACTTCCAGCAAGTCTTTGAAACCTCAAAAAATCTACTTTTGTCATGCCCCCCAATGCTTATAATTTATCGCTTATACTGTACTTAAGAAATAGAAAACGTACCGTGTTTCTATCGAGTTACACGCTGTACAGAAACACGAGTGGAAGTTTAGGAGAACGAGAAATGCTGTGGGAACATGAGCCACACCACAGCTTTTTGAAGTTCTCCCAAACTTTCATGAGTGTTTCTATAACTTGATAAAAACACGGAGAACATGTTTTCTACTTCTATTAGAAAACACCGCGACGAAAAAAGGAAAACAACTTGATGTTTACTTTGATCATCAAAATGTAAATTCTCTTTACATGCACCATCATAACGTCAACAGCTTGTGCTTAAGTTCTGTGTTTCCATCGAGTTATAGAAACATGATTTTTAACCAATCAGCTTGCACATTTTCTTAGGGCTGTTTTTCTAAAATCCTTTTAAAAAAGGTCACCTTTAATTGACTAAGTCATACATAAATTCTTGTGGAAGTGTGGATTGAGGTACACCCAACAGACAAACTGTAGATACCCTCAGGAAGTGAAATTAGCTGCCATGCAGAAAAGGTGCATGTTTCCTCTCCCTATGAGAGGTGAAAAAAGGTAGAGTCTGTATGCAATGGACCTTGAGTGCCAGGTTACAGGGTGTATACATGTATCTGTATTTTAGTGTAAATATATGCAAAACAGTACCATACATGTACACGTGTGTACATACCCAGTCAGTTTTAATTTATCTAAAACATTTTTTTTGTACATTGAACTATTGTAAGTTGAACTTTTATTTTATTAGTGATAGAGCAACTCCCAGTGGAGCTGCGAGACAGATTTACAGACATGAGAGAGATGGATCTGCAGGTTCAAAGTAAGTTTCATGTTATGTTGTACATTTTTTGTATGTCCAACATTATGTATGTTTAATGAACGTACGAAGTAAAGTACATTAATTTTGAGAAGGCCTGAGTTTTTGAAGTTTACAAAAAGACCAAGTAAAGGTCTTGTATTCTCTTCATTATATGCTGTCCTGCAAATTATAAGTCAGGTTGCAATAAGTTCTGAGTCTCCAGGGTTTTGTTGATGCCTCATTTTAATTATTTTTTAACAATGATATAAAATTAATACTTTTAGATACTTAGATATCAGTGCCAAAAATTGAGATTGTCCAAAATGGTGTAAAAAGACCCTTTTCTCATAAATATTTTCAACCCTGTCTACATTATAAATGGTAAGTTCAAATAAATGAGGCATATAGATCTACATACATGGCCAACTTTTAATTTAAATACTCAGTACCCCCCAGTCAAGTTACATGTATGTAATTTATGGTAAAGCTGTGCCAGGTAACTTTATGCTTTTCCTGCTCACAGAACATGATCCCTGTTTTTTATTTCTGAATCAACAGACAGAATAGATGACCTAGACATCAGAGTGAAACAGTTTTTCATGAACTGCCGCAAGGCCAAGCCAGAGTGGAAGGAACAACAATACAAACAAATCAGAGATGTAAGTGCTAAAGTACTAACACTACAATAATTTCAACAATGCATGTTGAATGAGTTTCAAAAATGTTTTAAGTCATCCAATCAGAAGGTCTGGGTTAACAGACATACATGTATAATCATATACAAAACTGTGGGTAGCTGGATAACTTTGAATTGTTCTGTACATGTACCCAGTATTATACATGTGCATAATTTTATAAATAATCCATCAAATAGTTTTGCCCATGTGCAATTGTTCTAAAGAATCACATGACAGGATACACCTGGGCTAAAACTGAATATCCAAGTGACATTTCCCGATTTTCAAAACTGTTCATGTTGCGGAAAATATTTGAGGAATAATAAACACAATAGCTCAGAGTTCACAGTTTTCCTTAAGCTACGCTCTGGGAAAACTGTTCACTTCTCAGCAGAGATAATGTCCACAGTCAAATATCTAAGCATATGTTCCCACCAAATGGAAGCTATTGTTTATTTTACATTGCTTGTTGTTTAATATAAATTGTAATTTACGTGAATAGTATATCAACCACTCGCCATCTTTTACTCATTTATTTGGTTTTCATATTGTTTTGATGTAACTTCTGTCATTTTTTTTGGTAGGAGTATCAAAAGGCTATCGAAGATGCTGATGAGAAAGTGAACATAGCATCACAGACTTATGATCTGGTGAGCCAAACATTTCTGAAATACTATATAATCATTCTGCCTGAGTGAAATTTTTAGTGGTCAATTTTCAATTTTCTTTCTTTCTTTCTTTCTTTCTTTCTTTCTTTCTTTCTTTCTTTCTTTCTTTCTTTCTTTCTTTCTTTCTTTCTTTCTTTCTTTCTTTCTTTCTTTCTTTCTTTCCTTCTTTCCTTCTTTCCTTCTTTCCTTCTTTCCTTCTTTCCTTCTTTCCTTCTTTCCTTCTTTCCTTCTTTCCTTCTTTCCTTCTTTCCTTCTTTCCTTCTTTCCTTCTTTCCTTCTTTCCTTCTTTCCTTCTTTCCTTCTTTCCTTTCCTTCTTTCTTTCTTTCTTTCTTTCCTTCTTTCCTTCTTTCCTTCTTTCCTTTTTTCCTTCTTTCCTTCTTTCCTTCTTTCCTTCTTTCCTTCTTTCCTTCTTTCCTTCTTTCTTTCTTTCCTTCTTTCCTTCTTTCCTTCTTTCCTTCTTTCCTTCTTTCCTTCTTTCTTTCTTTCTTTCTTTCTTTCTTTCCTTCTTTCCTTCTTTCCTTCTTTCCTTCTTTCCTTCTTTCCTTCTTTCCTTCTTTCCTTCTTTCCTTCTTTCCTTCTTTCCTTCTTTCCTTCTTTCCTTCTTTCCTTCTTTCCTTCTTTCCTTCTTTCCTTCTTTCCTTCTTTCCTTCTTTCCTTCTTTCCTTCTTTCCTTCTTTCCTTCTTTCCTTCTTTCCTTCTTTCCTTCTTTCCTTCTTTCCTTCTTTCCTTCTTTCCTTCTTTCCTTCTTTCCTTCTTTCCTTCTTTCCTTCTTTCCTTCTTTCCTTCTTTCCTTCTTTCCTTCTTTCCTTCTTTCCTTCTTTCCTTCTTTCCTTCTTTCCTTCTTTCCTTCTTTCCTTCTTTCCGTCTTTCCTTCTTTCCTTCTTTCCTTCTTTCCTTCTTTCCATCTTTCTTTCTTTATTTATTTGAAAGACATAATTTACAAATATAAACATGAATTAACATTACGTACAATACTAAAATTGATTACTTTGCTAGTAGTTACTTACAATTTTCAACTTTCTTTCTTTCTTTCTTTCTTTATTTGAAAGACATAATTTACAAATATAAACATGAATTAACATTATGTACAATACTAAAATTGATTACTTCGCTACCAGTTACTTACAATATTAACATTATACATGTACTTACAGATATTCAAAGTTAACAAATGAATATTAAATAAAACAAAAACAAAAACACAGACAAAAAACTATAGTCTCCAGCACAAAAAAGTATGAAATGCAGCTCGCAGGGTCATAGAAGTATTAACAGTTTTTTAGTACCTAAGTTTTTACAATAAGTGGGCCCAGGTAGATTGGAAATTATTGTTATAGTAAGTTTTCTTTTCAACTTGATCAGGGGTTTCATTTAGTGTTTTCAGGAGGAGAGCAACTGTTTTTCTCAACCGAGCGCAACTTTTTCAAATTGAACTTCTTCAAATATAAGCAGACAACTTCCTTGTACAATGTACATGTATAATTATGTATGACTTGTATAAGGTACCATAATCTTGTCTTTCTAAAGGTGGACCGACATTTACGAAAACTAGATCAAGAACTGGCAAAGTTTAAAATGGAACTCGAAGCTGATAATGCTGGTATAACAGAAATTCTAGAACAAAGTAAGTAGATAAATTATTATCTGATGCATGTACATGTACTGTACATGTAGGTTTCCTGGCTGTTAAATGAGCATTTGGTTGCTAGGTTGCACCCTTTGATGGGGGACAAAGTAATGAGTGCAATAACATATAATTATACTATGTACACTTTATACTTGATCTTTCGTACTATTGATTGGGAGAAGTGTAAATTATGGAAATAGTGTGATGATCTCTGTTTTGATAATTATCTGTTTTACCATTTTCAGGGTCATTAAGACTAGATGAACCACTTAATCCACCCTCACCAGCAAGAAATAATCACATACACGGGTCATTGCAACTGGCTGGACACAGTAAGTTACACCGTACTTGTAACTACATGAACTGTGGGTGAACACATACATGCAGGATACGTGATTCAACCTCATAATAACCACTGTGTGTATCGTACATGTCTTTACTTTCTAAAGAAACTGTGTTACATCAGCCTTTTCATCTAACTACATGAATCTGGTGCTGTGCAGTTGACTCGAATTTGCTTTACTTGCGAATTTACAACTTACAGTGCACATGGCACTTTCATTACAACTGAAAAACAGACCACAAGGCTTCGAAGCTCACCTCGCACTTACTTAGTTTAGACTGATGAACTTGTTTGTGAATAAGATTTTCACAAACTGTACAACAGGATTCAAGCAATAAAATGTACATGAAAATTACAAGGGAGAAGAAAGAAATAAAAGCTGAATTTTGACGTAGTCATGCACATTGATATCTGCAAGACTAAACTCACCATTAGATGCTAGCATGCACCATTAATAAAATTGAATGTCATGTGCATGTAATAGTACATGTAGTTCATTTAATAGTTCAGTTATGTAGCCCACACATGTACATGTACATGTACATTGTAACCTACCGGTGACAAAGACTGTAAAAGTGAACAGATTAATCTGGTACGTAAATACTGCCTGCAGTACACTGAAAAACTTAATGAGAAAATTACTGTTCATAAACGTATTAATTTTGTGGTCCTCGGGTATCATGCAGACTTCCCCTATTTTCTTCTCAATTGCAGAAAGAAAAACTCCTGACAGTTTGTCAGGTGATCTTGTTAATGGTGACCACTTGTCCATTCCTGCGATGCACGACTATTCGTATGGTTCCCTTGGAGTCTACAATCAGATGTCCCCCTCACCAAAATCAGTTGCACCTCAGTCTCCTTCTTCTGTTCCAAGATCATACACATTAAGTAAGTCAAAACAACTTTTAATTAGTTTTCATATTACCTGTATGATTGATCCTTTGTAAATTGTAGGAGAGGGGTGGGGGGGGGGGGGGGTGGTAGCCTGCCAGTGTATTATTCGCACTCAAATGAACATTTCATATCACGTAGATATGAGGTGGAAAAAATAGGGGAGGGGAATGAAAAAATATGTTTCAATTGCCCCCTGCCCCCACCATGCACTCTGGCTCAACCCTTTGCCAGTCTCAGAACATCCAATTGCGTTCCAAGGTGGCGGCATCAAAAACCTGGTCTATCAAGCCTTTTGCTCTAAAATAACGCCTGCACTTCAGGCTAGTGTACATAATTTATCTTTACTTCATGACTACATTTTATTCATTTAAATGTAAATTCCTTCAGAGCTGGGCCCATGGCTAGGATTAACCTTTGTCATTCAAGTACATGTATTTTCTGACAATTAGCTACAGTAACTATTGGACTGGGCATTGCCCTGAAAGATCGTGCTCAGTTTTCTTGTTGTTCTTTCAAGTTCTCTTGTAATGATCTCACTGTGCTTGGTCTGTATTGTCTAGACCTTTGGCCGGCATTCTGGCATTACAGCCCTCATGGTCTAGTGTATGACATAATCTTATGACTGTACTTACTGTACCTACCTGTTTTGTCCATGTCCTAACCTACCTGACCAACAGGAGGCAGGCCAGTCACAGAGAAACTCTTGATATTAGAAATAGCTGTCAATATTCAATGTGTTTTGTTATTGATTTGTATCATTCCCAGGTTCAGTTGGACCTGGTTCAGCAGCTGTGGCAGTCGCTGCACATCAAGCAGTAACAACAACACTGCAGATGCAGTCTGGGAGGAGAGGAAGTGGAGCCTTGAAGCCTCCTTACGCTGCAGCTTTAGGTGAGTTTCCATGGAACTGAAGGAATCGTAGAATCGTTACTTCAATTTTGGCAGTGTTAAAATTATTCATTTGGTGTTTATTCTCAGTACGTAGCTAGAGTAAAACGACTCACAGCTTTCCTTTGTCAGTAAAAGTATTCATTCTCCATGAGAGGGACATTAAAGGCTTAAGGCCAGTTCAGACATCGCACATCCACTGTGCCGAACTTAATTGCAATAATTGCAATTATTAGGTTCGTCTGTGGCATGGCAGAAACACAACTCTGATTCAGACATCGTGCCAGAGTCATATTTAATTCAACCAAGATTTACTGAAACCATGTAACAATCCACCACATAACTCCCCGTGGGAATGCAATCCTGCCAAAATACATTAAATATAATTTACGTTTTCTTTTTTTTTTTTTTTTTTTTTTTTTGGTGCAGCAGAGACGCAATGTTTGAATCGCTGCCGTGCCAGAGTCGCGTAGCACAGCAGAGCTTGTCGAACTTAATTCACAAGTTTGATTCGGGCGCTATTCTTTTGCCATGCCATTGTCAAACTTTATTCCTGAATTTAGTTCAGCCTAGCAGATGCAAAACATATGAACTGGGCCTTACATGTTCTAATGAACAATATTGATTTTTATAACATAATTGAGATACAACGCACGCTGTCATTGGTCAATATGTTTGTTTAGATGAGACTATATAAACACGGTTGTGACGTGTTAGATTCCCGTGTGTTTTTGAGAACTATTTTCTAAAAGCAATTGAGCACTTTCTCCGTGTTTACATAGCCTCATCTAAACACTTGGGGGGCTAGGAGAATGTCTTGGGTTCGCATAACTGTCTCAAATTCTCCCAGCCCTCCTTGTGTTTAGATGAGGCTATGTAAACACGAAAAAAGTGCTCTTTGCTTAAATGTAGCCACTGATAAGTGGTTACGCAATTCTGAAGATTAGTGTACAAGGAAATTAAGGGATGCTGTATAGGGCTAGGTTTGTCAGGATATTTTTCTGTTGTTGTATTTTATCAGCTTTGGATTATTTTCGCTGTGAATGGACAGAGTGTAAAATTTCTCAGATGACTTTATCAGGGGTCCCGTCCAGGGGGAGTAGAAAACTCCCTGTATGGTATGCTAGTCCATTGCAGTGTCTCCTCCCTTCCCCCGAGCCTAAAATTTGTTTATACCCATATGAACACCAGGGTTGAAAGGCACTGTAAACTTGAAGTGTCTTGCCCATGAACACAGCACTGATTCCAGAGGGCTCACACAAAGACTGTTGCTTTCGGTGTCCAATGTCCTAACTGCATTTAAAAAAGCCCATTGCATCTTCCAGTCCTACTCGTGCCCTGTCCACGCTATGCCGGAGGAATTTGAAAACGGAGGTTTCGCTCTGAAAACGCATCAAACGTTTTCCGTCCACACTACGCTGGAGGAATTTAAAACCGCGACAATCACCGGTCATTTTGGATACCAGTATGTGTTTGAGGAAACCTCGGTAAGGGAAATAACATTATTATCGCGGCACCATCGGTTTTCGAAAAAGTCCGTTTTCAAAATGTTTTCCATCCACACGAAAACGAAAAGCAGAAATTCCTCAGATTCTTCCGGTGTCAACAGCGTTTTCGAACAACTCTGTTTCAGCTTGTTTCCGTGACGAATTACTGTGGCCTGTCATAGAAATAAAACTGCATTTTCAAATTTCTCCGGCGTACTGTGGACACTACTTCAGGCCCTAATAACTAGTGCTGTGGTAAAATGATCGCTGTTTCACCCACTTTTACTTGACTTTATTATCAACAGGAAGTTCACTGGGCACTTTGTCGTCCACACCAGGTGGCCTGAATGGTCTGCCAGCTAGTAGTTCTCTGGGAATGCCATTCGACTCGCCAGCTTCTAGTGTGAACTCTGTCAGTATTCCTGTTCCACCCAGTGATGTGCATGCCTCTCTTAGTGTGGCGCCGACATCAACAAAACAGAAGAAGAAGTAAGTACCTTGTGTTAGGCAACGGAATGATGAGCAGTACCCAAGATCCCAAAATTGGAAATTGCTAAATTGTCACCTTGTGGATGCTATGCTGATACGATTTCCAGTGCTGTATCCAGAAAAAATTATGATTAAGGCAATGTCCATGATAAATTTATGACTGAGTAATGTCCATGAAAAAATTATGACTGAGGTAACGTCCCATGGTTAAATTTTCTTTCAAGATACCATGTACTGAGGGTGTTTCTAATGACTATCATAAACAACAAAAACGAATGAAATGACTGAGGCAAGTGCGTCCGTTTACCTGTGACTACATGTAGCTACGGCCCAGATTTCTCTCAGAGCATCAGTGTATATGAACACTTTAACTACCGCAGCACAAAATGAAGGGTCTGGAAACTACTTTTCTACCTCTCTTTGACAAACGTTCTTTCTTGATCCGCCTACAAGAGAAAGTTGCTGGTTTGACAAAGTTTCTTAAACCAAAACTGTTACACTAGTTTTTGTCAACAAAACCATTCATTAATGAAGGAGTAAACAGGAGCCCAAACGAGACGACCTCCCCGATCGCTTCCCTCTCCGAATTCTTCAGTTTCGCGCTCGTCCACTCGCTTTGCTCGCCAAACTTTTTTCCGTCCTCGCTGGGAGCCTATTCGCAGGCTACCAGGATTACAGATACTGTACGTTCTCTGGTTTTAAAGCTTCCAGTCTAAAGTGCAAAAGCGTGAATGTAAAACCATTTATCCCAATAAAATTTGCCATTTTTTTCATTTACATACACAACTGAGATATTAGCCCTAGCATTCATTTGTGGCTTTCACCGAACTGTCTTGTTCTTGTCCTCTACAGGAGTAAAAGCTCGACCCAGGTCACTGCGGTAGCCTCGGCCCAGGTTGCTGAACAGGAGGCAGCGGTTGCAGTAGCTGCTGTGTCTGACTGGGTTTACGATCCTAATGAACCTCGGTATTGTCTTTGCAATCAGGTAAGGGAATTGCTTCGTGTTCTTCCAGGCCTTCACGGTCAATTAAGTTCGAAACAGACTGACCTTTGCGAGGCCTAGAAACAAGGCAAGTAGGGAAAGACTTGTAATCTTAGTAAAGTGTTTCTGAGCGAAGCTTGATACGCAGTCTGTAATTCCAGTTAGAGAACACTGTTTTGTTGAACAAATGTAGTTTTCGAACTACAATTGAAGCTCAAAAGTTGTAGTGTAACTAGAAAGGTATGTGTCTAGACTGGAGAGTCTACATACATATAACTATGTCCCGTACACTTAAAATTTAGCTTTTTGCGATTGGAATGTTATAATTCTTACAGTACTGATTAGTTCAGGTGTCCCCATTTACATGTAGCTTACTGTTTTTTTGAACTAGAATTTTGGCACGTTCATATTTTTTTATTATTATTATTATTATTTGATTTATTTGATTTTTCCACTACCACCACCGCCAGCAACAACAACAACAACAACAAACTGTCTAATTTGAGGGTTGACAGTGTATGCTATTAAAACAGGAAAGAAAGGAAAAATAGTAAATAATTCTTATAAGCCTGGAAGTTGTTGTTTAAACATTCTATAAGGGTGAACGGCATTTTGTAATATGGGTAATATTTTCTTGCAACTTGTTGGCCAACTTTGTTCCAGTTGAAAAGCGCTTTTACTCTTATTACCACCCGTGTTACAAGGTGTGACAACAAGTTGATTTTACTAGACACACGTTCAACTTCGTACGTCACTTTACTTGTCATCTTCATTATATACACCAGCCTATTATTTATTTGCGTCAATATTTCTTTACCTTTAGGTCTCCTATGGCGAAATGGTCGGATGTGATAATCCTGACGTAAGTAACTGTTATTGGCGCGTGAGTGCACGTTTTTGTATTAGGCCGCCGTCTTGAATTTGGTAACTGTGGAATGTTGGGGCGAGGGACAATTTGCCGAGGAAGTAGGCGAGAGGTGGAAAAATGAGCGAGAGGGGAGGTGGAGGGGAAGGAAATAAACAACTGCCCCACCCACCCACCCATTACCCCCTGCACTATGCCCCAAACAATTACAATCCAAGATCGCGGTATCGAAAACCTGGTCTGTCGAGGGTGACATTCCAAAATAACGCCAGCACTGAAGGCTCTTCTTTAGATGGAACGCCTTATTCAGTAGATTTACAATAATGTGCAAAACAAGTAGAGATAAGTCAAACCTGAAAAAAAAAAGCTTAGTGAAAGCCTGAATTATTTTTAGGCTTTAATTTCACAGCTGCTTAAGTTGTGTGGATAAAACTGCGATCTTCATTCTTGTCTTCAAATCTTTCTCCGCAGTTCAAATACATGATGTTTCATGTATCCACTTCCAATCAAGGGGATATTGAGTTGGTGGAGGCGTGCTGGCCTCAGGGTTAGTGCGCTCACCTCCAGATCGAGCGGTCCGGGTTCGAGCCCTGGCCGGGGACATAGTGTTGTGTTCTTGGGCAAGACACGTTACTTTCACTGTGCCTCTCTCCACCCAGGTGTATAGATGGGTACCAGCGACCTTAATGCTGGGGGCAACCCTGCGATGGACTCAATAGCATCCCATCCAGGGGGGAGTAGAAATACTCCAAGTCACTTCATGCTACAGAAATCGGGATAAGCTCTGTATGCAGACTTTACCCGAATCATATTGATGTTTATGTTGCTGTTTCTTCCGCTTTTCAGTGTGCTATCGAGTGGTTTCATTACGGATGCGTTGGATTGACAGACGCTCCTAAGGGAAAATGGTTCTGTCCTCAATGTCAAAATCAAATGAAACAACAAAGACGAGGAGGAAGACACAAATGAACAGCGTACATGAAGGCCATCTGGAAAAGTGTAACGCTCTACGGTGTGAAAGGGCCCCTTTTTCGTGACTATTGGCTAAGAGTGTTGCGTGACTGATGGTTGTTGACCGTAGGTGTTGAGTGAGGACACAAGGGAAGCTGGCAAAAGGGATTGCATTTCAAAATTAAGGAACTTAACGAGCATGAAACTTGGAAAAAGAAAGTTATAGACAAATCGAAACACTCTCCAGAGTTTGCGTGAAAATGGGAGAGTTCGTTGCGAAGCTGCTTCCCGATATTTCAAAGACTGGGCACATGTAGGTCTCGATTTCCGCCACTCTCTCAAGTTATGGTGTAACTGTGTTTCTCGTGCGCCTCTTCGTGGCTGAAATTTATGGGCGTAACACTACTTACATTGTTGCAGAAATCCCTTCTACTCGTGCAATAATATCGTGTAATATTGGTACCCACTTTCTGCCGAATTGTGCTCAGATGGTGCGACAAATTTCCTGCCTTCTTGCTGTGTAATTTTCAAATCGAACACAAAGGACGTCTCTCATAGTAAAAGTACTAAACATAAGGTTAGCCATTTTGTGGGTAATTTCCACTATCATAAATTGCTTGCAGCGCGCCGAATGCTCCACAGTGAAGATACTGAAGCGTAATATTGCAAGTAGTGTTTTAGCGTTTGTCCGGAACTTAGTCCCTGTCCGGTCCACATTAATCCGAATAACTTTTAGAAACAGAGGTTTCACTCTGAAAACGCATCAAATGTGTTCTTCCACAATACGTCGGAGGAATTTAAAAACGCAACAATCACCGTTGTTTTGAATTTGTGTTTGAGAAAAACTAGGACAGGGAAATCAAATGGCAATCGTGACTACATCGCTTTCGAAAAGCACCGTTTTCGAAATGTTCTCCGTCCACACTAAAACGAAAAACCCGGCTTTTTCGAATTCCTCCGGTTTGAAGAGCGCTCTCGAAAAGCTCCGTTTTCGTGACGGATTAGTGTGGACGGTAGGCCTAACTATAAAAATAACGCTGCGTTTTTTTCAAGTTCTTTTGGCGTAGCGAGGACGGCTCCTTAGTGAATGAGCATTTATGTACAATAAGGGGACCTGGTGTCGCTCCTGGTAAGATAGAACTCAATTACTAGCCACCGTCCGGGAAACGAGCCTGCGTTTTATACTGGAACGACGACCGGACACGACGGAGATACGGCGGGGATCTCCCGGGGAACGGGGGTGCTCGACGTACATTTTAGGGGTGAAAAAAGCGATTATGGTACGTCGTAGGGTGTCCAGCCTCCGAAGGTTGACAGCAGGAGCTTTTACGGAACCTTTTACTTTACTAGGGTATTGAGCCGAAAGAAAAAACATGATGGGAGGTGATGTGTTTTAGAAATGGTACTTCTTAGGGGTGAAAAAAAATTAAGCCACGCCCACAAAACAGGATTTTGGTACCTCTTATATTAGGGGTTCTTCTCAAAATTTCCGACGAACACCCCCGTCTTTTTTATATGGGAGCCCCCCCCCCCCCCTCGGGAGGGGGCGGAAATTGAGCCCAAGAAAACACCCCGCGGATGAATTTCCAAGCCTCAAGAAGATCCTTTAGATATTCACATTTCCTCTGATCATGGTGTGTTGGTTGAAAAGTGGAAAAGTGCGAATGTAACATTCTCTACATTGAAACCTTATAAACATTTGTTGCCATACGCAATTGTTAGATGTACAGAATAAACATTTGAATTCATTATGTTTAAAGTACTTCTACAGTCTTACTTCAAAGGCATTAATTGAAGAAACAAACCAATTTTAAATCTGGCAATCTAGTTTCAGCTCAGTCTCGTTTTGGTTACTTAACGAAATCCTCCGCAAAATGTAGAAGACTCGAGAAAGCTATCAAGGAATTTCGCGCCGTTATGTTTTCTTAAAGGAGCTCAGTCACGGTTTGCACATATTGAAAAGTTTAATAATAATAATAATAATAATAATAATAATAATAATCAAAGTTTAGCCTCAAGTTTTCAAATTCGTCGTTTGTAATCCGTGTTAATCTTCTCCATCCTTAGCCATCCTTGTTCCTTTATGGGTTATTATTATCTCTTTGGTTTTTTTCTATCTTATTAAACTGTTATTTTCAGGTTTCCTACCATTTAAAGCCGGTAATTTTGTATGTGGCCAAAATAACTCAAAATACCGTGACTGAACCCCTTTAATATTCCTGATGTTTACTACAAGAATTAACGTGACTGAATTAAACTGAAAAGATGTTTTATCTTCTTTTGGATAATAGCCCATTTCCGAGTTGCCTT
Organism: Orbicella faveolata; assembly: GCF_042242905.1. Taxonomy (NCBI): domain Eukaryota; kingdom Metazoa; phylum Cnidaria; class Anthozoa; order Scleractinia; family Merulinidae; genus Orbicella; species Orbicella faveolata. The sequence continues at coordinate 8,677,355 of NW_028301578.1, read as the reverse complement.
TGCCTCTCTATCAAACCGAGGTCTGGTTCACAATAATTCATATGAAAATGCCGTTTAATTTGCACGTGAATGAAATTTTATTTTCGTATGAAAGGATCGGCACGTATGAAAGGCAAAGACTCGCGTTATGACCCCATCCACAAGTATCCGAATATTTTTGAATCCGCAACTGTTTCTTTCCGGATACGGCTTCCGTCCACACGCATCCGGCGAATTCTGCAGCGAATCCGGATATTTTCTAACCCACTCCTCCGGAGTGGAAAAAATAAATAAATCCGCAACGAATCCGATAACGCGTGGACGGTGAATCCGGATATTTTCGAATTCGATGACGTAGCAAAATCGTGTCCAGTCTATACTGAACAATAAACCAATATGGCGGTACAACGTGTAGGCCTAGTTTCTCTAGAGTGAATCCGGATACCATCGGATGCGCGTGGACAGGCGAATTCGATTTGAATAAGCTACGTGTGGACGTGCAAATTTTTGTATCCGGGAAGATAACGTTGCGGATTCAAAAATATCCGGATACGTGTGAACGGGGCCAAAGAAAGAGGCTAAAGGTAATTCGGAAATGGTCTATTGTTGTGATATTACACTGAAATAAACCTAACAGCATTATATCATCCCAAAATTATGTCAGGGGAAGTTCTGTCAACAGAACTAAACTGTTTGAGAGTATTGGTGAGTAAGAGCTTTGTTGGGTTGGTGGGAAGAATTTTTGTTTTCTTTCTTTTTTTTTTTTTTTTTTTTTTTTGCACAAAATGTCTCACTAGGTTTGTTGCCTGTGAGCAGCAAAAGGCAGAAGGGAGCTTAAGCAAACCACAAGGACGACGGAAGCGAGAACGTCGTCAAACAAAAGGTTAATGATCAAAATAATGGCTGTGCACGTGCGTCATAAATTTTTGTACATTTCTTTGCTGCCCTCTGCAAAACATCGTGAAATGACAAAGTTCTGCGTACATAAGAACGCGAATGTAGACGGTTAATTTTTTCGTATTTTCATTTGGAATTGAACGCTGTCATTGAATATTTAGCCTGAGCAAGTTTTTAGTTCTTAGAGCCAATGACAAACTGAACAAATCTAGACAACTGCGAGTTTCGCTGGTAAAATATAAGTTCATTTTTGACGAGGCGTCGTCCACGGCGTCGTCCTCGGCGTCGGCGCCGTTGTTGCTTAGGTGGCTCCATAGGATAATCACTTGTCACGTTGCGCGCGCTAGTGTTATGTTGTGAATGCTGTTTTCGCATTCGTTTTTACACCCAGTCCTTTCAAACTCATTAAATGTAATAAACAATGATAATATGTTGATTTACTATCATCTCTGTTAAAATCTTGGCTTTTAATGTTGAATTGTAAATGCCCAAACAAATGCGTTGTTTACCGTTTTTATGGCTTCATTTGTGATTTTCTCGAATTTCCTTCGGTGAAATTTTCCTGACTTTTACGGTACATTGAATACGGCGGGATACGAATTTTAAACACGAAAAAAGTAGGGTTAGTGCTGGCAGTTTTTTTTAAATTTTGGCAAATTTATGTCTTTTACCACTGCAGAAAAACTGGTCAGATATATTTCGCTGGAAAAAGAGCTCCAACTAACGTAAAATATTTATTACCAGTCTGCCAAATTTTACGGAATTTCAACGCAGGAAACGAGAGAAAATTCACTATCAGTTTTGCTTTTTGTGCTCATGTTGACATCATAAAATATCGAAAAACACGGACGTTTTCCTTTGAGCGCGCGCAGATTACTTGAGCTTTCGTCCTAAGAGCGCATGCGATCGTAAAACTATAGAGAGCCACCTTAAGGTGGATCGATCGGATTTTTAAGTAACAATACCATTCAACTTTGAATGACTAGAGCACCACCATAATCAATACGACAAAATCAAACGTTACTGGTGTACTAGCACGGCACGAAAAATCGCCTTTACCGCGCGTCAAATGTGTTGTTAAAGGTTTTGTAAAGGTCGCCTTTGCACGCTTTTGACGATCTGTGACGCGAATCAAAGATCATCTGTGAATAAACCTTTACCACCAAATCAAAGGCGTGAAAGGCCGTTTTTACTCACCTTTGAACGCCTGTGTTTTTAGGGTTAAAGGTGATCCTTTGATACGCCTTTGCGCACTGTCAAAGGCGGGTCAAAAGCGTAATCAAATTTGTCTGCGATTCGAGTCAAAGGTTTGCTAAAGACGTGGTCGAAGATGCCTGTGACGCAGGCCAAAGGTTTGTCAAAGGTACTCTGCGCGTTCCGCGCTCGCGCGTCTCGCCCGAACTTCTCGCTCGCGCTCCTCTTTCGCGCTGCGCGACCGTTGATCACGTTTCGCGCGATCCACATCGTATACGCTTTTTTCTGCTTGCTACACTAGCTTTGTAGCTCCGCATACGAAAGATGCAATTAGATCCGTACTCTTGATTTATGTCTGACAAGTTTTGAAGAATATATCAGCTTTAATAAGGTTATTTTGTACCAAACTATTGACAAATGTTAACGGAAAAGCGGCCCGGAAAGATCATTGCGCCTAATTTTAAGAAAATAAATATGTTCAATTTCATCTCAGTTTCAATTTTTTTCCCCGTTTTTATCAAGAGTAAATACCTTCAAGTACCTTACATAAATGTTTTGGGCTTCAGGTTTCAAAAAGCCACGTTACAGGCTTGGTTTCAAACTACACGTAATGAGACTGATCATAAGGAAAACATTGTTCTGTCTATCGTGAAAACAACAGTCAACAAATCTTCCATGGTACAAACTGCATTTATCTAACATTGAAGTACTATGGCTAAATTCTCAGTTCCTTAAATTTACTAGACCAGACTAGACAATAGGGAAGACAACCGCAAAATTTCGGGAAAGATATAGCAAACTTCGCACAAAAGTCAACTAGTGTATAAGCGTCCTTTCCAGATGGCACGTACAGTCCGTTGCATGGAACTCCTTATGTTTTGGCAGTTCTCCTTTTCTGCTTCTTGCACTTGCTCATTCTTGCATTATAAGTGGAATGGAACACAGTGTTTTCCACTTCTTTCTCATCAAAGTGGTTAAACTGCCTTGTTGGGGGTCAATGCCAACTAAATACCCATGATTTCTAGGGAAGACACATTTTGACAAAGTCTAAGGCGTTGACGAAATTAATCAATGCATCTTCACTGGATAAGTCCATCCTGTCGGCTTGACGAATATTTTGGCGATTTTTCTTCAACATCTGTTCAAGATCCGTATGATACCGAGTCCAGTAAAACATAAACAAACGAAAACCACACAACAAATTCAGAGCCATCTCAAGAAGGTAGATGTTTCCAGGTTTGCGGTAGTTTCCAACGAAGCAACAAAAGAGCTCAACTCTGTCGTTGTTAATAAACATAGTCAAAATACGCCCCACTGTACAAAACAGTGAATGAACGAACGTCTTACGAAGCCGGTGCCAGTCCCGCCATCTTTGAAATATCTTGAAACAAATGGCGCCGCAAGAACTTGACAAGGTCCTGAGTGTTGAGTCCTACGCCGAGGTCACAAAAAGAAAAGGAGATGATAACGAGCTAGACTCCCTTAAAATCATGTCATTAAACGGTGGTTAAAAGAAAAAAAACGTACTCTCCACTGGGCATCGTGCACTCGAGGGAGTTTCACAACTCAAAAGAAATCGATCGCAGAATTACACAGGATGCATCTTCAAATTCCTTCTCCAAAGACAATGAAAGTCTCAGCCTCGCCCACAAAAGAAAGGAAGGCCTTCCATCATTGATTCAGGCGATGAGAACTGAACTTTTGTACCTGAAGTAGGCTAGTTTCGTTCTGATTTCAGAACTGCTTGTTTCTCTGTCATCCTCGAATGAGTTTTCGTCACATGACATCGTTTTGCATACTAAACGAGCCGTAAAGGCGTTTCCGGTTCCGCTTTTTTTAACAAACTAGCTACTGTGACCAAAAATCTAAAATTTAAGGCGATAAAATCATGTGATTTCAAAATGGATCTAATAAAGTGGCAATTGAACTGAGTGGAGTGCAATTTTGGTCTGAAATCATACTTGTGATTTCAAATCGAACTCGCGCTGCGCGCTCGTTCGATTTTAAAATCACTCGTATGATTTCAGACCAAATTGCACTCCACTCAGTTCAATTACCATTATAAATATACGCAATTCACAGCTCTTTATGTAGCCATTGCTGCGTTTAATTTACTTTTTAAACTCCGTTATTCTCTGAACATTGAAAAAAAATGAACGAAATTCAAAGACTTACCTTTTCCTGGTCCAAAACATAACGAAAATTTCACCAAAGCCGCCATAATGAAGCCAAATGAAGAAAAATGTCTGCTTTCCTCACAGCCGACTTCGTTGACCTTTATTCCCTTTATTCTGATTGGCCAGAAAATGCGGGAAGCCGCTGGCAGCCGCGTTTTCCCGCTGTTTTCGAGTTGTTTCGTTGTGCCACCTCCAGGTCAAGTGAAAACTTTTTTATTAAAAAAATACACATTGGCAAAAAAGCAAGCTTTCATTTTATCGTTAAAACAGAAAAAAAAATACGAAAACGCAGGTTATTAGGGCGTTAAAAGCGGAGTCGCAAGATATGGCCATATTTGACCTCGCCTTTGACATGACATGACGTAGGATCAAAGTTGTACAAAGCCATGCCGCCTTTGAACGCCTTTGACATAAGAGATCAAAGGTATGCAAAGCCGTGGTGTCTTTGAACGCCTTTAACGCACGTCAAAACTGTAGTCAAAGTTATTGACATGTTTGACCTCGCCTTTGGCAGGGATCAAATGTACGGCAAATCCATAAGATATTTGATTCCTCCTTTTACGTGGGTCAAAGGTGGAGTCAAAGTTAAAATCACATTTGCCCTCCTCTTTGTCATGGATCAAATGTATCGGCAAAGCCATGACATTTTTGACACACATTTGACGCGCGTCAAAGTTTGGATCAAAGCTATGATCATATTTGACTTCGACTTTGATCAGGATCAAATTTAGAGTAAATCCAATTTTTCGTGCCGTGTAGAGAAAGATGAGAGTTTTGAGTGGGGACATTTTATCAGGATCGAGTCACCATGGCAACAAAATGACGCCATACCCCCATTTCACTCACCTCGCGTTAACGCCAGGTGAGTGAAAGTGTGACAAAGGTTTCATTGTTATTGTAATGTTGGCTCGGCAAATTTTAGCATACTTCCGGTAAATCACCGGAAAACAAGCACGCGTTTTATGAATTCGTAATATGCTGAAATATACAATGGTATTCCGATTCGAGACAATAGAAAATGTTTATGAAAACAACAAACCACATGCGTCAAAATTCCCGCAATATTTTCCTGAATTGAGGCTAAAAATATAAAATAATCATATAAAAATATAAATCATCGAATTTGTTTTAATTGTCGACCAATTTAATAATTTTAGGTCAGATTTAAAAATAAAGAAATAAAGAAATAAAGAAATAAATATAATATAATCTCAAACCAGTTACCTGCAAGCCAGTGTTTCTGAATATCAAACTGGGCGATTTCTCTGAGATTTTCATTCAAGATAATTAGACGTTATATGATTTATCTAAGACTAAAATTCCATTTAGTCGAGTCTTGTGAACATAGTTTTCAATTAATAACGTTGTAACTGTTTGTTTTTGTTTAATTTTGACACCTTGAAACTTCACTCGCAATTTTCTCGAAAACGCTCCTAAATTTGTCGCTGATGGCAAGTTATTCGGTCATATGTAAAATGGGGTATGGCGTCATTTTGTCGCTATGGTAACTCAGATCCTGGTAAAATGTACCCCATTTGAAACTTTCATCCTTCTCTAGTACACCAGTAACGTTGATTTTCTATCGGATGATTATGGTTGTCCTCTAGTCGCTCAAAGTTGAACGATATCGTTACTCAAACATCCCATCGAGGCACCTTAAGCTCCCCAGTGAATGGATTTTGTTGTGGTAGTATTGGGATTGCGAAGTCTGATCTGATCGGATGATTTTTAGATTTCCCACATGAGTTCATTCCAAGGTCAGCGACTCGATATTTCGGAATAGCTCATGGCTCAAAGTAGCTAGAAACCTTGGAATCGTGCATTTCAAACGATATATAACGTAAACACTAAAAGCAATGATTTCCCCTTCATATGAACTTTAATCCAATACACAATACATTTTCTACTCATTTATTACATGACTAATCTGGTTTTCAGTTCGGTTTGAAATATGTCGTTCCCAGGACTGCCGAAAACGTGTGTTGATAGAAAAATATATATGTTTACATTTATAAAAAAAACTTCCTTATTTCTTTATTGACTTATTTATCCCTTATATTTCAACTCAGGCAGAATTCGTGAAAACGAGTTTTCTTTTGTTAACTTAGTGAGTCAATGATAATGGCCTTATCGAATTCAATAATAAAACCACATTTTCAAAAATAGTCTTTTGTTATTAATTTGCATTTCATCGTTCTCTGATTCCCTTCGCCTCAATTAATTCCCTCTTTAATTCATTATAATTTACACATTTTTAACGGGGTGTCAAAATGTGACCGAGAAACATTGGCGTTCACTATCTCACAACGATAAAATTTGGATAAAACTCTTTCCCTCTTGTTAATCAGAAATGTAACTGAATGAAGAAAACGATTTTCTTAAATTTCAGTTCAGTACATCTGAACTCTTTAGGATGTTTACAATCTATTTAACAAAAGACGGTTTAAATGAACAAGAAATTCAAAGCCGATGACCCCACAACTTACGTATATATGGACAGGTGAAGTTGTGTACAATCTACAAAGGAAGACGGAAATGAAAAAGTTCTATTTAAAGACCGATGACCCCATAACATGTCACAACAGAGAAGACATGAATTTCAGCGGGTCTTCTACCAGCGACACGATCTCCGTTGAATGCGAAATCTACGAATATCTGGGTGGAAGACTTGATCGTACCGCTACATGGGCGTACGTGCTGCTTATCTTCATAACAGTCGTCAACATAACAACATGTCCATTCATAATTATTTTGAACGTGCTGGTGATGATTGCTGTGAAGACCAAAGCGCGACTGAAAACTAATTCCAATATCACACTGTGCTGTTTAGCGTTCATTGATATGCTAGTGGGAATAATCGCCCAACCTGTTTTTGCTGCGGTCACGATATTAACCATGCAAGGTGAGACATCGAACAAACACTGCACGCTGCAACGATTATCGAGAATTGTGGTTAAGTCATTATGTGGAGCTTCATTTTGTCAACTTGCCCTGATTAGCGTGGAAAGGTATTTGGCCATTAAACACTCGTTCACTTACACAAGCCATGTTACTAAAGCTCGTATACTCGGCTTGTCTGCTGTGACTTGGATAAGCATAATGGTGCAGGCATGTATACCCTTTCTCATAACGGACGAGAACATTTTGTTGACGGTGAGTTATTTTCGCTTTCCCTTTCTTATGGCCATCATAGTCTTCTGCCACATTGCGGTTTACAGGGAAATTCGCCGCCACGAGAAGCAAATCGCAGCCCATCAAGTATCAGAAGAAGCCAGGGAAAAATTCTTGAAGGAGGGAAAAGCTTTAAAGTTAACAACTACTGTACTTTTTATTCTGCTATTGTGCTATCTGCCATCAATAATTGTTCGAATACTACTTCAGACTTCTACCATAACTCGTGTAAAGATAGCTCATATTGCTTTTTTCACGACAAGCTTTGTAGCAATTCTCAATTCGTTGATAAATCCTGTTATTTACTGCGTTAGGATAAAGCACTTTCGAATTGCGTTCATTGAAATATTACTCAGAAAAAACTACACACAGGCTGAACGGTTCCGATTGCGAGTCTTCGAAAGATCGACGAACATTGTGGTACCGCTTGAAGCAACACAGGAAGGGGAAGAACCACCAAACAATGAGCAAGAAAATGCGAACGATAACATTATTCACGGAAGCAACATAATGGCATCAATAGCAACATCATGAAGAACCACTGGCACATGACGGTAGCTTGCGAATCTAGAAACAGCTAGCGCTATATAAGACTTAATTTATTATTATTGTTATTATTATTAGTACGCAAGCTATACTATACGCAGAATTAAGAACAGTGGCTGCCGAAAAATCAACAACGATATCAACAAATGAAAATAAGTAGTCAACTCTGAGATAAAACTTAAAAGTTAAGTAAGTACTGAAGTAATTAATCCCAGGTCAGTCAGTCGGTTATCACTCAAGTGTTTACTAACTGAGCAGTTCTTGCACTAGAAAAACTACTACTTTCAATGATCAGAACTATAGAGTAATAATTTTTTGTCTCAATAGCAAAACTCAATGACAGCTGTTTCTGTTATTGTGCGGCCGCCATGTTGGTGTCCCTCGGAAGGGCACCAATATGGCGTCTCCATACAAAGCTCTATAAATTTGGGTGAAACACTTTTCGAAATAACGCGCAAATGAAAAACCACAAAGATCTTAGCAAGGTTGCTTATATATCAATCCTCTATCATATCCCAGATTCTTAACTTAATTTATTGAATGGGTTACGATATTTATTTTTGATTGCGTGCCATTGCAAACCAGCAATAGACTGCTAGACTTTGGTTCGTTCCCTAAAATTGATCTGGAAACAATTTGGTATGACCAACAGCAGTCAGAACCGAACTGAACTACCGAAACGATACGATAATAGTCTTTTTCTTCGCAGCTAACAAAAAAATGTAGGCATTTCTGAGTCGCTTTGGACTCTTGTAATGCTTAATTCGAGAACTTTGGGTTTAATTTGACGAGGGGCAGCACATTTTATTCAAAATGACGCAACTTTTATCCTACCTGGTGACAGGACCCTGAAAGCGATCAATGAGTGAGGTGCCGAACGCTGAAGACCCATTTTGGCGCCAAGTTAAAATCTTGGAGACACACAATATGTTTCATTCTTTTTGTTTTTGTTGTTGTTGTTGTTGTTGTTGTTGTTGTTGTTGTTGTTGTTGTTTTTCACTTTTTACAATCTGATGTGGCTTTTTGAATTATATATCCTTTTTTCGTAAATATTCGCCGGTGAGAAAAGATGCCCGACTTTAATACCTTTCCTGTCTATAACATGCGTTTGGCGCTAGGACAGCACAGTTCTTCCTACCTGTTGAATTCTGATTGGTCAGTTCAAATCTCAGGCGCACCGACCGTCTGCAAGGCGGTACTCAAAGCGTAACGTTTCCACGGTTATCACATTTGGCCGACATGTTCTTACAACTTTTATGTTCTTTTAAAACTTTTATTTCTATGCAGTTATTTCAAAATGTTGAGAGCTTTTTCAATATTTCATTGATTTTGAGTCGAGTTTGACCCGCTTTTTATAGTTTTATGAGGTTTTTGAAAAAAAAAGGAAATCAAAAATATTGCATTCTAGATGGTGGCTGTTTCGATATCATGACGCCATCAACATGATTTCATTATTGCTGGATTACAAAATTCAAATTTGGAATATTCGCTTACATAGTTGAAGCTATACCAACTGCCCTGATATAAGAAGACAGACGTATGCCATGAAACATTTAAATTGAAAGTAAACCTTACAATAAAACTTCACTAAGAACAACATGCTATAAAATAAATTTGCTCTTCCGAGTGTTTAAAGGAACTACGTTAGGGTTTTTTGAAAGAATTAGTCAATTTTTTTCAAGTTTGCCGCCGTTTGCAGCCCATACAAATCTTCTCCATCCTTGTTCTTTTATAGTTTATTATTTTCTCTTTGGTGTCTTTCTATCTTGGTAACCTTTTTTGAGGTGCCCTTCGATTAAATGGTAATTTTGTAGATTTTGTACATGGCCAAAATATAGTGACATAGTACCTTTGAAGTTGAAAAATCCTTGACGGATTTTTAGGAAGGGTATTTATCAAACGAATAGTCTTTCAGAAAAGGATAACTTTTCATCATCTCCGTGACTCGCTTTATTTGCTCGTCAGTCCAAACTACTTTGTCCCTCGTGACTGACGGTATTCCGAACATGACTTTACTGCATTTTTCAAAGTAATCGTGCGAACAAGTGACACCCAAAAAGTCACACAATCTTTGTAGCGTTTCGCGAGGTCTTAGCACTGTTTCGTGTGCTGGAATATCGAGAACTGCATCACTGTACCGTTCTCTGACGTGTTGGTTTGAGGCAGCTAACTCAAAATATTGTCCAATGCTCCTTTCTAGGTAATTCTTGCGGTTTTTCTGTCAGAAATGAAGCAGAGAACCAATAAATGCTTCATTGTTTTAAAGTGGTTTTAAGGAGACTGGCAACAGTTTCCAGCACTTTTCTAACAGCTATACTTTGATGGATGAATACCACCACTGTTTTTAGACAAGTGATGCTACAATAATGGTAAAATACAAATGTCTAGTCATTGGTAAACAAGTTTCAGTTATCCTTTTTATAAAACAGGCTACCATAACAATAATACAACCTTTTAAAAAAACCCATAATTTTAGCTTTAAGTGCTTATAACATAAAAACGAGTTTGGTGACCCCCATTTTTTTATCATCGAATTGTGAGAAGCATGATAAGATACAATTTTTCACAAAGTTTAAAAAAAACTGTAGAGAAGGTTCAGAGCCACCCTAAATTTTCGTAAATATAAGGTGGTTCTGAACCCTCTAAACCAGGCTTTTCCTTGTGGAAGCTTGGTAACCAGCGCGGTAGACTTCAAACCATGTGACCATTTTTTTGTCAACTTTGACCAGTCACAGCACACCTGTACATAGCTAACAAAGGTTAATAAAAACTTATCTATGAAACACTGAACTGGCTCAACAATATAAATAGTTAATTTTGTCTCTAACTACTTGAGCCGAAGGAAAAAAATCCCACTATAGTATTATTCACTCAACGTTCGTCACTCAACGCTCTGTGTCACGTAACGCTCTCTATCACGCGACGTTCATTAGTGTTGTATACTATTAGGTGCTACACGTTAGTAGGGGACATAGTAAAGAAAACTCACTTTTTCTCCCGCTTCGAATTCTTTCGCAGCGTTACGTGAACATGATTTGAGAAGTGTCATGGTTGCTATGTTGTCAAAGGGGTTCCTGGTGACGTGGATGAATTTCATTGGTACTTGAACAAGTTGACTGATTTCTCCTAGTTCACTCATACTTCTCGGGTCCATTAGTATACCTGACGTAACACCTCCTTTTTTGTCGCCAATAACCTTTGGAGAACAAGACGTTATCAATTAAACAAAATTAACCAGAAACGATGGAATGCGCGTTTTGACACAGAGGCCACAAGAGTACTACATTCCAAGGTACCTCGGACCGTTCACTAGTAATTGCTCAGAATATGCAAGGTATGTATAATGGAGACGCGGTGGCCTCATGGTTAAAAATTTCGCCTCTGGTTCGAGCGATCCGGGTTAGAACCCTAGTTAATGTGTATCTAAAAACAGAGAGGTGTGTACTCCTGAAACTTCTTGTAAGAAGGGAACTTCTGGTCATATTAAGAATATGTGAATAAAAAAACTCTGTAATCATAAGGTTTGAGATTTTGCTACGGCTTTCCGGGTGCGAAAACTTTTCGGGACCTTCGAGAAACGGGCCCCTGGCCAGAGACATTGAGTTGTCTTCTTGGGCTAGAAAATCTACTCCCACAGTACCTCTCTCCACCCAGGTGAATGAATGGGAACCGGCGGATTTAATGCTTGGGGGTAACCCTGCGACGGACTAACATCCTATCTAGGGCGGGGGGGGGGGGGGGGGAGGGTAGGGTTAGGGTCAGGGTTAGAAATACTCCAAGTCGCTTGATGATACGGAAACAGGGGAGAAGCGCTGGCTTGATAAGCCACTTGGCTCGAATATCGACTTCATCTACCTTACCTATATATACTACCTAAATGTCTATAATTGTCTTTTATTGTAAAAGGCACAAAACGTTATTCAATTAATTATAACGTTACCTTTATTTTATTTTGATAACCTCCTTGCCACAAACCAGGCACGTGATATGTATACTTAGCAGTTGACTCTCCAGTAGGTTTAGTATTATTGAAGTTAGCGCGTATTCCAAACATAGCTTGTTTCATGGAGAGACGGTGAAGGTCATAAAATAAAGCATATTTCTGTAAATTGTTCTGTATAAGTTCTGGTGCCTGGTATTTTTTCCATCTTGTCATCAGATCGAACTCGCTCGGAATGATAATTTCTGGGTGGGCGTCCAATATGGCGCCCACTAAACTGTGACTGCTTCGTTGATATCCGATGAACATTACAAATGTCTCCACTCCATCGTACAATTTGAAAAGTTCCTCTGCTGGAGAAAGGAAATGCGACTCGGCTGAAAGAAACAGAAGTAACGTTTGTTCAGTGATCATGAATTACTATATCAAACACGGAAGAACGCGTTTGACCACATTTCTGAATACAGAGAAGAGAGTTGAAAATAGTACGCGCAGCGGAGTATTTTTGACGAGCTTCGAGGTGTCTGAAAATGTAGCCATGACGAAAAACTGTCTTGAGTGTTTGATATATCTTCTCAATCGAAACTAGAACTAACGAGAAAACGGAGATGACAAAATCCTAAAAATCTATGCTAATTAAGATCAGATATCCAAACATCGTCACCGCCAGTTGATACTTCGTTTAAATTCGATGAATTATTAATTATTTAGATGAATTATTAGTTGTTCATTAATTAGAACTGGAGGTAAGACTTTCATCTCACAAACTTCTTTATGGCTATTGTAAGCATTCGTTGTGAAGTTTGTGAAATGCTTCAGGAATTCAACACCTGATGCTTCTTGCCGTACAATTTCGATAAGTCCCCAGAATTCAACACATACGTCCAACGGCTTTAGGACAATCCCGATCCCTTTAGCTATAGTGAAGAAAGTGTAAATTAAATTTACCATTTTCTTTGGAGTGGATGGTGGGCTGTTTGCAAGACGTATCCTCGAAAATGGAGCTTCCACTGTTCTCGACTTTGACAAAGTAGAGAGCCAAGAACGAGCTTGCCAAGAGCCCGGTGAACAGCAGAGGAAACCATTTTCGTCTTAGAAGCATCTCAGTGGTCGTGAATCGATAACCTGAAAAATAATTGGCCCTGTAGATTTAAACGGGTCTTATTTAGACCATGTCAGCCTGCAGTGCAGGCGTTTTATTGGAACGGAATACTCGATGGACCAGGTTTTCGATGCCGCCATCTTGGATTGACCGGTAGAGGGCTTAGAGGAGAGGCACAGCCAAGGATTGCAACCGTGGACAGCTGTTTCGACTTGGTTGGGTCTCGTCAGCAAGGTGTAGCAGCTAAAAATAGAACAGCAAGCTCGAAGGCCAATTGTCTCCTAGACGCACATGGTAATGATCTCAGATGAAACTCAAATGCAAATGTTTGCTCTATCATGTCGATTTCCTGGTAGTAATCAGCCTTCCTTCATTGTTAACTAAGGCTTTAACTAGGGCCTCGCGACAAAATTCTGTACAAATGTTCACAATATATCGTTTTCCCACAAGTTATCGATCTGAGGTGGTTGTACCCAAGAAAAACAATGAATTCGTGATCGTCTTATTGTTTTAGCACTAGTCAGTTTTACAAAAAAAAACTTGCTAAGTTGCGTTTGGTTCAAGAAGCCGCACTGTAAAAACGCATTCTTTTGGAGGTAGACTAAGGGAATAGTTTACTAGAATACATTTCTTACCTTTTCGTTGTTCGACAGTAGTGTGAAGTGTAACGCAGCGAGCGAGCGAACAGCAGTAAAAGAAATATTCTACATCTCTGTAAAATTATTTTAAAACATATTCACTTGTATCGCATGAAATATGCTAATTATTTTTCAAAAGGACGAAAAGGAACGATAACAAATGAAGAATAAAATCACTACAAAAAAATCATAAAATTGGGCATGATATCTGCTAAAATCCCTTTTGTGGAAGGTAATAAATAATTTACAGTCGTGCATTTCAATATTCGTAGTGTTTAAGTTTTCTGTAATCAAATAGTTGCATGGAAACCTTTACTTCATGGTAAATATGTACTAGTCCCTCGTTGCTTCTTGTCTGTTACAGTGTGGCAATTATTTTCCGAAGCCGAAGGCTAAGGCAAATATTTCATCTGCGAGTCACTGACAAGTCACGATATCTTGCGATAACCGAGTTCAATAACTGTTTTATCACTCGATTACCAAGTCTGTTTTCATATTTAAATCACTCTCTGACAGCTAAAGGAAGCGATCTGCCATTTTTCGCTCAAGAGCGTGGTTACATGTTAAAATATAGGCTTTCTATTCTATTCTATTCTATTCTATTCTATTCTAAAATTACACATGAGCAGAATATTATTTGCAGCAAACCACATCTACACGGCACCGCTAGTAAGCAGACCATTAGATGTAGGCAGTTATTTGCAGGTCACGTGGTGGGCTCTCGGCTGATCAAAAGGGAGAAAAAATGTATTGAATGATAAATATCTCTTCACTTGACGGTTGTGCAAGTAGTTTGAACCAAAAGGTTCAAAAGGTCGGTGCACGGAACACATAAGCAAAGCATCATTTGACGGGTCTCAATGGAAAAGACTTGCGAGATTCACGAGCTGAAATTATCACTCGGTGGACGTTTTCCTCCGATGAAGGGAAGCAATAGTTAGAGCAACACTCAGACGTGTTCTAGGTGGAATCGTTAGGCGATGGGAGCTTTTGGGGCGAATTTAAGGCTATTTTCCCTCAGTCAATTTGCAAGGCTTCGGCTCTTGAGTTGCCTAACTTGAGGAATAATGATATGTAGAGAAGTAAACAGTGAAAACAAAACTCGCTGTTCAAAATCGGCGATTTGGAAAGACCCCAAAATGCCACGGAAACACTAGTAACACATAGAAATGCCAAAGTAAGTCATTCTCTGATTAAACTAATTTTCCATATTTCGAACCGTTTTTTTTTTTTTTTTTTTTTTTTTTCCAACAATTCTTCCACTCGCGCTTGCTGGATATTAGATTATTATAGCCGACTCAGCGCTGCAAGCCTCGTTGACTATCTACCATCTCATATTCAACGCGCGCTCGTGGAATAATTGTTCACAGTTCTCTTGTTGTTCAATGTTCACGGCTCCCCAGGAGCTTGGGAGACCTGCGATGCAACAAGCAAAATGGCCTAACTCTGCTACATTTGAATGGTATGATAAGAGGGTAAGTTAGCAATGGTGAGTTACCAGTGGCGAGTTAATTTTCAAGATCCTTCCGGCAATATCTTGAATTTTCAATCTTTTCACTCAATCTTTTCCCCGGAAAGATCTTGAATATTCGATATTTTGCAGGCAAGATCTTGCATTTTCAAGACTTTTCCCGCAAGATCTTAATTGTCAACATTTTGACCTTGCAAATGGTTGACAGGCCTAACACGACCCCTATTGGTCAAAATAGGACAACTTCGACCTTCAAAGCTTTGTTCTAACGCGCGTGTTTTCCAAAGACCTCTCCTTTCTCAATGAAAGTCTTTGGTCTCTTCAACAGAGAATTTTAACGGGAGAAATAAGCAAGCCGCTAAGGAGAAGCAACACGTTTCCACTCTTAATTTATTTGAACCCTCTAAAACACACTAGTGTATTTTCTATTTATTTACTTATTTATTTATTTATTTTTCAGTACAGCAAATGACATTTTTGGAACCGAGCTAGGGCCAGATCATCGTCTGTTAGCTAGGACCTCCAAAATGATACGCAGTCAAATTAGCGTCAGCGTTCTTTGCACTAAGGTAGGGAGTGACTTAACCAGAAGTGTAACTGCTCTCCCCAGCCTAAATGAGAGTGCCGACTAGTATCACAGATATAAAAACACTGGGGAGTTTAAGTACCTACGACGTGAACGCCAAGGACAACGTCGAATTTATATTTTGCCTACGAATCTCGCGATACTCTAAAAGTTATTTAATCTGTTTCTCTTTGTCAAAACCGAATATGAAACACAGCGTATTTTTCGGAATATAAATTATAAAAATTATCCGTCGTGGTTCACGTTGTCCAGACAACGCAGAAATTGCTTAGTCATTTGACAAGGTTGTTTTGCAGAGGGCGGCAAAGAAGTGTACCAAGAATTATAATGCACGTGCCATTCATTGCTCATTACACCTTTTGTTTAGCGACGTTCCCGTTGCCCGGCGTTGTGGTTCTCTTAAACCCCTTACTGTCTGGCTCTGAGACGTGAACAACCTCGTACCTAGAATCTTTGTTCCTCTTAACCAGCAGTCGGAAAACGAGCGACCCTGGAAAGATCCGATCTGAAGTCCAAACATATCGGACTTCCGATTAAATTGCGCATGCCTCTATTTATAGAGGTTTAGGGGAACCGGCATGTTTGGCGGGAAAGAGAAAATCTTTATCTGTTTAGTCAGCTAAAAAGATAAGCTTGAACTTCTAATGTAAAACGAGTGTGTATCACATATTATGACCAAATCTTAACATACTCCTGGCCTCATTTCTGAGCAATACCAACGGTCTTCTCTGATCTCTGATAGTTGCCGTGCGAGCTATTTCAGTTTGGTAAGGGTATTATTTTGTCTTCTGAATCTTTTGTCGTAAGACAATGGTGATTAAAACAAGTAATTTCCCCTCGAATGGCCGGTCGAGGTAATCCGCAGAGATTCCAGCTCTCACAATGGATTGAACAGAATCCCGTAAGCTTTTCAAATTAGGAACGAGCACCTTTAACGAAAACTAGAGCTGCCTCTCTGACTACACCCTAGGCTATTTTGCCCATATTAATATGTACAACTAATACCGTTTCTTATTTTGCATTACTGAACGTACGATTTCATTATCGCTATCAGCGAAAACACCAAACCAAAACCACCCGACAGGACTCCTACACAAACGATGAGCAAATTAATGACGTAACGCCTTGTGCTGATGTGATCAAGATGAAGAATGACGTCAAAAAGACACGGGAAAACTAGCGTGAGCAAAACACCTGATATACTGCCAATCACTGCCATCAACAACGAGAACTGTGGCAGCAACACTGCAACCATCACTGTGAAAATCACAAAGATCGCCCGCAATGAGTAGATCATGGCGCGTTCCTTAACGGTCAGCGGGTGTTTCTCGTCAGGGATGCATGGCGGGAGACACGAAAACTGGGCTTTGTGCACAATGGTTACGAGCGTGAACAAAGGAAGGGCATAAGAAAACATGCCGTTCAGTCCGAGGAGGGAGTTTGCCGTGTTTTGTAGAGCTCCTGCCGGTAGATTCTCAGAGATTTCTTGCTGAGTATTGTCCTTGAAGGTCAAGACTGCAATGAAGCCGTAAGTCAGTTTGGTCAGGGCTGACGCCAGGAAGGAATAGTTCATGATGCTGTTAAACTCCTCTGGTTTCTCCATGCTTTCTTCGATGCCTGGTAAATACGGATGGCAAACAAAACTGAAGAGAATGATACCCCAAGCCACGGGGAAGCCCTCCAGCGTTGTCACGCCAAGGTTGAAATCCCATTCGTAACGCTTTGTCACGCCATACCCAATGACCGACACAAAAACCATCACGAGTGCTACGACACTAAACATGCTGAGCCAAGAGATGCGTTTGAACTGATTCAGGAACACTGAAGGCAGGAGAAGAAAGCCAGCGATGATGATCCACAGGGAGTAGGACAGAGAGTGGTGCTCGAACAAGTCGTTAAAAAAGTCCGCCACAAGTAAGAGGTACAGCACGCACGCGCACGCGAGTTGCATCACCTGGGCTGCCCACACGACCGCTGAACCGTGCTTTTTCCAACAGGCCTGACCTGAAATGTAAGGTATAAATAATTAAACAGGGATGAGAGGCAACAAACAAACAAACAGGCGATAAATACGAACAAATGAGTGACTGACTTATTGCCTTAACCGACTGGTTGACTTATTGACTAGTCAACAGCAGACAGACACACAAACAGACAGACAGTCGGACAGATAGACAAACTGGCTCAGAGACTAATTATAATTGACTAACTGAGTCGGCTTACTAGCCAATAGCAGACAAGCAGACAGACAGATATGCAGACAGAGGGACAGTGAGGCAGACAGACAGACAGACAGACAGATAGACAAGCAGACAGACAGGCAGACAGCATGAAATAATTTGATTGACCGACCGAATGATGAGGATGGTGTTTTCTAAGGTACTATGTACAGAAAAACCTGGTTTTTGTTTAGTACACAGAAATGGATGTCAGGGAAGTTTGACTATAACCTGTACCACCAAGAGAAAATGAGCATGGTCTCTTGGTACCACGTAATCTTGAGCAACAACAACAACAACAACAACATTATTTTGAAGCTGACAGCCGCTTACCTATCAAGGCGTAGCTATTCCTAAGGCGGACTCCACGTGTACCCTGATCACTAAATGGCTTCTCATACAAACACTCGACGATGAGTTTGCCAGTGTAGTTAGTGATTATCGAGACGATGACAATGGCTACCAACGACATGTATCCACCTTGCATGACAGCAAACGGAACGCCAAGGGTGCCTGTACCTGGACATTGAGAATGAAGTAAGTAAAAAAAAAAATACTCATAAAATTATCTCTGAAGTTATCTCGCTGTGGGAGAGACAAGGGCAGGGTAGGGAGACGGGTGGGTGGGACAGGAGCACTGAGGAACTAAGATTTTGCTTCCGGCAAACTTTAAACGCAAAGTGAGTCGAGTCGTCTAAATTTGTAGTCGACTTGACTTAACGGAAGTTATATGGTGAAGAACAGAATCTAGTCCTCTATAGCATTGTGGTGTTCTCTACTATGTCGTGGTGTATAAAGAGATGGTTACGGCCGAGCAGGTGACAAGTCGACACGAGTTGATACAACTAGGCTTCTGGAATAGTCCAGTGCACAACGTAATTATTGGTATAATACCACCTTGTAGGCGTTGTGGAGGAAGGTAGAGGATGAGGTCAAGTCGTGACTAGTAGACACGACTTATTCCCTTTTAAAAACGTATTATTTGGCTGCACACGTTCATAGAACGAAGTGTATATTGAATAAGTTCTTTTGGGTTTTGTCGATGATTTTTAATCGCGCGTAGTTCTTTTTGTATCTATGAGCCTTTTGCTTAAAACGTCTCACTTATCTGAAGCGTAATCACTTGTCTACACGTGCTTATAAAACTGGGTACACCCGTTACATAGGTTTTTTTTTTGTTTTTTTTTTGTTTTTGTTTTTGTTTTTTTGCATGCTTAGTTTTATCGTCTGCATTCGCATTTCGCTTAAAACGTATCATAAGTCGAGACGACATTTTGAAGGAACGAGTTAGGCCGACTCGTGTCAAGTCGTGAGGTCCCCCCCTCCCCTTCCCCTCCCACACATCCTTTCACGCGGCAGAAGTTTGTTCACGATTAGACTTCCGTGAGTATAGTAAGAATTCCGATGGGGATAGTCCATAAATTTCAGTTTACTATCCTGATCTGAAATAGCGCGACTTGTTCAGTATTTTATTATCTTGTGGAATTTGGATCCTGCTATTCTCATTATTAGATATCCTGTGTATTGTCATTATATAAAGATTGAAACACCTCGCTTCTGCCCCGTCCAAACGCGGAATGTCTGTTGACCAAACACGATCAAACATTGTTTGGTGACCAAACATATGTTGACGTTGTACTGAGTGGCCAAATAGAATCAAACATGTTTGATCAAAGACCAAACGGACAAAATGTTTACCCATCAAATGTTTGTCGACGTTCAACTTTATCCAACACGATTAAACACACGGTCAATCACGATCACGCAAGGTGTCCAAGCGGGACAATGATTGGTAACCAAACAATGTTTGATCGTGTTTCCAAACGTTTCTCGTTTCGGCTGGGTTTAAGACGGCTGTAGTTAAACTTATAACAGGTAGAGACAACAGAGACATCGGGCGACCAGAAAAATATCCTACCGCCCTTCAGTTTCAGCTTTTATTCTTTATTTTGCGTCAGTCCCAATCGATCAGCCTCTCTGAATGCCAATTTATTCGTTATCTGTCTTTCAGAGGGTTAAATAATTTATATGCTGGAGGCTCAAGAAAGTGAATTCTAAATTAGAGTCAATCTTAAATTGTAAATCTTTTTTGTCAGGAATGTTATTTAGAAGCTAGAATCACTTGAAAACTACATTTCAAAATAACAACACCTTATAAATTGGCTAACACTTGAATGAAACATTGTCTTTCATTTAATTATTTCTTACTGTAATTTGATTAAATTCTCGTTGTGTGGCTTATACAGCAGTTGGAGACTTGAGTATTTGAGTAGAAAGATTTCAAAGACAGCAAAAGCCTTTTTTTATCAATTATTATTTTGAATTTCGGCTTTGTTAAATCACAATTCAAAATTTGTTTACGTAGTATTGTTACCGCAGCTGTGAAATTCACCCAGAATTGGGTCAATACTGTTAATTATTAACGAGCGGATATCTCAGAATCCATTCTGTGAAAGGACAGCTCTTTAATAGTAAAGTAGGGTTCAGTAATATTCAATAAACCACTCCAGAATAATGTTTTTCATAAAGGAAAAAACAACAATCTTCAGTCTGTAGAATCTTCTTAAATAGATTAAGGTTTATTTCTCCGAAAAAAAACTCTGCTTTGTTTACTTTCTTACGCGTTCACACAATTATTCATTGAAATTTTAATATTTTATCATATGCGGTTCTTGGCGCTTAAAAGGAATGGAGAAGTGGATTGATTTGTTAACACAAAAGGCATCGAATGTTAATATGTTCCTTTCTCCGTGTAAAAGAAACAAAAATATCAACTAAAAAACTGAATGAATAAATATGGAATCTATCTCAGTTGACTTCGAAAGAACTTTGCAAAAAAATAAAACTTACAAAGAAATTTTCCTTTCCGACAAAATACAAAAATAAAATCATTGTTCCAAAATATACTCGAATTTATTATTATTATTATTTTTTTGCATTAATAATA
Organism: Orbicella faveolata; assembly: GCF_042242905.1. Classification (NCBI taxonomy): domain Eukaryota; kingdom Metazoa; phylum Cnidaria; class Anthozoa; order Scleractinia; family Merulinidae; genus Orbicella; species Orbicella faveolata. The sequence continues at coordinate 8,656,488 of NW_028301578.1, read as the reverse complement.
TATATCGGTCAATTGAGTTTCTTTTACGCAGAAGAAAAATGTGTGTCTTTTTAAATAAAATTAACGCCATATTGTTTTGCCATAACCTTCCTACATTGTTAAAAAAATTATTAGTTTTTGGAAATTGTCAAATTCCCCGTTGACGTTAAACTTTCAGGCAAACAACTGAAGTGTATTAGATTATTTCTTAAGGTGTATTAACTTCACATCTGCCAGTATAAACGAAGAAACAAAATTTGAGATTTTTGTACGGGGAAACTTACAAGAAAACAAGGAATTGAATCAGAGACTTTCCACTTTTTAAATTAAAACCGCACCTCAAAACCAGATCTGACGTATGCGACGATTTATCTTATTTACAAAGGCAAATCTTTTCCATTTTGGATTCCTTTTTTTCGAAACATTTTTAGTTACGGCAACTCTGATGCGAAAGTAATAACTAGAAATTCCTAAGTGAAAGAACTGAAACTCGAGAGTAGAGTAGAAATCGAAAAGCAGTACTTTTACGGTCGAAAATTCGTTTCTGTTGAAAATCTAATATTTCAGCCTTGATATATAGATAAGGTCAAAATTTGCCATGGCTATGTTTCAAATCAATATTTTTATGTTTCGAATTTCAGTAATGAGCATTTCTATTAGTTCTACGCATAATAACCGAAGGGGAAAGATTTCCCAGATGGTTTCAAAAATTTTGCATGGGCAGGTTGCATATGACATGTCAATTTAAATCTTGTTACTGAGACATTTTTTTTTTTTTAGCTGTTGATTGTTGTTATAGAAAAGTCGATTGAATATTGGATTAAAAAGTCCCATCGGACAAGTCACTAGAACTGAATTTAGTTTCTTTGCTAGTCTCTTATAACAGAGAATGGATTCTCCAGTTGAGTTAAAAATAAACAGTAATTTAATGTTATTTCAATAATCCTTACCTTGAATCAAGTTTAAAACATTCCAAGCTGCTTGCAAAGCTGACGTATTTTGTGATTTTTCTGCTTCTTGGCTGTTTCTTGTCATTTCCTCACTCGGATAAACTATATCCTCCTCGCCGCTATCTTCCTGATTTTCAACATGGAGGTATTCTTTACTGCCATGGTGAGCTGCATTTCCCTTTTCAAATAGGGAAGAAGGGAAAATGTTCCGCACAAAATCTTTAATAGCCTTTGCCATAACTGGGCCTTTTGATATCAAGAAGAATGACTTTGTATTCGAGACACCACTCGTGTGTGTGATATTCCAAGTTCTTCTGTCAAGTCATCTCCGTTGGCGCTAGAAAACTTTGATTCATTAAACATTCAAGCAATCCTCCCTGTCGAAGGTGGGTCAGCGGCTACAACCATCTGGGCTTGACCTGTGACAAGCCAGCCATATTCAATATATTCAATGATTAATCTCGTCTGGGTGTTGAAACCACGTTTTTCCCCTCTATGCACCTCCAAAGGTGTTCACATTACTATAATCAAACTTATATCTTATGTTAAGCATCCACGACTCTCCAAACTTGGTTATGTTACTAAAAGTTATTTGAAAGGCCTGTCGTTTTCAGATGGATAAAAATACGTCGATGGTTTTGGGAACCATAAACAGGTCACCAACGCCGGAGAAATTTGAAAACGCACCTATTATTTCTACGGTTAGGCCTACCTTCCACACTAATCCGTCACGAAAACAGAGCTTTTCGAAAAACTCTTTTCAAACCGGAAGAATCAGAGAAAAAGAAGAATTCTAGCTAAACTTCCTTCAAATAACGATTTCCAATCATTTCTTAACTTAATATCCTGCAGGCTTCAGGAACTTTATAGCGTGGATTGAAGTGTTATTTGAAACTTGCACTTATCGGTTCAATGAAAAGTTTTGTGGTTTTTTAAGTCGCATAACCGTCAGTTTCTTTTCTTTAATTACGTTTCTTGAGAATTTAATTATTCAGTGATATTTCTAAATCTGTCTCGAAACAGCAGAGAAGCTAGAAACGTTGCCATTATGTGAACAACCTCTGGCCACTTCACTCTAATCAAACAATAGAGAACTTCTCGGGCAGATATGCTAGTTTTAAAAACATCAAATTTCCAAGGGGCAACTATCAGACTGATAGCTCCGAGATGCAAAAACTCTATTGTCGACTTCATTGTTCACTATTAAATTTTCTTCCGTGCGCCAGTTGAAAAATCACATTGAACTGATTATTTTCAACTTTTTTTAGAAAGCCGTGAAAAGCCAAATGTAAAATTTGAAAGATTTTTCACGGACGAGTACAATCCACCCGGGTATTTTTCCTCGGACGGGCATTATGGGCTGATAGTGTCTCTCCGCTGATGAACACTATCGCGTCACGTGATCAACTTAAACCAATAAGAATCGGAGAAAATTTAGTGGTGAACTATAATGGCTGATAGTGTGTAAATGCTCGCTGATAGTGTGCAATGGCTCAGCCAATCAGATTACAGCAATTGTACTAGTGTTCAAGTAGAATTCTACTAAAACTCGCTAGAATACACAGAACTGCTCTAGCACGAGTTGTTGACGTACGTAATGATGGCGCGAGCAAAGAGAATTTTCATTTTGATGATCAAAGTAAACAAGTTGTTTTCTTTCATATCAAGGCATGTGCTCTACCAAATACAGGGTTATCTCTCAAGATGCCCTCAAGTGCAAACTTTGCTAAATCATTTGAATAATTAAGTTAGTTAAATTGGCTGTCTACAGGTACCTGGTACGACCTTCACTATACCGGAAAGTCACGTGAGAACGAGGCTTTGACATAATTTGCATTATGTCTGGTCATAATGGCTGCTTTTTTTTCGTCCCAGAATTTTCTAAAAGAAATAGAAAACATGTTCTCCGTGTTTCTATCGAGTATTATAGTTCACCACTAAATTTTCTCCGATTCTTATTGGTTTAAATCGATCACGTGACGCGATAGTGTTTATCCGTGGAGACACACTATCAGCCCATAGTGCCCGTCCGAGGAAAATACCCGGATGGATAGTACTCGTCCGTGTAAATGTTTCTGTAAAGAAGCAGGCTTACAGAAAGTAAACAATTGAAATGTATTAAGTGGGTTTTTGTCTGTTTTCCTTTTCAAATTTTACATTTGGCTTTAACGACCTTTCACGGCTTTCATCTAAAAAAGTTGAAAATAATTCACAATGAATGTTGAACTGGCGCGCGTAAGAAAATTTAGTGGTGAACGATAAAGACAATAGAGTGTTTATGTCTCGGAACTATCGGTCTGATAGTTGTCCCTTGGAATTTTGATGTTCTTAAAACTAGCATATTTGCCCTCGAAGCTTCGCTTCTCGGGCAAATATTTGTTTTAAGAACATCAAATTTCCGCAGGGCAACTATCAACCGATAGTTCCTCGACAGAAACACTCTATTGTTTAAATAGAAGCACGAGTTGAAGTTTGGAAGAATTCGATCGGAAAAGCTATGGAAACACTCGCCTGTCGGATCGTTTCCCATAGCATTTCTCGTTAATTCTCCCTAACTTCCACTAGCTCATGTTTCTATAACTCCATTAAAACACAGCACCTGTTTTCCGAGTATCAAATAGCAAATCCTGTCTCATAGACGAAGGATGGCCGAATGAAAGAAATGTTAAAGAAAATTCGCTTAACATTGATTGCGATTCAAGGTAAAGCCAATTAAAACATGCATCTAGAACGTCGAAGTCCAAAGTTTATGAGGCGAGCGGCGTTCAGGTAAGTAGTATTCACCCAAAAGCGTAATTTGAATATAATTTTCATTAATTGACTTACCTGTCTTTTACAAATAACATTCAAAGAAATTCACCAAGAAGCACCTCAACAAACCGAATCGATTCTCCACTCGCGGAATCAAACAGAAAATCCTTTTCTAGCTTTTTCTTGGTTTCCAGCCGTAACAGAAGAAGAAATTGTAGCAGTCTACTAAGTGGCCGTCCCTTCTAAAACAAAGAAATCTTCCAAATTCGCCTTAGCCGCATTTACAAATACGATTTTAGTATTTTTATTCCTGACGTTTCGGCGAAAACCGACTCGAAATTATTTGTTTACGATTGCAATTTAGAACAACTTTGACAAGGCAACCCAAGTGTACGTTATTGGTAAGAGATTAGCGAAATTTAAACAGTGGAATCTATGAAATCTCTCACAGCATAGTTTCAAATCAGGAAGAATCTACAACTACTATTGAAGATATCTCGCCGGAGCAACTAGACAATCTCTTATCGCAATTTGGTAATTCACTTTTGTGTGAATCTTCTGGTCTCTTTACCTGGTATTTTCCAGAAAACGTTATGCAGACTGAACTAAGCCAATCGATCACAGGAGATCCGAACACTACATCAGCGGTAAAAATAAATGTACTGTTATTTACCTGTGTTCCTGTGTCTTTTTTAGTCGTTTAGAAGAGATTTGAATGAGGCGAAGACCGTTTTCATTTCGAATATTGTCTTGTCTGACGCTTTGTAAATGTGACGCTCCGATAACGTCTCAACAGTCCGGAATATCCCGATAAATCAGGACATCTGTGATGTCACGAAACTCACGTTTCAACCAATGAGAATGCGTGTTTTGATTGGAGTGTTGTGTTTCACAACAAACCAAGATTCAAGATGGCGGAAAAAGAGAGTCGCGAATACTTTCCAATGCCATGAATGCGGGCCTTCAGAAGGATTATATTTATCTCGAATTGAGTTAAATGCTGTCCAAATTATAAAATAAAAGGAAAGTTTGTGTTCGCGTTCCATGTCACAGACAATTCTGCCCAGATAACGATTATCCTCGGACCAAAGGAAGCACCACAGAACGCAATGCGAGCCACGTTTGACGAGCTGCTGTTATCATTCTTTGGAAAGAGACCGTACTTTCGGTAAGCATCTTTACTCTGAATTTTTTAAAGCACAGAAATGATCGATATGAGAATTGAGGCTTTCCTCTTAACTAGGGATTATCGGGCCGAAATCGACAGCACGCGCGTGTTCTTATTTGCCAGCAAAGATAAATTGTAGATGTCCAAAATGTTATACATTTTGGCTAAATCGAGGAAATGAAATCATCATTAAAACAGAATTTTCAATAACGCATACGAGTGAGAAATTCTTGTTCTTTTATACAAAATAAACTAAACATATACAGGCAAAAACTAACGATAGATAAATCCGACGTTTCGGCGACATCTTGGCGCCATTGTCAAGGGAAACTAATTAAATATGCGATTTCAAGGGTAACTAAGAGATCAGAGTTTCTAATTTGCATAAGTTAGACAAAGACTTTAGCGCGAACTGAGTCTGATTGTACATTTAAACACGGTCGTAATTGTTTAATGAGTAACATCTCATTAATGAGACAATCAAACTTGTTGTGGCATTTTTTCAACACGCTAAAACAATTGCGAAGGTCATCCGGAATCCTGCCTGCGTGTCTACTATCATAGTGATTGCGTACTGACGAGGTCTTGCTTCTATGTCCATCAACGCGTACGAACAGATGGCCACGGGTGTAACCGACATAACCAGCATCGCACTGGTCACACTTGAAGTTATACACAACGCATTGTTGATCAATGAGCTGAGGCTTAGGTTCGCTTGTCGGGAACTCCTGGGCAATCTTGCGGCTCGTAAACACCGGTTGAACACTGGTCTGCAGCTTCACACTGAGATCTTTCAACTGTGTCTTCACGATATTAGCAGACTCCTGGTCTTTAAAGGGTATGACAACCCGAGTAGTGTTTTCTGTCGTAGATCTGGACCGTAATGAATGCCACAACAAGTTTGATTGTCTCATTAATGAGATGTTACTCATTAAACAATTACGACCGTGTTTAAATGTACAATCAGACTCAGTTCGCGCTAAAGTCTTTGTCTAACTTATGCAAATTAGAAACTCTGATCTCTTAGTTACCCTTGAAATCGCATATTTAATTAGTTTCCCTTGACAATGGCGCCAAGATGTCGCCGAAACGTCGGATTTATCTATCGTTAGTTTTTGCCTGTATATGTTTATCTAAATCATTGTTGAAAATAAACTAAGCTAGAAAAAAAGTATCCAAAATTTTAGTTTTGTCAGATGCAGGGATAGTCAAAAATTCTGTTAATATATTCTTTGTAAATCTGAAATTTCTCCATTTTGGTATTTATTTCAAATATTTCTTGTATCTATTTGTTACTGTGCTAAAAGATATCATGTCTGATTTCCACATTTAAATTATGAAAACTTACATATAATTGCTGATTTTCACAAGTTATTTACCCAAAAATATCAAAATATAATTCCTGGACAGGTTGACAAGGGAGCATTCACAATCCATCCACATGTCCCAAGGTTTTATTATATATTTATTTAAAGTATACAAAACAAATTCAGTCATGAAAGTGAAATCCATTTTATTTTATTCACTCTTTAGGTACTCCCGACCTTGAATTTGCCTCTTAGCAGAATGCAGGACCTGAAACAAATCACAAGCGCTTAGAAGATTATTACATTGCTTACAGATGCCAATATTATTACAAATGTATTTTTCGTTTTAACATATGAATTTATTTTGAATGTAGTTACCACATAAGTCTCACTAAATAAGAGATTGCCCTCAAGTGGTCTGATAACTCTTATGTTTTCCATTTTTTATTACATATTCTTAACCAAACTGATATGTTTCCTGTTCACAACCAATTAATGTTTTGCATTAGTTTCACAATTAGTAATGTTCAACACTCGACACTACATTATAAACTCTCGTACTTTTCAGTCTTTGCGTTCATAAAAATCATTTTGCAAAAACATTACTTTCTGGTACATTCAGGCTTCATGGGGAGGTGAAAAGAATCACCATCTACTAGGAATAGCTGCAGTGTGTATAGTTCTTAAAAAATGCCAAAAAAAAAAAAAAAGAGTACAATGCCCCCTACAAACCTTAACTTACTTGTTTGCATGGCCCTCAACGTCTGGTAAATGAGTACAAACATTCTCTCTACCCTTTGTGCCATTCCTTGGGATACTGATAGCATCCATTTACAGGGAATCACTGCACAACCCCTGGCCTGTCTGTTTCGCTGCCACTTCTGTGCTGTAGGTGGTTTTCAACGGGCTGCTGGCTCTCCAGTGATAAGACTGGGGTGCACATTCGGTGAATCCACCAAAACAGAGACCTCCCAAATTTGTTTAATTTCGTCCGCGTACTTAGCGACGTCTTATTTCCTCTCTTTTCCCTTTGTTTTTTCCCCAAAAACTCGGCAAAGTGCCTCGAGCAGTCGAGTATGCTCTTCCATGTACTTAAGAGAGAGAAATTGAAAACAACTGTCATAAAAATGAAGGAACGATGCATTACTCAAGCCTTATAACAACAGCGGTTCAGGTACACTTGTAACGCCTCAAATTCAAAGAGAGTTTACAAAATATCGACGTTGTTTACAACTGTGTAATTTGGCATGATGAAACTTTAACAACACTAGAACCAATAAAAAATATACACAGCTCAATGAAAAATACGTGAATACTAGAAAATAACGCGTACACTTTACTAACCTTAATATTTGGCCACAAAATCGCGTCTACATCGTCGCTTGACACCAAAAAAACTCAATGATTAGAAGACAGTCAACGTTCTCCCACTATCGAAATGGCCGCTTATTCTCCTTCTCAACGTTTGGTCGCAAAAAGTCCTGGATAATGCTGGCCAGACTCTATGCGAGACTGGAAACAACATATTTTCTTGGTCCGCATAAAAGGTCCGCCATTTTCCCTGCAAACAATAGCTTGATGACGTCATGACTGTCCTAATTTATCGGGATATTCCGGACTGCTCAAGTTCCATTATCGTCGTTAAACTATTGGGCGCGATTCATTCAACCAACATTTCCGGAAATTTTGGTCTAAACTGAATGGATCAGTTCCGTCCAACCGGAAAAGTTTCGAAAAAGCCGGTCCAACTTTCGAGGTGGACAGCTTTTCTCGGTTAGGCCGGTCCGATCGAAATGGGCCGTTCCATTCGACATTTCCGACCCATTCTCAATCCCAGTACTTCGCTGTACGGTATTTTCCATGTGCAACATGGAGGAAAACACTCATCACTGCAGCTTTTCGCTTTTATGGATTGTTAACAGCGGATCTATCAGTGTTACTCGTACAACCATGTGCAGTTACAACAGGTCTGGAGTTGCTTCGCAAGCCAAGTGTATGTTTTGGCTGTTAACGGCTCTTAAAGACGATTTATTTCCCGAGAGAATTTGGAATGTTCTTTTTATCATTCGAAAGTGGTTTTTGAACTCATACGGCAAATATCTGGTAACGGTCTATTCAAAATATCCCGTTATACTGGTTACTGAATGCTACGCATGAAAAATCTCTCACAATATCATTGATATCACCGTCGAAATCGTCATCTAGCTCTAATACGAGCAACATGCAGTGATCCAACATCGATCCACCATTTTTAATGGCGCGAAACTCGTTTAGCGGGTGGAATGGAACGAGACAGTCCGGACTCGTCGCGATCCATTCGACACCAAGAAATTTTCGAACCTCAGCCCGAAGATTTCGATTGAATGGATCGTGCCCATTAACTCTCAGCTGGCGTTTTCAAATTCTTTGAATCTCGAGCTCATAATCTTTTGATAGACAAATGCAAGGGACCGCAAACGAAAATGCTGCCGGTATTTGTAGGATCATGTGCAAAAGATAATAATGAAGTAAGGCTGCTTACTGCGTAGCAACCTGAACGGGACAACGACATGATAAATTCCAAACTGAAAGCTTAGAATTGCAACCGTGGACAGCTGTTTCGACACTAAGTTAAATAGAAATACGATTTAAAACCAATCAGAGCCAGCATTTTGTTTGGGCTGTTTTCTAAATATACTTATCTGTATTGAGACAAACTGTCCTCGAGGTCTTGAGTCCGCCGTACTCAAGACAGAGGACACAGTTTTCCAAATACGGGCCGACCAAGGCCAGTAAACGATATGTTATTTTTTTTCCTACGGTATTGCTTTGAAAAGAAGTTTTGTGTTGAATTTTAATGAAAGCCGTTCAGTTTAATTCTGGCATAGGCATGCATTTGTCATTTCGTCACTAAAAGTTATCGGAATCAATAATTGTTTGACTCTGTGTTTGCATTAAGTTGTTTTACGGTGTAACCAAAAGCTTGAAAAGTTGCAAAAGTTAGAAATTTCGCAGCGGTAGCGCGATTAGCGAAACACGTTCAAATATTTTAGAATTCCAGTCCACCGAGAAGCTGGAGAAAAAAATTAACATTCGGATATTCCTTAATTTTAGCTGGGGCATATTCAGTCATGTGACCCGTTTAGACCAATCCGGCTCGCACGTGAAAATATTTGATGGATTATGTAAGCTTTATATTTCCACGTTTTGTTCACTTTATTCGGTTTGGTGAAATGCTTATTGGTAAATTCCTTTTAAGATTATTGTGCCGAGTAAGTGATTAGTATTTTAAAGTGGACATTTTGAGTGTTTGTAGGGTCTTTGGGGTTTCACTAGTCTATCACAGAACAAATTGCAAATGGCAAATGCCATGCCAAATTTACTATATATTATTTTAAGTAAAAGAAAGCTCTCTTGTGATGTATGACTATCACGTGATTACTATACTGCCCCCCACTGAGTTATTGCGTAATGAATATAAAATTCCTCAATATTTCATGAAATGAAGGGAAATTTAGCCCTTTGTCTAGGAATATCATTGCTGGAGGCGCTTAATGACCTTGTGAGGCAAATAAGGCACCCATTATGACCTGATTTACCATTACAGGCTCATTCATTTCCCTTATGAAAAGGAACATATCCTACAACTACGGAAGCTTTTTACAAAATAGATGAAAAATTTGGTCAGGTTTAGCGGTACGGCTAGGGTAAGGGTTACCTCACTTAGTGTAAGGGTTAGCTTTTAGGGTTAGGCTGAGGGCAAGGGCTAGGGTTAGGCTTACGCTTAGGGTTAGAGTTAGGTTTTAGGGTTAGGCTTAGGGTTAGGGCTAGGGCGAGGGTTAGGGCTAGGGTTAGAGCGAGGGTTAGGGTTAGGGTTAGGGTTATAGTTAGGGTTAGGATATCAGTTGAGAAATAGAAATATATGTTTGTTTTAAAGGAAAAAATAAAAGCACTTGACGTTTTTTTTGGTAAGTAGGAATTAAAAACGTTTGCTTTAGTTAAGAAATGGCAGCTTGAAGTTATTGACGTCATTTAAGGTAGCGAAACATAGCATTTTAGACTTCGAGAACGAAACAGTTTTATTTGTTTATAAATTCGTTAGAAAAACTACAGGGATAAGCTGCTGGGTGCTTGAACGCGATAAGAAGTCTTCATTTCACTAATAAGGTGATAAATATATGATCATTTAGCCTAAAAAGCTACACCCGAAATAGTTTTACATTGTTGAGCAACACCAATAGAGTTTACGCTCCATTGCCTGGTCACGCGACTAGTTATTATTTCAAAACTTTGTACCCTGTTTGAGCGGAAAAACAACTGATGGTGAGTAAGACTAGTAAATTTTCAATTTCTTTTACAAAGACCTTTTTATAGCGTGTTTTAAATTTTGCCTATTCTGCATTAAATCCGTGCAATGTTAGGAAATAGCTCACGTGACAATCTTAAAGTATTCATAAAATCTTTTGAAAACGGGTGAGTTAATGTTGTATCATATTATCAACATTTCCTTTATCTAAGCAACACGTCGACAGCAAATTGGCGTAAAAGTTCTTTTGGAAACTGGCTTATTTCCAAAAATGTGTTTTGTGACGTCATGACCACGAAAGGTGCCATCCGACACTGAACATCACTTTATGCCCTTGATATGATAAAATATAACTTATTCTTTCCAAAACACCTAGCACAGTAGTTTTCTTTTTTGATAAAATGGGCTTTTGGAAACATGTAATTTCTCTGCTGGGGGTCTTGAAAAAGCCTCAAACACCAGTTTCTGTACGTTTGTGCAAACTTATCTGCCAGAAAGATGGTTCAGAATAAGAATTTCACTCTGGAACTGATGTTGGGTCACTGTTTAAGCACAATTAACTATAGAAACTCACATTTAAACTTCCAGAAGGTGAACCAAATAAGGCAGAAAAAGTGATGATCCGGATTTCCAAGTCCAGTCCACATTCTCAACTCCTAGAATTACTATAGTCCAGTAGCGTTAATTCTAATCATCAACCCGGCTACCTTGGTTTAAAATTTGTTCGTTATTTTGTTTTTCCTTGTTTTCTCCATGGGCAGAAAACCCTTCTTCGGCTATTTTCAACTCTGAGAAACCTACAGAATTTCGAAGTTCAGAATTTTGCTACGTCGAAAATCACCTCGCCAGCGAGTTCGTGTAGGTCGCTATTTTGCATTGTTTGTGATAATTATCTCAATCCCGGGGAAAGCTTTTAGACAGAGCAATTCAAGAGGTCATTCGTTTCCTCAAATATGCTATAGTCTTGACTTTGCTTGTTCTGGTTCCTGGCTAACAGCAGCCTTTATTTTCACATACATCTTGCAATGCATTATGGGTAACTATACTGTTGTGACACGGATGCACCTTCCCGCCAAGTCAAGACATATTATAAGTCTAAAACCAGGTCAAAACATTCATGCTTTCATAGGCCCGGTACCTACTACTTGTCATGTAACTCGCCAAAATACCTTTTTTGTGCTCTTGCAGTGACCCGGCTGCTTTTAGACCTGCTCTGTTTTGGCCTGACACAGTCACAAACCAAGTTTCCATCTTTTAGCGCTTAACAGCACTCTTGGAATCGCCAACTGCCGCAAACATTCAGTTCCTCGAATGCTGCATGTCAAGTTACCGATCGCCAGACTTAAGGTGGTATGGTACCCTCAATATGGACCAAAAAGTTTGTTTAAATATTGTAAAGAAAGATCAATTGTGTGCTATTGCACTCAAGAAGAGAAATTAAATTTCTAGAGTTTTACTCAAAATGGTTGCTATGGAAGCCAGCCACAGCCTTTTGAAGAGTGTTTTATAGTATTGACGCCAACACTTCCTGCTCTTTTACAAAACAAGAATTGACTGTCAAATAAGCATATCATGTAAGTTTCTGTTTTGTTCTGTGATATGAACCTAAGTTTTGACAGTTAACTCTTATTTTCAGTGCTTTTTACAGCTTTATTTGGAAATAACCTTATTTTTTACCACACCCAGTGGACAAATCATCTCCTGTCACGTCACAGACCTTAAAATGTTACGATTTTTTTGGTTTATATCATCACGACACTATTGGTCTTTGATGAGCTCAAGTTTCAGAAATTCTACTTAAAAACCTTGCAAAGTAGAAATGTTGGCGTGAAGTCAGTCGGTACAAAAGTAAGCTTTTGAGAAAAATGCACTTTAAGTTTCTTACACGAAGTATTAAGCATTTAACGAGCCACAAATAGTGGGGGGTGGGGGTGCAGATTGGATCTCGGGGGAGGGGGTGCAATGGTTGTTCTATTTTGTAAAAAGTTACCGCAGTTGTGGGAAATATTCCTTGTCATAAGGGAAATGAATGAGCCTGTGATGGCAATTCGAGGCAAAGCTTTTCACAAATAATTATACCAATCGAGTTGTGCATGTCTTAAAAGTTTTTTCTAAATAGTTTCGTTCATATAAGTTAAAAATAATCTATATTTTTGGTCACGTTCTTATAGTAAACAGTCGCTGCTATGGCCGTTGCCACGTGAAAAAACTTATACCACTGTGTACTTTCTTTAAATTTCACACTCATCTGGAAGGAAATTCGGCAAGATCGTTTCAAAATGTTTTTGACAAGTCCTCGAGGGTCTTAAGTCTTGTATTTCCAAGAAATTGAATTTTTCATGAACATCGCCATATTTTAGGGTACCATACCCCCTTAAGGGAGCTCCGCTCGCGACTCGTGGCTTTCGCGCTTCTCTCGCGACCGCTCACTTGTGTCGCGTTCTTCTTTGCGCTCTTCAGCAAGGAATTGCGAGCAAAAGAGAAACCTCAGTCTAGTAGAATCGAAAAAAGTATCCTTCATTTGTTTTTTAACCGATGGATTTATCAGCTTGCTTTGCATTGTTTACAGGGATTCATCTAAAATCAGACGGTTTGGTTTTACAAAAGCCAAGGTTATCATATGGCACCCTTAAAAGGGTTATGACCAGGGCGGAAATTGTTCACTTGTAGGAATTCCCTTTCATCTAGGTAACTCACATGATTTCAGGTGTAGTTTGGATTTAATTAGCACAGGAAATTTTTCAAAGGCTAACAAAATTGCCCCAGCCCGTAGGGCGAATTCCAATGATCGGCAGTCTTTGAAGAATTTACAGGAATCACACAAACCTCGCCGAAGGTTTTCAAAAAGTTTTGAAAATATTTTCGGAAATGTTCAAAGGTATTAGAATACGAAACACTCTGCAGCCTGCCTAAGGAAACAATTCGTAGAGGATCTTAAATAAAATGTTGTGAAGTGTATTATTACCAAGTAATCACGATTATTCTAGAGCAATTTGGAATAAAAAAGAATTCGGCACTCTTCTGAAACCATCGGAAATCTTCGGTAATCTTCGGAAGGGTTTGGGTTAGGGTGTTTATCAGAAGCGTTCCAAAATGTTCGGGTGATATTCGTTGATCTGTCGAAAGGTTCAGATGATGTTTGGAAGTGCTCGGAAATCGTCCGATTAACTTAGGCTATCTTCGGAATTCGAAGGTTTCGGGTGAGGTTTGTTCACCTTCGAAAGACCTCGGATTACCGTTGGTAGTCATGAGGGTCTTTATACTAACTTCGGATATTTTTGTTTTAATTTGCACAAGTGTTTCAAATTTGCACTAATGTTACATGAAAACTGCACTCCTTTTTAGCCAATCCGAATCGAGCATTTTTTTTTTATCAAGTGTATTGTTATTTTTGCTCCTGACTAGAGAAAATTCTTAAATCTTGAAAGCTGAGTTTCCAAGGCCACAAACTTCATAGATTTGCAGCAGAGCTCCGGTCGCCCGACGAACCACCAAGCGGAGCACCATGGTCATTTGTATGGTCATAATGGCAAGCAATATTGCTCGTGCGCGCGTAAGTACGATGAAGACGACGACGTCGCGCAACTGATGGCGGCCTTACTCCAGCTTATATGTCTTACAAAACAGTAAACACAGCGGAAAAAGTGTTTGCTTTGATCGTGACCTATCGGAAAGATTAGTTCAGTTCAGGCGTCACAACCTTTTGCTGGAAGTTTCTGAAGGGAAGACTCATACTGACATGAATTACCAAATTGCGGTAAGCGACTCTTTGTTGTAAAAACTACCGCCGCGTTTTTTGCTTCAACGAGATATCTTGAATAGAAGTTGTAAAGTCTTCCTGATTTGAAACCATGCTGTGAGTCATTTAAAATATTTCATTATTTTAATTTCGCTAATCTCTTAACAATATAACACTTGAGTTTTATTTGTCGAAATCGTTTAAATTGCAATTGTAAACAAATAGTTCTTTTCTGTCGGTTTTAGCTTACTGCTATGGCGAATTTCGAAGTTTCCTTTGTGCTAGTAGGGACAGTCGCTTCGAAGACGGCTAAGTTTTTTCCTTCTATTACGGTTGGCTTTGTGCCCCTTGTAAATAGTAGTTTACATAGTCTTTACAACGTATGGTCGTTTCTTGAATATATTTGATTTAGTCAAAGGCTTATTAGTGAATTAAACAACTGGTAAAGCTACGGGCGATAAAATGAATGCAAAGCCGTCGGCAAAAATTATCTTGAAATTAAGCTTTAGCGTGAATAGTTATTAAACGTTAACACCGCACGCCTTTGACGAAGCTGTCTCGGAGTCACGATATTTTGCAAGGCCAACAAAGTTTCAATATGTTTGTTTTTGTTCAAAAATGACGTCTGAACATAATAGAGTTTGAAAGTTCGCACTCGCATTTAAAATACTTTAAAGTCTTGCACTCGTTATTTAAAAAGTCAAAATGTCTTAGACTAGGAAAGGAAAATGGTAGTCTCGCCTTCTCGCAATGTCTCGCATTAACCATTCAATACCCCTACTTACCCTGGGTATATGCAAGAGGCCTTTTGTACGCTCGGCTGATCCGGGTGAAATAGTTACTATGTTATACTCTCTCGGTTACTGTTGTTGTTGTTCGTCCTTCGTAGTCGAAGATGACCAAAGACATCTAGTTTGTTAATAAATTTCTACGGTGTGCCCGGAAGTGGCTGATGAGACCAATCCGGGCAAAGAAGCCTCTCCCACAGGTAGGGCAGAAGTGGGTAGGGGCTGTGCTATTAGTGCTAGCGGCTCTTTCTTTGCGTACTGCTCGCTTCTCGTCGGCTACACACGCTGTGATTGGTCAATTTCGCGGGCCGTACTTTAGTGTGCGACCCGCTAAAATTTAAAGCTGTTTTTGTCGACAAAATGTTTCGTGATTCATCACCAGTTGTTTTTAACTTTTATAGCAAGTAAAGTTGAAAACTTTCTTTTACTTTAAATTGTGCTAACAAGTAAACGACCATTTCAAATTGACTCGTTTTGCTTTCGACGTGCTCCAGAAATTTGAAGGCGTTCCGCGTGAATAAAAATCGTTCTCGAACCCGTCAGACACAGTAGAGACAAAATAAACATCTTTTAACCTAGTTTTCTCGGTCCGTACTGCAAGTTACGGACCCTCGTTTTCCCCGTCAATTTATGGCCGGCGCGCTTCGCGCTTGGGCCATAAATCGAAGGGGAAAAAACTCGGTCCGTGATTTACAGTAAGGATCTTGAACTCGATTAGTAAGAGGTCTGGATTGATTCGCATGAATAACCTCTAGGCCGGAGCGCTATTCCTCTGATGAAGCCGAACCAATGACAAGCAATTTTAAATTAAGAAACTAAGGCTGCTAGGCTCAAACAACCCCTGAGAAATTTTGAATCAAACGGACCCCATGACGCAATTAGTTTTAAAGACGCGGAAGAAATTAACAGCGCATCGAATGAACTATGTGCATGTCAAGGAGTCCAAAAAAATAGCCAAGTTAGAGAGTAATTCCTTAGTTTCGAGGTAGAGTTTACAAGAATCTAAAATCAGTCTATAGCTCTGGAATATTTTGCAAAAAAAACAACAAAAAAAAATTATTAAGTTATGAGCTTCAATTTCCGAAGTATAGTTCCTTTTTCTCTGACTTAATTAATAATTTCCTTTTACATAATTTGAAGGTTTTCTTTCCAACACAGTAAATATAGGTTTATAAATGGGTTTATTTTACGAGCTCTCTTTTCACAAAGCAAAGTACTTGCAATTCAATTATTGCACCTAACTGTGAACTGGGCTGAAATTCGTTTAGCCTCAGTCAAATAGATTTAGCTCAAAATTATCAAAATTCAAAATAAAATGTTACAAAGAGTTCGCTGAAGATTAATAATAAATAATTATGCAATGTCAGGTCAATTTTTTTTGTTTTCCAGTCTCCCTCTGTACCTTAAACATCGTTATTTTAACAAAAAGTCATTGACGAAGGTGACTGTCCGATGAATGATCCCACCGGAAGTAAGTTAAACTAAATTGGCTCCAAGGACACTGATTTTGTAATAGTCCACGATTTCAATTACCGGTAGCTTTTAATCAAAAAAGCTCCTAAAATCAACGTAAATTAACTAAGGAAGAATTTTCAAGATGGTCACGGCCGTATACGTAACGACTTTCAGTTGAACTTAATCTATCTTCATTCCAAGTTATAATACAACCCGCTGGTGCAAGTGATATAAGCAGAGAGAGATACAATGATGTGTAAACATCACGGAACGTGTAACTAATTACAACATCATCATCATCATCAGTCCTCATCGCGCCACCGGACGCATAAGGCCTTAACTAATTACAAAGTGACAAGAAATATAGAAAATACAGGGGCTTAATCAGAATTTTACAACTGGGGGGGGGGGGGGGGTAGGGGGGTTTCAAAGTGAGAGTACTCGCCAGATTGTCATGTCGTTTTCGCCACCTGTTGTAGGTTGTTTGCTTAAAAAAGGCTTACAAAAGGGGGTCATAGGCACCTCAGTACCCCTCCCCCCAGCTACGTCCCTAAAATACAACTAATAATGGGGTGGTTTAGATAAATATATACAGGCAAAAACTGACGATAGACAAATCCGACGTTTCGGCGACATCTTGGCGCCATTGTCAAGGGAAACTAATTAAATATGCGATTTCAAGAGTAACTAAGAGTTCAGAGTTACTAATTTGCATAAGTTGACAAAGTAACTCTGAACTCTTAGTTACTCTTGAAATCGCATATTTAATTAGTTTCCCTTGACAATGGCGCCAAGATGTCGCCGAAACGTCGGATTTGTCTATCGTTAGTTTTTGCCTGTACATGTTTAAATAATGGGGTGGCGGTAAGTTTATTTTTACGAAACTAAATAGCCAGTGTTTGAAAAAGGGCCAACGAAAGTTAAATTTCAATTTACAGCAGTGGGTTGATATCTCTCGATGGTTGATAGTGGTGCAAGGGGACCGCGGACTTTTTGTTTTTGACGACGTTATATTTAACACCTGAGAGACACATGTCCTTAACTAGGACATTAAAAGTGAGACCCTTGATGTCGTTATGGAAACCGAGCTAGGTATTGTTAGTTTTATAAATCTTGACTACCAAAGTTCGTACTCACCCAGTCGTTGGACGAAGAAGCTTTTCAATCTGAGATGAAAGCTAAGTTGTAGTAGCCAATTCCATATTTGAGAGGTGCCTCCAGGGAAACATGGTACTTGTATTCATCATTTTGGACTAGATAATTGTTTGGTTGAATACAACTACCAGTTCCTGGCAGGTCCACACCAGCCTTAAGGTTGCCGCAAAAATTATATGTATGTATGTATGTATGTATTCCTCGGAGGCACCTCTCGTATGGAGAATGGGCCGTTGTCTCGTGAGCTCCCTCCTGATGTGGAAATCATTTGACCGTGAACGCCTGGAAGAAAGCCGTAGAGGACTTTTGCAAGTATTGGCTAAAGTATCTGATATAACGAAACCGTGAAAGGAAGGACCAAATTTGGGGTGCGTAATTGGTTAGCGCTCTGGGCTCCGGGACCAGCTGTCTGGATTCGAACTCTAGTCATTGTGTTGTGTTCTTGGGTGAGACGCTTTACTCTCACCGTGCCTCTCTCCAACCTGGTGTATATACAAACGAATTTACCTCTGTGTAGCTAGGGGTGGGGAACCCTGCGAAAACCTCAGAAAACCTCACGACAAAGTTACAAAACCCAAATCAAAATTCTACCTTTTCCTGGGTTAACTTAATCGGGCTCTGAACAACCCGGCCCAGGAGCTACACTTTTAGGCTGGCCTAAATCTATTTATTATATGGCTAGCTCCGTGAGCGGGCAAGATGAATCAAATCCTGCGCTGTGATTGGCTACCCGAGCGGGCAAGATGGAGCTATCCTGCCCGTTCGGGACTACCCGCCGCGTCCCGCAAGAAAAATTTCCCCAAAAGCCATATAATAAATCCTTTATTGCCCAAGCTTGTTCGGTCAAGATGGCTGGATATTGGCCTCGTTCTTTTTTTTGCGAGTTTATGGACCTCGACTCCATCTCGGTCCATAAACACGCAGAAAAAGAACTTGGCCAATATCCAGCCATCTTGACCTCACACTTGGTCAATAACCCATACATATTGCCCTATTCAGTCACGCAATACGCAGAAATGTTGCGTGACTTAGGTTCGACTCAATTGTGGCTCGATTGTAACTAATAAAGACGTAACACAAACATGGCCGCTCTGGATTTTCGATGAAATAAACAGTCGTGGTTTGGTTAGTTCTTCGTGTGTTTCGTCACAATCTGCCTCAGAACTAAATTGGTTTCACCATTGCCAATCTCTGGTTCGCCTTCTGTCATCATTGGCAGTACACCAAAAACATATAAACGACAATGAACAAAGAACAAAACTTATGACGAAACAAAAGTATGCGTGGAACACAACATACATGGATTGCAACGTTTAACAGCATCTAAACCAAAGTGGAAGTGAAGACACAAACGGACACACATGTATAAACAACACAAAACATGGCCTTCTCGAACGCGAGCACTACTCAGTTTGAAAACTTAAAAAAAACATCTGGAGGTTATTAAAAACTACTCCATTCAGAATATGACTGTCTTCACAATGCTTCAAGCGCTCAAAGTATGGCCGTACATCACAAAACAAAGCTACATTAATGCTACAAACAACCGAGCACTCAAATACACATGGCAAGACAGCACGTTTTGAACTCGTGGACTGGGGACTAAAACAATGTCTGCGCATAATCTCCATCGTAGCCGCTGTGCGGTTCCATTGCAACGTCGATGCAAGATGGCGTCTTCTCAAGAGAGTCGTTTACATTAAGCTAATCGCACATCTTTTGTCTTTGTATTCGGCTGAGGAGTTTCAGATTTAGGACGACAAAAAATGATCTTTAATGAGTAGCGACTCTTTCCTACAAGCGTTTGGTCTATTTTGCAGTATGTGATCGTGAACTGGACTTAATGATTGTACACGTTCGGTTGTCATGGAACATTGTGGACAGTACACAATTCTTGGCAATATCGGCGAAGGAGCTCATGGAATTGTCTTCAAAGCTAAGCATATCGAGGTATGTTTCGTTGTCGTTGATCTGAATTTTTGTTTTGGTATCTACACAAATATGCAGCGCTTAATTTATGATAGTATGTGATTTTGATTTTGTAACTGATCTAGACCTTTGCGTTGCTCCTTGTAGTAAGCTTAATAGTTTTGGCCTGCTACTTAGTCTCTGAGAAAGAATGGTCGATTGCAATTATTGCAATTATATGCAGAAGGTCGAAATTTTGTGTGGTGAACTAGGCCAATTTTTTAATCATTACTTTGTTGTTTTTAATTTGGGTTTGAGTAATGTACATGGTAATGAGTTTGAAACAAAAGAAACAAAAATTTGTTCTTGCTATTGTAGAGTGGAGAAGTTGTTGCTTTAAAGAAAGTTCCTTTGAGAAAACTGGAAGATGGGATACCAAACACTGCTCTGAGGTTTTCAATGTTTATTCTATTTCCCAGTGTATATAGAACTATAAATTGTTAAAACTTTTATCATTCCAATTGGTCGCTCTTTTAAGTGTAGTCCATTCCTTTTCATCCATCAATGGTTTAATTTAATCAATCCTGTGAAATTCCAAACACAATGGAAGACAAAGCTGTGGAATGAATGACACAAACAAAAGAAGCCCCTGGCATGCAAATACATGTAGAAACTGTTTATAAGATCATTCATTAAATTAACAGGGATGATATCACATGAAAAAGTACAATGCCAGTTACTGTGAATTTCTGCTACAGTAGCTATTGAGTTGGGACCTTAAGGGCCCATTAACCGATTCATGTGCACGCTCGCGCGCGTTGCTAAGGAGGTGAAATTTCAGTTCCGGTTACTTACGTCAGTCTGAGGACGGAAATAAAAACAACTCAAAAACTTGCAAATTCGCATACATTTTAGATGTTTTTCTTTGAAATGCAAAGTGAAAAAAGTACAAGCAAAGACAAAATAAGAGAAAGATAGTAAAACAAGAGCAAAAGAAAGAGAAAAACTAACTCCGTGTGGCTTTGTTTGATCTTATGGAAGTGCGCTGGTAGTGTAAATTGAGCACGCGCTGATAGGGTAACTTCCAATAGATATCGGGCGCACTTCCGGTTTCTTTAAATGCTAAAGGAAACACAGTTTTTTTTTTATTAAATCCAGCCTTTTTCGATGAATTTCGATTAAAGCCAACGTTGGCAACATACACCTGTAGCTATGCATTCCTTTTTCAAAATCATGCTTTTTTCAGAAAATTACGAGTTTTTCAATATTTTGAAATGTTCTCAAAATCTGACCTTTTAGAAATGAAACAAAATCGATGCACAGCATAATGAGAATTTAAATTAAAATGTTAAATCAATGAAAAAAATCCCGAGAAAGTAATTTGCCTGGGAGCCTTTGCATTTTTTCTGTAATAGTCACATGACCATGGACATGGCCTGATGACGTCATCACTAGTGTTACTGATCATGAAAAAGTTGAAACACATGAGATAACTCTGAACTAACTTAAAATGATGAGGTTATATGAGACTAAATTTTCCTTAGCAACGGCTTGAAAAGATCAGTTAATGGGCCCTTAAACTTAGGTTTACATGATTGTATAATTATATATCAGTTTTCTTACGGTATAGTGTTAAACCTGCCGATTCACCTTTAACAAATAAAGGAATTTTACTAGTAAAGGTAAATTGTTATGGCTGGGAAATAGGTGCTGTAATATGCCTGACTGCTTGACCATGTTAAACCTTATTAAACCCACTTACTGAAATGCAATGGATTGATCAACTTGTTGAGAATCATGACTTATTACTTGTCTCTCAGTCTAGTGTTGATACTTAAGATTTAATGAACATGACCAATTAATTAATTTGACAATTGATTGACTTTCAATTGCCTACAACCTAGAGAAATCAAGGCACTTCAAGAAATAGAAGAAAATCAAAATGTGAGTACCTTCGTGTACATGTTAGTTAAAGGTAAAGTCTGCATATGAGCCATAAAGTGGCCCATCAGGCTGAACTTATCCCAGTTTCTGAAGCATGAAGCGACTAGGAGTAAATGTATTAATTTTCTAATCCTCCCTGGATGGGATGCTAGTCCATCATATGGTTACCCCCAGCATTAATTAAATTTGATGGCACCCATTTATACAACTGTGTTGAGAGGCACTGTAAGAGTTAAGTGTCTTGCCCATTAAGAACACAACACATTAGGTCCGAACAGCTCGATCCAGAGGGATAGCGCACTAAACATGAGGCCACCATGCCTTCCACACATACATACACAATGTAAAATTAAATGTATCTTCTTTGAGTTGTAAATTTCATAAAACACATGTTAATCGCATCAGTCCAATAAATTTTTATTTTGACATAACTTTATCAGGTTGTGAAGTTGATTGACGTGTTCCCTTATGGGACGGGATTTGTGCTGGTGTTTGAGTACATGCTCTCTGATTTGTCTGAAGTTCTGCGCAATTCAGCCAGACCATTGACTGAGGTTTGTAGTGAATTTGATCTAGATACCTTGGATATACTGTACATGTAACTTGTGTCGATTTAGCCTCTGCAGTGTGACTAGCTCCATATTGTTGACTCTAGCCAGTTATGATCATGACTTTTCAAATAGACCCTTAGTTGTTGTGTGTTGTTACTTTCTTTAGATTTAAAACAGATCTTATGAATTGTTTCCTGATAATATGAATTTTAAAAAGTATCCCCTCGCTAATACACTGTAAGCACTGAAATGTGATAAGTACAATGTACCACCTATTGATACATGTAGCTCTTCCCCTCCCCCCCCCCCCCCTAAAAGGCATATTTGTACAGATCTAATTTGATCAAAATTTCACAACAATATTAAAATGACTTGAAAAGGTGCTTGCTTTCTTTCTATTTGTAGGCCCAGATCAAAAGCTACATGTTAATGTTGTTGAAAGGAGTGGTGTTTTGTCATGAAAACTCTATAATGCACAGGGTACGTACAAAATAGAGGATATTACACGATGGCGAGAAGATATGAATTTTATTTTTGAGTGGCAAGAACAATATGTCACAAGTGAGTGCAGCGAACGCCTGAGATATTGTTCATGCCACATGGTACACGATGTAGTAGTAATTATTTTAGGGGAACACTTCTCAAGGTATATGTACATAATTATACATTTCTCTCTGTGAAGGACTTGAAGCCTGCAAACTTGCTCATCAGTTCCACCGGGCACCTGAAGATAGCCGACTTTGGTCTTGCAAGAGTCTTTTCCAATGAGGGCAACAGACTGTACAGTCATCAGGTTGCTACAAGGTACTGTTCATGTAATAATTATATCACACATGAGAGACAATGTTTTATCAGCTGAGGATATCCAAACACTAAGAAGAGAGTTGAGAATATGATGCACAGCGGATTATTTTTGATGAAATTTGAGGTGTTTGGATAGCCGATGAAACGCTGTCTTGAGTGTTTGAAATATCCTCTCAATCAAAACAAAAACTAAGGAGTAAACAGGGAAGTAAAATTGTCAAAATCTATGCTAATTAAGACCAGGTATCCAAACCTCCTTCCCGGTTGTGATTTTCTTTGTTTTAACTCAAGGTGAAATGTTAATTAAGGAGTTTGAGAAGTGTAATTGACAAACTTTTTTTCTTTTTCAATGGCAAAGAAGAAATTACTGAAAATTAATTGGGGCTTATGCTGGATTTCCATTGTCATGTTATTTGGTTTAGAGATGTATGTTTGACTGTCAATGTTACAGAGAGGACACTCAGCCTGTGAAGAGTACTTGACTTTTTTTGTACAATTTTTATACGTTACTTTAGTGACTACAGAATGAGGGATCTTTAATTTAGTGTTTTTACACCGTGAAGATGCTAAATGAGATTATCAATAATCAGAGTTTAATGGGAGACCTGCTGTTGGCCAGCAGATGATCATCACGGGCATGCGTAGTTGTGTCATTGCTGTGTAGTTTTGCCCTCATGGTCTTGCGCTGCGTGCATTTTTAGCTTTGCTGCTTTTGCCTTTGGTTAATGCCCCCTCCCACCCACCTCTTGATTCATGGTGAGCCCTGTGTCCAGGCAAGTACATTTATTCTCCACTGAGAATTCAGTGTCACAAGTGCCAGGGGGAGGTGACCCATGGGAGGTTACCATGGTTACCCCCTTTACTTGCATTTTGCCCACACTCGCCTGCTCGTTGCCTGCTTTGCTGTTTAATGGCACCTACACTCCATTTGAATATTTGAATCGACAAGTTGATTAACCTTGAACATGGCTAGTCTGTGGAGAGTAAAAGCTGTAATGAGATGATGCTAATTATTAGTAAACAGATACTTGTGTGCCACAAATTAAAGAAATCTGCTTGCTTGATCACTTCTGTAATTGTCTGTTCCTTGTTTAGGTGAACTCTCTCTCTTTTTGTTGTCAGGTGGTACAGAGCACCAGAACTACTCTATGGAGCAAGACAGTATGACGAAGGAGTTGATCTTTGGTAAAAAGAAAAAATTGTACATACAAACATACTATGTTTTAGTACAAATTTACTAACGTTCTATCACAAATGCTGCTCTCTGATTGACTAGCCTACTCACTATCTATTCTGTTTTAGTATAAATCTACATCTACTAGCATTCTATCACAAATGCCATTCTCTGATTGGCTATGCTACTCACCATCTATTCTGTTATAGATAGTGAGCAGTGTAGCAGTGTGCCCTTGTTAACAAAATCATGGCCGCTTCTTGGTGTTTTCGAAGTGTCTATGAAGAGGATTTAAATAAAGTTTAGAACGACTAAGAGATTTATACTAAAACAATTAGATTATTCGCTCTTGATTTCTATGCATGATAGTTGACTTGGGCTGCACCCTCGTCAACTATCAGGCGTTATATTTCACCACTTCATTTTGTCCTATTCTTATTGGTTTAAATTGATCATATGACTCAATAATGTTCATCCCTGGAGGGACACTATCAGCCCATAGTGCTTGTCTGAGGAGAATACTTGGATGGATAGCACTCGTCCGTGAAAATATTTCTGTAAACAAGCGAGCTTATAGAAAATAAACAATTGAATTTGTATTAATAGGGTTTTTGTTGTTTTCTTTTTCAAATTTTACATTTGGCATTCAAGGCTTTCATCTAAAAAAGTTGAAAATAATTCAGTATGATTTTTGAACTGGCGCACGGAAGAAAATTTAGTGGTGAACAATAAAGACAATAGAGTGTTTATGTCTCGGAACTATCAATCTGATAGTTGCCCATGGAAATTTGATGTACTTAAAACTAGCATGTTTGTTTTAAGAACATCAAATTTCCGCGGGCAACTATCAGCCGATAGTTCCTCGACAGAAACACTCTATTGTTTAAATAGAAATCTCAAGCTCTTAATTTAATTGGTTATTAGATTGTGAGTAGCATAGCAGTGTGCACTTGTTAACAAAATGACGGCCAATTCTTTGCATTTTTGAGGTGTCTGTGTAGAGGATTTAGATGAAGTTTTGAACGACTAGTAGATTTATACTGAAACAATTACATGTATACTATTAGCTCTCAGTTTCTATGTGTGATACAACTTGACTTGAGCTGGGCCAGCCCTTGTTAACTATCACGCAATAGAAATCTTGAGCTCATAATGTAGTTGCTAAATAGAATGGCGTAAAGTGGGTATACTACTCTACTTTTCTTGTTTTTGAGGATTGTACAATAAGAACGAGGATGTAACTACAGTTATTGAAAAAGAAAAAAGGAACAAAGCAAGCAAACAAACAAAAACGAGTAACAAAAATAACAATAATAGCAAAAACATTGAGCGAAAAACTGGAGGATGTGCTCGTTATTATAATTGTTATGACTAAATGCATATGTAGCTGTGTAAGGGGGTAAGATGAATCAATCCTGAAATTTGATTGGCTAACCTGACTGGGGTTTTCATTAAGGGCCTGGCATTTTGCAAATTGACCAGATTTGAGGCCAATTTTGTCTGCCTGGTTTTACCATCTAGAGGAAAGTTTTTCTTATAAATAAGTTCTTTTCAAACATTTTGCCTGTCTGTGAAAACTTATTGCATGAATTCCTGCTCAAAATGTTAATGAAATCCCTGTCTGAGCCAGTAAGATGGGCCTATCTTGACCCAGGTTGTATGCCACAAGAAGATGGTGTCCTGTATGCCATATGTAAATACTTTATACAAAAAGCACTCAGTAATTTGTCAAGATGGTTGGATTACTTTTTATACAGGAAAACTTCAAGTTTATAAATGTCTAATTGTTTTAGTTGCACACACACCAATGCAGCATAACAGTTTCTTAATGAACACAAACAGCTTGGTCAACCTTAAACTACGTGCTATTATTTTGTTTCATTAGGGCAGTTGGGTGTATTTTTGGAGAACTTCTTAACAACTCGCCTCTATTTCCAGTAAGTGCATGTAGGCGTGCTGGTTACACTATCGCATTTCGTACAGGGAAGAGAGTAATGTCATGTACAATGTCATTTTCACGCGTTTTGATTGGTGAACTCGGAGGTGATTAGCATTGAAAGTACTATTCACGTCCGAACATAGATTGAGAATTCCCGACCACTTGCCGACTGGTTTATTGTCAGAAATAAAGTAGTTATTTTTTGTCCGCTAATTATTCAGCTTGTGTGGTACTACTAAAACACTCACCACTACTCACCGCCAATTCGGTGAAAAATTGTGAAGTAGTGCTTACTAATTCCAATGTTTGTGACTTTATCAGTGATTGGAGAACACTGCGTTAAATCATTAATTACATTATTATACACTGGCAGTGTTCCAGAAAAGCAAGAGGCTTCAGGTCAAAAATTAAACCCGCAAGATCAATTACACGACCAAACAAATATTTATTAATAGAAAATTTATAATGATTTGGTGGGAGCAGTGGAAATTGACCCGTTGGAATTTCTTATTGACACCCAGCCTTGAAAGCTTATCTGGAACCCTGCATAGCTATAAAGTTTTGTTCGTGTCGATCGTTTTTCCGAGTTCAAACTACGAGAAAATGTGGACAATGTAGACCTCAGGAAACTACAAAAAAATTCTACAGAAGTAGCCGTGGAGTTTTAAAAGAATGTCTGACTTCAGGCGAAAACTATGGAGAAATGAAAACTTCAAGGGAGGTAAATTGTTAAAGCCAACCATTGAATTCTTCATTGTTATAACTTTCAGTCTAAATTGGTTTTACTCGCAACTTTAATGTACTGCAATGTAAATTACGTGTTTCATTTCTTTACAACAATGCATATAGTAGAATAATTATTGAATCCAGTATTTTTTTTTTTTTTTGAGCGGTTTTCAGTTGAGTGTCGGAAGTAATCAGGCAATTACTTTCCTTTTGGTTTTACTACGGTTTGAGATTGGATGGTTATAGTCTAATTACCACACTCAATTAAAAACCGCTCTGTACAGAATGATCAAGTCCTCCGTTTTTATAACTCTTTCTATTTCAGGGTGAAAGTGATATTTCACAGCTTTTATGTGTGCTCAGAGTGCTAGGAACACCGAGCCAAGGGCAGGTATGTGCTGGGAAGTAACAGCTTTTTTTCAGACCTTTGTTTCTTCCCGAATGAGATTGTTCAATGCCTCGTAAGTTTTGCGATTAAAAAACGCTTCAAATGTTTGGAAGCAAGAGAACTATACTTATATTGAAGTCTAAGTAACATTGTGTAAAACTGAAGCCGGAATTTGCGGAGTAATTACATGTACATGTGTTTTTTGTAGGACGTATTATTTTGTTTTCTACGCTCACTGGCAACCAAACGTTTTAGAAGTTAGAATATATTTGAAATTCAGCTGAAAACGTCTACTGTTCTCATAGCATCAAGGGTAGAATCGAACCATGGAGATTTAAGCACTTTAATCGTTAAACCTAGTTCACACCAGCGACAAATTAAACAATCCTCCGTAGGAAAAAAAAAATGGCGACTGGTACATTTACCCATAGTTCTTAGCGCACGAAAAGCTAAACAACGTTCATAAAAACGTACAGAAATGTTACAAAATCTTCAAACCTAGGCTACTTAATGTCCTTAGTACAGAGACAAATATTGTAATTATAAGGCTTCCTTTGTGCCTGTTGGGTTGTGCTAGGTTCGCGAGGCATTGTGGTAAAATGTACAGCCGCCATCTTTTTTCCTACGGTGGATTACATAACGAGTTAAGAAGGACGTTATTTCGTTATGTTAGCAATGTGAACATCCTGACATAAAACTGATCTTTTCGTTACGTCTTTATGTCGATCTTGATATCACCGCCTTGGGCGATTATGTCGTTATGTCGTTAGTGTGAACCAGGCCTTAGTCTGCCCTTCACGTTCCTTAAAACACCGTGTGGCCTTGTGAAAATATCTACATGTATTGGAGATACGTGTATTGTGGAAGAAATTGTCTAGTAGGGCTATTCACTCTGAAAGTTGAAATTGCAATGTTTGTAAAATGGGGACTAACTAAAACTTCCTGTACTCCGTAACAGGGAATGACAGAACTGCCAGACTACAACAAAATTGTGTTCCCAGAGATGCCGCCCATCCCACTTGAGAACATTGTACCTGACGCCTCACCAGAGGTAGGTGTGACTAACAAATATCAGATAGTCTTTATCAGTGGTTTCTCCGGATGGAGGACAGGGCGTTCAGAGCATCCCACTTCCCGAACCCTACGATCCCGCTCCCTTGTAACTTTATCTCTCGACTATTGCTCTTTTCCGTCCTGCTCCCGTCCACTGTAAATTAGGAGACTCAAGACACATCCTAGTCAGTCATCTGCGCAATTCTTAGGAGCTTTCTTTGTTTGTTTAAATTGCTCGTCTGGTTCACCTCTTTTAACAACTTAGGCGACACTTGTGTACTTATGCCACTAGACAGTTCGTGACCTACTGTAAGACGTAACCACCATGAAAGGGTTTAAAGTTTCCCTGGAAGTAAGCCTGTTTTAGCCCAAGCGAGAATTTTGTTTGATCGTTGCCTCAGAGGTCTTAGACGACGCTAAATGCAAGTCAAATAACATTTTTTTTTTCTTGTTTTTGAAAGTGTATTTCTAACACATTAATAAATGAAAAAAATTAACGTTTTGCACTTCTCTCCCGCTTCCCGCCCTCTTTGAACTCCTGCTTCCCCCCGTTTCCCGTCCCGCCTCCCGTGCCCCCTATTCTCCCGGGTCCCCCCCTCCCCCCTCATCCCCCACACTTTTCCTCATTCAACAATAGCAATTTGACATTTTTTTGCGTGTGTTCTTTGAATCTGAAATAAACTTTTTCTTGTTTTGGCGGCTTATGCCTCCCCCGCCCCGCTCCACCACAGCGAAAAATAAGAACGCCTGTTCAAAAGATAAATCTTAAACTGCCCACCAACCAGATGCCTGACTTAAAATTGTCTGACCATGTAGATTAATATGTTAATCAAACTTTTTGGTGGATTGCTAGAGTTATGCGTGCATGTAATTTGTAGTTGTTGTTGTTTTTATTTTTTCGTTCTCAGGCGGTTGATTTGCTCAAACGGTTCTTGGTGTATCATTCCAAGGAGAGGATTTCTGCAGCAGAGGTTAGTATTTAACAAATAAAGAAGCCTAAGCCGTGTATTACACTGTGATAAAACACGACGGGCATTTGAGAACACGAGGGAAATGTAGAAAACACGAGCCGCAGGCGAGTATTTTCTACATTCTTGAATGTTCTCAAACGTCCGGAGCTTTTTCAGTTGTTTTATGATATAGAGGTAATGTGGCGAAAAACAATAAAACACGCTTTTTCTATGTGTTACTCAGAATTTACATTTCTCGTTAACCATCTATTTGGCAACGTATTATTGGATACAAGTAGAACTAGGCGATGTTCTTTTA
This sequence comes from Orbicella faveolata, assembly GCF_042242905.1. Classification (NCBI taxonomy): domain Eukaryota; kingdom Metazoa; phylum Cnidaria; class Anthozoa; order Scleractinia; family Merulinidae; genus Orbicella; species Orbicella faveolata. The sequence continues at coordinate 8,627,155 of NW_028301578.1, read as the reverse complement.
ATGGAGTAAATGGCTATTTATGAATTGATTGCAGGCTTTGCTTCATCCATATTTCTTCACGGAACCTCTTCCAGCTCACCATTCTGAACTACCAATCCCAGCACGCAATGCCCGCAAGACATCAGGACGAGGCCCGTTACGTCGCGCGTTTGACATTGATGTTCCCTTGGAGAAATCTCTTGTCAACCCAGCATTACTAGTGCATAATGTTGTTGGCATGCCTAACTTTCAGCCATAAGGTTAATACCGTGCAACCTTGCGGTCAAATATTTCAAATGTGTTTGGGAACTCCGTGTAAAATTACCTTTAAATTGAAGGAAACTTGAAAATAATAGTTTACTAAAATAGAAAAACACTAAAGAGATAATAATAAACCATAAAGGAATAGGGATTGTTAAGGACGGAGAAGATTAACACAAATTACAAGCGACGAACGTTAAAAATTTAGGTGGAACTTTTCAAGATGCGCAAACCATCACGTAGCTCTTTTAATACCGCACTGGATTTTACAAAAGTTGTATGTAATACATTTAGATCGCTCAGAGAGCAAGTAAACCGTCGGTTTACGTCAGATCCCCAAACGAGCAACGACAATCAGCGATGGGAGCTCAAACTCGCGCTCCCAGTTTCGCGCTAACTCCTATGCACTCTTTTTTGACTCTTTTCCTTACCCTCGAATCCAAAGCTGCTGTTGCCGTATGGACGTTTCTGAAACTTGGTAGTCGTTACGCAAATCAGTCGAAGACGCAGCAACCAATGAAAGACAGGCAAAGTACAAGCAATATGTCCTTTATTTAAAGTAGTTCATACCATACAGTCAATCTCTACCAAATATTGCAAAAACAGGTACAAAAGCTAGATCTGTGGCCAACTGGCAACGCATGCCATCGTTAAATGTAATCTGTGATTCAGTGTTTTTCGTCAGCTTTATGAAGGATTTTCTCCACCTACAAATGTATTAAAATGTGTATTGTATAGGTATGTACAAAGCGTCCAAATGTGTTGATTCGATTCAATAGCTGACGACGTCTCAATCATGGTGTCCCAAACAGGTGACCCTATCCAAACCGGCATCCCACGATATTCTATTTGATTGCATACAGTAAAATCAAACTAGCGTTCTAAGCCATTTAACGAAACCAACCTTTCTCAATTGTTTGTAATCCATGTTGTTCATGAAGAAAACAAATAGTTTTGTATTTTACACTTTACAAGTGGTATGTCTAAGTAAGCTTACAGTACAATCTGCTGACCAGTCCACTACACTACTAACTCTCGTCGAAAACTATCAAAGTCACAACCGGAGTACTAGACTTAACGGAATTGGTTACTTTAGATAGTTAAGTTTTCTTTGTATCTAAGGCTGCTATAGCTTTTACCAAAAAATCAGGAAATTCCGGTCAGAATGTAATTGGAAAGACTATTTACTTTGTCCGACCCGAAAACTGCGGAAATAAATGGAACTTCTTTAAAGGAAGTCCGATCATTTTAAAGACATTCATTGGAAAGCGAGTTGGATACATGCAATCACAAAGAAAGTAAGAGGCTTTCTTTTTTTGTTTAGTTGTTTGTTTGTCTTTTTTATCAGACGAAATATGTTTATTAGAAACTCTTTTAGAAGTTGTAAGTTTTGTCTGTCTGTATCTGTCCGTCTGTCTGTCTGTCTTTCTGTCTGTCTGTCTGTCTGTCTGTGGCTCGTTCAAACATCGATACATCGTTCCATCCAAGAGAAGCTCTTGTAGAATCTATGTTACTGTCATTGATTAGACAATACAAATTGTAAATCAAGAGTTAACGTATTCAAGTCACTTTTAAGATTTACTCAAAAAGTCGAGTTTCACAGCTGCAACATTTCCGCTGGTCTTGTCAATGGCACTCGCTTTTATTTCCGTCCCCCCAAAGAAGATGGATAATTCGACTTCGCGATTCCTTCCTTTGGAGGTGTCGGGTGAATCGACCGTCATCTTTCCTATAGAAGGTCCAACGGAAGGGTCTTTGGTGTACTTGACGTCTGGGTCTGTAGAGGTGTAAAATATAAATCCTACACTCTTCTGATCGCTGTATACTGGAAACCGAATGACGCGCTTTGTCTCCCCGACTTCAACGGCTTCATTTTCTTTTACAATGACATCAAAGATGTCTTTGCAATGTTCAATACCTTCTGCAATGACCTTCTTTTGAGGGTCGTGGACCTTGGGATCAAACTTGTACCAACTGTCGAAACCGTATGTTGTGGCCATGACTCTTGAACGTATTGTAGTTGGCTTCTGACCAAACATGGTTGCACCTTGGACAACTGCAATGGCTGGGTCAGTTACAGGGATGAGAATTCTACATCTTGAGCTGAATGCTGTTGCGATGGCCTCTCGAAGAATGACCGATTTAGCAAAACCACCAACCATGAATAAACAGCTTACACTGTTAAGCTCGGGGTGGTTGAGCACTTTTTCCATATGGGCAACAATTCCACTGACCACGGGCTGAAACAGTTGCTTCATGGCCTTCGGCCCCAAGCAGACGTAATCATTAGAGATCTCTACATCATGAGGGCGTCCGGCTGTTGCAGAGGTACCTGCAACTATTTCAAGAAATTTGGGTGGAACTCGGATTCGTGTAACTTTGCCTTCAGAGGCTCGTTGTCCTGTTTTCTTCTCCTCAAAGTTGTTCATCAGTTCAAGCCAATCTTTTGGATACCTGAGGCGGAAATCTTTTATGGCTGGCTGCCCGTACAGGTTTTCAAGCAAACTGACAAAGTTGCGATCCACGTAGATTGCACCGTTAGCACCCCCGGTCACTTTGTAAATTTCTCTGATCTTGCCATCGGCAAGGCTCTCATGGGCTGTGACATCAAGTGTTCCACCTTTGAAATGCATATTTGTGATGTGTTAGGGTTTAAAAGTTTGCATATACGAAGTATTGTTCAAGTTGTAAAGTGTCATAAAGTACAAAGCCAAAACAAAACAAAACAAAGCAAAAACAACAAAAACAAAAACTAGCTTGTTTCTACCAAAAATATCAAAAAGAACATCCTACAGACCGGGTGAACATTGACAAATTCCAGTTAAAGCGCCGAATACACGTCCAAGCGCAGAGGTCGATCAAAATCACCCAATAAAAGGCTTGCAATGACCAAAGGACGTTCGCTCGATAATCTTTGACATAAGTAATCTTGAACTTATAATCTAATTGTCAAATAGAAACACAAGGGGAAGTTTAGGAGAGTGGAAAAAGCTGTGAAAACGCTTCTAGCTCGTGTTCCCACAGCTTTTTTGACTTCTCTCAAGTTCATGAGTGTTCGTAGTGTAACGTAATGGAAACAGGGAAAAAATGACACAAGTCAAAATGCGGTTGCTATGACAATGGCAGTTGTCAAACAACACAGCATTTTCGCGATAGCTGAGCAAACAGCTATTGAACGTTTCATGAAAACAGAGTTTATCTTTTTACAATTCTGCTAAAAGCCTGTAAAGGGGGGTGGGGGGGGGGGGGGGTAAAGCAGCTTTTAGCAGTTTCTGCTTGGGCCGTAAAGTAACAGAGTAATGCCTTTACCTATATGTTTTGAAGGAATTTGTTGTCTAAATGTATGGTCCTTTTTTTGAGACTAATAGTTTGCGTACAATTAAATGTAGTGATAAAAAGCAACAGACTATTTTAGTACCTCCAATGTCCATCATCACGTAACCTTTTCCAGGGGAGACCAGGGCATCTGACACTTTAGCACTTCCTGTTTGGCCAAGAAAGTCTTGCACTTTTCTCTCCTTGCAGAAGATTGCACCTGCCTCAGGTTCCAATGCAATTATTAACTGTTCCTCTTTATCGGGAGAAGCAATTCCAGCCTTGGAATTATACATTGGAAAAGAAAAAACCAAACGTAAAACTGTTAAGATTCGCGATTCTCTTGACACTATTCAGCTCGAAAGTGAGATGAAATTTAGACGAGGTCTACGTTTACCTCAAATTTACACAATTTAGTGGAGTCTTGAAGCAATAACCAAACTATCTTCTAGTTTACTTTCTAGTATAAACGTTGTCGTGTGTCAATTATATTACGTTCATCTGACTTAACGGTTCCGAGAAAACCATTTGTAACCGTTTGAAACAGGCAATCGAATTTGTAACGAAAGAAGAAACCCACATTCTCAGCTTACTTCCTGTAATAATATTTATCAGATGCTTCCCCACCCTTTTCCAGCACCGCTCTAAATAGGTTGATACAAGTATTCTCTTAAAAGTGATGGGGCAAAATAAAAACAAACAAACAAGCAATGTGATTTAATCACCTGGTATGCAGCCTCTCTCATGAATTGCTTAGCTGCTGCTGTCCATATCGCTGGCACCGTTAGCACCCATTGGAAATCTTCGGCGCTGTAAAATTTATCCCCAGTCGCATCACGAATGGTCTCAACCGCTTCATCTTTCAAGTATTTCATTGAAAGTGAGAACACCGTTATGGCGTCAACGTTTTTTCCATTGGCGGCTGTCAGTTGGGTGTTTCGATCCAAGTCCTAGTTGGGTGAAAAAAAAAACATAAAATAAAATAAATAAATAAATAAATAAATAAATAAATAAATAAAACAATGTTCCAGTATATGAATGAACTTTGTGGTGAAGACAGCGATGGACATCTTGCATTCAAAATTCTATCTTGCATTAGTATAAATCTACTAGCGCTAGGTAATATGTCGGATGCTGTTCTCTGACTGGCTACGCTACTTACTATCTATTCTGCGATAGACAGTGAGTAGCGTGACAGTGTGCGCTTGTAAACAAAATAACGGCCACTTCTTTGCTTTTTCGAGGTGTCTGTGAAGAGGATTTAGATTAAAGTTTTGAACGACTACTAGATTTATTCTAAAACAATTAGATTCGTTGTTCTCGATTTCTATGCGTGATAGTTGGTGCTATAATAATGGTATCACAAAACTTCCCAGTCATTAGTGGCCTCGTTGTTACCATTTTCGTGACACTGTATGGTACCATAGCAACAGTTTGACATAGTGTTACGTTGAGCTACCCAGCATTTTTGGAACTGAACTATTACTGCAACATTTCTGCTTTAAAATCTATATGAAGCTAACATCAGTACACTGTAGAGATCTGTGCATAGCTACGGCACCGGAAAACTATGCAGGTCAAGAAAATTTTAACCATTGCGCCTGACATGCCGAATGTCAAGGCAATAAGAGGAGTACCTGTCTTTTGTGCAGCTCCATTTTGAAGTGTTTCAGGTAATAGTACTGCTTATCCTCCCCCTGCTTGAAGTTAACGTATTTGTCATCCGCATCGTATCCAAATGAATCGAAATCCTTATTGGGGCGAAGAAGAATTGATGTTGGGGTTTTCGGAGTGCCACGCCTTTCCTCGTTTTCTCCCCAATTCATTTTGGTGTGAATCCCTCCTTGACCACTCTGGTCACTGAACGAGAAAGCAAAGCCGCTGTAGGTTGTTCCAAAGTCGATTGCGACCACTCCCATGTACTTTGAGGATGAAGCCATCTATAATGTTGTTGACGGGGAAAAAGTTGGATATCACTTTTACTTGTCACTGATAAATAGATTCAAATCACGCCAACAAGTACCCTATTTTGATATCTAGGTGGGGCACATTTTTCAAGTAGAAAGGATTGGAAAACGAAATTTTAACGCAATAGCAAAGCAATCTTCAAATAAACCTAACATTCCAGCATTGGGTCGACCAGCCCGTAGGAACTTAGTTTCCATTCTAACATGTAAAATGCTCTTGGCTTTTAGTTTCTATTTTATTTTGTTTTTTGTACCCAAAAAAAAAACCGAAACTAAAGAAAAACAAATAACAGCAACAACAGCAAAAACAACATCAGAAAACAACAAAACAAACCGATTGAAAGCAAATTAAAACAAAGCAAATCAAAATACCGACAAAAAAGAGTACCTTTATTCTTCTTATTTCATGATTTTTCTCCTCCATGGCCTCGTCCATTTGCTCCATCTTATCCTTCATCTCTCTATTTTGCTCGGCAATGGCATCCATGTCTTCCTTGTAAAGATCCACCTCCGCCTTGATACGGTTCTCTATCTGTTTTTCTTGTTCTTTAATGTCCTTCTTATACTGTTCTTTCAGACGTTCCATGTCGTCCTCCTGTTTTTGCACCAAAAGTTCCATCTAGAATAGGAAAACGGGATTGTTACTCGTTTACCTCTACTGCACCAACCATTTAAAGTTTATTGGATACTTGTAGAAACGGGCACACTCTTTTTTTATATCAAAATATCGATTTTCAAGGTGAGGCTGAATATTTTCATTCTTCCGCCAATTTTAGGCTTAAATTATCCTTTTGAATATTCTTAGATTAAAGCGCATGACATTTCTTCTACAACTTCAAACCTTGCACGAAATTTCACACCGGAAAACAATTTTGGACAACTTAACTGGTGAAATAAATGCAACTAACATAAAGTAGTTTGAAATAAATCTGTTCTTTAATACATCTTTCTTTTTCTAGTATCTGAGTCACTCGCTGAGTTACTCGCTGAGTTACGTCGGGCTTGAAAATGCTGCCCTCGGCCTGCGGCCACGGACAGCATTTTCAAGACCTTAGTCACAGTTTTTCACTATACGGACCGACCCTAAGCCGGCCAAAAACATATATATATGTATATATATGACGCACATAACTTCTCGTAGAGATACTGTAGAAATGTTCTTAGTATCGAACATACGGCTAGTGCTGTTTTTTTTTTTTTTTTCTTTCGCTAGTTTTACCGTTCAGAAAAAGAAAGAATTTTATACGCTTTAATTAAAAACATATAATATTCTTATAAAACATATCCTTGTAAAAATGAGTGTACCTGGCGACTGTCTCTTTGTTCCAGTTTGAAAAGGTAAAAGTTTAAATTTACGATTTAAAACAATGTTTAAGTTTCCATTCCATCCTTTCTGTCCAAAAACCTATATTTAAGAAATGAAAGCTATGTTTCGGTTTCCGATATTTGATTCTGTGTATTAACTGATGTGAGAACAAATTATAGTAAATTCAATCTACGATATGAAGGAGCTGCAGTATAGAATACCATAGGAGAAGTAGAAGAAGTAGCCAGAAGTAGAAGTGGACTTTGTTGGAGAGGGTAACATTTGACAGGAGAACTTCAAAGTTTTCAAAAACAACTTTAAACAAAGATGTTTTCTTTCGTTTCTGCTTTGTATGCCTTGGTGTGTTGTCTTCATATCTAAATACTGTATATATCGAACTTTTTTCAATTCCTTTAATTCAGTGGCAGATCAGCTACTCATTAACATTAGCTTCTGCAATTATTCTGGATGCAATTTTACCATCTATGGTCTGTATTCCTGTATTACAACATTTTTGTTAATTTTGGAATCTGATGGTAAATAAACGCTTGTGTTGTTGTTGTTGTTGTTGTTCCGGCCTCAACAGTCCTCATGAGCCCGATGAGGATGAGTGTGTTGTTGTTGTTGTTGTTGTTGTTGTTGTTGTTTATAGAGCGTTTTCACAAAACGCCGCGGCAGCCCTATTTGGGAGTTTACGAAACCACGACGGCAACGGCAACGGGAACGTTAAAACGAAAATGAAAATCACAACCGTTACCCTGTCTTAGTTAGTATAGATTTTGACGTTTTTACTTCTCTGTTTATCCCTTAGTTTTCTTTCGATTGAGAAGATATATCAAACACTCTAGAAAGTGTTTCGTCGGCTATCCAAACACCTCTAATTTCGTCAAAAATACCTCGCAGCGTGTCGTATTTTAAACCAAACAGATTTTCCACGCACAAATTCAGGCAAATCGCCAAGTGAAGTAAAACCTATTAATTACAATACCAACTTTAGCTTACAGTGCTAACATAAAGCCCCGGCTAAACGATCGCAACATTTCAGTACAACATATCCCAACATTGTTGGCCCAGCATTTGCAAGCTCCAAACAATCGCGACATATCGCAACATTGTTGAGCGCAACATGTTGCAGGCGTTTGGCCACCCTGTTGCGACATGTTGGCTATTGAAAATCGAACTAGTGCGCATGCACTGGCGCAACATTGTTGCACGAACCTGGGCAAACGAATACAACATCATGCAACATCCATAAATGTTGCATGAAAAATTTGTCCATTTTCAAATCTGAGCTAACAACATCCAACATGTTGCAACATGTCGCAACACGTCGCAACAGGGTGGCCAAACGCGCGCAACATGCTGCGCCCAATAATGTTGCAATACGTTGCGTTGACATGTTGGTATCGTTTGGCCGGGGCTTAACACAAAACAGGCAAATTACTAACAATGCTACTTATAGTATTAACCTTACAATTTGACATTTAATACCACGCATTATTTAGCATAACGCAACCTGACTTAATGTTTTTAAACTACTTACAATTTTAACATAGCTTGCAATAGTAACATTGATTACTAATTAACAATACTCACGATATTGCAAGTAAAAACTACTTACATTTTTCTTTTGGCCAGCTGACATTGCGGAAATCAAAACTTTAAATCACTAAAACTGTCGAGGCACTCCATCCCTTAAAGTTTATCTTTCTCTAATAGTCTCCATTAAAGAAAAAAAAGACAACAAAGCGGCAAAACAAACCTCTTTCTGTTTTGTATAGGTTTCCTCTAGCAAACGGGCATTTTCCGCCTGTAAGAACGAGAAATGTATTGTCAGCACTGAGAAAATGGTCAAAAGAAATAAACACGCATATATTTTGAGTGATGCGACCCATGTTCTTTTCAGCGGACCGAAACGAAATTAAGTTTCTCGTTCGGAAAACCTTGCAAACTTAGGGTGGGCCGGAACATTTGAAAATGTGGTGGTTGGAAAACACATGACCCATCCCTTCCATTTGACACAAAATTGAGTGACCTTCCCCTGAAAGAAGGTTGAATATTACATGTCCCACCCCCTATAAAACAATACATTTTTGGTTGCATAATCCAACAAAATCACATTCTGTGTATGAAATTGTGGCATTATTTAATTTTTAGATTTAATTCTTAACAAGAATATAAAACATCTTAAAGTAATATTGTTTTCCTTTACTCTTGCAACTTTAAGTCATGTTCATAAACTCTAAAAAAGAAACGACCTTAATTCTTTTACGCTTGGGCTCCAGCCTCGCTATCCTTTGAACAGTGATCCATCTAGAAAAAGGCTGCAGCGAGTCCTGGGACTCACACAGCCAAATTCCCGATATCCATTTTTTTTTTTTACATTTTCGTACAGAATACGTCTTTACTAGTTATCTTGCGAAACTTCAATCTATTACGAACATTAGAACTCGCGCTTTTGGATCTTTATTTCCGAGAATTTACAGCCGCCATTAGTTTTCCTTGTTCAAAGTCTTGGTTGAGAATTGGAGAAAATGACGTCATTTTCTCAAAAATACCACACGGGTTGAAATCATAATAACAATTAGTACAGCAATTCGCTTAAAGGATAACAAATATAATTAATCTTTGGCTCTTATATTTGTGCAATTTTCTACACCAATTGTTATTATAATTTCAACCCGGCGCGTTATTAATGTTATAACATTGATGATGTTCTGAACAGACAAAAGAACAGATCGTCTGAACCCACTGTTTTAAAGAGAGAGGCCATCTTAGTCTTGCCTTTTTTAGGTTTACAAAGCGAAGCTCCTACGCGACGTGTTTAATCTTGTATCAGTAAGTTTTATAAATTTGTCAATCTTAGGGTCTTTCTTTCCATACAGAGATCGGTTCAGTCGCTCCCAAAGATCTGAAGCTAGTGCTGTTGTTGGGATGGTGATTCCTTAATTTTATGTCGGCAAAACCAAACGATGTTTGCATGACAGGAACACCGAGCATTTCAAAGCTCTTACACAAGATGGTCACGCCTCCGCTGTTGCAGACCATGTCATCTGTATCGGTCACAACATCAAATGGGACCATTTTGAAATCCTCGTAACTGGAAAGTCCGACTTGCATTGTAAAATTAAAGAAACGATATTGATCAGTGACTTAAACCCCTCATTTAAAGAAAACGTTGGCAGCGAGAAGCTGCTCTTTAGTAATTTTTACCGGAAGTATCAATTCTATTATTAATTTTTTTAGCTTGCCACCAGTGCCTCGCTTTAGTTTTGAATTTATAACTTTTTGTTATAGTAATAACCGACACTTGTGAAGATGTATATTGCAACAAACGAAACGTCAAGTTAAAACAGTTAAGTTTTTTGTACCATGCGTTGTTTGTTTGTAATGTTTGTAACCGCTGTTTGTAACCGCTGTTTGTAACCGCTGTTTGTAACCGCTGTTTGTTTTCTTTTCTTTCTGAAACTGAAATGGCCAAAGAACAAAAGACCTATGAGGGGATTCATGCTGACGTCATTGTTTACATTTTTGGTCGTTTCCATACGGCTTTGCGTACAGAAGGAAACATGTTAAATATGAATTGACTCCAAGCAGCTAAAGAGCTAGTATAATTTAGTACATGGTGAAATTTTTAGCTCTTGGGTGTAATATTCAATGAGTTTTTGTTTTTCAAATACGGCAAAATTTCTGGGTGGCAACAGCGCTAATGAGCTCATACATTCTTTGTAACATTTTGAGTTTTTAAACGCGTGTTGCACAAAAACGTTCAATACATGTTGGCAGAGTCAATCGTACTGTGACCTTTCAATATTCAGAACTGATTTATTTGTAGTTCCATCAGAAACTGAATTGCGTATGCTAATAAGGCAAATATTGTAAACAAAAATTCCCCTATTGTGTACGAAAATGTACAAAAAATGTATCTCGATCGAGATTTTTTGATCATGGGGGCTCTTGAAGAACTCGCCATTCTGGCTTTGGCTTGAGGCCGTGAAAGGCGAAAGTGCAGACGTCCCAAAACTGTAATAGGAACAAGAATGTCCATTCACAACGGTTCAGGGAAGGAGTGTGACTAGCTTTTCTAAACGTTCTCAGGAGCTGAGTCGTAATTCCTTCTCATGCATGTATGTACGAAGACGAAGACGACGACGACGACGATGATGATGATGATGATCCAGAGCGAGGAGAGTCATTATCTTAATTTCATAAGATAATTTCAAAGCACTGCCAAATTCTTAAGCAAAGTATAATGCATGAATTTTTACCAGTATCCGTTGCATTTCCTTCTCTCGGAGAGCTCTGTCTTTCCTTTCCTGGAACAACTTTTCGTTGTAATCCTTAAGTTGCTTCAAGTGCGCCTTGTGTTTCTCCATTTCTGACTGCAGCTCCTGCAGTGCATAAAATGTGACTATTTATTCAAAGTACAATTTCACGTTTCTGTCGTAGCAATAGTTTGATGGGATTTTTTTTCGTGTTTTTCAATTGAATCTCCTCTAGATAAGAGCTAATCTAAACTCCATGTTTTGCACGGTTTGTGTCCAAACTCAAATACAGTTCAGTGAAAAATTAATCTTCATGAAATGTTTAATTAAATTAAGCTTAGATCAATCCGTCGTGTAGAGTTTTCAATTTTTACGTCCATACTCACGTACCGGCTGGAACTTGTAAAACTCTTGGGCACAAACATCTCTGGCTCCCCTTGCTAGCTTCTTAAAATCACGCTCAATGGCCAAGAAGCTACCTTCTATTTGATCAAAACTGACTGCAGCTCCGTTTGGTCCAGTCAGCCGCTGGAGAATGGGATCCAAATGCTTTTTTCTGAGGTCCTGCAGCAGTTCCTGACAGCCTTCCTTAGTACGTCGTTGGTTCTTCTCATGCCATCGTTTCAAATCGTTTTCCATGTGTTCCTGAAGATAGGAAGAACGTTTTACTCGTTTTGTAGCTTTGGTGACCAGCACTTGGTTCTTCACCACTGAGAAATTTTACAAAGAGCGTCTACGATCAGCTATATGCGGCCATTCTCTGTGCATTCATGATGCAAGATGTTTGTTTTTAATTCGTAACCACCATCAAATTTCCCTCGTGCTTTCTGTTCAAGTTTAATTTGAAAGAGGAACTCTCGAAATCTCTTCCATTAGACTCGGAACAATAGTTAACTATCTCAAAAGCGAATTGTTTTTAATAAACTCACAGTGCTAAAAAAAATAAATCCGTCGTATGGATCTGATGTTTAATTAAGCCTACTCCGGGAACAGAAATTTGGTCCAATTGATATTCTGTGTAATTTAAACCGCTCTATAACAGTAGCATTAAAAATGCATTTCTAACCGTCTTAGAAGGCTAAAATACAACATTTTCCCCACGGGGCGGAGGTGGACGGGGAGCAGAATTTACAATGAAAAACCTAAAAATACATTCAAATGCCACCAGCATTACAATCGATTCCGAACACATAGTCAAAATATTCCGTCTATGATTTATTTTTATAATATTCATCTTAGTTGTTTACCATGAGTTCTTCCAAGTAGTTTTTACAACTTGCAGCAGAGATTTGGACAGTGCCTGTTTCAAATTCCCTCATGCTTTCCTCCATTGCCATCTCATGAACACGGCGAATCTCCTCACTGTCACATGGTAAGGCACCATCCAGCTGGGACGTCATTGTACCTTCATACAACTTTATGGCAGCTGCTTTTACCTTAGAACACTTTGTCTGAATATACGTCTCCCATGTACTTTGGACATTAGGGACAGCACCGGGAGTGTTCAGGGCCGCGACGTAGTCGCTGACTAGAGCGGCAAGGGCTTAAAAATGCAAGAACAAAAAGAAACAGATAAGTGCTGTTATGTCAATTACAGTCTTGTTTGTCTCTGCCTGCGTGCCTTTCCAGCTATGACTGATACTTGGGTTCAACATCAAAATAGGAAATTTTAGTCGTAACGAAACTATTGTAGATTTATGAAGGTTTTAAGAGAAGAATTAAGGCAAAACCACCTAACAGAGGGAAAGAAGTCTTTACCTTCTCCAGTGACGAATTCCCCATCATTGAAACTGCGTTTGGGACACAAAATTGTATCTAACTTGACCTTCAACTGCTCTAAACCTCTCAAAAACGGAGGACTGAGCTGGCTTTTTTTCTGGTTTATGTTCTCCAAAAGTTCTTTATTAACTGTAGGAGGAGGTAAATCGAACGCGGCAAAAACAGGGAAAAAGTCCAGAATGCTGGCGACTACAGTTGTCTCTTGGTCTGTGGATGATGAAACTTTTTCTTGAAAAACCTGAAACAAAATAACATTTGAGGTCACTCAAGCAATGTGAAACCACTATCACACAAAATGAAGCAGCTTAAAACTATAGCTACCCTCTGTGGCATTTACGTAGCTCGTTTTTTTTTTTTAATGGAATTTTAAGAGTTGGCCTACCTTCTAGCGGAATTTTACTTCTACATGATAGGGTGAACTTTTTACTTCATATGCGACCCATACAAGGACCACATGATACGTACCGCTGATTGAACTCGGTCGATCACAAGAGAATGAATGATAATTCTAGAATATTCATTGCTGGTATCAAAACTAAAACTATCAGCTACTGCTGGGTTTTAGATTACAAGTTACTTTACGCAACCCAAGTAACCATATTGAATGAAATCAATGTAGTCTGTGGGGAAACTCGTGAGTGGAACAGATGAACTAAAAGATTTATGCAATAGTAATTTTGTTTATTAGTTTCATACTTTGAGTTTGAGTTTGAGTAGTGGTTGTTTACCAAACACCAGAATCAGTTGAATAAGACTGGGCATACGTGATAATTGAACTGATTATGTCATTGCATTAGACGTAACGATACTGGAACCTGATTCTGTTGAATCATTTCACCCCCTTTATTGTATACCTAACGGTCTTTAAATTTGGAGCACTTGTTCGATTTCAAACACGTTAGGTCAGTTCCTCGTTTTGGCATCCACTTTGTTGGAAAAAGTGAATAATAAGACTTTTTCTATTAGACTAAGTTCTTTATTATGCACTTTAAAGCACTTTAAACCACTCCATCTAGTATCGGCCCCCCTCTGGGTCTAACAGAACCACCAGGTAAAGATGCATTTCAAATTATTACCTTTCTTAAAAAGTAGTCCCTGATATCCTCATATTCCTTTGGAATGGAAAGCGTCACATCTCTCAGGAGCCAAAAGAAGCAAGGAAATGTTTTACGAAAATACGCAGAGTCCTTATAAGTGCTTGAGGATTCGGGGTGTGATCGTATCTGAATTTGCTGCGAGAGGTTAACAATGAATCTATACATAGTTAGGGAAAATATTTAAAGATACTGTGCTGGTGTTTTATAAATTATAAGGTTCTTTTAAAGGAGCCATGTCACAGTCTCGCATCTTCAAAAGTTTAGCCCAAATTTTTCCTCGTTTGTAATTCGTGTTATTCTTCTCCATGCTCAACCATCCTTGCTTCTTTGTGGTTTGTTATTTTATTATCTCTTTGGTGTTTTTCTATCTTAGTAAATTACTATTTCCAGGTTCCCTTCAGTTTATTAAAGGTAGTTTTGCACATGGCCAAAATAAATCAAAATTCCGTGACTCACCTCCTTTAAGATCTCATTGTAACTAACTGAAATGCAATTGTCATTCATGTTTTGTATAGCTCCTACTCAAAAAAATTGTCAGAAAATGGATGGAAAGATTTTTCACCGCCATACATTCAAAGGTAGTCAACTTGGAAATGTACTAAACATCCCCCAAAATTAGTTCAGCGGAGTAGTGGTGCACCTTTTCACGCCAACATGCATTATTTTGGAATGTTTTCTCCCAGATGCTGTTGTCAGAATCATAAACTGTTTGCCGGAGAAATTTCACAGCTGTCCGAAACTGGGAGTGAGGGAGGGGCTGCCCCCTTCCCCACCCCTCCCCCCCCCCCAGCCCATATACCTATGATCATCACAATGTGAGTGGCTGCTTATTTAAATGTAATTGTAATGCGCAAGGAAGATAATGGAAACATTTGTCCATATAGTAAGAACAGCACCCTTTGTGTAATTTGTTTCTGATTGTTCTTGTACTTCTGTGTTTGTTAACTAACTACGGTATTTTCCTCAATAAAAATCTTTCTGTAAGGACAGCTGTAAAGGATACTTCAACTGTTCTACGTCATGTCTGTTTGGAACGCTTGTTGAATTGTATATTAATAAAGACGCCAGCAAAACAGTTAAGGTAAAGATCTGACGATCACCATAGTCTTCACTGGAAGGATCACCGACTCCTTCAGAGTCCAAGAGAACAACTGTAAATTTCTGGCCATTGGAATCCTATATAAGAAATGTTAAATAAGTGCAGGGAAACAAATAAGAAAATAGTGTTAGCTACAAAGGAATATGTTAATGTGGACTGTCATACCCGGGTCTCGGGCACAATCCACAACCAGACTCCCATGGTTTCTGGATCCAATTCATGTCCAAGACGGAAAACGTTTGGTTGGTTAAAAGCTTCACTCAATACGAAAGACTTCCCCTTCCTTGCTGGGCCAGATACGCACACGACGCATACAGGACCTGCAAAACAACTCTTGTGTTTGTCTTGATTCATTTTCAGGCATTATTTTTGTGCACAAAAATTATTTTTACAATAATCGTATCTATACCAAAATTCTCAATTGTGATTCCCCCGCGTACCCATTTGTCACGTAATCGGCCCGCGATCACGTGGGTCTCCAGTTACCGGTATCCAATTTCAACTTTTTGTGATTGGATACCTGTAATTGGATAGCCACGTGATTCTCCCGTCAATTACGCGCGTTATAATGGCTTTCTTCGTAATAACTGCTACAGTCTTTAAACCTTATGGAAAACGTATCTGACTCTTCCGCTCAAAAGAAGTTCTACAAAGACTTTTTTAATTTCGAAACTTGCTATAAATACGATTAATTAGTAATTTGACCTCGTGTCGTACAATCGAGGGAGTGTTCATGCTCGTAATTTCAAATGGGCCTCTGGCTTCGCGCTCGTCCAATTTTGAAATTACTCGCGGGATTACCTGAACTGTTATCCATGCGGTCCAATTACTTTCACCTATTTTATTCTACACATGTAAGTTCAAAGCATCGTTTTCAGAACAGAAAGACGTTGGATAATACATATTCTAGTAGACATTGCTATACATTGCCAGTTCTCATTTACTCTCACGCTTGGATACCGATGAGGTATCTGTTTAATTTTAATTAGTCAACAAGCGTTCAGCAGGTGGGCGAAACTGTATGCAGAGTTGACGTAAAATGTTTGCTAACTGACGAGAAAGGCATTGAAGTTGGGCCACTAATAATGCAAATCTCACCAAGCTTAGACGTGGTCTATGAAGCCCTCGTCTAAACCGCGATTTAGCTATAAACCAGGTCTTACTTGTAGGCTTTGTTTTAATAATCAGCACTAAAAGACCACTTCACAGTTGTCAATTTAGTGACCTGGCCATTGAATGGCGCTGAGGCTGCAGGTGACCTTGTTTGAATAAAGACCTTACTGCTTTTGCTGTGTAAATCAAGTTGTTCTTGTGCTAACTAGTTGGCATTTAAGTGCCGAGAAAATAAGAGATGTGTGTATCAAAGCAAGGTTACCTCCTACCTCGCTTGCATTCACAGGCCAGGCAAGTAAGTATTCAACTGTAAAATGGCTTATTAGAGTCCAGTATCTCATAAGAATAAAATAAGCTCATTAATTGAATCATGCATGGCAGAGTTAGTTCCAACTTTTTAAAACATCATCTAAGCCATCGTCTAAACTGGCCTGAGCCACTTCCATCTTCAAAATTCAAAATGTGCCCGGGAATCGCTGGTGCTTGAATTTAGCTTGTTGTCAGACTTCCCTGATAAGAGAAATGCGGACTCTTACCTTTAATGGTATTAAGCTGGTCGAGTGCTTCCTCAATAACATAAAGCGAAGAACGCTCTTCTCCGATTTTAATGCACTCGCCCGTATGCTTGTTCCACTTATAGTTGTTAGGTAGACAGAGTGGAATGGCTAATCCTGTTATACAAAAAGTCAGGAATTAATATTTTGGTTTGCATTTCTAAACAACTGACATTTTATTTACTACGTGAACAAAATTCTGAAAACATGTGTTAATTTTCTCTATTCTATTATATGTACTTATTATACCATGTACATATCTCTTAAGAGTTCTGCATTCTCTTAAATATCTATAGAAACCTTACAATACCTGGAGGCTGGCAGAAAAAATCCGGGTTACTTCAGGCCCCACACTCAAATTGTACATTTTTTTTTTTTTTTCTAGCTGTCTATTTATATGTATACTTTTAAAACCGTAAATGTACAAGTGAATAAAGTTGTTGTTTTTTGTTGTTAAGATAATGCTGTGACATCGAACTTGTTAAATGCAAAACCTTCGGACATAAATTTCCCTTTATACGTGATCAGTGGCAAAAAAAAAAAGATAGAGAATCGTGAATTCAACTTTATGACACAACCAAGTTTAAATAAAATATATCTGGCGTCAAAACAAGGGGTTTCCTGATCTTTGTGCCAAACTATTCTAAGAAAGTAATTATAACCTACCTGCCCGAGAGGCATCTTGTTGTTTTAAATCCTCTCCAGTAACCTTAGGATCGTCTGCCTATAAGACATCAACAAGCACTGATTAAGGGGTTATCGGCGAAACGTCTATTTGTTTTCAAAGTGTTTTTAACATGAGCTCAGTCACGGCATTTTGAGTTATTTTGGCAACGTTCAAAATTACCTTTAATTTGAAGGAAACGTACCTGAAAGTAATAGTTTACTAAGATAGAAAAACACCAAAGAGTCAATAACAAAACATAAGTGACCGAGGATGGTTAAGGATGGAGAAGTTTGACACGGATTACAGACGATAAACTTGAAAAATCTAGGATAAACTTTTGGAGATGAGCAAGCCGTGACGTAGCCCCTTTAAGCATTCTGAACATGTCGAAACTTTCATTTCACCGTTTTTTTTTTGTTTTTTTTTTTCTTTCAGTCAATTTGAATGCTACGTAGGACAATGGTATTACTACCCCGGCTGACTAACTAACCCGTGACTGATCAAAATGGCAGATTTTCGATACGATTCTTTGTTGTTCATGATTTGCTCGACTATATCAAGTCTATATCGTGTACGTTAGCAGACTTCTGGGGGGGTCTGGGCTTTCGAGGCCTCAACCACCCTTAAACTTTTCTAACTTTCAAAGAATGAATGTAATAAACTCCAAATTTTGTGACTTACTCAAAAATTGTTAAGGAACAATTTATTATGGTATTTCCAGTTATTTTTACTTAACGTAACGTATCCACCGACATAAAGTACTATTTCACCCAGAGAGAGAGAGAGAGGAAATAGACCAAAACGGAATTACTGGTTTTAGTTTTGCTTTTAGGTTTTTTTTTGTTTTGGTGCTGGTGTTGGTGTTAGAGTTGGTGTTGGCTTTGATAGTAATGTTGGCGTTAGCTATGGCTTCGCTTTTAAGGTGGTTTGCTATGGAGTGTTGTTAAACCAAAACCAAACCAATTACCCACCAATTAGACTACTCAGCCAGTCTCAAACCGTAGCCAAACCAAAACCAAAACCAAAACCAAGGCAATTACTGATTGCTTTCGATTCTCAACAGGCCATTTTACAGTTGTATGCTTAGTTACCTGGCCAATGAATGCAAATGAAGCTGGAGGTGACCTTACACACACACACTTCTCTGCTATTCTCATTTAAATGCCAACTAGTTAGGGGAAGAACAACTTGCAAATACAAAACTCTTACTGCTCGATCTGCCCAACATGACCAAGAAGACAATAGGAGACAGGGCGTTCTTTGCAGCCGCACCGACCCTGTGAAACGCCCTTCCAGACGAGTTGAGGGCTTTGGGCAGTCTCAAAACTTTTATGGCACGGCTTAAAACTTATTATTTTAAATTAGCTCTTACCTTATGACCTATGGTATTTTAACATAGATTTTTACATGCAGATATATATAATATGTTTATTTAGTACCCATTTATTAACTATTTATGTAAGCTGTCATTGTATTATTGTAAGCATATTATAAGCATTGTAATTTAAAGCGAATTAGATCATATACCCAAGTATTCTGCGCTATATAAATAATAAATTATCAAGTTAACTTGATTTACGCAACAAAAGCAGTGAGTTCTTTAACAGAACAAGGTCAAGGGCAGCCTCACTGCCAAGTCACTGTTAATAAGACTGTACAATGGTCTATTGTGAGCGGCTGTAGTTGGTTGGTCGATTAGTGCGCAGGTTTAGTTTGATTTGGTTTTGATGGGTTTGATTTGGTTTCGTTGGTTGGATGTTCACGTTTGCTTCTTTGGTTGGTAGCTTAGTCGTTCAGTTAGTTGTCTGGCTGATGGTTGGTTCGTCGAGTAGACCGCTGATTCTGATTGGTTGGTGGGTCAGGTTTGGCTTGGTTGGTGGGTTTCGTTGGTTGCTTGTTTGTTTGGTTGGTTACTTTATTTGTGCGCTGATTTGTTTTGGTTTGGTTTTTTTCGTGGTTGATTAATTCGCTGACTGATTGACTGACTAATTGTTTTTTTTTAATAACAACGGATTGATTGATTGATTGATTGATTGATTGAGTGAGTGAGTGAGTGAGTGAGTGATTGACTGATTGATTGATTGATTGATTGATTGATTGATTGATTGATTGATTGATTGGTACTATTTAGCTGGTGGTCAAACCTGGCTCGTGTCGGATAAGACATTTTGGAAGACAAAACAAAGAAGGTAAATAAAACAACCAAACCAAAATGTCTTGTTACGTGGTTTTAACCACTCCTGTGCAAACAATCATTTCGAGTAACATTTCAGATTGAATGAATTTCATGTTACCAGTCCGGTAGTATGCCGGTTTTGAAAGAAGCGAGAACAATGCTTTACGGCACGAACCATAACGTGATCACCATGGCGATGAGTATTTCAAGACATGGAAAGATCCAAAATGGCGGTCGAACGCGGGGGAATATCGGGGTAAAAGTATTCGCTTTTATTTGGCTTTCATTTCGACTTTTCTATGCCTAATTATAGGAAAAGTCGTTATATACGGATAATAACCATTCTTGTGTTAGAATATTGAGCGTAACATGCACAAGGTTCATTCCACGCGAAGTTCACTCTGGCTCTGCCAAGTTTACGCCAAGATGTCAAAGTATTGTATCGAAGAAGGCAAAGATTCGCGTGGGGGATCTTTTGCGTAGCTTGTACAGAATGCAGCTAGGCTATATAAGCTCGAACTTCAAATAGGTATTAGGGAACAGTTTTTCAAGTCTTCGTCAGTTTATTCCATGTTTAATGAAGTACGCAATAAGAGAGTTCTTGTGTTTGCAGTAATTTTGTCCTGTAGATATTCGGTTTAGTTTAGCCTGGTCTTTCTTAAAATCCACAAAGACGGCGAAACCAACGTGATGTAGTATTCGATTGTTGTAGTTTTTCCTTCGGATTCTTTAAGTCTTATGGATGAACACTGATCAAAGCTTTCATTTCCTGAATAAATCCGGCAGTGATTTTGTTTTAAATTTGTCACTGTTTGCTTTTATCTCAAGATAATAATCCAGCACAAGTCTAACTACTGTTTTGTCGCTGTCAGATACTAATATTACTTACTTTTATTAGTGCAAAACTCAACATTTCCCTAAATTCTTAGGCAAAACATAAAATACTTGCGAAGTTGGTCACACTCTACATCAGAAAATGTTTTGGAATAGTGTTAAAGGCTTCAAGGCATGGCTAGGCTGTGTACATATTAGTAGAACCAAGAACAGTAGTCTGCTTGTGATGTATCAAATGTGTCCCCATCAGTCAGTAACCTAATTACAATTATTAAAACTAAGTACAATTATTAAAACTATTGTTTTTGTTGTCATATTAAAGCTTAAGTTGAAAGGAGGTTTGGGAAAAGATACACAGAAAGTTTGGACACTGGCCGATGGGACTTTTCTCCGAAGGACATTTCTCTTCCCTTTCTTCACAAAATGCTAATTGCAAAAGGTGTTCCAAAATTTGGCTGGCTGGTTTAGAGTGAGTGTTTCCTTCCTTTATCTTGTTTGACTTCTCAAATAATTCAGTGTGATGCCTCGCATTGTTGTGAATGCATGCACTGCTTATTTGGGGGCTGAACTCTATATACGTCCTGTATATGCCCCGTTTAATCTGGGGCAGTACGTAAATGTGACAGCGCTAGATCTAGTAGCTGTGGTAGTCTCTTTAGATTGCTTACAAGTTGTAATATTAGCGCCCATCAAATATTCAAAGAAAACAAATGAGATTGAGAAAAATGTAAACTACTGTTTATTAAAAGTTCAAGTACAATATTATTATTAGTTTGATTTTTTAGCACATTCTTGAACCTGAACACAAAAGAGACAACAGAATTAAGATAACAGTATCTGTTATCAATAGACATGGCAACCTAAACAAGTAATGCATTGATCACAATACTTATTTCATCTAACGAAGTCCGGCAAAAGGCAACAACTCTTTAACACTTCTATGTGGTTGTCCATATTTTGGACGGACATCCTAATAAATAAGAAACAAGGAATAAAATAATCATTGACCCAACGGGGGACACACACCATGTAGAAATGTGCATCAGTGCATGTGCATGATACATGTGCCCCTTATCAAACTACGCTTCAGTCAAACTCCAACCTTCTCATGCCATAAAAAAAAATCATTTCACAAATCAGCTTACATGATTCAGCTATCTCAGAATAACAGACTCTCACCTTCTAAACAAGACCAACGAAATAAGTGTGAAAACGAAAAAAGACTCGAAGTACTCGCGATACATTGTTTGTAAACTTCCAGTCGTTTTCCTGTCAGAAGCGATTTCTTATGACGGCTATTTTCAATACGTAGTTGCCATTTTTACTAGCTTGTTGCCACCGATGAAACTTTAGCGACACAACCCTTACATATCGTAGTTTCGAGGAAAATTAGTCCTGATATCGAAAAAATTCGGCAAGCTATTGAAAAAAAAAACAACAACAACAACAAAAAAAACATAAAAACATGTACTTACATTCGATGCCCGTCAAAATGGCGGCGTCTTCTTCAAAGGCCGTTCAAAAATGACACGAATTTCATCGATTCCTTCTGCCAAACGTTCACAACTCTCGCACAAGGAACGTTCGTGAGCGAAGGCTTGTTATGAGACTTTTAAAAACCCGAATATTACATGGAACCTAGAACCAAGCTTTTCTAAGAGCCCATATTTTTTTCGTGATTATTTTTTTTTTGCGATCTTGGCGAAACAATAGAATCGTGGCGTCAGTGCTTCTTCCAAAACTGTGGATACTACCGGACTGGTTACGCAATGGAAAAGAATAAATTTTATCCCAAGAAATGATGTGGAACAAAGGGATACCTGATTCCGGGCGTACTCCCTGCCTTCTCTTCCAGTATTTTCCTGATAAAATTAGAGGCAAAGGTTCCGTGAAATTATGTTCACATTAGGCTCACAGGGTCATGGACACTGTTCAAGAGTAAGTAAAAAACTATCCATTGCCAACACTAATCATGGAACAATTTTGAGCTCACACTCCGCTCTAAAAGCATAAGTTGATCTATTTACCAAATTAATGGGAGGACGTTGAGTTGAGGACGAAGGCTGGCCACTTTGATCAGGTGGGTTTGCACTCGCTCTCTGACTCTGTTGATGATCCATACGCGACAGCTCCAGCGCTTTGGCTAAGGCCTCCTCATAATCATCTTCCATCTGAAATTGCTTTCTCCGAGATCCCTAATCAGAAATCAGTTTAAAAATCCACTCAGCACAACAACCACGTGGAACTAATCCGAAACTTTCATGAAAGGTCAGTTATGTCTATGTATCAACTAAGATGTTGTTTACCTTTAAATATTTCTCAGTTTGACCATGGTTTGTCGCCGTGAGTTAATTAAGATTCTAGAACCATTAAAAGACATGAAATCTCACAACGAGCAGCAGACCTTTCCGATCTAGCTAACAGGCGTGAAGGATTGTACTCTTATGCAAGGGCGACATGAATGCTCTACGAACATGTTAAGCATGTTTTTTCCAAGGGACTAAAATCAATTCTTCTTGGCAGTGTTTTGATTAGTATCTAGTGGCACTGGCCGTTCTAAAGTCACCTAAAAATTTCGATTCCATATCTTGGTAGATGATCCTAAATGCTTTTGCAACTACTAAACTTATGTTGGCATTAACACTCCGATTTTGTAAACTTGCAATTTCAAACTGAGAAATTAAAGTAAATATGGGCAATGTAAACACCTAACGGTCGGATGTTTCAGCGAAATGTCACGCTAGTTTGATCTGGCCATTTGAAAATTACTCTGAAATTTCTTGGCGGATAAAGACAGAAGCTCGCAAATCTTCTTGGATTTGCTTTTAACATACCTCCATGTTGCTTTCCTTCTATTTCTTGTACTTCCTATGGGTATTACCCTAACTTCAGGTCCCCTTTTCCAAATAAGCGTGTATTTGCTATAAACGCTAAAAATAAAAGAACTATATATGTACAACAAAAATATCCATGCATAATTATCACTACTAATAATATCATAAAACGAATTCCCTTCGTCTACAAGATATCAGATACAATAACAAATATTTATGTCTTCTGCCCTTGTTTCCAAAATTATAACTATGAAGCTGTACCTATGTCAAATTTTCTAGGTCAACAGTCGAGCTTTGTTTGCTAGAGCGCTGAAATATTCTGTACTTCTTGATCTGAATGTTCTTAGAAGACCTCACACTTGTTTCTTGGAATTGTTTGTCTGACAGCTTTTCTTGATAAACATTCCTGAATCGACCTCAGTAAATCACGCAATATTTTACATCTTTTCAGTGGGTTTTCTGACATATTTGCAGGGCTTTTTGCTAGGCCAACTGTAATCTTTCATTTTAAATGGTTATCTGCATGCTTGCATCCTCACCAAGAAACAATAACTCACTAAAAACAGGTCCGGGAGTAAATTCACGTCTCCGCGAAATCGGCGGAGCAGAATCTTCTACTGGCTCTGGGATACAGATTATAACATAGAAAATCATTCTATATCTCACGTTACAAGCAAGCCCTTCTTAGAGAGTTTATCACTGGGGAGCTTTACCAATGACTACGGCGACGCCGAGGACGATGCCTTGTAAAATGGATTTATAGATATTTTACCTTTGAATGTCGCAACTGTGTAGGTCTGTTCAGTACGCCTATCGGTCTAAAACCTTGCTCAGGCTAAATATGAAATGACAGCTTTTCATTCCAAAGGAAGATAC
This sequence comes from Orbicella faveolata, assembly GCF_042242905.1. Classification (NCBI taxonomy): domain Eukaryota; kingdom Metazoa; phylum Cnidaria; class Anthozoa; order Scleractinia; family Merulinidae; genus Orbicella; species Orbicella faveolata. The sequence continues at coordinate 8,603,033 of NW_028301578.1, read as the reverse complement.
GAAAAGTTAGCCATTGCGGATCACAATCTCCAAAATTAATGGAACTTGGTCATTTCACGTTACTGTTTTTCAGATGACGGGTATGAAATGTGCCAAGGTTCGTGCAGAACCGTTGCTTTGCTCATTAAACCTTTTGTTTTGTGACGTTCTCGTTGGCGTCGCCGTCATGGCTTGCTAAAGCTAGTCTGATGGCTGCGACGGTGCTACAACCAAGGGGAACAAAAAAATTGTTTACCGAGTAAACTTCTTGTTGTCTTAAAATGGCCGACTCACGCAAACGCCCCGTTACCGTGAAAACGCTTTGTTTTGATATTTTTCTCTTGATACTTTCCTCTTCAGTCGTTTTTTTTCGCTTATCCATCCCTGGGATTGACAATTGACTAGGTGCCTAAATGCTACGGCTAAGAATACACTGACACGTTGCTTATGTGCAGACATCGCCGCCCTCGATCTGAGATTAGCAAGGCTACGAATTTTCATCAAACTGGCAATACACTTTCAATAGCGACTTTGAAGGAATTTGTTAATACATAGCGGTACATGCACCCGGTCTATCACTATTGTCAGCCTGGAAGTGAAAGAATCGAAGGCCCTACAAATAAGACAGACATTTTTTGCAAAATCGATCGAGAAATGATTAACATTAAAGCCCAAATTAGAAAGGATCTTTCTCATAGTCATCCGTCCTTTACATCCGATAATTTCCACTACATTAACTTACCGTTGGAAGGCAACTTTACGGTTTTCAAGGTAGTGCTGAAATACAACGTACCGAATGACTTCTCCGTGTGATAAGCCGTTCCAAATTTTCTTGATGTTAAAAAGTGCAGATCGTTCTTTGAGACAACCGACGGCAAATCAAGCGTTTCAAGTTGAGTAAACATCCCGTCTTTCTTGGAATCGGACTTATCGTTACATAATCAAAACTGCTGCTAATAGCATGCAATAGAGTTGCGTTCATAGCCGTATACAATTGCTCTGTTATTTTAGGAGTAAAAAGGGAAAGCTCACCACAGTCTGCAAATAAAGTGCAAAGGTATTTTTTGACCAGCCGAAAAGGAATCAATACTAAAAAAAAAAAAGCATGTATGCAGGCTCACAAAATATGATACATTTTACACGGGTCAAACCGCAAACCGATAAGCAGGAATAACGCTTAGAAAAAATTCATATATTCGGGATAGCCGGCATCTCGACCGAATGTCATTGAGTTAAGAGTTTTGAAAAGATCTCCAAACATTCTTCTTTTCTAAGAAGAAGAAGAAGAAGAAGAAGAGATGTTACTATGGCGCGATATACATTTTTGGGTTTCCAAGGAAACCAAAAGAAACCTTTTGCACTATTCGGAAACAGTCTGTCCTTCAATACATTATGCTCAATACACTCTTCTTAGGGGCTGCAGACATACTCACGTTCCCGCTTAAGGTAGCTCCATAAGATAACCCTTTAAACAGGACGGAAAGCGGTTGGAAGATGAAGAGACGGGCCGTGCAAGTCATGCGTGATGCCAAGTAGGACTGGCACAAGCAATTTTTCTGCGCTTCCGGTCCGCAGTTACTGGCGTTTCTCTCAAGAAACTGGAATCAAGTTTTCTCTCTTTCGATTTGAGTGCTGAACAGTTCTGTACCACGAGTTTATGTAACAAGAAGGAAAAACGTCTTCGGGAGCTTCACGGGTCAATTTTTACGGCCAAAATAGGTTCGGGACCCCTTGTTTTGGTCTTCAGTTTTTTTTTTTTAATCAGTAAAAATCCGATTAAATGGAACAAGCGGAGATGGAAAGTTTTCTACAGCCATTTCTAGAACTTAAATCCAAACTTTTCAAACAAAGACATCTTTTGTGTTTGTGCGGCTTTTATATTACATATATACTCAAAATATCCTCGACGACATTTTTAACAATGTCACAGAACTTTAAACTTATATGCAAATGTTAAAGAAGCAAAACGAAGTGATTGCAGTTACATTTCGTTAATTTCTTTCCCTTCTGAGGTTTATTATTATTATTATTATTATTATTTTATTGGGGGGAGGGGGAGGCCTGCTTTTTTTTCCAGCACTTTTTTCTGTTATGAGACCCCGTCAATCACAATGCGTTAGTATTTTGTACATGGTCGTCGCTGCGCTCAATAGCAAAGACAGAGGATTCCTAAAGCCGTCCTCGCCTATTTGTTTATCTATTGTCGCATTAACATTTCACAACATTTTCCAAGCCTTGGTGATTGACATGAAAAACAGTCAAGAGGACAAACACCAATGAAACACAAGGGTACTACACACACAAATGTGCTTTATTTACAGCGAAGTTGCACCAGTACAGTCAGGTATTTCATTTTATCAGTTAAAAAAATAATAATAAAATAAAAAAAAGAAAACAAAAAGAAAAACACACAAAAAAAATAGATAGTCCATTTGCTTTACCAGTTCATTACTTACTGCAGCAAAATGTCCACCTAAATATACCTCTCTTTATTGGGTGCTACCCTTAAAAAGCTGAACGAATAATTGGGTTTACTTTTATATTCATACTACTAAAAATATCTGCTAAATATCAGTTCCTATTTATATTCACAACTCCTACAGAGAGATGGGTGTGCAGCCCGAACTGTGAGCCTGAGTGAAAATGCCATCCGTATGTGTAGTACGTTAAATAGCTCAAATAAGTTACGACTTACTAAGTCCCAGCGAAACAACTACCACTCAAGCTGCATAGCTGTGCAACTGCCTGATACAAAAACCCAAGACTCACTGGGGAAAATGGAAATTTATTTCCCAACCAAATGCAGGCGACCAGCCTCTAAGGACTAGAGGTGATTACAAGATTCCATCCCCTAAAATTAAATGAATAAATTGGACATAAAATTTGAAAGCTCGAGAGCTGAGATGAATACATTTACATGTACAGTTGTCAAACCTAATATATGGTTATAACAAAAGACTGAATTAATACCATAGTGGCACGCGTGCATTTCATACCAACAGAAAAATATCTACATTCTTTGTCAATGTCACTTACAGTTCAGCTCCGCCGAATGTCAATACATTTTTCTTATACTGAGAAATATCAATAAGAATTTAATGCATCGAAGACATCAAGAAAACTTGCGTCATTTACTTCAGTAAACTGTCAAAAGTTACAATATTGTAGACTACACTACAAACAATTACTTAGAAGTGGCGATCCACTTTACTATGCTAGTCCTTGAAATAAACGAGAACCGAAATGTAGATTTAAACTCTCTTCTGTTCAATCAATAAGTCTTCTGTACAATGAACGCACCTTCAGCTTAGACACACTGACAGTAACTTGCCAATGGAAAACTCTTCCTACGAAAACTAACTAAATGTTACAACCATGTACGCAATTAAACTGAAAATAAGACGGACCTTTGACTTTTTATAATATGAGATCACACCAAACCTGAGGAAATCTCCTATTCAAGTTCTCCTTCAGCAAGGAGCTCTGATTGGTAGACTTTAACTGCAAGTGATTTAGCGCAAGGAGTTGTAATTGCACAAATTATCATTAGTCTGCCTGCTTAAGCTTTCACTACTCTGGCTAGTCCAAAAGTTTTTGTATGTGGGTGTGTTGTTGTTGTTGCTGTTTTTTTTTTTTTTTTTGTGGTTTAAAAGTTATGTTTGATCAATTGCTGGTAACACACCCATTCACGATTTAGTCAAAAAGTCCAGGTACACAGTCGCAGCATTGCCGCTGGTCTTATCGATTGCAGTCGCTTTTATTTCCGTGCCTCCGAAGAAGACGCATAATTCGACTTCGCGATTTTTTCCTTTTGAGGTGTCGGGTGAATCGACCGTCACCTCTCCTATGGAGGGTCCCACCGAGGAATCAGTTGTGTACTTAACATTTGGGTCTGTGGAGGTGAAAAATGGAAAACATATCTGTTTCTGATCACTATATAATGGTTTTCGGGTGAAACGCTTTTTTTCGCCAACCTCAACAACATCATTTTCTTTGACAACAATATCAAATACATCTTTACACCTAGCGATACCTTCAGCTACTATCTTCTTTCCAGGGTCGTGAATCTTAGGGTCAAAGTTTTCGCTTATTTTAAAACCGTAAGTTGTGGCCATGACTCTAGAAGTGACAACAGCTGGTTTCTGGCCAAACATTGTTGCACCTTGGACAACGGCAATGCCAGCATAGTTTGGGACAAGTACTTTACATCTTGGACTGAACGCCACTTTGACCGCTTCTTGCAGAATGATAGATTCTGCAAAACCGCCAACCATGAATGCATAGTTTACATTCTTCAGCGCAGGCTTGCTCAACAAACCTCTCATGTGGCGTATGATGCCATTTATTACAGGATCAAAGAGACTCTTCATCGCTTTTGGCCCCAGGCAGAGGTACTCGTCATTGTAAATCTCCACATCATCTAGGTTGCAAGATTTTGCAAGGCGAGTGGCCAGATCGGGGGCGCTGGGCCCGGAGACCATTTGAAGAAAATTGCGTGGGAGGGTAATTCTTGTGATTTTATCATCAAACGCTCGCCTTCCTCTTTTCTTCATTTCAAAATCATTAATGAGTCGAAGCCACTCTGCAGGGAACTTTATGCGGTATTCATTGATTTTTGGAGTCCCAAACAGATTTTCAAGTAACTTTTGGAACTTTTCGTCCACGTAGATTCCACCGTACGCGCCCCCGGTCACTTGACAAATTTCTTTTATGTTGCCGTCGTCCAGGATCTCATGAGCTGTAACATCCAGTGTTCCACCTTTGCAAACGTGTAAAACACAAATTGGTTGTTAACAGGAGGAGGCTAGCGTAAAGGCTACGTGATATGGTTTTTAACTGGTTGGCATTTAGCCATAATTTTGAATTTCTTATTTGTAATTTGCGGTTTATCGAAACCCAACGTCTAGGAAAAGAATCGGTGATTTTTGTTGAGTGAGTCACAAAATGGAGTCGAAGTTTGATTTTTTTGGGGGGGGGGGGGGGGCGGTATTTTCACAACTGCAGCACTCTGATGAGAATGACTTCGAAATGTTAAACACAAAAGCCGTGAATCCCACTTAATCTTTCGGGGTTTTCATAATTTGGGCCTAACAAATCTATTACAGGGGTCGGGCTCCTTATAACGCAGGAGGATATTTTGAGAAATCAACTATAATAAGCTCTACCTCCAATGTCCATCATGACGTATCTTTGTCCAGGACGACAAAGGACATCTGACAGACTGGCATCTCCAGTTTCATCAGCAAAGTCTCTCATTTTTCTCTCCCGGCAGAATATCGCACCTCCTTCAGGTTCTAAGGCGATTAGCAACTGTTCTCTGCTTTCCGGAGAAGCAATTCCAGCCTTAGAATAATAAAGACAAATATTTTCACAAAGAGATTTCCTAATGCGAGGAACGTTTTGATTAATAAGTGATTGAAAATGAGCGTTGTCTGTCAACCGAGGTATCCCGTGGTATCCCGAGGAATCTCGGCTAGCAACGAGGTAGTGGGGGGGGGGGGGGGGGGAATTGGATTTGGATATCGTTTATTGGTTTGCGTGTATTGCCTTACAAACGCCAGGTTTGTGCAGCGCTATTTCCTGGGCTCGCTTCAAGTTTGAATGCACACTTATTCCTGGTTTGTAATACTAAATTATGTTTACTTGTTATGCGTGCTTCACTCGCAAATGGGTTTGCGCAGTGCTATTCCCTCGGGGTTCGTAATTTTTTAACGCTTGTTTTCTTGGTTTGTTCTATTCAGCAATGTGTTCTTTTCGTTTTGCTTTCAGTTCGCAAACCGATGTTTTCTTGTAACTTGTGCTATCAACTTGGAGTTATGTTATCATGCACGTGCTGTTGCATCGTTTCCCTTCTTCCTATGGTAGCCTGAAAGGGTGTCTAATACCCTAGTCGGATTATTGACTCCCAGGCTGTCATCCCTTGGGTGACTTGTCGCGCGTATTTTCCGCGGTTTTTAAACTCGTGGATACGCGAAGCGTAGAAACGTGTTTGTTGCGGGGCCTCCGATATGCAAATGTGTCACTCACTCACTCACTCACTCGCTCAGGTGTAGACACCGTTCGTAATTAGTCGGCCCGAACGAGAGCGCCCGAGCCCGACGCCATATTGGAATAGTGACCGTGCAGTCAGCGCGAGCCTCGCTATCGTTTTTGCGCGGTTACTACTCAAAGCGTGCATCGTGGAAGCTCGAATTGATGATTTTGTAACTTTTACACGACCATTAATGCTAGGTGTTTCGCTAAATTGAAGTGGAGTTGACTTCGAATGTTCGCATTAGTACTATGGCCAACTTGAAGGCTGAATTTCATGAGCATTTGACTCGTCCAGGCATTAAAAATGACCAGGAGATGAGCATTTGTTTGCTGGAAAGTGACCTGTCTCGTGTTAATGTGGTAAGCTTTGATGAGAACGTGTCTTATTCGACGACCTTAATGAACTTATATGAGCGAAACGAACACTTTTCAATGAACGAAACCAGGAGAAACATCTGCACCATTATATAATATTGTAATTTCATTTTTATAATGTAGTGCTATCTAAACCTTGAAATATTGTTTTAAATATATGAACTTGTGTCAACCTTGCAGTAGTCATTGACTAGCTTATTATCGTTTTACTTTTCAAGTTTGGCTGATTAGATCTCCTGTGAGATCCAACGTTCAATCACACTGGACCTTCGTTCAGAGCTTTGCAGTTTATAGTACTTACGTTTTTTCATGTTGAGTAGTCCACGTTCAACCGACATCGAGTTAAGTTTAGATTAAAGTTGCGCTCTCTACACTTGTCTTGTTTATTTTAGTATATTGATCTGAACTCTGAGTGGGATGTGAAATGTACATAAACTTGGGAAAATATCCCAAATACTTCATTTTGATAAGCTTAAACGATTTTTACCTTGTCTTGTGTTTGCACTTTTGCTTCCTGATTGAAAAGATAACGAAGGGAAAGAAACCCCCTGTAGCTCGAAGGAGCACATGTTTATGGGTGGACTTTTTTTTTTTGGATCAACATTGAAAATGCTTCCAGAAGAGGCTACTTATTATGGTGTATTTTACGTGCAATATATATAGAGACAAGCGGTTCCACATTGGAAAAGAAGTGCTGTCTCATAAGAAACCTTACCTATAGCGTTGAGTGAAATGCAATGAAAAAGGTCTGTAAGCTCGTACGACTTAAATACATGCAAATTTTCCCAGCAGGCAGACAAAAATCAACATAAAGATCTGGATGTGTGCGTTTGTGTGTTGGGGTAGGGGGGGGGGGTGGGGGGGGGAGTAGTCTATTAATTTTTTTTGGCAGCAGTGTCCTGTGTGACCCAAGAACCCTTAGCCTTTACCACTCCATGTTCAGCTGCAATTTTGCCACCCTAGCTATTCTGTAATATGTGTGCAACGAAAGCCAACGAAAAACGCCTACGCTTTCTGAGATAAGTGCGACCTTGCGTGGTACGAACCCCGCTTGTTTTAACAGCCTTTAAAAATACACCAGTAATTGCAAGTTCGTCAACATGTTTCATCTCTAGATTACTTAATCCACGAGTTTGACCATAGGTCTCCTTTGATTTTTCTCCGTTAGCATGTACCCCTATCAACGGAATTATATCCTGTTATACTACTTAAGTGCTGCAGCTTTTGGATATTTTATCCACTTCGTCCCCTCTCCCAATAACCTGGGCAAATACGTAGCAAGAGTGAAATTCTGCAGCTTTTGAGCCTAGGTAGCCTTTGCTCTATCGCTCTCTGGTAGCCTCGTTCCTTTGGCCCAGATCCTAGTGACGTTATATTCTGTCTTCATAGCCTACCCCACTTCACTGTCGCCTCCCCCTTATTGCATTACAATGTAATCTAGCATATATTTCAGGCAATTGTGGGTTATTCTGTAGTTTCAGCCCGAAATTGCCTTGCATTCAGTTGGATTACACTGTAACGCAAATGAGAAAAAGTAACCGTGAGAAGGGCTATCGTCTCGCGTCTTTGGGCCACAGTTAAAAAAAAAAAAAAAAAAACGTTCAACTTCTGGGCGCGGAGCATTTCTCCATCTCTTTTAGCGAACGTGAACGGGATTGTCACGAATATAATAAATACATCTAAATTCTTCAGTAACGATTTTTTTCCAACCAACCTTGTAGGCGACCTCTCTCATGAACTGTTTAGCCGCTGGTGTCCATATTGCTGGCACCGTCAACACCCACTGAATGTCATTGGCGCTGTAGGTTTCATCTCCAGTTCTGGCACGAATGATTTTAACTGCTTCATCTTTCATGAATTTTATTGAAAGAGAAAATACGATCAAAGCTTCAACCTTTTTGCCATTAGCTGCTGTCAGCTGGGTTGTTCGGTTCAAGTCCTACGTTAAGTGGAAATAAGAACTCATTCTGTGACGAAAATAAAGAAAATAGAAACTTCGCATCATAAACGTTAAGAAACAGCCCAGGAAAACAAAATTAAATAAAAACTAATGACTAAGTAGAAAATTGGTTAAAAGCTCAGTCAAAACTCTGAAGAGAAATTTACAGAAAGTAACGTTGTTAACGTATTTGTTCATTTTATATTTAAAAACCTATAATTAACAAAAATGTGATCAATTAATCATTTATTCAGCTACATGAAACCAGTTGAAAAAACCCTTTGAACTAAACGTTTCCTCTTGTTACTGGTCAAACTTTATTGTAAGAACAATACCTGCCTGGAGTGTAAGAAGAAATAAAGTTACTTGTCAGACCACACAACAACATGCAACCACAACCCTGACAATGTTAGTTACCTTTGATCTGTGCAGCTCCATTTTGAAATGTTTTAAGTAAAAGTACTCCTTTTCCTCCCCACGAGTAAAGTGCACATATTTGTCATCAGCTTCGTATCCGAAAGAATCAAACTCCTTATTGGGACGAAGAAGAATTGATGTAGGGGTTTTTAGAGTGCTACGTCCTTCCTCGTTTCCCCATTCTCTGTTCATGTGAATTCCTCCTTCGCCTCTTTTGTCATTAAAAGAAAATGCGAAACCGCTATAGGTTGTTCCAAAGTCAATAGCGACCACTGCCACGTACTTTGAGGTTGGGGCCATCCTACTAGCTGTTACCTGGAAGGAGGAAGGTGAACGTTGATTTCAGGCTATTTCAAGGGAAATAAATCAAGAAAAAAGAAAAACCTGCAAATCACAACGCTTAGCAATTTTCAAATATTCCAAAACAGACTGTTCTGCTCGAAAATGGCTTTAAGGGCTTTGGTCTCTATTTCAGACTTGCAATTCAAAATTTACTGGTCTAATAGACTTCAAGAAGACTTGCTTTTAGACCAGCCATTAATTTTGTGAGTTAATGGTCATTTGTGACGTTTTTTTTTCTTTTTTCTTTAACAGCACATTAAAGAGCTTCAGTGAACCTATTTAAGGGGTTCGGTCAAAGATAGGTTATAAACAATTATTGGATGAGGTTTTTGTGATATCCAGAATAATCAAGGTCGAGGTAGGGGTTATCAGCCGAAACCGAAAGCTGAGGTTGATAACCCTTACCGAGAGCTTGATTATTCTGGATATCACAATAACCGAATCTAAATGGAAGCTAAATGGAAGTCATGTTTTTGCTTCTTCACTGAGGGCAAGCAGCACAAAGCGCGCGAACTTCACATGATTACCCGTGACCTTGAGTGTCCTTGACATGATTATTGTATAATCTGCAGAGATGACGTCACGGGCGCTGATTTCGAAAATCCACTGTACGCTTTCGACCAATCAGAAAAGAGATAGTGATTTCAATGTATAACAATTAAACTAATCTGTGTTCCATTTTTTGTGATTTCGCCGAGAAAAGGTTCTTATTGTCAATATTTAAATTAGAGATTAAAACTGCCTTATCTAACTGATTATGTGCTATTGACCATACCCGTCGTAAAATCACAAGATATAAAACGATCGAAAAATCGACAAAATCAAGTAATTTGTCCGTCCAGATTGCAACGTCAATTTTTTTTATGAATTTCGTAACTCACTAACTGACAATCAGACGGGGAGTGCGAGGTTCCGATCGGCTGATAGGTGGCGAGGGTAGGCGAGGCCCCAAGCCACGACTTCTCGTACATTTTTCGAACCACCTAGGGGAATAGCAATGTTTTTGTTAAGGGCGTGAAAATATTGCTTTCAACGATCGGTAGGTTAAAAAAGAACAGGGTTTTAATACCTAATAATCAAAGTCAATAGAGACCGTACGCGTAAGCAAGCGGTCTAAGACTTTTACTACTGAATGAACTATAAAACAAAAAAAAAATTGATTCAATTTTGGAAACTTTAGGAAAATGTAAAGGCTAAACCTTCTGGTGCCGTCTATTTAAACAATAGAGTGTTTCTGTCGAGAAACTATCGACTGATAGTTGCCCCGTGAAAATTTGATGTTCTTACAACAAATATTTGCCCGAGAAGCGAAGCTTCGAGTACCATTGGCAAGTTACTTGCCAAACATTTGCATATAGGAGTGTTTTACTTCAGTTCTTAGTATTTATCGACATGTACCTACTATTTTATTTTGATTGTTTTGTGATAGACATGATTCTGTAAATAATTATTGAGCACTTAGCAAGTTTTGATGACTTGTAACTCTACCAGTATACCCTGATGGACATTCGACCCAAGTGGCTCATCCTGCCCAGCCCTGAGCAGTCTTAGCAATGCAACAATTAGAACAAGTGAAAATGATGAGCGGGAAAAAAAAAAATAGTAGTATGTAGATAACAGTCAGTGTGTTATCGAGATTCAGAATTCTGTTATGTCACAATGATACAGAGCGAGGGAGTGACTTTTTTGCTATTTTTTCTCTATTTGTATTATCAGAATGACGACCACTTACGTCAACACATAAGAGAGTGTATTGATATGCGCAAATGAAATATCCCCATTTATAACCCACGCTTAATTTTCGCGCGATTCTATTGGTTACTTTACGTCACGTGGTGCAAAATTACTGGGCAGTTATCACGCAAAAACCTCCGCCTGATTCGATAACTGCCCTGCAACTAGTGTTTCTGTCGAAAAGAAACAAAGCTAAAAAGAATAAATCCAGCTCTAGAATTTCGCCTGTTCATTTTTACTATTTTTCATGGAAGAAAAACAAACCCTTTTCATGGAATTCGCGGATAATGACATTAAAAAAAATCTCATCGCCAATGCTGTTCCGAAAAGTAGAAAAGAGTCAATGAAATATGCAGAAAATTAATGGGAGGGTTATGAAATAAATAAACCCCTTTCTGGCTAGCTGGTATGTTGGCTGATAATGCCCTTGGTTGAGAGATTGTCTTCAAAATTTCACATTTGGTCTGGAAGCTTCGCTTCTCGGCCAAATATTCATTTTTCGGACAATATCTCAGCCGCGGACATTATCAACCGACACACCAGCCGCCTGAAGGGGTTTATTTACTAAATGGTCTTGATTTTGTATTCTATATATTTGCAAATTATTATTCTGGTCTATTGAATTATGATAAACCATCATTATAGTTGACTTTGGTTTTGACTGTTGACATTTCTTTTCAGGATTCATTATTACGCTAGATGAGCATATTGTCAGGATGCTATGAAATAGGAGTTTATATTATGCAGGAGAGTATAGGCAGCATAGATCAAATTCATGGACTGCTTCTCGTTGAGGCGAGAGCTTGGCATCTGACCTTTGCGATGGTGATAAAAATGATTCAACTTCGAATTTGGTGGCATCTTCTACTGTCAGAGAGTAGACCCTTCTGCAGACACCAGTCCTGACCTGGGCCCATCCTCTGGAGGTTCCTCTACACTACCATGGTGCTAGTGTGATGTCGGTGGTTTCCGGCAACGTTCGGACATCGTGAAAACAAGGGTGACTGAAGAATGTGGAACAACTGCGCTCGACGAGGGGTATTTTTATTTATTTTGACCACGTATAAAATTACCTTCAAATTGAAGGAGAGAAACTTACCATTGTATTTTCTGGTGCTTCATATTCATGTTGTTATTTGATAGTCACATATTCTATGTAAGTTGGCTTATATATCACTCAGATTAACGGTTCATTTGTATTTGCAGCTGAAGATGAATGGTGGTCGTCCGAAACATGTTTTTCAAACTTTTGGAACGGTACTGCTCATGCGTCACTCTCGCCCGTCTTTCGTTTTGATATTTAAAGGAGAACGGAAGGTGAAAAACGAAGTTATCGTTGCATATTTGCAACAGAGCAAATAGTTTGTTTTGAGTAAAAATTGCAGTATTTGTCCATATTTGTCCTTTCTTAACGCGTTTTGACTGGAAAATTGCTCACGACATTCATACTATGTAGGTCCGCCATTTTGACCGCCATGTTGAAGGCTGGGCTGCATGGCATGACGTCATTGCGCTCACTTGCGTTCGCGCCAAATTTAATTTTTTTGCTCGGATGGAAAATGGTTCACTGCATTGTCGTAGGCTGTTCCAATAGATCACCTAGAGATTCTAAAAGAGGAATAAGCTTTCATCGCCTTCCTTTAAAAGATAAAGGCCTTTTAAGCAAATGGCTTGCTCAGATAAAGAGAGAAAATTTGCCCCAAATGAAGCACTGCCACGTCTGTTCCGAACACTTTGAGCCCACGTGTTTTGCAAGTGAGTACCGACTAGATATTTTGCCAGACAATTTAAGCAGACGTCGCTTAAAAGAGGATGCCGTTCCAACTTTGTTTCAACACACAAAAAAGTTAAGCCTAAGGCCGTCCAGCGAGCGCCGAAGAAATAGAGCTCTACACGAAGAGGTAAGTCATGTATTCGCGGTATAAAACTGACTCTACTGATATGACCTGACGTGACCTTTTGGCCGCCGTGTTACTTTTCTGGCAAGCAAGTTTTAAACAAATTATCCTTCGTTCACAAGATTGTATTTGCTATTTTAGGCCCTCAATCAAATACTGGATGCTTGTGATAGTAATTCGCAAGAGTCGGGCCAATCCAGAGCGAAAGTCGCGCAGCCTTTTCAAGATGCAAATGTCACGACTTCTGCGGTTTCTGATTACAATGTCAGTCAGACTTTCGGTGACAAAGAAAAACCACAAAGGAAGAGGAGAAAACTACCTATTTCAAAGATAGTTTTGGTGGATGCCTCTACTGACATTGAAATAATAATGGTGGACCAAGCTTGTCAAACAGATTTACCTTTTGTTGTGCATTCACCTCATATATTTAAATCCATTCCCTTAGCAGACGTTCGTCACGCTGTAGCGAATGACCACAGCTATGCCGCTCTCTTAAGTGATTCCCCTGTTGTGCCCGCTGAGCAAGTCCCTAGGGTTTCTGGCAAAGATTTTCCAGAATGCAAGAGGACGTTGGATTTCTCCGAAATTGACACATCGGATTTTCCTCAAATTGACTGCCAAGAAGAGGAAATTGAAGATGAGTGGATTCCATCCGATGTTTCAGATCATGAAGAATCGGACATGTCGGACCTAAGTGATTATGAAGTTAGCGAACTTAGTGAAAGTTTCGACTCCGAAGACGAGGATTTCGATATAAAAACTGAAATTCCTGACGATGACGAGGAAAAGGAGTCCACGAACTGGCTTAATGAAGATTGCGGTGATCTTCACCAAGAGCGAAAGTTCTTGGTATTTGAAAGCAAACTAAAAGAGCTTTTTTTCTCGTCACGTGCACTGTCCAAACTGTGGACGGAACTTGGAAAAAGCATCATTAAAAACCAAGGGGTCTCTTGCGACTATTGAATGCCTTGGTTGCTGTGATCAACCATTACGATGGCAAACACAGCCGTTTGTAAGTTCAATGGCCGCTGGAAATTTGCTGTTCAGCGCTGGAATTCTATTTACCGGCAACGATTACAGCAATATTGCTAATTTTACAAAGGCAACCAACGTCCAATTTTTTAGCCAGAGAAATTTTAGCTCTACTCAGAAAAAGTACCTCTTCCCCATTGTTAACAAAAAATTTGCTGAGCATCAAGTGGATATTCTTAACGAAGTGAGAAACACCGAGGTTGTAGCAGGAGGTGATGGTCGCTGTGACAGCCCAGGCCACTCGGCTAAATACGGCACGTACAGCATTGTGAACACAGCTTCATCTAAAGTTCTTGACTTCTCTCTGGTCCAGGTAACAGAGGTCAAAAATTCAAATGCGATGGAGCTGGAGGGCCTAAAACGTTGCCTAGATCACCTACAACGGGAACAAGTGGCTATTGGAAAGCTTGCTACAGATAGGCACGTGCAAGTCAGAGCGCACATGAAAAAAGAGAGGCCGCACATCAAACACAACTTCGATGTTTGGCATTTAGCAAAGTCTGTTCAGAAGAAGCTATCCAAAAAGGCTCAATCAAAGCCATGTGCGGCATTGAAACCCTGGATACACTCCATCATAACTCACCTCTGGTGGTGTGCAAAACCTCGCAGGGCAATGCTACCGACTGTGTGGAACGATGGAAATCCATCGTTTACCACACGGCTAATATCCACCACTGGGACGGATGTCAGCATTTCCACCAGTGTGCACACCCACCCATCCATCCCAAGAGAAACAGAGAGAAGGAAAGACTGGTTAAAGGTTGGAAGCCCCGCTCATGACACCCTGAAGGAGGTAGCCTTGAACAAGTCGCTTCTAAAGGACATCGGCATGCTAGCCGAGTTTATCCACACGGGCGTTTTAGAAATGTACCATGGCCTCATGGCAAAGAAGTACTGCCAAAAAGTGCAGCACTACTCATACGATGGCATGAGGGCTCGCACCCAGTTAGCTGTTCTTGACCACAACCACAATGTAGGAAGGAGCCAAGGCCAAACCAAGGAGGGTGCAAAGAAACACAAATTTGTCTCCCCCAAGGGAAGTGTTGGGTGGATTGCAAAGCCGCAATACGAGGAAAAATCGTACGCATTTCTAAATGATTTAATGGTTTCTCTCCTTGCATTCAAGAAAGGTGACATTGAAGTTCCCCTGCTACCTCCCAAACCCGCCGCCGCGAACATCGCTCCAACCCCCAGGCCACCCAAGAACGACTTGCTAGAGAAGCACAGATCTCGTTTTAATACAGGAAACTAACTGAATGATTTATATTTAATTTCTAACAATCTCCTGTATCCAGGATAATTCCACTTCTGAGTAACTTTCATCAGGGGTGCGAAAGCCCGTGTAATTCCCATCTGCGTTTGGATACACGGCTCGTATTGCTTTCACTACACAAGCAGGGATTACTTTTCTCACGTATCTCCCCAGTCTGTCATGTACCCACCAAGTAAACTGGCGGTAAGCTGCGTAACGATAACTGCTGCAAAAAGAAAACATACGAATGAAACGTGTATTGCAAAATCTTTTCAAATTTGCTCAAGTTATGATGGAAAGGAAGGCTGAAAGGTCATTGCAATTGCCGTGACAATTTGCTATCACCCGCTGATCGGGGTGTAGCTACACAGAACTGTCAGTCGCTTCTGTTTATTAATTTCATTTCATAGAACCTACAGGAAATTTAGGCAATGGCCGTGTGTGTAAAATGTACTCGACTGAGTTCAATGAACGAATAATTCTTTCACTAAGTCTACAGTTACTAAAACGATTCGTGTAGTTTAGCTACTTATATCTTTCAAAATTGTGTTGCAGTATTGATAGGGCTAATCAAGTATCTCAAACTGAATTTTGTATTATAATGACAATTAAACGTTTTAACATCCTTACAGAACTTGTGACATACAGCGTGCCTGTGGCAAATTGATCTAATCTACATTATTCCAGGAAAAGAGCAAAACGATTAACAATGTTGGAGATGTGGTACGTACACATTAACAAGTTCCCGTGGCGCTCGTATGCCACGCGCCTGACTCAAACCAACAATGGCCGTCTCCAACACTTCTCTTCGCAAACATACAGTTTCGAAATCAGGATGACGACTTATACAGCGAATAGGGGGATCGTCCTCTAAATCTAAGTTATATAATAAAAAAGCAGCAATGGCAAATGGAAAACAAATGGCTGGGTTTTCATAAGCGAAAATACAAGGACTAAATCAAAACAGTGAATGAATCGTTTCATGAAATTTATTATCCTTCTAATCAACAATATTTCACCTGATATTTTTGTCATGGCTTCTTCGATCTCTTGGCAGCAAACACACTCTCTCTCCTGCTGATTTTCCCAGTTTTCACAATGCTCGCAATTACACCAAGAGGTATTTCCCCTCCTTGCAAGCTCGTTCTGGCCGTCAGCTGTATTTTCTCCATCGGAATCCGAGAAATTTCGCATGGGTTCGAAGGAATAGGGTTCAAACTCAGCCATATTTTGTAACTGTATTATCAAGCGTTCTGTTGTCCCAAACTATACACAATATAGCTGCGAAAATCCGCGACTAATCACGACTAATGAAGGGCGAGAACACCAAAACATAGCACGCGGAGGCGAGCACGCAAAGTAGGAAAGAAAGCATGAGCGCTTTGACGTCACGAGATGGCGGACGGTAATCCTTATTTGGAAGTAACCGGAAGAGAATGCTAACAAAATGGCGGATGTTCAATTCTGGCGAGTTCTCTTAGTTTTCTATTTGATTTGCACTGAAATACGAACTTTTTTCAATCGATTCTTTGTAATTTACGTTCTTTCTACAATTTCAGATCATTTCAAAAATTATACCCTGTAGCCTTCCGTTCTCCTTTAATTTTCCTGAATTGCAAACAAGTACATTTCGCTTGGTCGCTTTTCAACGATAGGGCAACGAGAGAATGCTAACCAGAAAGGTAAGTTCGAACGCTTTTCACTAGTCCCAAACGACGTTTGTGAAAAAATACTATACCATGTTTAGTTTACGGCAATTGCTTCATCAACCACCTTCCATCAAACGTTTTATTTTTGGCACTGCCACTGAGTCAGGCGTTTCATAACGTCACTGCTCTCTCCTATATAAAATTTGCGATGACGCTGATATTGAATTGTGAACTGAAATATGTCCTAAAGTTAGTAAAGTTAGCCCTGAAAGCAAGTTTACGTTATAATTACAGACTTTTGTTCGATGCAAGGTCGGTCAAAGTCCAAGATGATCTTCATTGAAAGTTCCCTTTATTACGAAAACATCTATCGTTTTGTTTGCCTCGTTTACTATATTGTGTGATAATGTTACCAAATAACAAGCTTACCTTTGGCTTTGTAAGTGAGCTTTCAGTTCCTTACTAGTATCAAAACTCTTCCTGCGAAGCGAGCGCTCAGGTTGGCAAGGCGTTCACTATAGATTTGCTGCATATGCGCAACACTTCTGAACAACAGAACATTCTCGAAGACAATTGGATAGTCGAATTGCACAAACATCCTGTCTTTCTCGGAATCTAACAATGGCGAACGATCGTGAAATACTCCACCCAGTGTAATAATGATACTCTTGGTGTAAAAGTAGAGTGGTTGTGCTAAACCCGCACATTTTGTCGAGTTAAGTAATTTACCGCAATGTGCTTAGCTACAGTATTACTTTTTAGTTGGCTGGATCCTTAAGATCAACTTGATGATATGTTAAAACATGCGTTTCGCATCCTGCTTTTCTGAGAACAGAAGAGTAGAGTAGAAACATATTATTTATTTACATTTCAACATGATTTGCGTCCTAATATTCTTGCGGAAAAAAATTGTGTATCTTTCAGGAATAGACCGAAACTGGTACTGTCAGAGTTTCCCTCGCTCCACGAGTACGCTAAGAGTGTTCGGAGGCTGTTTCACACGAGTTATACTGTGTGAGCTCAGAGTGATTAAGTACAAACAGAGAAATGCAACGCGAAGGAACATTTAAAGAGTTCTTCGATTTCCTAACCGAAACATATGAGAAGCATAAGAGAAAGCCACAAAATTTAGAGAAAGAACTGAGAAAGGTTATCAAGAGGGGAAAAGAAATGTTACAAGAATTACAAAGGCGAGACAGGTTTGTTTAAGATTGTATCTATAATGTTCTTGGTGGGGTTCGAGTGATACGTTGTTTTCTTCGAGGAGGCTGGCGAAGGGCTACAGCAGCTGTAGCGTATTATAAAATAGTTAAGCTAACAATGGGGAATTCTAGCATTATTCTCTCAGGTTTACCACTCGCTTCCCAGTTTTCGGAGGATATTCATGTTCACAGTAAAAGAAAGGGATGTCTCGTAGTCTAATTGAGACTTAATTCGAACTTCGGTAGTGTCTCCAATGAGTGAAATCCGTCGACACAAATCGGTTGAGGTCGTCAAAATTTTGTTCTAAGAGCTTTCTACCTTCGAGTTCTCCATGCAATTCGCTTCCTTTCGTCTCTACAAACCAAACTAGGCTTCATTCTATTTCCATCTCGAGTGAGGTTGGCCATCACAATCACCAAGTGAAAATGCAAACAGCTTAGTGGGCAATATGAGTTTACAGTTATCAACGAAATTGACAGTTGATAAAGGAACATAAATGAGTACAGGAGACGACATGATATCTTGATTAGTAAATTTAAAGATCTAGAGGTACATGTACAATCAATCAGATGGACGTTTTACAGGATCTAGGGGATCAATGATTGGAAGCTACTGGAACTCGCAGCTGACCTTTTGCAAAATTCTGATTTTGGCTTTGGTAATAAGAACTCAGTAGGACTCATGTTTTTTCTTCCTTTCATTACTTTACAGTCCAAAGAGAGAAGAGCAAGAGTTGCATAAAGATTGGCAGCAACGTTCAGACATCGTGAAAAACAAGGGTGAAGAATGTGGAACAACTGCGCTCGACGAGAGGTATTTTTATTTTTTTTTTGACCACGTATAAAATTACCTTCAAATTGAAGGAGAGAAACGTACCATTGTATTTTCTGGTGCTTCATATTCATGTTGTTATTTAGTAGTCACATATTCTATGTAAGTTCGCTTATATATCAGACCGACTAGCGGTTTATTTGTATTTACAACTGAAGATGGATGGTGGTTATCCGAAACATGTTTATTTGCAAACTTAAAACTGTGTTTTTTATCGCAAAGTAATTGATTGTTTTTTGAATATTGAACTCGCTAGTCGATCCAAGAGTGCAATACTGAATTGATTATTTGAATATTGAACTCGCTAGTCGGTCCAAGAGTGCAATACTGAATTGATTATTTGAATATTGAACGCGCTAGTCGTTCCAAGAATGCAATTATGGATTTATTATTTGAATATTGAACTCGCTAGTTGTTTCAAGAATTTACGGCTAACGGGTTCAATATTCAAATGTTCAATTTAAAATTGTACTTAGTGAAACGACTAGCCGGTTTATTATTTAAAACATCAATTCATTATTGCATTCTTGAAACGAAAAGCGGGCTCAGTATTTAAATAATCAATTCATTATTGCATTCTTATACGAATAGCTAGCGGGTTCAATATTAAAAAAAAAAACAATTTATGAGAGTACAAAGTAGGGAGCTATATATATATAATGCTCACACAAGCATCGGTCGGGTTGAAAAAAATGGCGGACAGATTTACGAACTTTTTCCCGGAAATATTTTGAATAACTTATCCTTACCAAACCAGCTGTATTTTTAAACTGATTTTAAACTGTTTTGAATGTATTTTGATGATTTAAAGAGTATTTTAAAGTCACTATAGGGTATTTTTGTGCTATTTTGTACAAAATTCAAAATTTTGCTTCTTGTTTGTAATGTATTTCAAGTATAGTTAGAACCTATTTCATGACCTGGGAATGATTTTCACTCTGTTTTTAACGTAGTTTGAGCTCAAAACAGGGTTTAAATAGGGGATTTAAAATCTATTTTAATACTATGGCTACAAAAGTTTCGTTCAAACAGTTTCAAAATTCTAGTTAAAGCCTGTTTTGAAAGTTATATTGGCAATGGTTGTAGGTTTAAAAAGTATTTTACAAATTTTCAGTGTTAAAATACTCTTTAAATAGGGTATTTAAAATGTAGTTGACATGTCAAGAGCATAAAATATGTTTTAAATAGGAAGTTTAAAACCTATTTGAGATAGCAATTCATATTAAGCTTTAAAATACAACCAAAACAGTCTGTTTTAAACATATTTTAAGTTTTAATCAGGTGAGTACACTATTTAAATAGTAGTTTTAAATAATGACAGCAATGTCTATCTTAACAACAGATTTTAAATACACCATTTTTGCACTGTTTCTAAATCTAGCCCACTGGAAATTTATAATGCAATCAACATAATTTGCATCCCCTTTTTGAAAACTGCTTGTAGTTTCTTTTCACTCAAGCTTTACATACAAAACCTTTAAACACAATGGTCCTCAACTGTAGTAGGTTTAGTTTACATTTTATCTAGAAAACAGCAGGTAAGTTCTATATTATATGTACCACACTGGGCTAGCACAAGCTATCGAGTGGAACTTTTTCGCCCACTGTTATCAACCTGAACTGTACAGCAGGAATACAAGAAAAATAACCATGCAATGTTTCAAAAGGGTGGCGGGAGAAGTAATTTTGAAAGCAATTCAAGCTCTTCGATGTCTGCATGGACATGTACAATATACAAGTCTTGGCAAAAGTGTCATCACTTTAAAAATTTACCAGAAGCAATCAAATTTCTGAAAGCAGCAACTAATAACTCAAGGAAAATTGATCCAAGTAATTGGTTGACATTACTTATTATTGGTTAGGGCCACCCCTAATGGCAAAACATGCCATCACTCACAAAGTAGACCAGAATTAAGATCTCACAATCAAATCACAAAAAATCACATCTACTCAATATTAAAATGAAAATTTCAAGGTACATGTAACTTGCTTGCAGTAATTGGCCATTTATTGATTGTGGTCAGTCACCATGTACATGCTTCAAGATTACATAATTTACATAATTTTGGCAGAGTGTCCCACTCACAGTGTGCATGTGGAAGGTCTCAAAACAAATCACAAGAAATGACAACCACTGAATATGAAAAAGAAAATTGCTTGTAGTAATCAGCCAGTTACCTATTGTGGTCACCCATCATGGCATACATGCTTCAAGATCTTGCAAAAGTGCTGTCACTCACAAAGTACACCAAAATCAAGATCTCACAACCAAATTCCTTTTTTTTTTTGTTCTTTCAAACAATTCTTTTTTTCTTGTTTCCCATATGAGCAGTTACAGTTTTCCAGATTTTACAGTCATTTAATTTTGAGGTCAAAAGTGGTTTGAACTAATATTTGTACAACAGTTTAGTCATTATTGTTAACAATGTAAGAAATCAAATTTTTTTTTTTGTCTAAATAGTTTTTAATGATAAAAGTTGTTGTTCCAGTCTGTTATGAGCAGACTTACGTTGAATTTACTGCTTGGTTTCAATGACAGATGCTGTGACCAGGCTAATATTATAAGAGTCTGTGCTCTGATCTGTTAACAAGAGGCATTCACTACTAACATCACAGCAAGCTGGCAAAAAGTGCCGGTTCATTTGGTTTCAAAACCAAACAAATATATGTATCAAATTCACAATAACTGTGAATAATAATTATTATTGAATGAGGTTGAGCAAAATATCATGATTTGTCAGCGGCAAGCAGATCAATTATTTGCCAAAGCTGAACGCTGACGCAAATAATTGATCTGTGACCACCCAATCACAGCTCAGGGAAGTGATCTGCCATTTAAATTGTTTCACCTGAGAGCTTGGTTCCAATTACGCATGAGCAGAATATTATTTGCAGCAAACACATTTAGACGGTACTACGCATGAGCAGACCATTATTTGTAGGCAGTTATTTACAGGTCACTTGGTGGGCTCTCGGCCAGTGAAAAGGAAGAAAAAAATGCATCGAATAATGACAAGATTTATTTTTCAGTTGTCAACAACAAGATTTCAGAGCACCCAGAGGCCTTTGCGCATTTGCTTGTGTGCCATCTTACAAATTAGAGCCCAAGCTTCAAGATCTTGCAAACAACAACTACTGAACCAGGACTTGGAACATTTCATGATTAATTATGTACATGTATCAATTGCATTATCCACTTACCCATCCATTCATGTCCTAGTGGGTTATTCTGTAAATGGTTAAATTTTCTCTTGTTCTTGAAAATGTTACAAGCAAAAGAGGATAAAGAACCCTCATTGGACCACATAAAAACGCCTTCGTGGTAAATCACGCTGATTTCGCAAATCTTTCCCAACTTGTTTCATCTGCCTCAGTTTCTTGCAAAGAACGAAATACTTCAGCTAGTTTTCTGTGTTTTTATCCTTCTCTTATTACTTCATCCTCTTGTCTTTCATTATTTTTTCTTCTTCTTGCCAGGTAATTTCTTCTTCCTGAACCTTTGTTGTGCTTAGCCATATTTTTTGGATATATATCAACCTGCCACATAAATATAGTGCATTCATCTAATCAAAAATTTGGTGAATTTGAACTACACTGAATGCTTGTCTATCCCCCACTGAAGGTCAAAACTAACATGTGCATGGGGAGAAGTCCCTATCACTAGTCCCTTCAACCATTTTCCAGAGCCCCTTTGTGTGCATATCATTTTTGTCAAGAAATCTACAATGTAATTACAGGAACCATAATATAGAAGAATGAAAATAATTAAAGTAAAATTAACGATAGAAACAATAGGGCGAATGCAGGTTGAGTGACACCTAACGTCGCAGCCAAAATGCAAGGATTCTGTTCATGGTAGGCTTGATTCAAGCTTGGATTTCATGTGTTATAGCATGCAATTAGTTAATACATGAACATGTGTACAACACATTCTCGCACGACAACAAAGTGCGATTCGATTCATTCGAATGCCCCAATTTTGTTCTTCGAGAGTTCGAACCCAATCGTTCGATTAAGTTCGATTGATTTCGATAAAGTTCGTTTAATCGAACCTTCTATTTGATGCGCGATTAGTTACGTCTGGAGCAAAGCCATACATCTAAGAGAAAGCTTCTTTTATGAATGAACATTTGGCGCATCTTTCAAACAAGAAATCGCCAAGCATTACCCGCGAAACTTAACTGGCGTATGTCTCAATGTAAAATACCTGAAAATACGCTTGAAAAATTTACGAGGGTTGTAAACAAAAAAATGGAGTTTAAGCAGATAAAATAAACAGATAACGTACCGTTAAAAATCCTGGGCTAATAACTATATCCAATGTAGCACTCCTCTTGCTTCGTGTTGGCGGTCGTAACTTTTGGCGCAAACGGATTTTCCGGTCGATTTTCCGCTGACCCGCCGGTGCAATACTCTGATGCGAGCATTTTGGTCAGCTGTGATTGCGTGAAAGATCATGCAAGTAACCACGTGACTTGTTTCCATTTCAAAATTGTTGTGTAAAACGAAGGTTTCGTTCCAGCCGTTTAAAACCAGTGCAACAGTTCATTTGTTTGTTTTTTTTACCTTTTACTGGACGAAAAGTTAAGGGACCGACCGAATCATATGACTCGTGGGTGCAGCGACCATGATTTGCCTTTGCGATGGACTTCAACTTGGTAATGTCTCAAGGAAATGCCGTGGAGGTAAGCCAACCATCTTCTGTCTCGGTGTGTCTTACATTCGAAGAGATGCATGTTCATATAAGTACATGTAACATATTTGTAACCACATTTTATATTTGTAACCACGTTTTATCGAATTAGATGATTGCCTATGAAACATAGATCTGAATTTTGAATTGTTCTTCGTCCAGTCTACATAATTATAGGTACTGTTTTATATACATGTATGATCAGTTATATGGCAGTTACATGTTTACAATGTACAACTGTGTATGCCATTTTTGTGCAGCCGTAAATTACTCATCCATTGTGATCATTTTACTATCTTGACATGGCATAAACTGATCGATCTCTTCGTAGGGAAATTAAAGTGCGAACTGTAGAAGTTAAATCAAACAGTTTGTTTTTGTTCAAGTGGAAAGGCAACTTTATAGACTTAACATGATAACATGCAATAAATAATTTTGTTTTTATTTTCAGCTTTGAGAAACAGGAGATGGAGAGTGGTGCTGCCCTGTTAGGGCCAAAGTCTCTGCAAGTCTGATGGGGTCTTTCAACTGCCTTCTGGTTACGAAGTTATTGCTGCAATTCTGCAATCGTTGGTAAATTTTTAAAGAAGGAAATAACTAAAGTTAGGGTTAGAAAGGAAGCTATACGTAGCTACTACAGTCATGCCACATCAGTGAAAGTACAGTTGTTTCTTGTTGGAAATGAATGAACTTTACAACTTGATGAGATAATTTTTGTTAACTTGTAAATAATATTATTATCGATTATATATTACATACACTGCGGCTACAAAGTTTATTTTAAGAGAAACATGGTATGCATTAATTAATTCTTTCATGTTGGAATACTGTAGTTTTTGTAAAACTTTACCTCAAATTGCACAAGACCTTGACTTGTGACAGCTTGGGTTCCCTATAACTTACTGCAAGTGGTTTTGGTTTTTTGAGCTTCATCTTGCCAGGGCAGGAAAAAAAAATGAAATCTAGTTGCACAGTGTGCCAGTCTATTTCAGTTTTCAGTTGGCTCCACTAAAATATTACTAATGCCCAATGGGCACGCAAGGTTCACGCCTTATCAACTATATCATTTACTAGTTGCTGTCTACAGTAAGTGATAGACTATAACAAAATGAGTTTACTGGTACTATGAAACTAGGTGAAAGAAACTACTAACAGTGGCACAATAATATTGTTGTGTCAGATACAAAGTATGCTTGGATTTTAAATTAATCCATGCTTTCAACTCACTGTTTTGCTCATCTTGTAGTCTTAAGTTTTGAAATAGGTTTTGATTGGAAATTGTTATTCACAAGATTACATGTACTGAGGCTAATTTCACTTGCCTTCCTTACCAGACCTCCAAACTTCTGTTTTCACTTGCCCAAGAGCAAAATTTACTTGCCCCAGGCAATGGGATGTTTGTTTTTCCCTGCCCTGCTTGCTAAGACTACAAGTATTCCCTCTTTGGCTTAGGGTCTCTTCATATGAGCCCGGTCAACCGGCCTAGCTCGGTTTCTGAGATCTTGCCTCGCCACTCTTTCTTTCAGAAAAATTTTGATGTGTTCATATATGTATGAGAAGCCAGGCTGGCCGGGTAACTGAGATCTCGATTTTTGCATCCAAGATCTCGGTAACCAGGATGAGAATTTTCCCATACGAACACTCCAGCCCGGGTAACCAGGCTGAAACTTTTTAGGCAAAATAGCTTTGCTTTTGAAACACAGTGTCCAGTTACCGGGCTCATATGAAGAGGCCCTTAGTCCATGCATCATGCATGACGCGAAAGAAAATCAACATTTTTTCTTGCGGGTTTCATTTGCATCACACACAATAGACTACGCGAAAGAGGCCGGGACTACTCATAGTCTGAATATCTGTAGGCCCAAAAAGATGGTACAGTTTTAATTGCTATATGCACATGTACATGTACATAAGACAAGTCCATGACTCAAAATCAAACCTACAACTTGCTTGTAACTGTAACATGGACCACATAAATGATGCAGGGTTTAATTGTAGCCTCAGACATTGCTCAATGACGAAAGATGAACAAAACCTTTGCACGACGTGATTATCACCTACTAAATGTACAAAAGTCACACATAATGAGTTGTACCCTCTAAATTGGCCAAAGGGTTCCCTTGATTAGAAGTGATTGATGCATGTACTTCATGTCCTTCATGTACGTTTAATTACAATGTATACATGTATATTTCCCATGTACAGACCAGGGTTGTCATTAATTTGTTAGTCACCTGTAGCCTTATTCTCCACACCCATAGAAAATTTGTTACTTTGTGGGTGAATTCTCTAAACAGCAGGGAATTTCACCCATAGCATCAAGGGAAAATCAAGCATACTCAGCCATAACAGGTGTTATGGTTAACAGCCCTTAATGACAGCCCTGCAGACATAGCATACCGGTACAAGTCAATAGCCTGTATTTAGCCTTAAAGGGAGTGATATAGAGGATGTTTTATACTAAGTAATTGACCCTTAGCCTCAAGTTCTCAATTGGCATTGATACATGCATGTTCCTTTGACTCCTTTACATTGTTTGCAATTCTTCTTAACAAAGAAAATATGTAGCACTGATGATGACCGTGCACTCAAAAATGTTTTGGTTTTTAAAATTTTAGTAACTTTTAGCCTTTTATAGACAAAAAAAATATATTATTGCAACCTCAACTGTTATTACAGCTTTTCATATACAGATACAGTAAGCATAGAGCTACATTTATTATACAAGTAAAGAAAGAAGTAGAGCCAAGCACCCCCATCAAGCTTGAGTTTGCCCTACACTGACTTCTAGCATGTCATGTGTTGTTCACAACTAGAGCAAAGTTACATGTAAGTTCAAGATTATTTAGCAGTATTGTTATGCTGTTTTGACACTATTTTAAAACTATTTTCACATTAGTTGATGCTATTTTAGTACTATTTTTATACTATTTTTACTGTATTCTCATACTGTTTTTATGCTATTTTGTGCTATTTTTACGCTGCTTTATACTATATTACTGTATGCCATTTCAAGACTATTTTAAAGCTATTTTCATATGGTTATATTGTATTTGACATATTTTTTTCATATATGATCCACTTTAATTTTTAAACTGTTTAAAGTACTATTGAAATATATTTTGAGACAGTGGATTTCAATAGTGTTTTAAACAGGTTTCAACACCTTTAAAATCAGTCGAAAAATATGTTAAAAATATAATTTTGCACCCATTTTAAACCTATTTTGTATAAAATACTTTTAAAATTGTCATTTAAACTAGTTTTAAAATAGTCTTGCAGATTAAAAGCTGTTTTTAAAACGATTTGTGTCCTGTTTTTATTCCGAATGCTGTGTTCCTCGAGAGATTTTTAAAGTAGTTACAGACTATTTTAATTATATTTTTAAACTTAGCAAAGGATTTCGAGTTTTGGAATTTTAACTATATTTTTAAAAGCTTTTCAAAATACATTTCAAATTTTGTTTCAATAGTGTTTTAAACAGGTTTAAACACCATTAAAAGCAGTCGAAAACTACGTTAAAAATACACTTTTCGCCCTGTTTTTAATCTATTTCATAAAATAGGTTAAAAACAGTTCTTAAAAATAGTATTTAAATACATTTAAAATAGTGCTTGGTTTGGTAAGGGTTAGACATCCCCAAAGTAACGGACTTTTGTCTTTGGCTTCAGTAA
This sequence comes from Orbicella faveolata, assembly GCF_042242905.1. NCBI lineage: Eukaryota > Metazoa > Cnidaria > Anthozoa > Scleractinia > Merulinidae > Orbicella > Orbicella faveolata. The sequence goes on along the minus strand of NW_028301578.1, from coordinate 8,575,982 downwards.
ACATTCAGGCCGTTGTTAACAGTACAGACAGCACTTGAGCTACAAGTAAACTTAATTTTGCCGATAACATTTGCCAATGACACCCTCGAGCTCGAGTCAAGTAGCAGAATGAACAAACAATAAAGATTTGTAATTCTTTCAGCTCTAATGCTTCAAGTGACGACATTACCACGCAGTAAGAGACCAAAAATAAGAAAGAAAACACCAATAGAGGTTTTGCACGGCAGCCATGTTGCTTGGCAGGAACAATGGAAATGTTTTGCATTAGAAATAACATTTTTTTCCCATAGGAAAAAGACTATGCAACGTGGCTCCCGTGCAAACCTCAATTGGGCTGTTTGTTTCTGTTTCCCTACCCTCTTTGGTGCTCTCGTTTCCTGCGTGCTTTACAACAGAACAAAGCACAGTTGAGGCATTTTTATTTGTTAAAAGATGGCCCGTCTTTAGTATCCAATTTGGCTCGTACCGTGCTGTGGCTGAGCACAAAATTATAATTGCAGAAATGAGGGGACATCACTTAAAGAAGTTGAAGAAAGTAAATGTGTTTCAAAGGAGACCAAAGTTGTTGACGAAAAGAGTGTCGAGTGCCAAGTTGAGGCGGCTGATTCAAGCTATGTAAGGTAATCACTAGTGGTACTTATGCATAAAGTATGATGCTTCTTCAACCTGTTGGAATAAATTTTTGTCATCAATGGCATCAATAATTATGCCCGATCAGGATATTCCTGAAGACGTCATTGGAGAGGCTCTCCTGGTTTTTGTCTCAAGTAAACCACTCATATTTCCAGCCTTTCCCAGATATATAAGGCTATTTACGATGGAATTATTATAAAAATATCTGAGGTTTGTTTTTGTTTTGTTTTTTCGCTGCAAGGGGAAAAAGATATTTTGGATACTCCACACTCGAGCAAAGATGTGGAAAATATATGCTATTTATGAGTAAATACATTTTTTCAACATTTGCCAAAAATTGATACTAAAATATTATATTTCACAGAGATTTGAGGGAAGAACTGCGTGAGTGTAAACGAGATCTTGGAGCAAAAGAAAGAGAAATTGAATCACTTATGAGAAGGTAGGAGTCATCGGATCATTTCTAATATGAGGGTTAAGGGTGGTTGTATCCTTTTTCTAGCCCAAATTTTTCCCAAGTCCCATTTCCAGCCTATGTTTTCGCCTAAATCCCAGTTCCAGTCCAGGTCCCTGTGACTCACGTCTCATTTTCCCATGCAAATCCAAGTTCCCATCATATTTATTGAGTTCCTTTAATATAAACAGTCACATTTCTGATTGTGAAGCTAACCTGCTGAGAGTTCACCTCCACAGCCTCGCTGTTTATCGACGAAGTTAAGATTATGAATAAGAGCCACTACAACTATTTCACTCCCCGCTGGACGAAATGCTGGTCGATCACAGGGTTACCCGCGATTTTTATTAATTCGCCAGTAGTCCACATCTGTGTGGAAAGAGCCACTGTGAGCGTAAATGCAACACAATGAACTCGGCCAGGGCCCGAAACCCGGAGTATAACCCACTCAATATTAAGCCAACAAGCCTTCCACTTTTGTATTATGTGTAAATTCTATCATCCCACTTTCCGACTTGCTAAATAACGCATAAGGTTTAACTTGTAAATGCAATCAACCTCAGTAGTGCGTCACTGTTCTTTTAAAGAGTGGCACATTACAGTGACATGCGAACCAAGCAGGATCAACGACATGTTGAAGACACCCTTAGTTTAAACAGACAGTCCAGGGTGGAACAGGATTTTAAAGCTTTTGCCAGTGATGAGCGTATTGATACCTGCATCATGATCCGAGGGAAATACCAGGAGGAAACGGATATCAATGCGAAAAGATTAACCTGTATGATGTTTGAGGTTGGTGCTCTTTTTTGATTGCGTTAGTGTACCCAGGTTTTAAGATCGCTATTTGGTATTTCGATAGCCTGTCAAAAATGTCCTTTTTTACGAACAGGTAGTTTACGAGTATGTTTTGGACACGAACAGAGCCATGGTTGACGTTTTGAAAGAAGTAGCCAAGTTTGCAGTGGTAAAAGGTCCAAATATCGGTCATGACTGCTTTAAAAAAAAAATGGCGAAGGTAGGCTTTAGCTCTGTAACGTATTTGTCGCGGTAATTTTAGTTTCGGAGCTTGCAAAGTACCAATATGTCCTTTGAGAATACTGGGCTATGTGATTTTATTAATTGTGTTGGCTTATTCACTCAATCATGCATGATCATTCTATGATTCCTTTACTTGTCCACATTTTTTTTTCGTTTGATTAGTTATCTATGTAAGAAACTCAAATTGAGCAATAGAAATAAAAAAGACTACTCTTAACAACAGACTCAGTGAGCAGTGCATCTAAATTATCGTCTACATAACAGACCTTATAGGCTCAATGTAGTATTGAATCGAATCATACTCCTAATCAGCATATTTCATTGGGGGATGATTATGAAACTCGACAAAGTTCTTTGTTGTATTTAAAAATTGAGTATATGTAGTCAGGAGATGACATAATCGATAAAAGTGCCGTTTTTTGTCACTGACTTGTATATTTTAGCAAGACGTTTCGGCTAACTCTTAAGCCTTCATCAGTTGAAAGACCGCTTGATGTTACGCGCGATTTAAAAACTTTTTTAAAATTGAAACGTTGCGCGTGCTGTATGCGCGTGACTCGAGAAAATTTTAAGTGCGTGCCAAGCACTTGTAGACTTCAGGGATGACTATGTGATCATTCCCAGCGTTCGGGTCTTTTACAGACATCCAAGCTTCTAGAAAAAGCCGCTGATAGTAATGTGCCTCATGTCCGACGACGTCAACGTTTTCAAAATCCATGTGATGATGACATTCGTGAACATGGCACGCAAGTTTGGAGTTATGATCGAACATCAAGACAGCCTTTTTGTGCTCGGGAACCCGCATCTTCAGTGATCTTTCGGTCTGGCCATAGTATACAAAATCGCACTGACTGTAATTGATTCTGTACACTACTCCAGATGAAAAAATAATAATAATCTTTATTGAGGAAACTTTTCCACGTACATGTGGTTTTCGAAAAGGACTTCAAAGATTAATACTAATTAATAGAACTAAAAATATGAAATTTGTAGAACACTTAAGTTAAAAAATTAAAAACCTGTCTCTTAAAAATATTTACATTAGCAGAGTCGCGTATTATCTGGCTGTAAGAATTAAAATCATTAATAGCGTGATAGGCAGTTCTTTGTTTTTCCCAATTCGTTCTAACGCAGGGGAGTCTAAGATTGACTTTATGATGGACGGTCGGTTTCATCCTGCTGTTTCGGTCGAGGAAAAAGACTGTTGATGGTTATCTTTTTGTTCTCTTTTTTGCCCTTGACCGTGCGCAAAACGCAACAGTTGTTTACCACCGACTGAGGAACTAACTAATAGAAACGTTTCGGTTACGTTATTCATGCATATAGTGTATGAGCGCAAGACAAAAGATTGTGCACGGTCGTGGAACTTCCAACATAACTTTTGGCATCTTTGTTTGCTCTTTTAATGCTTGCCAGGCTTCATAACCATTCCTTTCTATTACCTATGTCTCCAGCAGAGAACTGAAGGCCAAACAATGCCTTTTGAGGTTCCTTTATGCGGCAGTGGATCGGAATATCCTAGGGATGTCGTCGATGTGGTATTGCTGGCTATCAAAGAATTGGCCCCAAAGATCGACACTGATATCTTCTTAGAGGTCAGTTTTTTTTTTGTTTTTTTGTTTTTTTATTATTATTATTATTGTTATTCTAATAGGCATTTTCTTTGAAACACAGTTTTAAGATAAAACAATCGATCTAAAACGACGTTCTGACCTCTTTGAGGATTAAAACGTTTGCATATATGAGTAAAACTAAGACTTGAGAATCTGAAAAGCGATGAAAAAAACACATTGTTTTGAATTGTGGTTAGACACATGAACAGCACCACGATTTTGTTTTGGTACTAATGACACCCAAATTTTCATCATTAGATAATAATTGTACCTATACTGCGCCCGTTCTTGATCAAGGACATGCTCTCCTTTTTATTTCTTATAACTAAACCTCTGATTTCCGTGTCATTTATGTCAAGGACGTCAAGCAAAAAATCTCCCAAGAACTAAAGAAAGAGCAGTCTCCTGAACTTGTAAAATTAGTAGACGCCCAGCTGAACGATTACTTAAAGGCTTGCATCACGTTAACGTGGCGTATGGTTACACAAGCTCCACCACTGAGGCTTGAATATCAATCCTTCACTTACAAGAGAGAGTGTCACAAAATCGTGGAATCCCATGGCGATGCACGAGACGGCCGATCGATGTACCAGAATGAAAAGGTTAATTATCTGTGGCCTGGTTTGGTGGATGGAGGAGGAAGAATTATTGTTAAAGGCGAAGTTGCTCTAGAAAAGTAGTCACAGAGTTAACTTCACACAAGTTGCTTAAGAACCTTACACAACTCTTTAGGACTCAGAACGTAGAGAAAATGACTTCAGGATGGCGACGGGTTCCATACCATGCCATTACAGTTGTGCTTTGGTGACATTCTTTTTTTGTAGTCAATATTTGAAACTGACTTTAAGGTTACTTCCTACCTTCGCAGGTGCCCTTCGGGAAAAAATCGTACGCGCGCCAGTTTCAATAAAACCCCAACAAACTATATATCATAAGAAACCTTAATAAATGTACTTTACGAAAAAAAAATACAATTTCAGCAATGTTTTCTTTTAGGAAATGTCAGGAGGCGGTAAGGCCTGAAACGACCGAGGCTTCTTCTATTGAATTTATCGGGTATCGGATTCCGCAGTGCGAGCAAAATGGCTGCGCAGTCTTATTCACAAGGCATCAATCAACGAAAGTGTGTCGGGCTTTTTCGATATTCTGATTGGTTGTCTAGATATCCACTTCTAAAGTTGGAGTAGCTAAAAATATGCGAGACTTGTTGCGTAAATGGACGCCACGGGAAAAATGTGTTAAATATCAAAATTTCCCGACACACTTTGGTTTGTCATTATCTCTGGAATGTTCTGGCAAAATTTCAAGAAAATCCGTCAAATCTGCATACTCTATAAATTCGCTCAAAGTGGATGTATTCCTCCAAAAATCAAATGCGAGATTTTAGCTTGTAAAGGTTCGTAAACAACTTGCGCCACACCCGGAGATTATCACGCCTAATAAAACCGCAAACCAATGGAACAACAGGACCTCCTAGTGCCCATGACAATAGATCAAGATTTCCCGGGAAAAGTATCGCATTGCAACATGTTTTTTTTATCTCGCTCAGTGGAGTTCAATTTAGGACGGCGACGTAATATAATGGGCAAAGACGCCAAAGGCAAAGGCAAAACCCGCGTTAAAAAGGCTAAAGGCGGAAAATGTGCCGCTGAAAAACAAGACGTTAAGGAATCGACGGACAGCTTAAGAAATACCCTTATTGCTGAAGTGAGTTCCCTTGGGTAGGTTTCATTTTCTTTATCACTTCCGCCAGATTCCGACGAAGAATCTTGTTCGCAGCCTGCACTGACGTTAACTTTGATTTTTAAGCTACTTGCTCCAAGGATATTCGAACGCTCCGGATCTTCTGCAGACGCCGAGATTGTCGAAGGCGTTTAGCCAAACCAAGGGCCTTTGTCGCTTTCAGCAAGGTTTTTTTTTTCTTTCCTTGATAATATGGAGGTTTTTCTTTCTTCTTTGAGCCGGGTTTTTTCGTTTTCTTTACCCAAGGCCTTTTTTCTGCTTTTGATTTTTCCATAGGAGTTAGCGTAAAGAGCTTCCACGTGGGAATTTTTGTCAAGTGCGTGATGTAAATAAAAATATGCAAATGACATGAAATACGAGCGATGAGCGTTTGCCGCGAAAATTTCCCCAGGGTTCTCGTCCGTTGACAAGATTGTGACACCTTCCTAGTTTATTAACTTTATTTGAAAATACGTTTTTTCTAAATAACTCGGCCGCTTTTTGAGATTTTTAATGTTTCTCTTTTGGAAACACTAGATAAAATGACGAACTTAAATTTTGTCAAATAAAAGAAAAAACGATTTTTTTGGCCTCTGAAGGTGGGAAGTAACCTTAAGTACCATTGCGAAAGGCGAGAGAATCCCTTTTGCAACAATGAAAAATAAGTGATTCGAAGTTTTAATAACAAGAGTTGTTTTTTGTTTTTTTGTTTGTTTTTTACGTTGGATGTTCATCACCATTGGAAAACGCTGGAACTTACAATGCTTAATTGGTCACCGGAGAAACTCTGGGCGCAAGTCTCATTGCGCAATGCTTCTTTTTAGTCATGACGTCACAACGCGGTCTTTCTGTAATAATGTGAGTTACAATGTATACATTTTGAGATTTTAGTAAATTAGTGCAACTGGCGGTTTACTGTATATTTCTGTTTTAATATCTGCATAACCACTTCTGATAATGTTACAATATACTTTCAAGCCGCTGGGATGGTGTGTCTCAGAAAAATAAAGTTGACCAATCTTACAAGTGAATTGATTGATTTATTTCTAACCAGACATTACCGTAAAGTTTACAAGCTCGTTTTTATAGCCAGGTTGGCTTCGTTTTACATAAGGTGATGCCTGTTGCAAGATATCATCATTTATACGGAACGAATGTATCGATTCAATGTCGCCACACGTCTGTTCAGTACTAGTATATTAATCCATAGCGTTCTATCACGAATGCTGTTCTCTGATTGGCGTAGCGTAGCAGTGTGGGCTTGTTTGCAAACAGGTGGCCGCTTCCTTGCGCTTTCGAAGAGTCTGTGAAGAGGATTTAAACAAAGTTTTGAACGACTGGCAGATTTGTACGAAAAGAGTTAAATTATGAGCTCGAGATTTCCATGCGTGATGGTTACTATCACGCAAAGAAATCTCGAGCTCATAGATCAGAGATAATGTCAAAATATGGAAAGAACGAAAAAAGTGTCACTCAAGCCGTTAGGCGAGTGTGTTGCACTGGCGCAGCTGATAGCAGTCTGGGCCAGCTTAAGAAGGAAACTGAATATATAATTCTTATTCAGACAGTACATGTATATTTACAACATACAAATAAATTAGGACCTCATTAAATACACAAACACCAACAGGTTTAAAAGGACTATCGGTTAGCTATCAGATGAACAATATTGGTAATACAGTAATTCAATTTGCAGAACAGAAGGGGAACAGGCTAAAGTAATTGTTTCCTGGTTCGGCTGAGTCAAGAACTAACAGTAGAAAACTCATAGCAAACTCAACAAGTACTTATCAGGAGTGCTCAACGGGAAAAATTTTAAAATTGACTTGTTGTTGCTCGAAAGTATTAATGGACATCCAATAAGAGATAAATAGTTAATAATTAACAACCGTGGGAAAATAATATCCGCTCCGCACTGCCAGCTAGTAGAAGATAGCTAAATGAAGTTGCCAGCCAGGAACCGTTTGGGGGATGCTTTTTCCCAGCCAGCACAACTTAAGAAACGCTGGTTTTCCCAGCAATTTTTACATTACTTTTTGCGCCAGCCAGGAAGAGTATAAATAACTTTTTTAATTCAGTTTTAATTTAATTAATTGAGTTAATTAAATTAAAATTCCGTTGAATCTTATTAATTAATCAATTAATTAATTTGACTCAGTTATAATTAATCAATTAATTAATTATAATTAATTAATTAATCAATTATGACTAAATTAACTAGTGAACATGAAAAAACAAAAATTTTACTTACCTCAAAAAGGAAACACTACAATTATCATTGAATGGCAGTAAGATTAGGACAGTTCTCCATCCATGCAATAATTCATCTAGCGGTAATTTATAGCCCTCCGCAAAACAACTGTCGCTGAATGTATCATAATTGAACTGTGTCCAAGGCCACAAAGACTACAAGAACTCATTGCTCCATTCAGCTGTTAATGAAAAATGCAAAGTAGATTGCATTTTTTCTTCCAAATGTATACAGGCTTCAATGGAGATGTAGCATGCATAAAAAAAGTAAAATCCAATAGAATTAGATGTTTGTTGTAAAAAAATCTATAGAAACCATTTATTTTGCCATAAAATGAGCAATACCTAGAAAATGAAAACTTACGATAAATTAATTGCTTAACTGCCATTGCTGTTTAGGGTTGTCAGCGTTTTTAGGAAACCAATACCTCAACGGACCCAGGTTCAGACTGCCTTAGTTACCTTTTGAAACTGGTAGATAATTTCAAATGTACTATAGTGGATTTTATGCTCGGATCTGTTCAATACTCAGAGTTAGCTCTGCCAATTTACAAATTGTAATTGAATTTTTCCTCTCAGTCCATAATGGGAGGAACAAGGGCTGGAAATGAACCTCGAGCTCACACATTCCAGTTTTTAAACTGCTCTGGTGTACCTGCCCCCTTCAAACTTAACGACATAACTTTTTGACAGCCCCGAGTATATCTTTAAGTATTGGTGGTACTTATGAGAAATCGTACCTGTTCCTCAGAATCTATAATCCAGACTGTATTAATAACCCCTTGCTAGCTACAAATAGAAAAACTCAACATTGAGAAAAACCAGCAGACATTTTGAACTAGTTTTCATTCTCGGGCCAGAGCAATATTAATAGTTCATTCGTTTGCAAATTTTGAAAGAATTGTGAGAAAACAAAACTGCTCTGGTGCACCTGCCCCTTCAACCATAGTGCCAACTACAAGTGAATATATGAAAGACCATATATCTTCTTATAATCCCAACTGCAGCTCCGAGTCAAGTGTTGGCGGCACTTGTGAGAAATCGTACCCAGAACCTATAATCCAAAACATCCTAATCCTCGTTAGCAGATGCACTAAAGAAAGTGCATTCTTGCCCAAACAGCGTCCCTCTAGGAAGCTACAACATCATCTAACGATCTATTTTTCTAACTGACCATATGCAAAAATGGCTACCAATGCCTTCTGTTGTCTGGTCACGTTTCTTATAACGTGATCACACTAAAAAAGCAAATGGAACAAAATACTAAAAACCCTTTGGCGTTTTTTGGTTTATAGGTTACAAAGTAGAGACTTATTTAACGGATTATAAGGGAATAAAACGACTCTGGCCTACATAGCCTCGTTTTCACTTTTTTGATAACGTATATGTAATTGTGATCTCCAATTAGAGAAGAAGATAGCCTTAAAACTCGACACAGTGATTTATTTTGTCCTAATCTTCAAGGTAAATAGTTTTAATTCCTTTAGGGGAGTGTTTCTTCTAGGCGACATACATTTAGGCTGCTATTTTTGCATTGGATCTTTTCTACTGGAGGCTTTCGAGTTTCTGACAGAAAACTGAATCTTGCTACTGATTAATTATATCTGATTTAAACGCTACTAATTATTTAATATGCTTTACTAAACAAAACGTTTGCCAGGAAGGCACTATCTTGACCTCGAAGCCTGTAAACTGCATAATTCCAGTTTCCATTTGCATAACACTTCTTCTAACTGCTTATGTCAGATGCTCAACAACCATCACCACGTCCGACGCTAGCATTTCTACCAGAAATTAGTGATATGCAGCTGACCATATGCCTACTTATTTTCGTGAAACTGAGCTGTTAAAAAGAGCTTTCCTTAGAATCTTTTTGCAGTCCTTAACGTTATTATATGGGGTGAATTACCTACCTGAATTACAGTGTTGACGCAGAATGGTCTCACAGTCAACTCTCTCTTTCAACTTGTGTAAAAAGGAAAGGAACAACATTTAGCATGCGCGCGTTGATCTTTATCTTGAAAAATGGTATTGACTTTTTTGACCTTCAAAAGGAAAAATTGACAGTTTTGTATCTTTATCTTTGAAATTGCCTAATAAAACTAAAAAAACACTCTTTCCTTCATAAAAAAACTCGTGTCTAACTGTTAAAAAAACACCTCTATATGGACGCGAGTCCCTTTTTTTCCCTTTTCAAATTGCAGGAAAGCCTATATCACACCTGAAATGCAATTTGTTCAGCAAAACACCAACAAAGTACTCCACGTCCCACTCTAGAACCTGCGGAGAAACTTACATCATGTGAACACAATAAAATACAATCGCGAAGAACAGTCGTAAATAATAACACTTCACGTAAATGGGTATAATTGTTTAAAATAGCCTATATGTAACTGCACTTCTTCTAAGTAAAACCTTTGTAAACCCTTCAATGATTAGGAAACTTTCATAAATTAAAAAACACTCATACAGTTGAATAACAAACTACGATGTTCAAGGAACCTTCAGGAGAACCAAAGAGAGTTTTGAAGCATTTCTCTTAGTATAGGTAGTGAATTTCTTTTTTTTTCTGCAGTTTTCGAAAACCTTGTTACAGCATTGATCTAGTTAAATAAACTGTAGGAGTTTTGGAATCCCTTGCGAGATCACAAACACTTCTCTAATATAAGTTAAGATGTTCAAAAGAAGTTTTGGAATCCCTTGCGAGATCACAAACACTTTTCTAAAGTAAGTTAAGATGTTACGAAGTTTTGGAATCCCTTGCGAGATCACAAACACTTCTCTAAAATAAGTTAAGATGTTCAAAAGAAGTTTTGGAATCCCTTGCGAGATCACAAACACTTTTCTAAAGTAAGTTAAGATGTTACGAAGTTTTGGAATCCCTTGCGAGATCACAAACACTTCTCGAAAATAAGTTAAGATGTTTAGAAGAAGTTTTGGAATCCCTTGCGAGATCACAAACACTTTTCTAAAGTAAGTTAAGATGTTACGAAGTTTTGGAATCCCTTGCGAGATCACAAACACTTCTCTAAAATAAGTTAAGATGTTCAGAAGAAGATTAGGAATCCCTTGCGAGATCACAAACACTTCTCTAAAATAAGTTAAGATGTTCAGAAGAAGATTAGCAATCCCTTGCGAGATCACAAACACTTTTCTAAAGTAAGTAAAGATGTTACGAAGTTTTGGAATCCCTTGCGAGATCACAAACACTTCTCGAAAATAAGTTAAGATGTTTAGAAGAAGTTTTGGAATCCCTTACGAGATCACAAACACTTTTCTAAAGTAAGTTAAGATGTTACGAAGTTTTGGAATCCCTTGCGAGATCACAAACACTTCTCGAAAATAAGTTAAGATGTTTAGAAGAAGTTTTGGAATCCCTTGCGAGATCACAAACACTTTTCTAAAGTAAGTTAAGATGTTACGAAGTTTTGGAATCCCTTGCGAGATCACAAACACTTCTCGAAAATAAGTTAAGATGTTTAGAAGAAGTTTTGGAATCCCTTGCGAGATCACAAACACCTTTCTAAAGTAAGTTAAGATGTTACGAAGTTTTGGAATCCCTTGCGAGATCACAAACACTTCTCTAAAATAAGTTAAGATGTTTAGAAGAAGTTTTAGAATCCCTTGTGAGATCACAAACACTTTTCTAAAGTAAGTTAAGATGTTCGGAAGAAGTTTTGGAATCCCTTGCGAGATCACAAACACTTTTGTAAAATAAGTTAAGATGTTTAGAAGAAGTTTTGGAATTCATTACAAGATCACAAACACTTTTCTAGAGTAGGTTAAGATGTTACGAAGTTTTGGAATCCCTTGTGAGATCACAAACACTTCTCTAAAGTAAGTTAAGATGTTTAGAAGAGGTTTTGGAATCCCTTGCGAGATCACAAACACTTTTCTAAAGTATGTAAAGATGTTACGAAGGTTTGGAATCCCTTGCGAGATCACAAACACTTCTCTAAATTAAGGTAAGGTGTTCAGAATACGTTTTGGAACCCCTTGCGAGATCACAAACACTTTTCTAAATTAAGTTAAGATGTTACGAAGTTTGGAATCCCTTGTGAGATCACCATCACTTCTCCAAATTAAGTTAAGTTGTTCAGAAGAAGTTTGAACTTCCTTGCGAAATCGCAAACACTTGTCTAAATATTAAGTTAGGTTTACATGTTTCGAGCAAAATTTATCTCCATTAAGCTTACTTTATTGCATTTTGACAGACAACACTTTTCTCCTAATTAGCTGACGTGTTTTTGCCAGTTTAGGAAAGTCTTTTGAGATCAAACACTTGTTCATAACCGTGTTGGGACTAAGTGGAAATGCCTCCGAATTTCTCGAAAAGACATCAGGATTCTGGGATAATTTGGGAAAATTCCCAGCAGTCGTCTACAAGTAAAATAATCTTTTGGTGTTTCCAAACCTCCCTTCAGAGATAACAAATACTTTCACAACCTTCCATGTGTTGAAGCCTCCAACGAGATCACTTAAAATTAGCTTACGATGAGCCGTTAAAGAGGTAACTTCATTTTTGTTGGGAGGCTCTGTCACGGGACACTTTCGGTTAGTGAGAAAGCGTTTAACTCACTTCCTGTATACCATTCAGCATGTGGTCTTTAAGCATTAAACAACCACTAAATAGTTCACAAACGTTTTTTTCTCTAACGTTTTTTTCTCTAACGTTTTTTTCTCTATTAGTTAACAAAGATATGGTTAGAAGTAACTAGCTCATTAATTTTTGCAAACCCTTTTCCTCGTGCTGTGAACTGTGAGCTCGGTAGCCAATGGTGTGCCTCTCATGTTTCCTTCAACACCGCGATTGTTCGAGGCGGCATCATTTCATGATTCCCTACAGAAACAAAGAATGCTCCAAAGAGGCCAGTTCAAACGGAGTCGCAAAATATGGAAAGCTAGAGTCTCTTTTTCTGTAAAGCCTTTTTTATAGAACATCACATTGAAATTACGTAAACGCATTGAGACTGATATTACGATCAAAACGTCTTTATTTTAAGGGCAATTAATAGCAAGTTTGATACTGATTGTGCTGCCTAACAAGAACAAAATGCTCTGTTATGAGGAGGAATTTTAAGTAGAGTGGAGCCGTCTGACTGTGCTATAGGTATGGGTCGCACTTGGGAAATCTTTGCCAGAATTTGTTTACTTTGCGGTGGAAATCTGTCATCGCGGGCCTTTGCCTAGAGCGACCGCAGGTTTTTCGCTTTGGCAAACACTTTGCGAATCGGCAAAACATCAAAGACGCCGTAGTGCTTGGGTGGAGCCAAACAATGGGAATCACAGCGGTAACTGTGAACGCTTGTCAGCGTAACATGAAAAACGAGGTTTTCAAGCTTTTTACGGCGACAGCATGGAATACCCGCAGTATGCTCCCGTCTACAATGATATGACTGGAAGGGGAACGCAACCAAGCACTTCACATGCGAGCATTGCGCAGGAAAGCGCTCTACCGACCAGGTCCATGCAAGCAAGCGCTTCACAAACGTCGTCATCTTCGTCTTCCCAATCGTCTCCTGATCCTGAACCCGTAGATACTGGAAAACGATCTTATGTAAGATGGTCAGATGACGAAGAAAAAATGCTATTCAACCTGTGAGCCGAAAATTTCGATCGCATCAACAGCAGTCAAGCCCGCAAAGCTTGGGATGACATTGCCAAGCAAATAAATTTGAAATTTGGTACTGACAATTATCTCCCACTAGTGCGACCCTCCGTTTCTGTCTAAAAGTTTTCCTTTCCCGTTGCGGTTTCAAATTTTTGTGGTTTTTTAGCCGGCAAAGATGAAAACTTTTCCCAAGTGGTCAAGGGCGTGGTTTCCGGACTTTCCGCTGTTATCTACATGTCGCTTAGCAGAGTTCGACACCTCTATCATTTGCTAATAATTTCTTTAGGCTCACTTCGGTATTGCAAAATATGTTTTAAGCTCTCTAAATATTGGCTCTGGAGGGACAAAATTTGAAATGTTCCGTGAACATGTTACTTACGCCGGGCCTGGCTGAATGATTAAGTCGATTAGATCTGTTTGCCAGTACAGAAAATGTAGCTTCTTGACAGGTCTAATTACCTCATTGATTGATTTGTTGCAGGCTTAACACAAACGGCGGATAGGCACATCAAAAATATAAGTCTACAGGCTACCCTGTCCCGCCCCGATCGCTTCACTCTCCGAATTATTCTGTTTCGCGCTCGCCAATTTTTTTTTCTGTCCTCGCCGGGAGCCTTTTCGAAGGCTAAAAGTATTTTTTTTTTCTTCATCTTAACTTCATCTTCATCTCAAGTCGACCCATATGTTTCATAAACATTTGCAAGACCACAGCACCTACCCTAATTCAAAATTTGGGCATTTTTTAGCGCCCTTCGTTCGTACTAGTATGAAAGTTAACCCGGTATCATGTTAATCAAACATGCTTCAGTTATTTCGTATTTAGGAAGGAGTGGCCTGAGAGAGTGTTTTTTCGAGGCAAGGTCATCATATCTGGTCATCGGTGGGCAACCATATTTTCGCGCCAATGTTAAATAAATTAAATTTCAACTCGTGCGTGTTGGCGGAACGAGAAGACTTCTCGCAGTTGCACTTGTTCCGCTTCAAGAAAGAGTCGACTTATGGCAAGCCTAAAAAAATGAACTGTTATTCTGGCGTCACGCGCCGCTGAAGAAACTATGGCACACGCGATAAAATTTCGCTGCTTTGCATCGCGATACAGTTCTTTCGGTATTTGCGTCAAAATTGCACGAAAATACAAACGCCAAAAAATTGCATCGTTTGTAACCCTGGAAATCCAAGTTACCTTTTTCTTAAAACAAGCTTTGTGAATGTAGAAACAACGGAATGTTAAGCTACGTATAAAACCTTGTTTGTCTCCTTGCTTGGGACGCGTTCAAGCCGAACTCATACAAATAAAATATACATACGTATATTCGCGCGCGCTATTAAACTAAGAATAACCTGATTGGAAATCATAGAAATGAAGCACGAAAGTCGCTCACAGAATTCCACCCTTGAGACTTCAAGACGTAAATTTCGTAGCAAAACATCAGGGACACCCGAGGGAACGGTGGAATATCTTTTCGGAAGAAGTGTAAAATCAAAGGAAACAACAGCTCATAAGTTCAGATAATAAGATTTCGTTCTCTTGAAGTTTCTGCCACATTACCATTATTCTAAAAATTCCGAGCAGAACGAACTGTTCCATTTTCCATAAATATAGCAGTATCATAAATATAACAGTATCAATAGCTTAAAAGCGATATAGCGAAAAACAAAACAACTACAATCCGCGACTTTTGCTTAAATGTCCTGGTCTGTCTGTCTGTCGATGTATGGTAAGCACACACTCAGATGAAATGTTCGCGATATGATGAGAATACTTGTGCCTAGAATTTGATTTAAATTTAAATACTAAGTGTATATAAGCTTACTAGCTATACAAGTAAACATGTTACATCTAAAGTAGACGGCGCGCGTAAGCATTTGTCAAAGACGATACTATTCCCGGTACTATTGCACGAAAGACATACAACAGCTCACAAGACTGACATACCTCAGTAAATGGTCTTTAGCTGCGTTACACGAAACGATTCTGACGATTGCTGAAACAAAATTGTAAACATCTGAATAAGTAAATCAAGAATTTTCGACATGCGTTAAACAACAAAGAAGATCTGGTTGTCTAAACGGAAAGCACACCAAGAAGATAATGCCCGAGGATAATGCACATAAAATTAATTGTTATCCAACTTGGTCAGAACAATAACGGCAAATACAGAATAGTAGAGTAGGTCTGAAACTACACAGCTAACAGACAAGAGAAAGCACAGGAAACTTACCTTGTTGAAATAAAATCAACTCTCTTATTAAGAAACCGTTCCCGACTCTGTAGAGCGCTGTAGCCAAAAGCTTTGGCTGGGACGTGACTGTGCCCGCAATAGCAACGTTTACGCTTTCAAAGTCGACAGCTCAGCTGTCACACAGGAGTCATATAACTGCTGTGTAATATGGCGCAGCGCATGCCTGGATAGACGAATCCTAAGTGATCATATCACTAGGCGGCACCCTGAGTCCATTCTTCGCGCGAAATGCCTTCGGTCGATGAGTGCATGCTAATTTCCCGGGGCTAATTTTCCAGAGTGGCGGCTGTTAATGGAGCTAGTCTACCAGGGAAAACCTCACATTAAAATTTACCAGCTAGATTCATGCCAGAAATGCGCATTTTCCAGCTAGGATAAGCTTCCGAGTATAAACCAGTAAGCAAGCAATTGTTTTGAAGCGGGCTTCCCAGCAAGTTCCATGCCAAAGCTTAAGAATCCCAGCCAGCGCACTAAGCCCTGCGGAGCGGATATTTTGTATATCGGCTCCGGTGAGCACTCCTGACTTATATTGGTGGCGCATATGGAGCGGAAACGAACATTGCTCAAAGCGCGTGATCAGGTCACGTGTAAAAATAGTGGAATGCGTGACAGCATTACGTCACAGTAATCACTTCTGTTAGGACACAAGCACATTTCGACTTCCACGTTCGGTCTTGACAAGCATATTTCTACTTCCGGATGTCGAACTGAAAATTTAATCATGTTTTAGAGCAAAGACATACTCACGTTCCCGCTTAAGCTAACTCCATAGGATAACTCTTTTATGCGGGAGGAAAACGGCTGGAAGAAGGAAAGACGGGCCGTGCAAGTCGTGCGTGATGCCAAGTAGGACTGGCACGAGCAATTTTTCTGCGCTTCCGGTCCGGAGTTACTGGCGTTTCTCTCAAGAAACCAGAAACCAAGTTTTTCTCTTTCGTTTTGAGTACTGAACAGTTTTGTCTCATGAGTTTATGTAAAAGCAGGAAAACGTCTTCGAGAGCTTTATGGGTCAATTTTTACGGCCAGAATAGGTTCGGGACGCCTTGTTTTCGTGTTCAGTTTTATTTTTTAATCAGTTAAAATCCGATTAAATGGAACAAGCGGTGATGACAAGTTTTCTACAGCCATTTCTAGAACTTAAACCCAAACTTTTTAGACAAGGACATCTTTTACGTTTATGCGGCTTTTATATTGCATATCCTAAAAAAAAATCCTCGATGACATTTTCTTACATTGTCACAGCACTTTTAACTTAGATGCAAATGTTAAAGAAGCAAAACGTAATGGTTGCAGTTACATTTTGTTAATTTCCTTTTCTTCTGATTTTTTTTTTGTTTTTTGTTTTTTTCATTTTCTTATTAAGGTGGCTGCTTTTGTTTTTTTCTTTCTCTGCTTATTTTTTTTTTTTTTTTTCTGCATTTTTTTTCGGTTATGAGACCCCGTCGATCAAAATGCGTTAGTATTTTGTACATGGCCGTCGCTGCGCTCAGCAGTAAGGACAGAGGATTCTCAAAGCCGTCCTCGTCTAGCTGTACATCTATCGTCGCATAAACATTTCACAACATTTTCCAAGCCTTGCTGATTGAAATGAAAATCAGTGAAGAGGACAAACACCAATGAATCATAAGGGTACTACACACACAAAATTACTTTATTTACAGCGATGTTACACCAGTACAGTCAGTTACTTCGCATAATTAAATTAAAAGAAAAAAACAACAGACAAACACATAGATAGTCTATTTGCTTGGCCAATTCATTACCTACTGCAACAAAATGTCCACCTAACTATACATCTCTTCATTGCATGCTAACTCTTATAAGCTGAGGAAAGGCGCATGCAAGAAAACATGCTTTGACTGGGTGTACTTTTCTTATACATGTACTAAGAAATATATGCTTAATATCAGTTTGTATTTATATTCATGAACCGTACACAGGGATTGGTGTGCAGCTTGAACTGTGAGCCTGAGTGTTTGATGCCGATCGTATACAAAGTACGTTACATAGCTCAAATAAGATACTACTTACTAAGTACACAACAAAATAACTAATACTTAGACTGTAAAGCTTGCTGCAACCGCCTGATATAAAAACTCAAAAACTCGGTGGGGAAAAATGGGAACAAATTCCCTAACCAAATGCAGGCGCGCCAACCTCTGGTGGCTACAAGTAGGGGTAATTACAAGATTTCCAGTCTTTTAAAAATAGAAAATTTTCTAATAACATTTAAAAGTTCGAGGGCTGAGATAAATACATTACAACTTTGAAACCTAATATACGCTTATAACCAAAGACTAAATTAATGCCACGGCGGCACACGTGCAAATTTTTCATACCTATAGGAAAATATTTGTGGTAGGTGCGGTGGTCTTATGATTACGGCACTCGTCTCCGAATCGAGCAGTCTGGGTTAGAGCCCTGGCCGGGGACATTGTGTTGTGTCCTTGGGAAAGACACTCTACTCTCACAGTGCAAAAGAATGCTCGCCGGTACCAGGTGTACAAATGGGTACCGGCGAGCATTCTTTGTCGCTCTCACTTACAGTTCAGCTCCACCGAATGTAAATACATCTTTCTTACACTGGGGAATATCAGTTAGAGCTCAATACATCGAGGGTATCTAGAAAACTTGCTTCAACTACTTAAACGTTTAAAAATTACAATGTCTGATAATCTGGAAAAGCGTTTTGTTTTAGCCTCACTGGGTTCATTATCGATTATCGCTGGTTGAAACTGAAAACTGGCGGTGTTCTCAGGTCCACCCCCCGTCAATCAAGCTGACGTGAGCACGTGCTGAAGATCATGGCATTTTAAATTTAATCATGCACTGATCATGTGCTGTTGTATTCGGCGCGCGAGCAACAACTGCCCAATTGTATCCCGGTCGGAGTACATTTGAATTTGAGCAGGGGCACGTGACCAAGAATCAACCAATCACAGTGCTCGTCTTGTTGAGTGAAAGTCTAGGTATATAACAAACCTACGTGTACCTGCTCAATGAATTGATTCCTGTCACCAACCTCGTTACCAGGGTCTCTCTCCTCTGCCTCCCTGTTTTGGAAGAAAGTCCCTGGTTGCGGCTGGTCACGTGACTACCTGTGACACAAACTTTTCCACAGGGGTGGAGTCAACGAATATTTTCCGTCCATCTCAACTGAAGCGAAAGAAAGGCAATCGCTGGTCATCGCTATCCTTAGTCTTACTCTAAGCTCCACACAGGTCAAACAAAATATACATATATTTAGCGTATTGAGGTATCACTCTGATTTCAATTCCGCCAGCAGGTTGAATTGCTAAGAAGTAAGCTTAAAACTATTTCGCTGTTTCATGTTGCCTAAATTAACCTCACGGCACATTGTTCGCTGTATAAAGCGGTGTTTTATTTACCACTTTGCAAAATATAATTCTTGACTATGCCAAGGAACCGTGGTTAAACATGTCTAAATATAAACTTACATAAACCTGATACAAATGAAATACAATATAAGTGTAGGCTTATGTCGACAAAACTGTAACTCGGTTTACATTTCTGTACATCAAATTCAGGTCAGAATACTCGGCTAATCGGCCGTGTGACAGAAATACTTTTTAACATTCAAAATACCGCACAAAGAAGAAAATAAATTACCTCCGAATTCTAAGATTCAAGGGACTGATTAAATGGTTTCACTTCGATTCGGGACATTCGGTACCTGATGTTTTACATGTGCTAACCGTCGAGAGGTTTGAGCTCGATTCGGCTGTCGAGTTTCTTTGCGAACGAAAGTCTTCTATATTTTGGAGACGGCAGAAAGAATGAAACATTCTTCAACGGCAAATTTCAATAACAAACCCCGATAAAGCGGGTAGCTTTTAGCATCGACTGCTCGAGGATTTTAAACCCACAAACTTTGCCACAGCAACAATCAAAACACTCTGCCAACCCTCTCGCCCAACAGATTTTTTTTTACCACCCAGAGTCTGGGTGGTCACGTAACCAGCCGCAAACAGGATCTTTCTTCCAAAGACCAAGGGAGGCAGAGGAGAGAGACCCTGGGAACGAGGTTGTCATGTCACCACTAGCTACGACTGGCCCCTTCTCTGGAAGGATTTTGGCCCTAGTTAATCTTACTACATTTTCATGATCTTTCTTTAACAAAGAGAAACACATTCTCAATGGGTATAAAGTATGAATGAAGTCTGGTGTGAATAAAAAGTCCATAATTAAATGAAATGTTTGCTAGATAGTAGACTCACGGTAAACTCTCTCAACAGAACAACTTTTACCGGCCACTAATAATACTTTCTAGGCAAGAAAGAAAGTGCGAGCTGAGACTTGGTAGGGTTTATCTACTTCACTGTAATATACTAGACTGCATTTGACGACTGTAAAGTTTGCCCTATTGCTTTCGGTCCGTAAATCGTTCGGCTACCGAAGCACCCTGCACCCTACCAATGCTCCAATTAGAGATAACGAGATGATTCGAAAACCCCCCTCCCCCCACCCCTTACTCAAATCTGTTACAGGCTTGAATTTCAATCTCAAAAAGTTATACTTTAGATCACAAGTTTCGTACGTTTTAACACAACCTCCGTGCACATGGTTCAGCTCTCACAACATCCCAGCATACATCGTGGTACAAGATCTCGCAGTCACACACTCAACATAACATGTCACGCTACAAAAATAGCTCACATTTTCCGGAAGAAGTCCCGAGCGAAGGGCGCTCAGTTCGTTTAACGACGCCAGTATGGAGAACATTGGTTCTAAATGCTGTTTTTGCCTTTTCCTAGTGTTTCTCCATTTCCTTTCATGGCCATTTGCTTACTTTGGAGCAAACTGCAGAACCGCCGAACTGCGGGAGGAGAACAAAAATAGCTGCAAGAATATCCACAACGACGTTACAGCTGTGGTTTTACTCGGGATCGGCATAACCTTGTTTTTGCCTCTACAAATAGTTGGCTGCATCTGTTATTTCGGCTTTCACTGTCTCTGTTTGGCAGCGTGTTGTCTGTCTGACAGCGGTAACAACAGAGTGGCGCCATCTCGGACCGTCGAGAGAGTAACAGTACCTGTGATACTATGCAGTAGTTCATAGAAAGGGTGCAAGTAGACCTCTCTTGTGACTGTTTACATGTTTACATTTTTACAAGACTTCAGCTGGATCCCATCGAATGTCATGTCTGGCTTATTGCACCGCATGTGTTTATGTTGGGCAAAGATCCATGTTCACTCTGCGGCAGTGTCGACAGAAGGGGACATTCTGCTCATGGATACAGATCGCGATAACTTTTCAGTGATCACCTTATTCCCTCAGGAAATGACAATACCCCAGTGACTTGGACCCATAACTCTTCATCAACAAAACATTAACTAACATTTTGAATATCGTAAAAAAAACACACACACACACCCACCATTTAGACATCTAGACAACGAGATAAAGGAAATAGATAGACTTTTTAAAAGAATACGGTCAAAATAGAAAACGAAGAGTGCTAAAGAGCCAGACTATGGACGCAAAAATGTATTTGCTCATGTTTACCAGGGAACTAACATTCTCAAACTCATTAATAATTCATCAAGTTAAGACAAGGAAAATCACAACCGTGAAGGAGGTTTGGATACCAGGTCTTAATTAGCATAGATTTTGACGATTTTACTTCTCCGTTTACTCCTTAGTTTTTGTTTCGATTGAGAAGATATATCAAACACTCGAGACAGTGTTTCATCGGCTATCCAAACACCTCGAATTTCGTCAAAAATACCTCGCTGCGCGTCGTATTTTCGACTCTCTTCTTGGTGTTTGGATATCGCGATGAAACACTGTCTCGTGTTTGATATATTACGTAAAGTGTGTGTGAACTTGACGTTTGTCACATTTCAATATAACTAATATAGTAGCAAATGTGAAGTTTACAGCAAATTTTTCTTTCAATTTCCTTTCACACATATATTTGACGTCCCCAGACATTTGCTCAACAATTGATTTCTTTGGCAATTTGACCTTTGAGCGTAACTACAGACAAACATATCATAAGCATAATGTGTTTTCCAGTATTACGTTTCAACCTATTTTTGTCAGGTCACACATAATCATTCCTGTCATACACTTTCGCCGGGAAAAAAATTAAAAACCCAGCGCTCGTGAAAATATATTTTTTCCACTAGAAATTCAGCTCGGGACATATATAAATTTATATTGGTTTGAATCGTCGATGAACAGACCTTTTCCGGATATTGTTTCCTTCAGGGTCGACAAAAATCTCTGATTACAAAATCACGCGGAACCCATGCTTTGCAAAAGAAAAAAGAAAAAATCTCTTCTAAACCCTGACTTTGAAGCGATTTATCACTTTAGCGTTAATAGCTACCACACATCGGCAGTAGTTAAATCTATTCCTCAACAATCCAGCTTCATCATGTTAAAATGTCAGCGAAATTGAACAAAACCAGAATTAATTAGAGTTTTTGTTTCTTCCTTTCTTGATTGACGCAACAGAGGAAGCGACGGTCGCCCATAGCAACTGAAAAACACGAACATAACACAAACCGAGGTTTTGGTCAAAAAAATCCAGAATTACTGCCCGAGAGCTAATAATTGAATGGGAGCGTCTTTTTCGAACTTTTCTTAGGTGATTTAGACGAAAAAATGACCTCGGCGGGTTCCAAAAGAACAGAACGAGACAGGGCGAAGAGCCGATAATTTATTCAATTTGTTCACCGCGTGGTCTTCTTCACGTACAAGTTAAAAGAGCTTCCTTCTGGATAATTTCAGCCCTAGAAGCCAGCAACTGGTCCCAAATTACTTTCTGTACACTTACAAATGTCCTGACTTCCATCTCCGGAAGATTTGGCCCCAATTTTTGAGCAGATAAACATTTCGCCTAGGGCGACCGCCATTACGGTGGCTTGCATACTAATGAATGAGTTGCTAGTAATCGGATACCCGTGTTTGCGAAAAGAACTCTGGGATCGTCAGGGGGCAAACATTGCAAGTCGCTAGAAGGAAATGTATGGCGGAAAGTTGTTTCGACGCCCAAAAACATGGTTTTAGAGAGAGATCAACGCTTTTTCGCCGTTGTATTATCGCAAATGGATTTTGGCAATTTTGATACATGGAAAATGTAAGTTTTTGTTTGAATAACCGTGAAATAAGTGAAAAAATTTACCGATAAACTCCCTTTTGCTTGCGTGAGGTTTATTGTGAAATACATTGAAGAGAATATTGAAAATTTCAATACACGCCTGATCTCGAGAGGCTACCCGGAGCAAATGGTAGAAAAGATCCTCCGAGAAGTTAAATATTAAAACAGAAAAGAAGCTCTAAAACACAAATCGAAATTGCAGAATGAACTACTTCCCTTTATGTCGAGCAAGGAGCTACCCTTTATCTGTTATAGAAATGGAAAATCACTGAAATACGTGCTTGTAAAGGCAAAACAAAGGCTTTGAGCAACACAGTAGCCACACAGCATCAGTCGCGCGGACTCATTTGTCATTAAATCAACCCCTGACAGTACAGTGATCGCCACCGGGCTTATTTCTAGTATTATTTGTACGACTGAGCTTTCAAATAAGCCAAAAGTAGCCTGTACACAACTTAAAAGGCTTTACTGGGTTATTCCTCCGTCTCGATTTATACCTAATTAATTTTGTAATATTTTCAGACCATTATGCGATGTAAATTTCACAATAAACCTCGTGCAAACAACGGAGTTTATCGGTAGATTTTGTCACATATTTCACGGTTATTCAAAGAAAAACTTACATATTCCACATATCAACATTGCCCAAATCCATTTGCGATAAAAACGACGGCGAAAAAGCGTTGATCTCTCTCAAAAATCGTTTTCTTGTACCTCGAAACAACTTTTCGCCATACATTTCCTTCTAGCGACTAGCAATGTTTGCCCCCTGACGATCCCAGAGTTCTTCGTGCAAACACGGGTGTCCGATTACTGGCAACTTATTCATTAGCCACCTTTATAAAACTCTCCCGAGCGGGGGTTGGGGGGGGGGGGGGGGCTGTGACGAAAATTAATGATGAGATCATCCCACTGTCCAAATTTGGCGAGAATCGGCTGTAACGCCATTTTTCTGTCACGCTGTTAATCGTTGGTTACAGGAGTAACCAAAATCGGGGCTTCTGCCGGGAAAGAGGATAAGCTCATTTTCACTCAGTTTTCACGTTTCTGTCTTTAGAGCTAATATAATTTTCCGTATATGTGATTTTATCATAAATTGATACACATTTTTTTCAAGACAGTGATTTTTTGTTGTTGTTGTTGTTATTTGTGTATAGATATCAGTTTGAACAAGAAAACATTGTCCAAAATAATGTATTTTCCCGTAATGCTTTAACCTATTCTCTCAGGTCACAAATAAGTATGAAGTATTCTTTTTTTCTTTGCCATCAGCCGAAATAAGAATAATTTGCCTTGAAATAAAACCACGGGATTATGGATTTCTCCATAATGTCATTATGTAGGGGCCGGTGTTAGCTACAATCCACGACAAAAGTCCTTGGCACACCTGGATCTGATAGCACGAAAATGCGTTGGCAAGTTATTTTTAGGACAATACCCAATGACATCATTAGCATAGGGAACCCACTTCCTCCCCGACATTGTTGTAAGCGGGCAATGACGACTTCATTGCGATAAACAACATTGATTTGGGGGGAAGGGGATAAACTGATGAATCTCCCTGACAGATATTGCAAAAGTGGGAAGGTGTGTCAAGACTTTTGTCGGAGATTGTAGGTGATGCGTCAACTCTAGGTCCGACAAGTGAGGATGGTGATCACGGGTTCCCCAGTCAATCAGGTGTCTCTGAAGCCTATAGCACAAAGAAGAGACGACACCAAACTCCAGATTAAATCGCCTGTGAGACAAAGGTCTTTCGCCTTCGACTGCTTTCTCAGAGAAAAAAAACTCAATCCTGCGTTCAGTTCCTTTCGCATGTCTTCAACGATCTCTTCAAACTCTTCAACGTTCAACTTCCTCGAGGACATCACGGGAATGACTGCGCTCCTTTTATAGTCTGAGGCCAGACCCCACTTTCACTGAGCGGCAGTAATTTTCCGATCGCGCCGACCAATCATAAACCAGTTGCATCATCTCACATCACATGCAACACCTTACAAGGACATGGTCTGATTCTCATACCATTCCCCTGATTGGTGCTTGCAAAAACATATGATCGAGCAACATGTAACACTGATCATTTATTCTCAGAGTTCAACCGAAGTCATGTCTTCCTCAGCCTTCGTCAATCCCTTGCATCCGAACGCAACACCGCCCATAGATCCCGAGGACCCGCGTATCGTCCATCCAACGGGTAAATTTGGACCAGAGAGTCACCTCGACTTGGGAACTTGGTCACCCGCCAAGTATCCAAGTTTCAAAGAATCGCCCAAGCGAAAAGCCAAGAACCAAGATGACAACAGTAAAAAGAAGAAGTAAAAGTCCAACTTAAAACTGAATTTAAGAAGAACCTATCGTTTGCGCCGAATAAGAAAATTACCTTTACAGTCTCTTAATATGCAGTATTTAAAAGCGTTCTCCGGAATGACCGCTCAGGGTGGCGTTGCGTTCAGTAGATTTGCTGCTCATGCGCAACACTGCAGAATATTCTCGGAGAACTTTGGATGGTCGAATTACAAAAACATCCTGTCTTTCTTGGAATCGGACTAGACGCCCCTTATATAATAATGAAAGGTTATCAGATAACGAACGATCAGGAAATGTTTAACGCGGCCAAGCGTAATACCGACCAAAAACATCAAATACCCCAAAAATCAACAACAACATAAACGAAAGCAATTAACAAAGTATTGGTACTTTTGATAAGGTCCTTTGGAACAGAGTATATAAACTGTAAAAAATATACTTTAGCTTCAAGATTAGTTTACCTTCAGCCGCGATTCTTAGAATCAACAAGGTCAAGTCACGCGTTTCGTGTTCTACTTTTCTTAGAACGGAAGAGCAAAACAGGTAGATCATTTACTTGGTAACCGGTAACGCAATCTACTTCCTAATTTCAGGGGAAAACGTGCTTATAGCAACAGACCGAGATCTTCGCTCTGCGAATATGTTGGCACTGATCTGCTATTTAACACGAGTTATACTGTGTGAGCTCAAAATGGACAAAAACAAACGGAAAGCAACGAAAATGCAACGTGATGGGACATTTCAGGAGTTCCGAGATCTACTCAACAAAACATTAGATAAAAACCGAAATCCGCGTGCATGTAACTTAAGAAAAAGCACTGAAAACGCATATCAAGAAATGCGAGGATATGCTTCACAGCCTACAATTGCAAGACAGGTTAGTTTAAATAGAACTGAATGTATTTATAGGTTTTTTTTGGTCGAGTTCGACTGATTTATTCCTTCTTTGGGGGTGTATTGCATCCGTACTGTTTGAGAAGTAGATTTTGAAGGAGCGAGCGAGTAAGCGGAAATTTGTCAGTTATGTAACTAAACGGAATAGACAGCGGCCAGCTTCATTCTCGTGAATTTACCGCTCGCCTCCCAGTTGTTTAATGTTATATTGATATCAAGACAAAAAGAAAAAAAAGAAAAAAGAGAGCGAGAGAGAGATTTCTTGTATGTACACTCTTATTTAGAATTTACTTCTGACTGCGTTAGATTTGAGTAAGGACTAAATCACGAATGCATTGTTCCGAGGGACGCTTCCTTGCTTCTTGTTTCATTTTTACCTGTACAAACGAAACAGGCAATCATTTTAATTCCATCTCGAGTAAGATACATGCTTGCCAAATAGAAACGCATACGTAAGGGTTAGGTGGGATTTGATTAGCCGCTATAGATAACTCAAATACGAAGATACTAAGATACATTCGATTTTATATAAGGTCTGCCCTCCTTCTGTAAAAAATCTGATCTTGGTTAATAACGAGGCATTTCATCAAAAAGCACACGTAATACTGTTCAATTTTTTAGAGAAAAGACGGAAGAGCAGGAATTGCCTGAAGATGGCCAGCAACACTCAACTTTCATGGAAAGCAAGGGTGAAAACACTAAAACATCTACACTTGGCGTGTAAGCCCGTCCTGATCACCATGTACATGTATATTTCAATTTATTAATATGATAACACAATTTGTGAAATGCAGCTGGTAGTCGAATAATTATATTAATTACCGGGCATTTAAATGAGGAAGATATCAACAACGACTACCATTAGCTTTTTGTGGCGATTCGCACAATATTCATAAATACAAGATAAATGGAATCGAACGTCTTGATGGACTGTCGTGCATAACAAACAACTGGGTAGACTACCACTGATCTATCAACTGGAGAGCAAAATGTCATGCGCTGATAACTGTGCTTCTATGCTAAAACATGATAACTGCCTATCATTTTTACCTAATTTTACTAGTACCTTATAGTAGTTGGGTGGCAATCTATCATTGCAGAAGTGAGAGGCCATCAGCGGAAGAAGTTGAAGGAAGTGAATCTGGCTCAAAGGAGATCAAGGTTGATGACAAAAAGAATGTTGAGGACAAAGTCGAAGCAGCTGATTCAAGACCTGTAAGGTACCCACTACTGGAAGATACTTAAAACTCTGAGTTTCTATGTGATTTAAGTTTTATGGTTATTCGACCTGATAGCCGGTTTGGAATAAACTTTTGGCATCAATGGTACCAAGTTTTTTCGGACAGGCTTAGCTGTAGCCTTGGATTATTCATTATTCCTGAAGCAAGCCACCTATATTTCCAGCCTTTCCTAGTACTATTGCACTATTACCAAGCTTCTATAATATTAGGAAATCTGTTTTGTGCCACAAGCGGATAAATTTTTAGCATAACCTCTACTCGAGGAAAAATACATTGTATAGATGATATATAATGCTTCCAAGGCAAAAAAAAAAAAAAAAAAATTCAAATGTTGTTGTTTATAGTGCTCAATGCGCTTAGCTACACCTAGCTAGTTCACAAGCATGCCACATGCAACATATTTTAGCAGTTACAAATGATGACTGCTATACACTCGGTATATATAATTTGATACACAGATATTTAGAGGAAGAACTGAGAGAGTGTAAAAGAGATCTTGAAGCAAAAGAAAGGGAAATTGAGTCACTAATGAGAAGGTAGGGGTCATTGAATCATTTCTTGAATATATTTCATTTTTAAGCCCAAATTGTACCTTAGTCCCATTTCCCAGCTTGTTATGCCCAAATCCTATTCCCATTCCTACTTTTTCAATGGTCCGGATCTCATTTTCCCAGGGAAATCCCAGTTCCAATTTTACCCCTTTAGGCCTCTCAAGCTACTACAAACACAACAAAATTGCCGATTTTGATGTCATCCTGTTGATAGTGCACTGCCTTAGCTTCGTTGTCTATGAAGAAGTGAAGATTATCCAGTTTTTTTTTTTTTTTTTTTTTTTGTAATATCAAGCGCGACTAGAGGTATTTCCATTCCCCTTGGACGGAATGCTAGTCTAACAGGGTGTTACTCGTGGCATGTATTCGCCTGTAGGGACTAGAGCACCTGTGCTAAAAGAACAGTCTTGAGAAAAGGCAAAATACAACAACCTCGGCCAGGGTTCAAAACCAAATCCCTAATATCAAGCGCGACTAGAGGTATTTCCACTCCCCTTAGACGGAATACTAGTCCATCAGGATGTTACTCGTGGCATGTATTCGTCAGTAGTCACTAGAGCACCTGTGCTTAAAGAGGTACTGTATATAGGGGTTAACTGTCTTGAGAAAAGGCAGTACACAATAACCTTGGCCAGGGCTCAAAACCAAATCCCTCAAGCCTAAGTCTAGGGCACAAGCCCTAAGGCCACCGAACCTCTGTATTATGCACAAATTTGTTCATTCCCCTTTCCCACATGCTAAAGGTAGCTGTAGTTGTAAATGCTATCACAGTTACTGCGTCACTTTTCTTTTAAAGAGTGGCACATTACAGTGACATGCGAACCAAGCAGGATCAACGACATATTGAAGAAACCCTCAGTTTAAACAGACAGTCCAGGGTGGAACAGGAGTTTAAGGCTTTTATAAGTCATGAGCGTATTGATACCTGCATGATGATCCAAAAGGCATACGGGGAGAAAACGGATATAACTGCCAAAAGATTTACCTCTATGATGATAGAGGTTAGTGCTTTCTGTTAGTAGCGTGAGGTCTGTGAGTGGCCGTTATGGCACCCTTTAACGGGGCCAAGATTGTTCAAATAATACATCATGATCCGAGAGGAAAACTCTCGCCTCAGCCTACGTATCAGCAGGCTTTTCGAAAGGAAGGCTTGATACTCATGCTATTCTCGCTTGCATTAATAGTACATGTACAGTACATTGATGGTCCTTGTAAGAATGTCATTTTCTATTAACAGGTAGTTTACGAATATATTTTGTCCATGAAAGCAGCCATGACTGACGCCTTCAAAGAAATATCGAAATTTGTAGTGGACCAAGGTCCAAAAATCGACTATTATTGCTTTAAGCAAAAGCGACAGGTAAGAGTTTCACTCGACCACTCACTAAAATACTTATTTCTTGCATTAATTGTAGTTCTGACGTATGTAGAGCAACAAGTTTTCTGGCGAGAATAACCGTCTGCGTGATTTTATCCATTAGATTTATTTATTTCCTTAACTGGGGTGTAGCTAGAGGGAGGTTTCTGGGATGCCCGTGACCCCCACCCCGTCTTATTGTAAGCCTTTTTCTAAGCAAACAACCTACAACGGGTGGCGAAAACGATATGACAGTCTGCCGAGTACCCTATCTTTGACACAATGTGACAACGTCCTCCCCCCCCCCCTACCTTTGGAAAATCCTGGCTACGCCCCTGCTCAATCATTCGTGACAAGATCATAATCTCTTGACCCCTCTATCATTCATTTTTTTTTTTTTTTTTTTATCTTTCTGGTTCATTTTTGTTTAATTTGGTCAGGAGAATTTGGTATTTATCCACGTAAGACAATTTGTGTAATAGAAATAATAATTTGCAGGTCCATTGGGTCTAATCACAAGGCTTTTTGTTTGCTTTCAAGCTCCCCATTAGGCCGATGATTCGAAAGTACGGCTGCTTTGGTGCTGCATTACGTAGTTATCCTCATCATTTCTTTTCTGTAACAGAGAACCGATGAACCAACCACTATTAAAGTTCCTTTATGTTGGAGGGGATCGGAATATCCCAGGGATGTCGTAGATGGGTTGTTGCTGGCTATCAAAGAATTGGCCCCAAAGATCGACACTGATATTTTCCTTATGGTAAGTCATTAACAATATGATATTTTTTTGTATGGCTGGGTGTGTGTTTGTGGTTTTTTTTAATCCTCTGGGGCCAGGTGGGTTCTAGAGGTCGTAAACTTGTACCTTAAAAACCCGCTAACTATCTGTACAATAGGATACAGGATGTAGACGCGAATTATACTGACTTAAGATTCTTAAACGTCATTATGAGACAATTATCTGATTTTGTTTAAAAAGCCGTCTTCTACCACAGCTCCACTTGAATTACATGCAGCTGACGCCTAAAGGCAAAACCTCAATAGAGAAGTCACCAGAAAGCGATGTAAATGCAAAAAATGTAAAAAAAAAAAAAACAAATCTGCCATCTCGGGACATAATCTTCAACTTTTAATGCCGTCATTTGGAAAAATAAGTTAAATGATTACAATAGAGACATCAAAGTTTGCGACCAAGAAAGTTATTTACGCAAAGAAACTGTAGTGTTACGTCGGCGGGCAAGTTAAAGAATTTGCTAGTTATCAACCTCAACTTCAAGTTGATAAATCACTACGTGAACAGAAAACACTGTCATCAAAATGGTATCAATTGGTTTTCGAATTGTGACCAGACATAGTGCTAAGAGTTGGTTTTGATACATGTCCTAATGGTACCCAAAGTCTCATCGTATTCCGGGGGTGTACAGGGCGGGGAAGGGGGAAGGGGTCCTGGCGGAGAAATTTGTGGGGGGGGGGGGTGCGCGGCCGCCTTACCCTATTTAAGACCAAAATCTGCTATTTTCCCTACCCTGTTTATGACTTGACCCAAAATTCGATACCTATTTATTATCAAAGCGGCTAAGCCATACCCTTTGAGGCTGCACATGCCTATATAGCCCACATAAGGGAGTACACCCCCAGGTATCATATGAACTGATAATTATATATTAAAGAATTGATTCATCCTTAGCGTGCGTATATCGAGTTATAGATGCACGCGGGAAGTTTGGAGAGCACGAAAGAAGCGTAAGAGTTGCTCGAGGCGATAGCCGAGAGCAACTCTAGCTTCTTGAGTACTCTCCAAACTTGCCATGTGCATTCATAACTCGATATACGCACAGCTAAAAGCATGAACCAGTTCTTTTATAACGTGGCGACAACAAATTGGGCGCTAAAACATGTTTTATTTGTGATTGACTACATAGTTCTCACAATGCACGGTGAAGGAAAACAAACGTCGTTAGGATCCTAACACGCCTTTAATAAGTTGAGCAACGGTTGAACGAAAACGCCTAAGCTGGTTTCTAAAATTGTCAATGAAAAATTCGCTTCTTCGAATTAATTATAATGAAAATGTAGGCAAAGGCAAAAATACTCAATGAAAAGTTAGACAAACAAAGTCAAAATACTCAGAAGTAAGTAAATATCTTAGCTTGCCGAAAAGTCAGAGGCTCGAAGTAGAGTTTGGATTGTTCAGAATAATCAGTTTGCCGAAACGTAAACAAAAGGAACCTGCACTAAACCCAACGGAAATTTTGCAGCTAAATTGAAATTGCTGGCGTCATCTTATATACGCACGGTCGTGCGTACGTAGAGATTTCGTTCATGATGGCGCAATAGGAATTAGATAGGACTAGCGCGCGCGCTATGTTATGATATATATACTGCGCTCGAGCTTGATCATGGCCATGCTCTTGAATTCTCACTACTAAACCACTAATGATGTTTATGTTTAGGACGTCAAGCATGAAATCCTCAGCATGAAATCCTCAGAGCGGTCTTGCAACCTTACTCCAACAGGGAAATTACTAGGCGCCCTGGATGATTACTTGAAGGCTTGCATCAAGTTGACGTGGCGAATGGTCACTCAAGTTCTACCACTGAGGCTTGAATATCAAACCTTCACTTACAAGAGAGAGTGTCACAAAATCTTGGAATCCCAGGAAGATGCACTCGATGCCAGATGCCAGGATCAAAAGGTTTATTATCTGTGGCCTGGTCTGATGGATGGAGGAGGAAGAATCATTATTAAAGGCGAAGTTGCTCTAGAATAGTAGAATTAACTTCACACATGCATGTTGCTTAATATTCGTACACGACTTTTTAGGACTCAGAATGTAGTGAAGACTATTTATAACCACATCGGGCCGACAGGTTCAAAAGAATGCCATTATAATTGTGTTTTGGTGACATCATTTTTTTGTAGTCAATGTTAGGAACTGATTTGTACATTGCGACAGGCGAGGGCACTTGTTTCGATGTCACTTATAATCTCTTTAGCAACAATGAAAAATAATTGACCTGACATTTTAATAACAATTAAGGGTAGTTATCTTGGATGCCCATAACTATTGGAAAACACTTGAGTGATACAATACTTAATCTCTCGCTGGAGAAACTCTGGGCGCTAGTGCATTGCGCACTGCTTTTTTTCTAGTCAGGACGTCACAACATAGCTAGTTTACTGCAATAATGAGATTTAAAGAATTAAAATTTGTACATTTTGCAATTTTTAGTAAATTAGTGCAACCAGCGGTTTACAGTATATTCCTGTTTTAATAACTATTTGGACACCTTTGTTAATATTACAATATACTTTTAAAGTTGGTACGGTTTGTCTCCGAGAAATCAAGTCGAGCTATCTTGCAAGTGAAATGACTGATTTATCTCTAACCTGACATTACGGTAAAGTTTACAAGCTCGTTTTTGTAGCCAGTTGGATTCGTTTTACATAAGTGTGTCTGTTGTAAGGTATTATTGATTAAACTTAACAAATATTCCATGTTGCCGTACTTTTGTTACGTATTAGTATAAATCTAAAAGTGTTCTACACCAGCCTGTTCTCTGATTGGCGACGCTACTCGTTATCTATTTAACAAATAGATTCCATGTTGCCGTGCGTCTGTTCAGTAATAGATCACAGATGACGTCAAAATGTGGTAAGAACAAAAAAGTGGCACACGAGGCGATAGCTGAGTGTGTCACTGATGTTCTTACCACATTTTGACGTCTTCTGTGATCTATTACTGAACAGACGCACGGCAACATGGAATCTACTTGTTTTATATAATAACGAAACAAACTACTACAGATAAAGCTTTATTTTGTTTCAAAATCTTTCCACATAACCCGAAAGCCGACTTTTGCCCACTTTGGCGAACACGAAAAAAAGCCATTTGACGTAATCTATTGTCTATACAAATTGAAGCAATCTCATTGGTTGCTATGCGTACTAAAGAATTGTGATTGGTCCAGGAAAATCACGCCACTGTCAAACTTGACTCGCGCGTCGCTTCTCTTGGAATGAAAACTTACAGCAAAAGCAGAATTGAACTGCGAAATCTACAAATCTTAAAGAAAATGCTGGGTAAGTCAAGTCAATTTTTGTCATCAGAGCAGCCCCTTGAGCCGAAAACCTTGGATGTAGCCTCGAATATTGCAGGAGTTGAAAAACTACGCTCGGAAAACTTGCGGTTGCGGTCAACCTGGAGGCCATTCGATTCGAGTTTTGAATGAAAGGAGCGTTAGTGATGGTGGAAATTTGTGTCCTCTGTGGTTGGTGATTTTCAAATCAGTTTGATATAGTGTCGGAGACACCTTTTAGCTGCGATACAGTTGGCCGTGAGCTGTAGTGAGCTATACTTTGCTCGCTACTGTGCCCTGAAACGGACTGGAACATTCGCATCGGAAAGCAAGGTTATGTGTTTAATTTCACTGATTTTAAGACGTGGTTTTAATGTTTTATTCCACACAATCGCTGTATCGACAATTATTTTGAGACTGAGAAAAGTTCAATGTTTTAAATAAATTAATCTCATAAACATTTTGTTTATTGGGTTTGTTAGATTCGAGATAAAGCAATGGTTCTCGGCTTACCAAGACCAATTTTGTGTTTGGTTTAGTCTCGCTCGACTGCCGACTGAGACTGCTCGAGTATTTTTTCTGAGTCATTTTCTAAAACAGAAACGGCTTTATCTTTCTTCTTCCTACTAGACTATTCTTCTGGTACCTGTTCAATGCCTGGACAAGACTTTCTTGTACCTTGTCTTTTGCCCAGTCGTGTAGAATATTATCTAAATTCTCAAAACTTTCCGCCATTTTAAAACACAGAGGGAAAAACTTTGAAAAGATGACGTCAATCGTGCGTCTGTCCTCTAATAGATCATAGGCGAGAACCAATCAGAATGCGAGAATAACTTGGGTTATTATATAATCTGTTGTAGTTAGCGAGTTGCTTAATTAGCAGTGTGCGTTTCTTGATAGACTGGCAGCTGCCGCTTTGCCTTCAGTTTGTAAGTGTCTGTGAAGAGGATTTGGACAAAGTTTTGAACGACCAGTAGATTTATACTTAAGCAATTAGATTATGAGCTCGAGATTTTCATGGGTGATAGTTGACGCGGAGAACGCCCTCGTCAACTATCACGCAAAGAAATCTCAAGCTCGTAATCTAATTGTTAAATAGATTACAGATGATGTCAAAAGAACGAAAAAGTGTCACTCGAGCGGTTAGGCGAGTGTGTCATACTGGCGCAGCCGATACTGAGCAGTGTGGGCCCGTTTAGAAGGGAACTAAATATAAATTAAACAGAACACGTTCGGTCCCGGCAAGTATATATCTACTTCCGAGTGCCGAATTGTAAATTATAAACATGTTTTAGAGCAAAGACACTGCCAGTTTTATTTTTGTATGAAAATCTTAGCCTGTGCTGCTGGCCGTTTAGTTGGGGTAGAGCACGAGCAAGCGCGAGAGCGGCGATGCCGCGAGGAACCTGGTGGACTAAGCGGGCTATGAATATCTGGGGACAAAAAGCTGCCAGTTTCATTAAATGAAGTAAAGATGGTAAATATTTAGTCACGGAAGTAAACTCATTACAAGAAAGGATCGATGCATTTCATCAGGAAATTGCACTGATGTGGAGGAATGCGTTTTGTTTCATCACGGAAGTAAATTGACACCAACAAGGAAAAAAAAACGTCCAACCCAGGACGTCTCTATAATCAAGAGGAAAAACAAAATTATTAGGTAGAAAGAAGCTTTTCTTTTTCGAATTAGACGCAAACTGTAGATAGGCTGTTAGCTAGAAGCTCTAACATTGCACAAGTAAAGGAGCGTTTTTTTCATAGTTAGAACACGGGAAGTGATTTCTTTTATGTTTTATTTGCATGGTAAGCCTTAGTTGACCTCGCGTAAGAACATTTTACACTCACGAGGGCAAATTATACGGAAACAGTACCTACAAAACTACAGTTCATTATATGGCTTACGTAATAATGAGTGAAATAAGGAAAAGGAGCCATGGATGACAACTTAACTTTCCCAGTGCCTAGTTCCTTGTGCGCTACGGCGTCCTGTATAAGTACCAGGTAACTCAGCGGCTAGATTCAAGTTATTCACAACTGGCAACCGAGAGCAAGATGACTATTGTTCCTCTGTGTCTGTTCCTTCTACATTTAGCTGCGCTGCAAGCTTCAGCTGAACTCGCCATAGAGCATTCCTTTTTCGCTGCTCTGGATGAAGATCAAAATGTGAATCTGTACTGGAATGTTAGCACTGAAGAAAAAGAGATATATTTCACGGTAGAAGCTAAAACGACTGGATGGGTCGGGTTTGGAATCTCCAGTGGACAAGGCAAGATGGAAGGAGCCGATATTGTAATAGGCTGGGTGAAAGATGGCAAAACTTACTTTAAGGTGAGTAATGCATGTTCAGGTCTGAAAAAAAAAACAAAACAAAAAACAAAAATAGAAAATCGGCCATTACAAAATGCTATTGCGGCTTCTTTGAAAACTTTCAAATGGTTCGCCCAAACTTCTATGCATGGTTCAACGCCGGTTAACAATATTTTTCACGGACTGATTGATACAATAACAAACACGAAGCTTGCCTTACTCCTTAATATAACGCGAATATTTAATTTACTTGCGTGGCGTGTCTGACTAGGAGGGTTGTCGAATGCTCGCGAACTGAGTCTGATCATTTAAGAGCCAAGGTGGCGAACGAGCCGAGACTCAGAAAGTCATTTGGCGAGAGACGTAACGTTCTAGGCCTTATCAATAGACTAGTCTCTTGGCTTTATAGCCGGGAGCTGTAAATGTTGTAGGATCGACTCGACCCGTAACGGTTCATTTGAAAAGACGTGCCGAGTCACAGGAAGTCGTTTCAGGAGAAACGTAGAAAATTCCAGCATAGCATTAATTGAAGAAGCGGAGGAGGGTAGAAATGTGTCGGTATGGACTCGACTCAACCAAGATCATCACGACCCTCTGATGAAAAGTCGACCCGACTCGAATCATTTCGCGCAAGAACTTAAGCGTAACGTTGTAGGGCAAGCAGAGGAGGGATGTGATGTTGTAATGCAAATGACACGTAAATTATGGAAGGCTGCCTGAAGTTTAAGAGAAGAACAAAAAATAAGTTAGAAAATCAACAGGAAGGCGTGACAACCGCTTTATTTGTTTGACACTTACATGACAGACTACATGCAAATGTTGTCTACTTACGTCACGTGCGCAGCAAGCGTCAAATTTCCGCATTAGGTCGCATTATGGGAAAATTTGCGACGAGCGCAAAAAAAAAATATAGTGGGAGGAGTTAAGGGCTCCCTCCTCCCTCAGGCCAGATTTGGATCAGTGTCACTAACAGTAGTAGTCCCGGGTGAATCATTAACTTTATGTGTAATCGTGGCTGTGTTGTAGGATAGACATGCAGATGGTCGAGTGATGCCAGAGGTCGATTCACAGCAGGACTATGAGTTGATTTCACTGAAGGAGGAGGACGGAAAAACCATAATGAAGATAAAAAGAAAGTTTGACACTTGCGATTCAGAGGACAACAAAATTGAGGTAAGTTGGTTGAGTTTTACATTTTTTTTTTTTCCATTTCTCTAATTTTTGGCCAAGAAAATCATGTCTTGCACCTGGAAGCTTTGATGTTATTATATGAGATTTTACTGTCACGCCAGTAAAATATAGTTAATGAAGTGTGGCGTACGTTCTCAATGAGCCGTTCATGACAGTATCACTTTCTATAGAGCTATTGAGCAGTTACACGTGATGTTACAAGACGTTACACGTGCTAGGGTAAGGTGTTCGGTAGTACAGCCTTTTCTACTGGCTTACCAGCAGATGAACGTCTCCATGTAAAAGCTGGCACAACTGTTCAGAGTCCAATTTGAGTTCGTCTAAGCAACGTAGCTATTACTTATTGTAAATCTATCGTTTAATTTTTGTAAATGCATTGCCTTGCATGCATCTGTGGCGGTTAAGTCTGCGCAGCGACTTCCCCCAAGCTTGTTGTTTTTGCATCGCCTTTCAACATCGTTTGCTAACCGATACTCTTGTCCGATCCAGCACGCGCTGTCTGTCATTCTGCTCGTAGTGCTGCGGAGATAAGTGAGGTTGTTTTGTCACGCTATCGCCGGAAGTTGCATGGGCTAACCAAACGCAAGGCATTGTTCCCCCATTAACGCCATCACGAGTTGTTTGTCTGTTTCAATTGCAAGTCGCCACGGTTACTTACTTTCGCTAGGAACAACGACATTAACGTGTATAAATTAGTCTTATGTACACTGTATGTGTACATACTACGACAGGTATGCAGCGCAAGGAAATTCCAGTGGCAAGTTCCAAGGCATAGTCTCGAATGTTTTCCATGACTATTTGATACCATGCCACAAGAGAGGCAATGGCCATCACAATAAGTGCTGCGCACGATGGAAGGTTGGGTGTAAAAAAAGGAACTTTGCTGTATTTTGTTTGGCTGCATTTTCTACGGCTTGGTATGTAACGTGACAAGTAAAACTATTTATCCCCACAAGTGAGTTGAAAGGGGATGCTGGAGCAGTGTTCCTGGCTTATTCGTACGTTTACCTGGGTATACGTCTAGTTAAAGAGTGAAGTGTTTATGGGAAACAACGACTGCTTGAATCTACAGATCGCTTGAAATCTGCCTTAGGCTTCCCCATCATTCGACGTCTTTCTTCTGGGATAGAGGAATGGACAACAGACAATATTGATTTTAACACTTTTCATACATTGTTCAGCGTGCCATAAGCAAAGAAATTCCTTGGGCATATGCGTCGTGTACTACTAACCGAGAACTAAAATAATTTTAAGTTAAGAGAACAACAACAAAAAATCTTTGTTTGAAACGTAACTGGCCTTTAACTCGCTTTTAACTCGTTTTTGCAATAGGTGTCTCACCACATGAGTCAGATAAATCATCTGGTTTAGTACTATAATTGTTTTAAATATATCTTTTCCAGGCTGGAACAACCAAAGTTATTTATGCCTACCACCCGGACGACCCTTCCTCAGAGGATGAAATTCCAATGCACAGTCCTCAAAACAGGGGAGCTAGAAGCCTGATGCTGCTTAACAGTCTTGAAAAAGTGCCAACTTTACCATCGGACACTGAAACATTCGTATTGAGACACAACAGGGTAAGTCAGTCTTAGATCCTGTACAATTTGAGATCAGCTTTTGTTTTTTTTTTCTCCAATACATTTGTTCTGAGAAAACAGCTTGAGTGACAAAGTTACTTTGTTTCTTTAACCCTTGGACGTAAATGGGTTGGGAGTGGTTACCAAGCGAGCTTCGGATCAAGGTCATTGCGTGCAAAGGGACGCAGAAAGGGGATGGTATATGAAAGGGCTACCTTTTCTGTCAGAAACGCAGTGGCGGGTCTAAGGGAGCTTCCCCCCCCCCCCCCCCCACTGCTTATTTTCGTTACAAAAAGAAAACATCACAGAACGAAGAAAAACCAGTAGGGCAAGCAAAACAACCCCCCCCCCCCCGGTGTCAACCCCTTTCCTTAGCTCAAGGTTTGGATCGCCACTGAAATTAATGGAGTTCAAAAGGCTAACGTCTACGTTGGCGCTCGGTGCAAATTCAAGGTTCAACAAAGAAACCCAGGCTTTCCAAAACTGGTACCTCCATTGGTCAGAGCAACTATGTCACGACTTGCGCATCCTGGAAAGTTTGCCCTAAACTTTTCAAGTCCGTCGTTTGTAATCCGTGTTAATCTTCTCCATCCTTAACCATCCCTGTCCCTCTATGGTTTATCATTATCTCTTTGTTGTTTTTCTGTCCAGCTAACTGCTATTATTATGTCCCCTTCAATTTGAAAATAATTTTGTACATAGCCACAATAACTCCTTGACTGAGTTTCTAAGGTGGCTTTAAAGAGTTTCTAGCACTTTCCAAGACGTAGATTTTGATGGGTCATTCTTATCACTCTTAATCTATTGATGCCACAATCATGGTATGGAAAACTGCCCGTATATAGCTAAAGACGTTACTATCATTTTTGTGACACCAAATGTTACCACACAAACAGTATAGCCTGCTAAAAACACCCTTTAATTTTAATTTCAAATACTGCACGGTAAAACCCTTTTTTCATAAGTGAATTTTGAAAACCAGGATAAGACGCAGCTATTGGCAAAATTTAAAAGAAATCTGTAGGTGGGGTTCAGAGCCACCTTAAATTTTCCAAAATTTAATGTGGTTCTGTTATGTCACGAAAATGATAACAACGTGTTCACCATTGATTGGACAGCTTTTTGATACCATGATTGTACCATCAGCTAATAAAGAGTGATAAAAATGACCCTTCAGAAAGTGCTGGAAATTGTCTTAATTAAGTTAATTACCATTCCTAACCAGAAAAAATGAGACATAACTATCTGCAACCCTTTCACAATTATATGGACGGCTCTGAGGAGAACTAAGAGAGTTAGTGTAACGAACTGGCTGCTCTATTATATAAAAATGACTGTTATTTTCGTGACTAAATTTTTCAGACCGCCGTGTCAGCCAACCGCACCACCTACAAGTGCCGAGTATTCGAGATGCCTAAATTTAGTGAAGTACGCCACATCGTAAAGGTGTGTTTAATATAATACCAGGTGTAAGAAAATGCTTAGGTTAGCAACAAGCAAGTATTCGACAACGACGACCAAAGTTCAACCTAGAATATTGTTTTCTGCTCTGGAGTAACGATACTATAATTTCCTTAAAAATGGAACCG
The DNA here is from genome assembly GCF_042242905.1 of Orbicella faveolata. Taxonomy (NCBI): domain Eukaryota; kingdom Metazoa; phylum Cnidaria; class Anthozoa; order Scleractinia; family Merulinidae; genus Orbicella; species Orbicella faveolata. Next base: position 8,536,191 of record NW_028301578.1, on the reverse strand, counting down.
AACTTCATCAGCGGCAATTTTAACATGTAAATGTAAATGTTTATTAGAAACTGGAGTATAGGTAGAGGAACATGTTTCGAGGAATTCCTTAGCTACTCGTGAACATTGCCAGCTCACGTGGTATTCAATGAACTCCAGAAAAACAAAAGTTCTTGCGACCGAAAGAAACACGTTCAAACGTCGCACAAACGAGGTAATTGAGATCCCGGCCTACAAAAGTCTTCTTTGAACAGAGAGAACGGCTTCCAATTAGTCAAGATGTATGACATCATTCTAGTCCCCTAGAGACCCTAATGAACATTATATAACTCTTCTTAGCATTTACACTTTTCTGGATGATGAAATTCGGTTGATAAGAACAAAGTATTCTACTTTTAAACCAGCTTTTTTAGCTCTGAATAAAGGAAAATAGTTTATATTTTAATAAGGACCAAAGTTATTAGTGACCTGATATAGGAGATGTTTGGCGTGCTAAGTAATCTATTCTTGTTAAACAACACTTTTAAGTTAATGGTATACCATGCTAGTAGGCAACGTCTTTCCTGTATTCTGATTGGCTGTGTTTTCTATATAACGTGTTATCAATGATGTTATAAAGTTCATGGTAGGTATTTTATTTTAGTTACATGCTCACAACAATGAGTGACACATTCGATAAAGACTTTGGTAACCGAGCTTAAAATCCAAATGTGGCAAGAACAAAAAGTGGCACACGAGCCTTTAGACTTAAGCCCTTACCACATTGTGACGTCCTCTGTAATCTAGAACCGAATATACCGCATCAACATTGAATATACTTGTTTTAATTATATAATATTGAAACCTGAAAAGTAAAAGAGGTCATCTATGTTTCTGCCTCCCAATAAATCAAAAGTAAGAACCAAATAAAATGCCAGAATAATTCGACTAATATTTCTGCCTCCGTTTCCAAATCAGGTCGAGCCTGTTATCCAGGCAGGTCACGAGGGAATGGTTCATCACATGTTGTTGTACGAGTGTCGAGATGATTTCAAAAGAGAATACTTGAACTACTCTGGTGAATGTTACGGTCCTAACATGCCTCCGGCGATCGATGAGTGTGCTGGGTTTTCAACTATTGCAGCTTGGGCTATTGGTGGAAAAGTAAGCAGTCTAGCATACTATGGATATTGAAATGCACGAGCGATGCACTGCAAAATAGAAGGGACCATACTTTCCAACTGGTTTTATAAAGTCTAGTATCCGAGCGGTACACTGCACGAATGGTACACTGTAAAATAGAAGGGTCCATACTTTCCCTCTGGTGTTACAAAGTCTAGCGTAGGAGCGGCATACTGCACGAGTAGTACACTGTAAAATAGGAGGGTTCCTACACTTTCCCCCTGTGGTTACAAAGTCTAGTATACGAGCCGTACACTGCACGAGTTGTACACTGCAAAATAGGAGGGTCTATACTTTTCCCCTTACGAAGTCTAGTACACAAGCGGTACACTGCTCGAGTGGTACACTGTAAAATTGTAGGAGGATCCATACTTCCCCCTTGTGTTACAAACAGGGATTTAGCATACCGCCTGAATATTTAATCCGCCCGCTCGGTAGAGTGGGGGACGTCAGGTAGTGTAAATTGCACAATTCAAGGAGAATGACTGTGTTGAGAATTACCCGGCGGTACATCCAAACCGCTGGCCTTGAGATTATTTGCTGGTTCTCTTTCTTAAAGTAAAAACAAGCTGTTGATCTTGTTTTCAAGGAGTTTCATTACCCTGTGGATGCTGGTTTTCCAATCGGAAAAGCTGATAGCCCAAAGGTGCTTATACTGGAGATGCATTACGATAATCCTGAAAACAAACAAGGTAATCTATTAGAAAAATTGCATTGGATTCTTTAATAGCGTTCTGATGAAAATGAGATGTGTATTAATGTTGATTTTATGAAAACAGAGAGAGCCTTTTAAGATCTCTTTCAAATAGCCTTACCGCGATCAAATCTACTTGACGAAGCATAACACACAGTGCTTTTGTTGCTTAGGGATAACAGACAGTTCAGGCCTGAGGTTCTACCACACCAAACAATTAAGGAAGTATGATGCAGGGGTGCTGACGGTAGGAGCAATGGTCTTAGATTTCATGATAATTCCACCAAGACAGAAAAGTTGGGAAACCACGGGTGTCTGCTCAAAGGAATGCACACAAGAGGTAAAAATATTAAAAAAAAAATAAATTATAATATTTGAGAGGAAGCCACATCAGCTTTAGCTGGTTTTCAGCTGGGTCCTCTATCCTGGTGGAATTGAAATTTGGAGATGTTGGTCTTTGTGGAGGGAGGAAAATCGGAGAACCCAGATAAAAACCCTCTGAGCAAAGCAAGAACCAACAACAAACACAACCCACACATGACACTAGGCGGGAATCGAATCCGGACCAAATTGGTGGGAGGGGAGCGCTCTGCTATCCCTGCCCCTCTACCTGTTTAAACTGTGATCGATATTGATAATATTATCTCTGGAGGTGTGTAACCTTTACGTTACAGACTGCGAAGCGTGAGTCTGATTACAGACATAATAATATACACGCAAAAATTTCAGCAAGCTGATTGGCCTAGAGCACGTCAATTAATCCCAAATAGTGCAGAAAGTTGACATTGATAGCAAGAAGTTAAAGTGAGTGCAGAGAGTTGAAATTAAATTGCATTTACATCATTAACAAGCAATCAAGCGATTTTTCCCACGGAGTTTGGATCGATTAAGCACTCGTAAAGTTTTCAAAGACTACAAATTAAACTTGCTCTACCGGCTCGCTTTTTTGCTTTGTTTTGGTTCGGTCTTTGAAAATTTTACTTTTGCTTATTTATTCCAAGTTGCACTCGAAATCATTTGATTACCTGTACAAACAGACCTCTTCCAGTCGGTTATGACGCCAACAGTAAATACAAGGGCTATAAAACGCCATAACCAACTGGTTTCAGCTACAATTTTAATAACGTAAGGAAAAGTAAATTACAAGCTTCTCCCTTCCTTGGTCTGAATAGTCTTTTGTTTTTTTCAGTTTTTGTTTTGTTTTTTTTTAACTTAATGGCAAAAAATATCACTCAAAACAATGCTTTCTTAGACCTGCTTATCTTCTTCCGTTAGCTTCAAAATATTTGGATTGATATTATTTCTCTAAACTGAAGGGATTTAAAGACTCTACGCTTCCTACAGGAGGAATAAATGTCTTTGCTACCTTGTTGCACACTCATCTAGCAGGTAGATATCATATTGCAATAGAATAGTACTTTTGATAACTAATACTGTTAGTACTGTATGGCACTATTTTACCGAAAGTATAGTTGAGCTAATAATTAACAACAATTATATGTTACAAAGACTAAGCTCGAGGCATGTTAAAACACAAGCAATTGTGTCCATATAGGTATTTTCTTTTCAAACAGGATCCAAAAGTTGTTTTAATTACATTTAAAACGAAAATAATTTTTTTTTCGGGCTAAACTTTGTTGTGCTTTGCAACCTTCTCAGATTCCGTATCCTAGAGGGTCTTGTTGCCTACCTACCTACCTACCTACCTACCTACCTACCTACCTACCTACCTACCTACCTACTTACCTACCTACCTACCTACCTACCTACCTACCTACCTACCTACCTACCTACCTACCTACCTACTTACCTACCTGCCTACTTACCTACCTACCTGCTGGCTTGGCTGCCTGCCTACCTACCTTCTAAGGCCCGCGCGCCTACTTAACTACCAGCCGGCCTGCCTACCTACAGTGTACCTACTTACCTAACAACCTACTTACCTACCTGCCACACTGTACCTACCTAGCTGCCCACCCTGACTGTCTTTGTACTGATTCTACCTTCCTAACCTTCTAACCACACTTTTTTTGTTTCCCAAGGCCGCAGAACCTGGCTCCGTCACCTGAGAAACGGTAGAGAGCTGCCTGATATAGTCAGAGATGAGCATTACGATTTTAATTTTCAGGCGAGTATTTAACCATTTTCAGGTTTTCGTTTTTTTTTCCCCTCGGACGCACAAGCTAACTCATACCTCCACCGTCGTACAAGATGGGAGGGGTGGATGAAACCTCCCTCCCCTCCTTGTTTTTGTTCTGTTTAGGCAGAGCGAAATAAATTTACATTGATTAGATAGCCCTGAGCTTGCCCTACAAGATGGTACTATTTCTTTTGCTTATGACGTCAAATGACGTCATTGGACCCTCCATCTTGGATTTTTCTATTTTCTTAAAAGTCAAGAAATAACGGAAATTAACACAAAATCAAGCCACAATGCTTACAAAATGTACAAATTCACGAGTTTCCTCAATTTGACGAAGAAAACTGGAAAAACCCACAGAAATATCTCAAAAACGTGAATTTTGGCTAGACCCACATGAAATTTGATGGCTGCCATGGCAACGTCAAGTATGATGGACACGCAAATGACATATCAAAGTTTCCGCAGAGAATGAAGGAACAGCAACTGAAAGTTTCATCGTCTTCCAAAATTTTGAAAAAAAAAACTTATGGGGGTGGGAGTGGCATCTACCCCCCTTTGACGTCCGAGGGTTAAGAAAGACAACAGCGAATCTTCTGTTTTTTTGTAACTGATGTATAACAAAGCCATTCAAGAGACTAAATTCTCAAGAGAGAAATTAAAGTAAATTCTTCTTATTGCTTTTATTCTCAGGGAAATCTATCTCAAGTTATTTTTAGATGTGATCTTCAGTTCTCTCTCAGATAATAGTACCACGCGCGTTGCGTGAAACATGAAGATGCGCGTAAAGCCAATTGGCTTTTCTAGATGAGTAAAGACTGTTTACAGCCTCTGTATTTACGCACACGAAAGAAAAAGCCAGCGAAGCGACTGCGAGGCGCGCGGGGGTGAGGGTGGGGTTTGCGAGCGATGAGTAAAATGTGAGTCACATGCAGGATTGGCCCTTTCGAGACCCTTCGGAGATTTCTGAGGCTAATAGTGATCTAAAAATGTTTTGACATAGGAAACCTTAGAAACAACTCCCTTTCTCTTCATCCTATCATTATCCTTTATAAATTCTATACTATCGATTTCTATACCTGGATTTAATCGCACTTGTACAAGTAATGCATTGGTAAATGTTCCTTTATTTGCGATTCTTGGAAATAGGAATATCAACTGCTGCAAAGGGAGGTCCACGTTGCTTCGGTGAGTGGTAGCATCTTCTATAACCTTAACTAGCTAGCTAAAAATATATTTGATGTTACAACCATGTATTTCGAAATTAGCTTATAAAAGTATCGAAATATAGAATAGACGTTCCAGTCCTCTTTAAAGCGGCGATGTCTCGATATTAATTGTCTTTTCTTTTTTTCTTCTGGTGTAGAACATAACTTCAAATATTATTTTTTATGTAAACCGCTGAGGGGAGTACAAATCGCAGCTAGGTTTTCAAGACATGACAACGTATTTGAAAGTCTGCTAGACGTTTTCAAGTTGGCATCACAACATCAGCATTGCTTGTGTAACATAATAGCACCCGGCCAATTTCTGGGTTTGGTGCACTCAGTTAGTAATTAACTTTTAAGAACGCTCGGCCAATATTTTTAGGTTTCCATCAACGTTTATATGTCTTTGGGGTTTCTACTTCGAAGTCGTGCCCTTGATAAAACTGATGACGAGCGACAAACTTAAGAATTCCATTAAATGCGGATGTGCGGTTCCTTCAGCTCCTGACCATCTTCACTGCTGTTTTGTGCAGACTATCTTATATATCTAATCATGATTGGGATATTTTTGTTGGCAGGGTGACTCCCTGGAAAACGTTTGTATTTATAGCACAGAGGATCGGAAGACAGCTACAAAGGTAAGTAAATAACAATCAAATAGAAAGTTCTGGATCTTCGGGTTATCGATACCGATCAAAGAGAATTCTATATCTTCAGTCAAAGAGAGCTTCTGGGAAAATGTCGGCCCTGCATGTAGGTCTTGACAATACATGTTATCAATGACTGGCTCGGAAATCAGTACTAAGAGATCGATGACTTCATGATTGAAGTCATGCAAGAAGAAGAATTCTAGAAACTTACTGTAACACGGTCTACATGTAAGTCTTCAAACATAATGGTCTGGCAATGGTGGATTTTTCTTTTCCCTCTAAACTGTCCTATATTGCACTCTTATCAGTTCACACTAGCAACAAAACATGCTTTGAGCCTGAAAATGGGAATGTTTCAATTTTAATAAAACAAGTTTCTCAAAAACAATTTTGTAGTTCAGTGCATTGTCCAAATTTGAAAGCCGTCCGTTTCGAAAAACAAATGGATAACTTTTAAAGCGGCTTTACAGATTTCGCAATTACATGGAATATTCACAGGTACTTTATACCCTTAAACAGTAAAATGGGGCGAGAACCTGCTGTTCTGTTTAATCTTCCTTGTCAATCTTAACGGGTTTGTTTGCCACCATGCTTTAACATTCATGCTTAACATTTTTGGGGACGTTACAAAGGTGCTTAGAATAAGCTTAAGAAAAAAAATGTCCAAACTCAAACCCAGACCTCTGCATCCTAAGCAAATAGTTGCGTCAATGCAGAGTGGTGTTGGATTTTGAGTGAAAATAAATGTCAATCGGCTCAGCTAAACCTAACTAGTTCTCAGGCATGCCTCCTAAAGTCGGGAAGAAACAAATGTTTCAAACGAACACAAGAGGCTAAAAGCCCCAACTGGTGGTAGGGGGACCAATTGGTGATTTACAAACATGATCTAGGAGTTAAAACAAGGGTCAACGAGAAACAACTCTAGTTTAGTGGTCAGAGAGGTCGTTGAACCCGTGCCACCCATATTTCAAGTCCGGCGCACTAACCATTCGGCCATGCTACTTCTAATAATTGTCTGATATCTTATTTCAGGCGGGACTTGGAACTACCCAGGAGATGTGCTTATCATATGTCATGTACTATCCTAAAGTCAACCTAACAAACTGTCGGTCCACTGACGCCACGGCGTTCTTTTCATGGCGTGGGAGATATATTAAGTAAGTCTTCCACGCTCGACCCTCGTGGTTGCAATTGATAGAGTGGAATCAGCTAGTCTTAAAGTCCAATTGACACTGTCTTCCTTTGCCTTAATCAACTACAATTTGATAAATTGCGGAGTATTTTACTGCTGAAGACGGAGGCTTGATTTCCACTGCGCTTTTCATTCTGTCCCTTCGGGAGAGGAAAGCGGACTCATTTCCCTAACAGCGGCTCGCCGGTAATCGAGCCTACCGTAGACGCAGTCCAACTGTCTCTTAGAAACGTAAAGGCAAGCCATTTTCCTATTGTCTATATACTTGTTAACCTGGTAATTTCACCATTAAGATAATTACGATCTTTTTCCTTGTACAGAGGAGGCGACGATATGTCGAAAGCCAGTTTTTGGACTGACACAGTGAACACAGGGCTGAAAGAAGCATACCGAGATTCCAAAGAAGTAGTCGTCTTTTGTAATGGTATCGGAAATGCGCAATTGCCGGTAATTACGTTCTTTATCTCTAAATGTCAATATTGCTGCTTTCTGTATGTAGACTGAAGAACAGACTTCGCGATTTGATTTCTTTAGCAAGACTTTCCATACTTTGCCAAAGGAACCAAGGTAGTGTTTTTGTGGGATCGCTCTTTCCGAAACCAGAAGAAAAAAAAAAAAAAATAAATCGAGTGAAAATGAACTCTGAAAATGTCACGGTTGCATAACAACACCTTACAGAATAATGAACCATCAACGTTTTCTCCTGACGTTGGCTTTTCTTTCCTTCCTTTGAAATGATTTTTAGTGATTTTTTTGGTTAAAACTTTCCGTGTACCCCTAGGTTCGTTACGTCAGTTGAAAAAAAATATATATGCGATCTTCTTCTAAACGCACTTTACGGTTTAGTTTTCAAGCCGTGAACATACACACACACACACACACATACATACACACACACATACATACACACACACACATACATACATACATACATACATACATACATACATACATACATACATACATACATACATACATACATACATACATACATACATACATACATAAACTTTATTTAAGCTCGAATTTCAGAGTAGCTTGACAAGCTAATATTTCCGAGCAACAAAATATTTGATAACGAAAAATTAAAATAGAAATTGCTATTTACATATTTACAATTGACTTATGTTAACTTATTATAAAATTGTCATTTACATGTTTTATGAATTGGTTTTACTGATGTGCTTTTTGAAGTCTGAGAAGTTACATAACCTTATAAAATTGGGTAGAGAATTCCATGTTTTTGTTGCCAGATAAGTAAAGGAGTGGAGACCAAAAGTTCTAGTTTTAGGTTTGGGCATTTCCAGAATATAGTTTCCACGCATGTTGTATGAAGTAGAACGGAACGAGAACATGTTTCTCATATAGGCCGGATAGCTAGTGAAAAATAGACTTTTGTACAAGGTAGTAAGGAATTTACAGATGCGTTGATCATGAAGTTGGAGACAGTTTACCCTGTCTAGCAGCACATTATAAGGCGATTCAAAATCGCTTAGAATGAATCTTAGAATCCTTTTGTTAAGAGCTTCTATTTTGTCCCTGTTGTTTGCACTGCAAAAGTGCCAAACTGTTGAGCAATAATCAAAATGAGGGAGTATGTAGGCCTTATACAGTTTCACTAAAATGTCTTTGGAAATAAGGTTTCTGAACCTAAGCATTACATTAAACTGGTTGTTGACTTTTTTGCAAATAAGAGATATGTAATTGTGAAAATTTAAATTGTTATCAATGTTCATTCCCAAAATGTCAATTGAGTCCTTTGTAGGAAACGAGAAGGTGTGTTCCGATTTTCCCAGGATCAAAGCCTAATGTTTGCTTTCATTGGCCAACATTCCATTTTGCCGGTACCACCGGTCTGCCGGTTTGCCGGTTTGTGAACAAATTAACTAAATTATGCAGGTGAACAATTCACAGAAAGTAAAGTGTTCTCAACATTCCTTGTCGTCCTTTTGCAGGGTCTTTTTCGTGAGCAAAAACCCAAGCCAGTAATTACCATGCCCAAGAAAAATGAGTCTACCTGCCAAACCCCTCCAGGGGTTGATGAAGAATCCATGGGCAATAGGATCCCAGTAATTACCGTGCCCAAGAAACCTGAGTCTACCTCCCAAACCCCTCAAGGGGTTGGTGAAGTATCCATGAGCAATAGGATCGCCCCAGGCTACCTCATCTTACTGAGCTCACTCTTTTGCCTGGCTGTTGTCATCCGCTGACCAAGTAACATAGGGACTTTAAGTAACCGCCATGGCGACGCCGAGGACAGCGTCTATTAAAAATGTATTTAAATTTTAAATACAATTACTTTTAATAATTGGAAAAAATACTTATTTTGTTTCACGATAGTAAAACAGTAATGCTTAGTAATAAAACGATGGTATAGCTGGATATCGTTAGGAACCCAGAACTCTTTAATACGAAATCTGATAGAATATCGAGCAATTTCAGTTTTTAGTGGTTAAAAATCTGGTACCAGAATCACTTAAAGTATTTTAATGTTTTTTTTTTTTTTTTTACATTTTCTTAAAGTTAAAGATATAAATAGTTGTCTGAAATAACACCGAAAACAATCTTCCGTGGAAACGAGAGAAAATGAATTTGAAAGTTCAGAAAAACTGTGCCAACACAGGTAAAATTTCATCATAAGTTTCATTTCACCAGTTCTTTCAAGTATTTCATACGATTTTCAACATCTCTTTTCTTTTTGAGAGAAGATATTTAAACCAGTCGTACAGAAGTTTGCAATACGATGTAAATAATCTTGGTAAAAAGTTTTGTCCACTTGTTACTGGAACTTCTGGTGGATTCCGTCTTAATTAGTTGACTTCAAAATACACTGTATTTTAAAACGCGTCCACTCCAATGCTGGACTGAATCAAGCATTCAAAGATTTGCATTAGCTGTTTAGAAACCCATGCTACTCGGCTCATTATTCCTTACTTTAGGGTGTTTAGGAATATAATTTTCAGTTACCACCAGATTATGCACACTTTTTTGTGCCTAGGTAGAACTTAGAGCCCTTTTTTTTTTTGGATTTGTTTCTTCAAGGACTGGTCGGTATTATTACTGCTTTTTAAATTGATTTAGAAATGTATTGTTCCATTCTCACTCGACATCTCAGTCATAAAATAGGATTAAAATGTACTGTGTATGAAAAGCAATACGTTTATTCCCTTATTTCTGGTCATACTGTACATCTTGCTAGCCTTATACCTATAGTAACCTTGTATTAACTACCTATATGTTTCATATAATATTAGTATTTTATATTTTATATTTGTATTTGTGTTAGTGTCCCCAATTAGTTATCTTTAGCTAAATACTCCGACACTCAAATAAAGTTTATGTATCTAGGTATGTATGTATTAAAATTAACTGTTGAATTAATAAAAGAGAGAGGAGAGAGAGAGAAATAAATAAATAAATAAATAAATAGAGATTTTGTTAATTTTAAATCTATTGGCCAAATTTCTGACTCCACACATTTCCATCCTTTTTGGCGAGGCGATCATTGCTGGTGCAGGGATCATTTCCTGTCCTGAGATCATATCCGGCCCCAGGATCATGTCCGATCCCGGGATCATGTTCGGTACCGGGATCATGTCCGGTCACGGGATCATGTCTGGTCCCGGGATCATTTTCGGGCCTGTGCATTCTTGGTATGGTTTGAATAACCTTACCCTTCGAGCAGAGTCAATTCGATCTTTCCTTAGTAAGTCTTATTTTGCGACTTATCCTGGGAAGATTCTTACTCGCTGGGTATGATGACCTTTGGGGATCCTTTGTCTATAGTTGTCAGTACGTAGTCATGATTACCATGGTAATAAATAAACAAACAAACAGACGGAATCTGAATAGCTTTCATAAATCGATGGTTCGATCCGAAGATTGTCAAGATATCTTGCATAAAAACAGTCTGATTTCCTTTTTTCTCAAAAAAATCTTCGCATAGACTTTTGACGTAATGCGTTTCTGCAGATTTTTGATAACCACATTTGACAGAGCAATTTTAAACCAATCATTACGAATATTGATAAAGCCTGGCACGGTTTTGTAGAATAGTTCCTTGGGATTGATACAATGCAGTAGTTTTCTTTCCACAGCCGAATTCGATGCCCGAGAAATTCGCTGGAAGCAACGTTGGGTCGTGTTTGGTTTCTACGCCGCTGTTTTCTCCCAAATAGATAAATTGCAGCGAAACATTTAATCAGATAGGTTATATTAGAACCTTTGCATTCAGGTATATAGTTTTTGGTCAGCTTTAAAGTGCCCCTAACCCCGAAGTTCTTTTTCTCCGCTAATAAAAAATTCCTTTTTCGCCTGATAACCACTGCGAAAAAACTATAGTTGTAGCTATTTTCATTAATTTTGCGTGAATTTTTAAAGTCTGCAGAATTGCCCTTTTCCATGTTCACGGCCGAGGAATAGTGGAGAATGGAACGAGTTGGCTCCTGACGTCATTTCGGGAATAACAATATTTTGTTTCCGAGAAGAATGTATGCGAAGACGCGATAGTGTGTGTCAAAATCGTTCAGAATGCAAGGAATATGTGTTTTTGGAGGTTGTAGCAATACAGGATGCGTAGGATAGAGTATTCCTTCTCTTTCAATACTTCTGTCTCGATGAAATTCGACCAGAAACGAGAAAAAGACCAACGAAGTGGGAAGTGGGAAGCGAGGAGCCATCTAGGATTTCTTCGATCTCGGGTTCGCCGCTGCTGTAAAACCTAGAGAATTTCATGGCCTGTATATTCTTGTCTATCTCTAGAGGAAAGCTTGACATTGTCAGGGTACTGCCTAAGACACACATTTGGGATAAGCTGGAAGCCATCTGACTATTCCGAGCGCAAACGTTCCTCTGAGAGGGAAGGAAATTGTACGGTAAATTGAACGCATCTCGATTTTTGTACTCGAAATAACGACTTTTCTAAACGAATAGTAAACGAAACCTATGTCCTACAACAAGGCGATAAAGATTGACGAGGCTTCGAACTGGTGAACTAGCTATGTATTTGTAGATTTTAATAAAAACACACGTAGGCCAGAGGTCGTGATCCGGACGTGTTTCTTAATAAAGGCCGTTCCGAATAGAGAGTTGTTTTGTTCTTTGAGCTTCGTCTTTGAGGAACGAAATATATCTGAATTACAAACGTAGAATGGCTCAAGCATTCACAAATATATGAGGAAAGTGAAACAAACGATTAAGATTCGACTTTATAGCTGCCGACGGAGATTGTGCTGAGAGAAGAATGCGCTTTTCAGTCAACCGAAACGCAAACTAATAAGTCAAGAACTCCCAGGTTATTAGCGTTCATAAATGAACATTTCATTCAAAATAACAGTGAAGTAGAAATGTATTCATTTAAGTGATACTATATTGAACCTCTTTTCAAGACCTTGTCGAAGGATTTTCCATTATTTACTATTACGCAGAAATATGCAAATTTCTGTAGTGGCCGGCTGAATAGGTATGTGCGGCCCCAAGTGGTATGATTTTGAGTCTAAAAAAGGGTATAGTTGCTGTACATTTTGGTCTAAAATAGCGTATGTTATCACTATGGCCTGGCATCGGGTATTTTGTTCACAGGGGAGTATTTTTCCGCATCATATATTGGCACATTTGTAGCCCTTCTCAAAGTTTACGTAAATGGGAGCCATTTCTGGTTTGCTGATTTCATATAATAGAGTCGTGTACTAATTTGAAAGGTTTGAAATGGGGTATCGACTTTTAGCTCAAGTCTAAAATAAGGTATGGAAAATCACTGATTTTGGTCTTAAGTAGGGTACGTATACAGATTCCAAGGTCCTTGCCGCACAGCCCAACCAAAAGCATTGGGGAGCCCCCACCCCTTGTAGTTCTGTAGCTGAACCGTGCGTCATACTATAATTATCATGATAATTAAAATTTAATATCACGATATAATAATTTCTTCCTTGTGCAGTGTCATCATAGATTTCGCTCATAACAGGCAAGCTATAATTTATTTCGCTACAATTTGTTGACAGAGCACTATGATTGTTCCTATGTGCCTCTTCCTACTGCATTCCGCTGCGCTGCAAGCCTCAGCTGACCTCGCTATAGAGCATTCCTTTTTCGCTGCTCTGGATGAAGATCAAAATGTGAAGCTGTATTGGAATGTCAGCACTGAAAACAAAGAAATTAACTTCACTGTGGAAGCCGAAACGACTGGATGAACCGGGTTTGGTATATTCAGCGGGCAAGGCAAGATGAAAGAAGCTGATATTGTGATCGGCTGGGTGAAAGATGGAAAAGCTTACGTCAAGGCGAGTAAATGATTCTCACGAGCAACAAGGTCAAGCCGCTTCATTTGAAAAGCTTCAAGCTGTTGGACAAAGGTATTAAAGTCGAGGAAAAGGCTGTTGTTATTCATCGTGGTAGATGCAATAATAAAGTGTATTATCATTTGTCGCACGATGTAGTCACTTGAGATGTAGATCGCGATGTTTCGACTGCTTACTGCTAGTCTTCTTCAGGCGATAAGGTTGACTGATTGCACGGTATCATTTATATCACAAAGGTCGGCTATGATTGGTGCATTTCGATCCTCCTATTGTTCCATTGTTCCGGCGAGTAGCTGTTCCCTCAGTGGTCCGCTGTTGTACCGTTCTCCTGTTGTTGTGTTTCTTGATCGTGGGTATCCATGCTTCAGGAATTTCAATTCCACAATCCCTGTTGATGTTGTTAGGGTGAAGTCTTATGTGAATAGCTTCCTTGACCCTACGTGTGTACCAGTGAGGATCTCGATCAATAAACTTGACCTCATTCCAGATAGGATAGTGGCCGGTCTCGTGGGTGTGTTCAGAAACGGCGGAGGTCTGGGTTCGGGCGAGTCGTATATCCCTGTCGTGTTCTTTGATCTTCTCCTGCATAGATCTCCCTGTTTCCCCGATGTAGACTTTGCCGCACTCACAGGGAATCCTGTAGACAACACCATCTTGTTTAGCCGGGTTGACGGTGTCCTTTGGTCGCACTAAGTGTGACCGAAGTGTCGTGTCGGACTTAAAGACGGTGCGAATGCCTTGTTGTTCTAGGCAGCGGCGGAGAGACTCCGAAACTCCTTGGACATAAGGTAAAACGGCGGTGGATTTAAATTCCGCGGCAGGCTCTCTTCTTGGGGTTGTTTGTGCCTTTGTGATCTTCTGTACAAAAGAGGAGGGATATCCGTTAGAAACAAGTACAGATGACAGATGTTTCTTCTCTCCAGCGATTACTGATGGTTTGGTGACGAGACGTTTAGCCCGGTCGTACAGACACTTCACAATACCGCGCTTCACTGACTGAGGGTGGTGTGAATCATACGCTAGGTACTGATCAGTATGTGTTGGTTTCCTGTAGACACTGGTGGTAAGGCGGCCATCAGGTTCTCTGTAAACTGACGTGTCGAGAAAGGCAATCTTGTTGTTGTTCTCGATCTCCGTGTTGAAACGGATTGATGGTTGTTGACTGTTCAGGTGTTGCAGGAAGACGTCAACTCTATCCCGATCCAGGATGGTGAAAGTATCATCTACGTAGCGTTTCCTGAAGCATGGATACCCACGATCAAGAAACACAACAACAGGAGAACGGTACAACAGCGGACCACTGAGGGAACAGCTACTCGCCGGAACAATGGAACAATAGGAGGATCGAAATGTACCAATCACAGCCGACCTTTGTGATATAAATGATACCGTGCAATCAGTCGACCTTATCGCCTGAAGAAGACTAGCAGTAAGCCATCGAAACGTCGCGATCTACATCTCAAGTGACTACATCGTGAGACAAACGATAATACACTTTATTAAGGTATTAAAGGTTGTTAAGGTTGTTATCAGCCTATAGAATATCTGTTAGAGCACATTAAAATCATAGGATAAGTCCGCCTTACTCCAAATTTGTTTTGTAATGATTAATTGACGCATTCTGCATTGTCAGATTTTCGGCATCACGCAGTGTCAAAACTTTCGGAGGTACTGCGCCAAGGTTTTTGTTGGGAGGGTATGGCCCGAACCTTGAACTCTGTATCCTATTTCGGACTAAAATCTGTGATTTCCCACACCCTTTTTCAGATCTGAACGAAAATCGAGCACCCATTTCGGTTTCGGGTGTCTAAAATTAGTATACGGCTCTAATTTGCGGCCACATGCACAGCTAACCATACTCTTTAGGGTCGCACATACCTATACAGCTCATTAAAGGGACTACCCCCAGGCAAAACTAGCAAATATTTCCTTTTTGTTGACTTAATTTGCTAACCATCGCGAGGTGCTGAGTAGATATCTGCACGTCTACTGTTATACCGCCGACCGGTTAGCTCAGTTGGTAGAGCGTCGGACTACCGTGCGGGAGGTCTCGGGTTCGAGCCCCAGACCGGATCAACACTCAGGGTCTTAAAATAACTGAGGAGAATATGCTGCCTTTGCAATGACATCTGCAAATGGTTAGATATTCTAGTCTTCTCGAATAAGGACGATAAACTGTAGGCCCCGTCTCCTGCATCTTCACTGTTATGGTCAGCAGGGGACGTTAAAGAACCCACACACTAATCGTAAAGAGCAGGGCTCGAAGTTCCCGGTGTTGTGGTCTGGTCTTTGCCCATTGTGCTGTTGAAATGCTCGGAGACATCACCTGTTAAAGCTACTCTACAATCAGAGGGTAAATAAAGTATACTACTACTACTACTACTACTACTACTACTACTACTACTACTACTACTACTACTACTACTACTACTACTACTACGTAAAGTGCCTCTTTGCGGACTATCTGACGATAACGTTTGTCGCCCACAAGCATTGTCATCCCCTAAGGATACTTTCTTCATGCCGCCGAGCCTGGCACCAAACGAAAGCTCGACCGCTCGATCGATTGGAAACATTACCCGTTGAATTCAATATGTTAATTTTGCGTAAAACGCTTTTCTCACTCCAATGTTGCATAGTCTCCGGCATTAAACTTGGACCGGCTTCGAACAACATCTTACAGCTGACATTATCATGAGAAACTATTACGTAATCAGTCAACTGTAGAATGCAGACTGAGGGTAAGATGCTGAAGATGCAGACCGAAATGTAGACTGCAAACCGGAGTAAAATGCAGACTGAGGGTAAAATTCAAACTGCAGACCAGAGTAAAGTGCAGACTGAGACTAAAATGTAGACTGCAGACTATAGACTTTTCAATTAGGTATCGTGTTATTATTACGTGCTAACCGTAAGTATAGGGTATTCAGGGTAATTGCAGTAAAAATATGCATTTCAGTTAGAGCGAACAGCGCTCCGGTTAGCCTGTTTACCCCGTTTAGCCTGTTTACCGGTTAGATCTCAAGGATGAAAATGGTGACACGTATATGGATAAAAATGTGCAGTTTGTAGTCTTCATTTCACTCTCAGTCTGCATTTTGCAGTGAGCAGTCCACAGTTTGCGTTTTACACTAAATTACGTAATCGACATCAGAACAAGAACACTTGAAAAGCAAAGTATGCCAGGCCAAGGGCCATAACAATATTGCAAGCTTAAGGGAGTTTTATGAAGCTCTATTCATATTTACTCACTCGGCATGATAAATCAAGCGGTAAGAAGACCCATTGTTTTACCAGGTAAGCTTATGTCTATAATTATCTCTCCACAATAAGTCCAATGGCGTGCTATATGCTTAAAATGTCCACAGTAATGGTTGACCTTAAAAAATTGAACAACTGAATGCAAATTTCCATTGATAACCCCTCTGAGAGTGCATGTTGCCTAAAACATTATTTCCTTGCAAAAATTTGGCAAATTTAGGTTTTCGTATTTTCATGAGTATGTAAGGGATCCTTATGAAACTTGAGTTGCGCAGATGTAATTTGATCTACGAACTAAGTTAACCATTTGGTTTACGTGGAAAATACGCAAAGTTCTAGGTCCAATATCGGCTATAATCGTCATAACACCAGCGTAGTCATGCATAAAATGTTTTTGTTAATTAAATTAACTAAGAAGCCCACTAAATGTGTGAAATAACGAGAATTGATCCACATCATGATCCCCTAACCGAACTCGATCAATATAACTACAGCGACGGATGTAAGAGGCCGATATTCGCTTGAAAAACGACCAATACATGTATACATTTTTTTTTCTTTTTAATACTTACTAAGGAGGAGTGGGCTAGCTCCTAGGTAGCACTTGCTGATATATCTAGATGGGCTGCTTTAGTGACCCAAGTCTTCCCCGAGGGTACTTCATTGTCCGTAACTGTGAGACCTTGTCAGTGCAATAAGGCTGGATGGACATATCAAAATTATTTCACGGATATTACACATAACATGCGTTCCATTCCCTCTCTCCCTTACCATTTCGTCCGCTAAAAGACAAAGACCATTAATCTCGATTATTCATCGCTGTCGGTAGGGTATTCGAAGGAATGACTTACCATTTTTTAGCCCCGGGGGAGGTACTCTGATATACTGGCTATATATGTATGTGCGGAGGTTTTTGAGGTTCCCGATTAACTTCGTGTAGAGTGAACTTCCGCCCCCGCCCCCGCCCCCCGCCCCCGCCCCCCGCCCCCCTCTCCCTCTCCGGGCTTTTAGCCAACTGTCAATCAGGCTTTAGATCACTTAACCGCAGACGTTATCAATATAGATAATAGTTGAAGAAGTGTATTATTGGATGTATCATTCTATCTGTGTTATTTGTGTCGTTTGATTAAGCCAGTAGTAACTGCTAAAGAGTAATTCCACATGTGACTTTCGGGTTTCCATTTTGAAGACGTTTGAAAGGCCTCCATTTTGACTGATGATGTTTATCCCAGACCGCTGCGTTACAACTTATTTTACATGAGGGTGAGGGTCGGGATTTCAGAGCTTTAAACAGAGTTACCTTTCTTTGTTTGAATTTTAAGCCACAAAGACCTTGTTAGTGTGTAGTATTTTATCGCTTTACCTAAGAAAGGAGGCCCTGAATTAGAACCAACATCGAGGTATTGGAAAAATTCTAACGCTTTTTCTTTCGGAAACAATCCCCACTCTACCCCTACCCTGCGTGCAAAGACTTTTGCTGAACAATATGCAAATAAGAGATGCGGAGCGATCGACGATGGCGGCGTATTTGTTATTGCTAATCACTAGGGATTTCTGCCTGAAAGCAGGTTGAATGATTGTACCGAACAACAAAACGGAAAACGTTGGAATATTTACATAGGAACTTGGCAATACTGAGTGATTTGGGGGATTCAAATTCACCTAACGAATGCTTACAGGTTATGGAAAGCTAATAGAATACAGTGTGGGGCCCAGTTCTCGGCCACTTTTTGTTCAGCGTTTATTTTTCGCGCCACAAGTGAATCTGAATAAAAAGCAATTGTTTCCAAAGGTAGCTTGATTCCTTGTTTTCCGTTCTGCCAAGTTTTGTTTCGTCCTGCCGAGTTTTTCTTTGAGCACGTCGAGATGACGCGAAGGTAGGTGAATTTGGTTTCCCCGAAAACGTGTTTGTTTACGGCTACTCGAATTACATGGTTTAATTCAAGTTTATATTTTGTCCGTCTAGAAAGTCCAAATGAGCCAATTCTTGGCATAAAGAACGTAGAGTGATAAAGCTATCTGTTAAATATAAACTTTTCCTGGCGTGTTTGATTCTTTGACCTAAATTCACTCCTCAATATTTCCTTAGTACTTCTGCGTATTTGCCTATTCTCGGCCACCCTGCTCGCCTTCAACACTAAAAGCGCTCATAGTTTTGTGTGGAGTATTCGTGTCAAGTCAGTAGTAAAAATAAAGCTGTAATGGGGTGGCATGCTGAAAACTTTGAGCTCTGACTTAACCCCGTTTTAAATACCCAACTCTTTTTAGCCTCGCTTGACTGCACTTAAGAGAAAAACTAGGTGTGCAAAAAAACTTCCTTTTCTAACAGTACTCTTTAAGGATAATATGTGATCGAAATATCAAAACACAAGCCTTATAAGTGATTTAACAACAAAAAATGGTAATAACGCGTTCTTTATTCTGAGGAATCGCATGCACTCTTTTGTGGCCGAGAACTGGGCCCGCTGGCCGATAACTGGGCCCACGAACGAAGCCTCCATTTTCGTTATTATTCGGGAGAAAACAGCGTTGAGCAGTCGATAGCTCTACATGTGTAAACTGAATGCTGAAGCTAGTTATCAGTGAAATTTTAAGTCCTTACGGCTATTCCAAGGTAAGAAATACAAGTTTACGTTTTTTGTGGCCAAGAACTGGGCCCCATACGGTACCGTTAAAATGGCAGGATGGGAATGTTGTTTGATAGTCGAGACATTATAACCCAGCTAAGGTAAACATATTTATATTGTTTTATGCTTGAGTCGTGCTGATATTCCTGTGATATTTCGAATTGAAGTGATTTAATGACCAAAACAACAGTAGCACTTTTGGTCACGCATTCTACTGCTGGCGTTATTTTAATTTTTTTTGTGTGTGATTTGAATAATTTTTTGACGAGTGCCTAATCATTTGCCCAAACTAAACTTTACATATATTGAAAGACCTATCCTAGTATAGTTAGAATCTAAAATCTTGTGGAATTCCGAGACATGGCACATGGTCAAAATGACAATTATTTTCACCGACTGACTAACTCAATTTTGGAGAACACTCTGGTTTTGTTTACCGTCAAATAATTAGATTAATCCAATATTCTTGAAACTGTCCTGTTTTAGACAAGGAATAGTTCTGCAATAAGCTGTTTGTATCACAACTTTTCTGCGCTCAATGGTTGTGAAATGCGAATCGAATGAAAATGGTCGATTTTCAGCCGATTTTCAGCCTAGTTGGGACTCGCTAAATTGCATGAAATTGAGTCTGAAGGTTAAATCGAAAATGTCGTTTTTCTCGGAAAGACAAAGCTATTTCAAGGGAAAAAACTACAGCCTGTTTGCACTCTTGCTAGGGGTTAGCTATATGCAAAAGACGAATAAATTTGAATTTTCTAGCCTTCCCGAAGAAATTTGATTTTGTTTGATTTTTTGTGGGAATTTGGTCTTAAATGTTATTCAGTGAATTATCAGTAAGGTAGAAAGAGGTTTTTTTTTTTTTTCGAGTGGGACGCAAACTGTATATAGACTTCTAGCACTGAGAAGCTTCAATACTGCAAAGGTAAAGGATAATTTTTCAGAGTTACACCACAGGAAGTAATTTCTTTTCTGTGTTTATTTGCACAGCAAGCCACTCGTGACCTCGCGTAAGCACATTTCACACTCACGAGGGTTATTAAACGGAAACGATAAATACGACACTAGAGAAAGCTAAAGTTAATTGTATGACTCATGTCATATTGAGTTAAATAAGGAAACCGATCGACGTGACGCAACTTCCCGGACTTGAGTCTAGTTCCTTGTGCGCTTCAACAACTTCCCATATAAGTGCCAGGTAACTCAACGGCTAGATTCAAGTTATTGACAACCAGCAACTGAGGGCAAGATGACTGTTCCTCTGTATCTGTTCTTTCTACATTTAGTTGCGCTGCAAGCCTCTGCTGACCTCGCTATAGAGCATTCCTTTTTTGCTGCTCTGGATGAAGATCAAAATGTGAATCTCTACTGGAATGTTAGCACTGAAGAAAAAGAGATATATTTCACGATAGAAGCTAAAACGACTGGATGGATCGGGTTTGGAATCTCCAGTGGACAAGGCAAGATGGAAGGAGCTGATATTGTAATAGGCTGGGTGAAAGATGGCAAAACTTACTTTAAGGTGAGTAAATGTATGCTGGTATGAGGAAAAACAAAAACGGAAAATTGGCCATTACAAAATACTACTGCGACTTCTTTGAAAACTTTCGAACGGTTCGCCCAAACTTCTATGCATGGTTCAACGCCGGTTAACAATATTTTCACGTACTGATTGATACAATAACAAACACGAAGCTTGCCTTACTCCTTAATATAACGCGAAGATTTAATTTCAGGTGTCAGTATTTACTTGCGTGGCGTGTATGACAAGGAGGGTTGTTGAATGCTCCCGAACTGAGTTTGATGATCTAAGAGCTAAGGTGGCGAACGAGCCGAGACTCAGAAAGTCATTTGGCGAGAGACGTAACGTTCTAGGCCTTATCAATAGACTAGTCTCTTGGCTTTATAGCCGGGAGCTGTAAATGTTGTCGGATCGACTCGACCCGTCACGGTTCAGACTCACAGGAAGTCGTTTCAGGAGAAACGTAGAAAATTCCAGCATAGCATTAATTGAAGAAGCGGAGCAGGGTAGAAATGTGTCAGTATGGACTCGATTCAACCAGGATCATCACGACCCTCTGATGAAAAGCCGGCTCGACTCAAATTATTTCGCGCAAGAACTTAAGCGTAACGTTGAAGATCAAGCGGAGGAGGGATGTTGTAATGCAAATGACACGTAAATTATTCAAGGCTGCGTTTTATTTGTTTGACACTTACATGAAAGAGTACAGCGAATGTTGTGTACATACGTCACGTGCGCAGCATGCGTCAAATTTTCGCATTAGGTCACATTATGGGAAATTTGCGGCGAGCGCAAAAATAATATAGTGGGAGGGGGTTAAGTGCTTCTTCCTCCCCCCAGGCCAGATTTTGATCAGTGTCACTAACAGTAGTAGTCCCGGGTGAATCATTAACTTTATGTGTAATCGTGGCTGTGTTGTAGGATAGACATGCGGATGGTCGAGTGATGCCAGAGGTCGATTCACAGCAGGACTATGAGTTGATTTCACTGAAGGAGGAGGACGGAAAAACCATTATGAAGATAAAAAGAAAGTTTGACACTTGTGATTCAGAGGACAACAAAATTGAGGTAAGTTGGTTGAGTTTTAATTTTTTTTTTTTTTTTTTTCCATTTCTCTAATTCTTGGCCAAGAAAATCAGGTCTTGCACCTGGAAGCTTTGATGTTATTATCGTGTGTAAATTAAAGTCTTATGTACACTGTATGCTGCAACGCAAGGAAATTCCAGTGGCAAGTTTCAAAGCATACTCTCGAATATTTTACATGACTATTTGAAACCTTGCCACAAGAAAGGCAATGGCCATTACAATGAGTGCAGAACACGATGGGAAGGTCGGGTGTGAGTCAACAGCGACTTTGCTGTATTCTGTTTGACTGCATTTTCTACGGCTTCGAATGTTACGTGACAAGTAAATCTACTTATCCCCACAAGTGAGTGGAAAGGGGATGCTGGAGCAGTGTTCCTGGCTTATTCGTACATTTATCTCGCTATACGTCTAGTTAAAGAGTGAAATATAAACGGGAAACGTTGACTGCTTGCATCCAAAGATCGCTTGAAATCTGCCTCAGGCTTCCCCATCATTCGACGTCTTTCTTCTGGGATAGAGCAATGGACACTAGACAATATTGATTTTAAAACTTACATTGTTCAGCGTGCCATAACCAAACAAATGCCTTGGGCATATGCGTCGTGTACTACTAACCAAGAACTCAAATGTTTTTGAGTTAAGAGAACAAAAAAATCATTGTTTGAAACGTAACTGGCCTTTAACTCGCTTTCGGGGTTACACCACTTTTGAATAACTTTAACTCGCTTTTGTAACAGGTGTTCCACCACATGAGTCAGATAAATCATCTGGTTTAGTACTATTGTTTTAAATATGTTTTTTCCAGGCTGGAACGACCAAAGTTATTTATGCCTATCACCCAGATGATCCTACTTCAGAGGATGAAATTCCAATGCACAGCCCTCAAAACAGGGGAGTTAGAAGCCTGATGCTGCTCAACAGTCTTGAAAAAGTGCCAACTTTACCATCGGACACTGAAACTTTCCTATTGAGACACAACAGGGTAAGTCTTTGATCCTGTACAATTTGAGATCAGTTTTTTTTTTTTTTTTTTTTTCTCTCTAATACAATTGTTCTAAGAAAAGAGCTTAAGGGACAAAGTTACCCTGTTCCTTTAACCCTCGGACGTAAATGGGTTGGGAGTGGTTACCAAGCGAGCGTCGGATCAAGGTTATAGAAAAGGGACGGAGAAAGGGGATGATATATGAAAGGGCTACCTTTTCTGTCGGAAACGCAGTAGCGGGTCTAGGGGAACTTCCTCTTCCCCCACCCCCGGCTTATTTTGGTTACAAAAAGAAAAAATCACAGAACGAAGAAAAACCAGTAGGCCAAGCAAAACAAAACCGCACCCCTCCCCACCCCCCGTCTTCCCTTAGCTCAAGGTTTGGATCGCCACTGATAATAATGGAGTGCAAAAGGATAACGTCTACGCTGGCCCTTGTTGCAAATTCAAGGTTGTGATTAACAAAATAATTCAAAAAAGGAACCCCGGCTTTACAAAACTGCTACCTCTATTGGTCAGAGGAACTATGTCACGACTTGCGCATCCTGGAAAGTTTGCCCTAAGTTTTTCAAGTCCGTCGTTTGTAATACGTGTTAATCGTCTCTATCCTTAACCATCCCTGTCCCTTTATAGTTTATTATTGTCTTTGGTGTTTTTCTGTCTCAGCTAACTGCTATTATTATGTCGCCTTCAATTTGAAAGTAATTTTGTACATAGCCACAATAACTCCTTGACTGAGTTTCTAAGGTGGCTGTAAACAGCTTCTAGCACTTTCCAAGACGTAGATTTTGATGGGTCATTCTTATCACTCTTAATCTGTTGATGCCACAATCATGGTACGGAAAACTGCCTTTACATAGCTAAAGACGTTACTATCATTTTTGTGACACCAAATGTTACCATACAAACAGTATGGCCTGCTAAAAACACCCTTTAATTTTAATTTCAAATCCTGCACGGTGAAACCTTTTTTTCATAAGTGAATTTTGAAAATCAGGATAAGACGCAGCTATTGGCAAAATTTAAAAGAAATCTGTAGGTGGGGTTCAGAGCCACCTTAAATTTTCCAAAATTTAATGTGGTTCTGTTATGTCACGAAAATGATAACAACGTATTCACCATTGATTGGACAGCTTTTTGATACCATGATTGTACCATCAGCTAATAAAGAGTAATAAAAATGACCCTTCAGAAAGTGCTGGAAATTGTTTTCATTAAGTTAATTACCATTCCTAACCAGAAAAAAATAAGACATAACTATCTGCACCCCTTTCACAATCATACGGGCGGCCCTGAGGAGAACTAAGAGAGTTAGTGTAACGAACTGGCTGCTCTATTATATAAAAGTGACTGTTATTTTCGTGACTAAATTTTTCAGACCGCCGTGTCAACCAGCCGCACCACCTACAAGTGCCGAGTATTCGAGATGCCTAAATTCAATGAAGTACGCCACATCGTAAAGGTGTGTCTAATATAATACCAGGTGTAAGAAAATGCTTAGGTTAGCAACAAGCAAGTATTCGACAACAACGAACAAAGTTCAACCAAGAATGTTGTTTCCTGCTCTGGAGTAACGATATTATAATTTCCTTAAAAGTAGAACCGAACTTCATCAGCCGCAATTTTAACATGTAAATGTGAATGTTTATTAGAAACGGGTAGAGAAACATGTTTCGAGGAATTCCTCGGCTTTTCATGAACATTGCTAGCTCACGTGAGATTCAATGAATTCCAGAAAAACAAAAGTTCTTGCGACGGAAAGAAACACGTTCAAACGTCGCACAAACGAGGCAATTGAGATCCCGGGTTACAAAAGTCTTCTTTGAACAGAGAGAACGGCTTCCAATTAATCAAAAATCTATGACATCATTCTACCCCCGCTAGAGACCCTAATGAACGTGATATAACTCTTCTTAGCATTCACACCTTTTTGGATGATGAAATTCGGTTGATAAGAACTTAATATTCTACTTTTAAACCAGTTTTTTTAGCTCTGAACAAAGAAAATTAGTTTATATTTTAATAAGGACCAAAGTTATTAGTGACCTTATATAGAAGATTTTTGTCGTGCTAAGCAATCTATACTTGTTAAACAACACTTTTAAGTCAATGGTATACCATGCTGGTGGGCAACGTCTATCCAGCTGTATTCTAATTGGCTGTGTTTTCTATATAACGTGTTATCAATGATTTTATAAAGTTCATGGTAGGTATTTTATTTTAGTTACATGCTCATGACAATGAGTGACACACTCGATAAAAATTTTTATAAACGAGCTTAAAATCAAAATGTGGCAAGAACAAGAAGTGGCACACGAGCCATTAGACTTACGTCCTTACCACATTTTGACGTCCTCTGTAATCTAGAACCGAATATACCGCATCAGCATTGAATATACCTGTTTTATATAATATTGAAACCAAAAAATTAAAAGTAAGAACCAAATAAAATGCCAGAATAATTCGACTTAATAATATTTCTGCCTCCGTTTCCAAATCAGGTCGAACCTGTCATCCAGGCAGGTCACGAGGGAATGGTTCATCACATGTTGTTGTACGAGTGTCGAGATGATTTCAAAAGAGAGTACTTGAACTACTCTGGTGAATGTTACGGTCCTAACATGCCTCCGGCGATCACTCAGTGTGCTGGATCTGCAGCCATTGCGGCTTGGGCTATTGGTGGAAAAGTAAGCAGTCTAGAATACTATGGATATTTAAATGCACTAGCGATGCACTGCAAAATAGGAGGGACCATACTTTCCCCCTGGTGTTACAAAGTCTAGTATACGAGCGGTACACTGCACGAATGGTACAATGTAAAAAAGAAGGGTCTTTGCTTTCCCCCTGGTGTTACAAAGTCTAGCAGACGAGTGGTATACTGCACGAATAGTACTCTGTAAAATAGGAGGGTTCCTACACTTTCCCCCTGTGGTTACAAAGTCTAGTATCCGAGCCGTATACTGCACGACTTGTACACTGTAAAATAGGAGGGTCTATACTTTTCCCCTGGTGTTACGAAGGCTAGTATACAAGCGGTACACTGCACGAGTGGTACGCTGTAAAATTATCGGAGGATCCATACTTCACCCTTGTGTTACAAACAGGGATTTAGCATCCCGCCTGAATATTAAATCCGCCCACTCGGTAGAGTGGGGGACGTCAGTCAGTGTAAATTGCACAATTCAAGGAGAATGACTGCATTGAGAAGTGCCCGGCGGTACATCCAAACCGCTGGCCTTGAGATTATTCGTTGGTTCTCTTTCTTAAAGTAAAAACAAGCTTTTGATCTTGTTTTCAAGGAGTTTTATTACCCTGAGGATGCTGGTTTTCCAATCGGAAAAGCTGATAGCCCAAAGGTGCTTATACTGGAGATGCATTACGATAATCCTGAAAACAAACCAGGTAATCTATTTAAAAAAATTGTATTGAATTCTTTAATAGCGTTCTGATGAAAATGAGATGTGTATCAATGTTGATTTTATGAAAACAGATAGAGCCTTTTAAGATCTCTTTCAAATAGCCTTACAGCGATCAAATCTACTTGACAAAGCATAACACAGTGCTGTTGTTGTTTAGGGATAACAGACAGTTCAGGCCTGAGGTTCTACCACACCAAACAATTAAGGAAGTATGATGCTGGGGTGATGACGGTAGGAGCAATGGTCGTAGATTTCATGATAATTCCACCAAGACAGAAAAGTTGGGAAACCACGGGTGTCTGCTCAAAGGAATGTACACAAGAGGTAAAAATATATAAAAAAATAAATTATAATATTTGAGAGGAAGCCACATCAGCTTTAGCTGGTTTTCAGCTGGGTCCTCTATCCTGGTGGAATTGAAATTTGGAGATGTTGGTTTTTGTGGAGGGAAGAAAACCGGAGAACCGGATGAAAAAACTCAGAGCAAAGCAAGAACCAATAACAAACGCAACCCACATATTGCACTGGGCGGGAATCGAATCCGGGCCACATTGATGGGAGGCGACTCTCACCACTGTGCCATCCCCACCCCTCTACCTGTTTAAAATGTGATCAATATTGGTAGTATTAGGTTTGGAGGTGTGTAACCTTTACGTTACAGACTGCCAAGTGCGAGTCTGATTACAGACATAATATACATGCAAAAATTTCAGCAAGTTGATGGGCCGAGAGCACGTCAATTAATCCCAAATAGTGCAGAAAGTTGACATTGATAGCAAAAAGTTAAAGTGAGTGCAGAGAGTTGAAATTAAATTGCATTTATGTTATTAACAAGTAATCAAGCGATTTTTCTCCTGGAATTTGGATTAATTAAGTACTCGTAAATTTTTTTAAAGGCTGCAAATTAAACTTGTTCTACTGGCTTGCTTTTTTGTTTTGTTTTGTTTTTGTTTTGTTTTGTTTTTTTTTTGTTTCGGTCTTTGAAAATTTTACTTGGGCTTATTATTCCAAGTTGCACTCGAAATCATTTGATTACCTGTACAAATAGACCTCTTCCAGTTCTGACGCCAACAGTAAATACAAGGGCTATGAAACGCCATAACCAACTGGTTTCAGCTACAATTTTAATAGGGTTAGGAAAAGTAAATTACAAGCGTCCCCCTTCCTTGGCCTGAATAGTTTTTTGTTGTTGTTGTTGTTGGTTTGTTTGTTACTTTATGGCAGGAAATATCACTCAAAACAATGCTTTCTTAGACCTGCTTATCTTCTTCTGTTAGCTTCAAAATATTTGGATTGATGTTATGTGTTCACTGCGCCTTTCAATAACACGGGAAACCAGAAGCTTAAAACCTAGCTGTAAATTTCGATTCCCTTAATCATGGTTTGTTTCCCTTTTTCTTTTCTCTGAACTGAAGGGATTTAAAGACTCCACGCTTCCTACAGGAGGAATAAATATCTTTGCTACCTTGTTGCACACTCATCTAGCAGGTAGATGTCATATTTCAATAGAAAAGTGCTTTTGATAACTGTTAGTATTGTATGGCACTATTTTACTGGACGTATAGTTTAGCTAATAATTAATAACAATCGAATGGTATAAAGATTTCGCTCGGGGCATGTTAAAATACAAGCAATTGTGTCCATAAGGATTTTCTTTTCAAACAGGATCCAAAAGTTGTTTTAATTACACTTAAAACGAAAATAATTTTTTTCGGGCTAACCTTTGTTGTGCTTTGCAACCTTCTCAAATTCCATATCCTAGAGGGTCTTGGTACCTATCTACCCACCTACATACCTACCTACCTACCTACCTACCTGCTGGTCTGGCTGCCTGTCTACCTACCTACTAAGGCCCGCGCGCCTACTTAACTACCTGCCGGCCTGCCTACCTTCAGTGTACCTACTTACCTAACGATCTACTTACCTACCTGCCACACTGTACCTACCTAGCTGCCTACCCTGACTGTCTTTGTACTGATTCTACTTTCTTAACCTTCTAACCACACTTTTTTTTTTTTCCCAAGGCCGCAGAACCTGGCTTCGTCACCTGAGAAATGGTAGAGAGCTGCCTGATATAGTCAGAGATGAGCATTACGATTTTAATTTTCAGGTGAGTATTTAACCATTTTCTGTTTTCAGGTTCTAATTTTTTTGTTGTTGTTGTTTTAACCCTCGGACGTACAAGCTAACTCATACCTCCACCATGGTACAAGAAGGGAGAAGTGGATGGAACCTCCCTCCCCTCTTAGTTTTTGTTCTGTTAAGGCAGAGCGAAATAAATTTACATTGATTAGATAGCCCTGAGCTTGCCCTACAAGACGGTACTATTTCTGTTGCTTATGACATCAAATGACGTCATTGAACCCTCCATCTTGGATTTTTCTATTTTCTTAAAAGTCAAGAAATAACGGAAATTAACACAAAATCAAGCTACAATGCTTATAAAATGTACGAATTCACGAGTTTCCTCAATTTGACTAAGAAAACTGGAAAACCTACAGAAATATCTCAAAAAGTGATTTTTGGCTAGACCTACATAAAATTTGATGGTTGCCATGGTAACGTCAAATATGATGGACACGCAAATGACATATCAAAGTTTCCGCAGATAATGAAGGAACACCTACTGAAAGTTTCAGCCCGTTAGAGTAAATCGTCTTTTCAAAATTTTGAAAAAACCTTCTGGGTATGGAGGTGGCATCTACCCCCCTTTGACGTCCGAGGGTTAAGAAAGACAACAGCGAATCTTTTTTTGTAACTGATGTATAACAAAGCCATTTAAGAGAGTAAATTCTCAAGAGAGAAATTAAAGTGAATTCCATCTCAAGTTATTTTTAGATGTGATCTTCGGTTCTCTCTTAGATAATAGTACAACGCGCGTTGCGTGGAATATGAAAATGCGCGTAAAGCTGACTGGCTTTTCTAGATGAGTAAAGATTGTTCACAGCCTCTGTATTTACGCACGCGAAAGAAAAAGCGAGCGCGAAGTGCGCAGGGGTGGGTGGGGTTTGCGAGCGATGACTAAAATTTGCGGCAGATGCAGGATTCACCCGCCTTTCGAGACCCTTCAGTGATTTCTGAGGCTAAGAGTGATCTAAAAATGTTTTGACATAGGAAACCTTAGAAACAGCTCCCTTTCTGTTCATCTTATCATTATCCTTTATAAATTCTATACTATCGATTTCTATACCTGGATTTAATCGCACTTGTACAAGTAATGCATTGGTAAATGTTCCTTTATTTTCGATTCTTGGAAATAGGAATATCAACTGCTGCAAAAGGAGGTCCACGTTGCTTCGGTGAGTGGTAGCATCTTCTATAACCTTAACTAGCTAGCTAAAAATATATTTGATGTTACAACCATGTATTTCGAAATTAGCTTGTAAAAGTATCGAATATAGAATAGACGTTCCAGTCCTCTTTAAAGCAGCAATGTCTCGATATTAATTTTCTTTTCTTTTTTTCTTCTGGTGTAGAACATAACTTCAAATATTCTATTTTATGTAAACTGCTGAGGGGAGTACAAATCGCAGCTAGGTTTTCAAGACATGACAACGTATTTGAAAGTCTGCCAGACGTTTTCAAGTTAGCATCACAACATCAGCACTGCTTGTGTAACATAATAGCACCCGGCCAATTTCTGGGTTTGGTGCACTCAGTTAGTAATTAACTTTTAAGAAAGCTCGACCAATATTGTTAGGTTTCCACCAATGTTTATATGTCTTTGGGGTTTCTATTTCGAAGTCGTGCCCTTGATAAAACTGATGATGAGCGACAAACTTGAGAATTCCATTAAATGCGGATGTGCGGTTCCTTCAACTCCATCTTCACTGCTGTTTTGTGCGGGCAATCTTATATCTAATCATGATGGGGATATTTTTGTTGGCAGGGTGACTCCCTGGAAAACGTTTGTATTTATAACACAGAGGATCGGACGACAGTTACAAAGGTAAGTAAGTAACAAGCAAATAGAAAGTTCTGGATCTTCGGGTTATCGATACCGATCAAAGAGAATTCTATATCTTCAGTCAAAGAGCCCTTCTAGGAAAATGTCAGCCCTGCATGTGGGTCTTGACAATACAGGTTATCAATGACTGGCTCGGAAATCAGTACTAAGAGATCGATGACTTCACGATTGAAGTCATGTAAGGAGAAGAATTCTGGAAACTTACTGTAACTTGGTCTACATGTAAGTTTTGAAAGATAATAGTCTGGCAATGGTGGATTTTTCTTTTCCCTCTACACTGTCCTACATTACACTCTTATCAGTTCACACTAGCAACAAAACATGCGTTGAGCCTGAAAATGAGAATGTTTCAATTTTAATAAAACAAGTTTTTCAAAAACAATTTTGTAGCTCAGTGCATTGTCTAGATTCAATGAAAGCCGTCCGTTTCAAAAAACAAATGGATAACTTTTAAAAGCGGCTTTACAGATTTCCCAATGACATGGAATATTCACAGGTACTTAAACCGTAAAATGGGGCGAGAACTTGCTGTTCAGTTTAATCTCCCTTGTTAATCTTAACGACTTGTTCGCCGCCATGCTTAATATTCATGCTTAACATTTTCGGGGACGTTACGAAGGTAGAATAAGCTTAAGAAAAAAAAAAATGTCCAAACTCAAACCCAGACCTCTGCAAAGAGTAGTGTTTGATTTTGAGTGAAACTAAATGTCAATCGGCTCAGCTAAACCTACCTAGTTCTCAAGCATGCCTCTTAAAGTCGGAAAAAATAACAAATGTTTCAAACAAACCCAGGAGGCTAAAAATCCCAACTGGTGGTAGGGAGACCAACTGGTTATTTACAAACATGATCTCGGAGTGGAACCAGGGTCAACGAGAAGCAACTCCAGTTTAGTGGTCAGAGAGGTCGTTGAACCCGTGCCACCCATATTTCAAGTCCGGCGCACTAACCATTCGGTCATGCTACTTCTAATAATTGTCTATTATCTTATTTCAGGCAGGACTTGGAACTACCGAGGAGATGTGTCTATCATATGTCATGTACTATCCTAAAGTCAACCTAACAGCCTGTCGGTCCACTGACACCACGGGGTTCTTTTCATGGCGTGGGAGATACATTAAGTAAGTCTTCCACGCCCGACCCTCGTGTTTGCAATTGATAGAGTGGAATCAGCTAGTCTTAAGGTCCAATTGACACTGTCTTCCTTTGCCTTAATCAACTACAATTTTATAAGTTGCGGAGTATTTCACTGCCGACGGCGGAGGCTTGACTTCCACTGCACTTTTCATTCCGTCCCTTCGGGAGAGGAGAGCGAACTCATTTCCCTAACAGCCGTTCGCTGGTAATCGAGCCTACCGTAGACGCAGTCCAACGGTCTCTTAGAAACGTAAACCCAAAAAATAAATCAAGCCATTTGCCTATTGTCTATATACCTGTTAAACTGGTAATTTCACCATTAAGATAATTACAATCTTTTTCCTTGTACAGAGAAGGCGACGATATGTCGAAAGCCAGTTTTTGGGCTGACAAGGTGAACACAGGGCTGAAAGAAGCATACCGAGATTCCAAACAAGTAGACGTCTTTTGTAATGGTATCGGAAATGCGCAATTGCCGGTAATTACGTTCTTTATCTCTAAGTGCCACAATTGATGCTTTCTGTATGTAGACTGAAGAACAGACTTTGCGATTTGATTTGTTTAGCAAGACTTTCGCATACTTTGCCAAAGGAACCAAGGTAGTTTTTTTGTGGGATCGCTCTTTCCGAAAACAGAAAGAAAAAAAAATAAATAATAAATCGAGTGAAAATGAACTCTGAAAATGTCACGGTTGCATAACAATACCTGGCAGAATAATGAACCATCAACGTTTTCTCGTGACGTTGGCTTTTCTGTCCTTCCTTTGAAATGATTTTTAGTGATTTTGTTTTGGTTAAAACTTTCCGTGCACCCCGAGTTTCGTTACGTCAGTTGAAGAAAAATACGCACTTTACGGTTTAGTTTTCAAGCCGTGAATAAATTAACTAAATTATGCCGGTGAGCAATTCACAGAAAGTAGAGTGTTCTTAACATTCCTTGTCGTCCTCTTGCAGGGTCTTTTTCGTAAGCGAAAACCCAAGCCAGTAATTACCGTGCCCAAGAAACCTGAGTCTACCTGCCAAACCTCTCAAGGGGTTGATGAAGAATCCATGGGCAATAGGATCGCCCCAGGCTACCTCATCTTGCTGAGCTCACTCTTTTGCCTGGCTGTTGTCACCCGCTGACCAAGTAACATAGGGAGTTTAAGTAACCACCATGGCGACGCCGAGGACAGCGTCTATTAAAAATGTATTTAAATTTTAAATACAATTACTTTTAATGATTGGAAAAATATTTATTTTGTTTCACGATAGTAAAACAATAATGCTTAGTTACAAAACGATGGTATAGCTAGATATCCTTAGGAACTAAAAACTTTTTAATACGAAATCTGATAGAAAATCGAGCAATTTCAGTTTTTAGTGGTTAAAAATCTGGTACCAGAATCACTTAAAGTATTTTACACTTCTTTTTACATTTTCTTAAAGTTAAAGATATAAATAGTTGTCTGAAATAACACCGAAAACAATCTTCCGTGGGAACGAGAGAAAATGAATTTGAAAGTTCAGAAAAATTGTGCAAACACAGGTAAAATTTCATCATAAGTTTCATTTCACCAGTACTTTCATGTATTTCATACGATTTTCAACATCTCTTTTCGACGTTTGGTCTCGCTAGAAATGATTTTTTTTTAGAGAGGATATTTAAACCAGTCGTACAGAAGTTTGCAATACGATGTAAATAATCTTGGTAAAAAGTTTTGTCCACTTGTTACTGGAACTTCTGGTGGATTCCGTCTTAATTAGGTGACTTCAAAATACACAGTATTTTGAAACGCGTCCACTCCAATGCTGGACTGAATCAAGCATTCAAAGATTTGCATTAGCCGTTTAGAAACCCATGTCACCCGGCTCATTATTCCTTACTTTAGGGTGTTTAGGAATATAATTTTTAGTTACCACCAGATTATGTACACTTTTTTGCGCCTAGGTAGAGCTTAGAGGTTTTTTTTTTTTTTGGATATGATTCTTCAGGGACTGGTCGGTATTATTTCTGCCTTTTAAATTAATTTAAATTAAATGTATTCTTCCATTCTCACTCGTCATCTCAGTCATAAAATAGGATTAAAATGTACTCTGTATAAAAAGCAATACGTTTATCCCCTTATTTCTGCTCATACTGTACATCTTGCTAGCCTTATGCCTATAGTAACCTTGTATTAAAATTAACTGTTGAATTATTAAAAGAGAGAGAAGAGAGAGAGAAATAATAATAATAAAAAAGATTATGTTAATTTTAAATCTATTGGCCAAATTCCTGACTCCACACATTTCCATCCTTTTTGGCGAGGCCATCATTGCCGGTGCAGGGATCATTTCCGGTTCCGAGATCATATCCGGTCCCGGGATCATATCCGATCCCGGGATCATGTCTGGTCCCGCGCCGGGATTATGTCCGGTCACGAGATCATGTCTGGTCCCGGGATCATTTTCGAGCCTGTACATCCTTGGTCTGGTTTCAATGATCTTACCCTTCGAGTAGAGTCAATTCGATCTTTCCTTAGTAAGTCCTATTTTGCGACTTATCTTGGAAAAATTTCTACTCGCTGGATATGATGACCTTTGGGGGTCCTTTGCCTATAGTTGTCAGTACTTAGTCATGATTACCATGGTAATAAATAAACAAACAAACAGGCGAAATCTGAGTAGCTTACATAAATCGATGGTCCGATCCGAAGATTGCCAAGACATCTTGCACAAAAACAGTCTGATTTCTTTTTCTCAAAAGATCTTCGCAATGACTTTTGACGTAATGCGTTTCTGAAGATTTTTGATAACCACATTTGACAGAGCAATTTTAAGGCAACCATTAGGAATATTGATAAAGCCTGACACAGTTTTGTAGAATAACCCCTTATGATTGATACAATGCAGTAGTTTTGTTTCTACAGCCGAATTCGATGCTCGAGAAATTCGCTGGGAGCAACGTTGGTCGTGTTGGGTTTCTAGGCCGCTGTTTTCTCCCAAATAGATAAATTGCAGCGAAAATTTTAATCAGATAGGTTATGCTAGAACCTTTACATTCAGGTATATAGTTTTTGGTTAGCTTTAAAGTGCCATTAACCCCATATTTTTTTTTCTTCGCGAATGAAAATTTCCTTTTTCGCCTAATAACCACTGCGAAAAAATTATAGTTGAAGCTATTTTCCTTAATTTTACATGAATTTTTAAAGTCTGCAAAATTGCCCTTTTCCATGTTCACGACCGAGGAATAGTGGTGAATGGAACGAGTTAGCTCCTGACGTCATTTCGGGAATAACAATATTTTGTTTCCGAGAAGAATGTATGCGAAGATGCGATAGTGTGTGTCAAAAGCGTTCAGAATGTAATATGTGTTTTTGGAGGCTGTAGCAATACAGGATGCGTAGGAGAGAGTACTCCTTCTCTTTCAATACTTCTGTCTCAATGAAATTCGACCAGAAACGAGAAAAAGACCAACGAAGTGGGAAGTGAGGAGCCATCTAAGATTTCTTCGATCTTGGGTTCGCCGCTGCTGTAAAACCTAGAGAATTTCATGGCCTGTATATTCTTGCCTATCTCTAGTGGAAAGCTTGACATTGTCAGGGAACTGCATAAGATACACATTTGGGATAAGCTAGAAGCCATCTGACTATTCCGAGCGCAAACGTTCCTCTGAGAGGGGAGGAAATTGCACGGTAAATTGAACGCATCTCGATTTTTGTACTCGAAACTTTTCTAAACGAATAGTAAACGAAACCTATATCCTACAACAAGGCGATTAACATTGATGAGGCTTCGAACTGGTGAACTAGCTATGTATTTGTAGATTTTAATAAAAACAGACGCACGCCAGAGGTCGTAATCCGGACGTGTTTCTTAATAATGGCCGTTCCGAATAGAGAATTGTTTTGTTCTTTGAGCTTCGTCTTTGAGGAACGAAATATATCTGAACTACAAACGTACAATGGCTTAAGCATTCACAAATATATGAAGAAAGTGAAGCAAACGATTAAGATTCGACTTTATAGCTGCCGACGGAGATTGTGCTGAGAAAAGAATGCGCTTGTCAGTCAACCGAAACGCAAACTGATAAGTCAAGAACTCCGAGGTTATTAGCGAACGTAAAATGGACATTTCATTCAAAATAATAGCGAAGTAGAAATGTATTCATTTAAGTGATACTACACTGAACCTCTTTTCAAGATCTTGACGAAGGATTTTCCATTATTTACTAGTACGCAGAAATAGGCAAATTTCTGTAGCGGCCGGCTAAATAGCTATATGCGGACCCAAGGGGTATGATTTTGAGTCTAAAAAAGGGTATAGTTATTGAACAATTTCGTCTGAAATAGGGCATGTTATTACTATGGCTTGGCATCGGGTATTTTGTTTACAAGGGAGTATTTTTCCGCATCATAAATTGGCACATTTGTAGCCCTTCTCAAAGTTTACGTAAATGGGAGGCATTTCTGGTTTGCTGATTTCATATAATAGAATCGTGTACTAATTTGAAAGGTTTGAAATGGGGTATCGACTTTTAGCTCAAGTCTAGATTAAGGTATGGAAAATCACTGATTTTGGTCTAAAGTAGGGTACGTACAGATTCCAAGGTCCTTGCCGCACAGCCCAACCAAAAGCATTCGGGAGCCCCAACCCCTTGTAGTTATGTAGCTGAACGTGCGTCATACTATAATGATCATGATAATTAAAATGCAATATAACGATATGATAATTTCCTCTTTGTGCAGTGTCATGATAGATTCCGCTCATAACAGGCAAGCTATAATTTCGCTACAATTTGTTGACAAAACACTATGATTGTTCCTCTGTGCCTCTTCCTGCTGCATTCCGCTGCGCTGCAAGCCTCAGCTGACCTCGCTATAGAGCATTCCTTTTTCGCTGCTCTGGATGAAGATCAAAATGTGAAGCTGTATTGGAATGTTAGCACTGAAAGCAAAGAAATTAACTTCACTGTGGAAGCCAAAACGACTGGATGGATCGGGTTTGGAATCTCCAGCGGGCAAGGCAAGATGAAAGAAGCTGATATTGTGATCGGCTGGGTGAAAGATGGAAAAGCTTACTTCAAGGTTAGTAAATGATTCTCACGTAGAACAAGGTGAAGCTGTTTCATTCGCAAAGCTTCAAGTTGTTTGATCAAGGCATAAAAGATTACGATTATCAGCCTTTAGAATGTCTGTTTATTACAGCGCATTAATTGCATAGGATAAGCCCGCTTTCCTCCGAATTTGTTTCGTAATGAGTAATTGACGCATTCTGCAGTGTCAGATATCAGGCATCACGCAGTGTCAAAACTTTCTGGGGCCGGGACCGGGGGGTTACTCCTCGAAGCTTTTTGTTGGGAGGGTATGACCCGAACCTTGAAATCTGTATCCTATTTCGAACCAAAATCTGTGATTTCCCACACCTTTTTTCAGATCTCAACGAAAAATCGATTACCCATTTCGGTTTTGGGTCATGCAGAGCTAACCATACTCTTTAGGGTTGCACATACCTATTTAAAGCCCATATAATGGACTACCCCCTCCCCGGGCAAAACTTGCGAATATTCCTCTTCGTTGACTTGATTTGCTAACCATCGCTAGGCATCAATATTTCTTATTTCATGGTGCTGAGTAGATATCTGCACCTAGAGTACCTCTGAGGACTATCTGACGATAACGTTTGTCGCCCACAAGCATTATGATTGTCACCGGCCCCCTAAGGATACTTTCTTCATGCCGCCGAGCCTGGCGACAAACGAAAACTCGACGGCTCCATCGATTAGAAACATTGCCCGTTCAATTCAATATGTTAATTTGGTGTAAAATGCTTTTCTCACTCCAATGTTGCATAGTCTCCGGTATTAAACTTGGACCGGCTTCTAACAACAATCTTACAGCTGACATTATCATGAGAAACTATTACGTAAGCAGTCAACTGCAGACTGCAGGCTGAGGGTAAAATGTAGACTGCAGATTACAGACTTCAAATACTTCAAGTACATATCGTGTTATTATTGAGTGCTAACTGTAAATAGAGGTTATTCAGGGTAATTGCAGTAAAAATGTGCACTTCAGTTAGAATGAACAGCACTCCGGTTAGCCTGTTTACCCTTTAGCCTGTCTACCGGTTTAGATCTCAAGGATGAAAATGGTAAAGCACGAAACGGTTAAAAATTTGCAGTTTGCAGTCTTCATTTACTCTCAGTCTGCATTTTGCTCCCGGTCTGCAGTGAGCAGTCCACAGTTTGCGTTTTACACTAAATTACGTAATTTTACGAGAACAAAACAAGAACCCTTGAAAAGCAAGGTATGCCAAGCCGAGGGCCATAAAAATATTGCAAGTTTCGCGTCCCGTATTTTCAAGAGTTTGACAGGGAGTTTTATGAAACTATACGCATATTTAGTAAACTCGACGTGATAAATCAAGCGGTAAGAAGACCCAGGTAAGACCCATTGTTTTACGGTAAGTTTATGTCTATAATTATCTCTCTACAATAAGGACTAAAGGAGGGAGGTATTGGGGTATAATAGAAACCGCGAAACCGAAGAAAAAAAGTCATCTGAAACCGCAAAAAAATCCGCCTTTCGCCTCCTCATAAAAAAACGCAACACAATCCACAATGGCTTTTTCCGTTGCAGGCGCAGGAGGCACGTTGGAAACTGACCGAATGATCGCCTTGGTCTGGGAGGTCAAAGTCTCGGGCGTCATTCGAGACGCGTGATCACCTACCGTGACATTTAGTTTGCTTTGGCGTTTCTCGGCTATTCGAGGTCAATCATATAATATGATATAAATTGCCGCTTAAATCGAAGAGAAACCGGGACCGAAATAAGACAAAATAGGAAAAACCAAAAACCACATCGGATAC
Source organism: Orbicella faveolata (assembly GCF_042242905.1). Lineage (NCBI taxonomy): Eukaryota > Metazoa > Cnidaria > Anthozoa > Scleractinia > Merulinidae > Orbicella > Orbicella faveolata. The sequence goes on along the minus strand of NW_028301578.1, from coordinate 8,498,044 downwards.
CAAAACCGTAAAACTGCTAGTATTTTTTACGAAAACCGAAAACCAGATGCTAAGAAACGAAAAATCCGCAAACCGCAATAAACACCAAAACCGAAAAACCGAAATCTTTTGGCACAAAAACCGAAAAAAACGATCTAAAAAATAGCCAAAACTGCAAAACCGAAAATCCCAGTGCCCTCCTCAATAAGTTAATTACCACGCCATGTGCTAAAAATGTCCACATTAATAGTTGACCTTAAAAAACTGAACAACTGAATGCAAATTTCTACTGATAACCCCTTTGGTCGCCTTTGTGGGTGCGTGTTGCTTGGGAATGCGTGTTAGTCGTATTTTCATGAGTATGCAAGGGATCCTTATGAAACTTGAGTTGACTAAGTTGATTTGTGCAGATCTAATAGCCTGCAGAACAGGCGATCATCGGGCCAGAGAGTGAAACGTGACCATTATCAGCTATAATCTGCATAACACTAGCACAGTCACGCATAAAATGTTTTTGTTTTAAAAGAACAATGAAGAAGAACACTAAATGTGTGAAATAATGACAATTGACGACACCATGAACCCCTGACCGATACGCGGTCAATATAACTATTGCGACGGATGCACGAGGCCGATATTCGCTGGAAAGACGACCAATATGTGTATATTTTTTTTAACATTAACCAATGAACTGCTTCAGTGACCCAAGTCTTCCCAAGGGTACTTGATTGTCTGTAATCGTCGGACCTTGTCAGTGCGATAAGGCTGCAAGGTCGTATCAAAATTATTTCACGGATAGTACACATAAGATTAGTTCCATTCCCTCACCATTACGTCCGCTAAAAGACAAAGACCCTTAATCTCGATTATTCATGGCTGTCGATAGGGTGTTCGAAAGAATAATTTGCGATCTTTCAGCCCCGGGGGAGGTACTCCTCTCGGGTACTCCTACATACTGGCTATATATGTATGTGCCGCGGTTTTTGAGGTTCCCGATCCTTAAATAGGGTATCATTTAATTTTGCCCCCTGTTGGCATTGTGTTCCCCGGTGTGATCCTTAGATAGGGTACCTAAATTGTATCTAATAATATTCCAGTGCGTAAACGCCCGGCTAACGGAAATGAAATTTTATGCCCAATGTCACAGACACGAAATAAAGCTGACCCAATCACCCATTCTTAGTTTTTGTTATTCCCTTGAACAGGGTGTCATTTTTATTGGGAAAAGTACTTTAAGTAAGCGAAATGCTAGTCCCTGATCGAAAGCGTAGCTGTCAGATATTTTCGTCAGCTGGACACAATATGACGACATACTAAAATGTCGTAACTGAATCCATTGAATTTCTCATTGTTAACCAAAAATGTATGAAATCCTTCACCGAGCCAAATTTTGCTCGATAGAGACTAAGAATGGTCAATTGGACCAGATCTATGGCGAAAAAGAAAGTTTTGGAGAAAATTTGTGCTTTTCTTTAACTCCATTAACTTCGTGTAGCGAGTACTTCCGCCCCAACCCTCTCCCTCCCCGGGCTTTTAGCCAGCTGTCAATCAGGTTTTAGAACGCTTAACAGCAGATTTATGAATATAGATAACAGTTTCAGAAGTGATGTAATATTCATAGAATTACAATTAATTTTTACAAACCAAAAACACCCACTCACCAATTTTTAGACGTTATGTCATCTTCAGGGCAAGAAATGACATAACGTCGAAAACGTTTGATTTCTTATTTTTTTATTACTATTATTCTTTTAAATGTATCCTTTAAGCGTTGTAAAAAATCTTTTCAAAAAATTATTGGGTCTTGTGTTAAATACATATTTCTAATTTACCGTTCTGTAATGTAGGATCGACATGCCGATGGTTACGTGATGCCAGCGGTTGATTCCCAGCAAAACTATCACTTGATTTCCCTGACGGAAGACAGCGGCAAAACCGCAATGAAGTTTTCAAGAAAGTTTGACACTTGCGATTCAGAAGACAACAAAATTGAGGTAAATAAGTCACCTGCTATTAGATCGATTGCAAATGGCGTTATCGTCGCCATGTTACATGACCATCAACAAAATAATTCCAGCTAGCTTTATGGTTCCTTACAAGACAACTGTTTTCCAGTCCAAGTGACTCATTATCCCTGAGCTTATTTCCGGTAGCTGTCTTTTTTTTTATTTAGTATTAAAATTATTATTCTTATTATTTGTCTTTTTATCTTTTATTTTTTATTTTTTTGGCCGGTCTGTTATTGTATGCAACTGTGAATTATACTGTACATGCGACAATTCAAATTATTTTTTATTTGATGTATTCGTTTTCTTCTTTTTCATTGCCCGAGAGCCCACCACGTGATCAGCAAACTGAACTGCCTAGTACAAATAGTGGTCTTATCATGAGTAATGCCGTCTAAATGTGTTTGTGCTGTAAATATATTCAGCTCATGCGTAACAGTGACCACGCTTTGGTGGGACGAAAAGGCAGATCGTCTCATTTTCATAGCTACTTACGGGAGCACAGTCCCGGCATTTCAAGTTATATTTGCCGCGTGCAGAATTACCTTGAATTGAACAAACCCCTAGAATAGTAGTACATCAACATGGAAATACACCCAAGAGATGATAGTTAACCATAAAGTAACAAGGATGATTAAGGATGGAGCAGATTGCAACGGATTGCAAACGACGAACTTAAAAAAAAAACAAAAACAAAAACAAAAACAGGCTAAGCTTTTCAAGATGAGCAAAACGTGACGTACATAACTGTGATGATCATTCATGTCTTCACATTATGTTTGATAATAATAATAATAATAATAATAATAATAATAATAATAATAATGACAATGACAATGACAATGACAAGTTTTTTGGGTGCATTTAGAAAACTCGATGCGCCTACATTACTATATATAAGAAAAAATAAATTAGTTAAAACCTACACAATGTTTCTTATAACAGTAATAAGTAAAATAAACGCTTCCTTTATTTTTCCAGGCAGGAACAACCAAAGTTATTTATGCTTATAATCCAGACGATCCTTCCTCGGAAAATAGCATTCCAGGTCACAATCTCAAAAACATGGGATCGAGAAGCCTCTTACTACTGAACAGTCTTGAAAAAATGCCAACCTTACCATCTGACACTGAAACATTCGAAATACTGCACGACAAGGTAAGAATAGTAAAATAATTCGTGTTATCGTGCATACCTTTTGCTTTTCGTTTTGTTTCCTCCGAAGGAGAAGTGGTTCGAAACTTTTGGCACCTTCCACTTATTGAAGTGAATTCGAAATCTAGGTAGAAACAGCTTGCAGCATCATTATCTTTCAATATCTTTGAGAAGGTCCCATAAAGGCTCATGGCAGTTGAAAATAAAATCATCTCAAGGCTATGCAACCAACTACTACGTATATATTTTGTCAAAAGACAAAAACAAAAACCAAAAACCAAAAAAAAAAAAAAAAACACTGTTTTTTTAGTTTTGTTGTTGTTGTTGTTGTTGTTGCTGTTTTGTTTGACTCGCCTTCCTACGACAAGTCGAGACTCGCTTGCTCGAAACAAGCAGGGCCAGTTTTAGGGAAGGCAAGACTAACGGTCATTAAAACACGGTTCCGGTGAAAAGATAATCCTGCTATCGCGGAAACTCCACCGACGACAGAGAAAGGCCCTTAAAGTTGACTAGATTGACATATCACCTATTCAGACCGCACGGTTTTTGAAGATGGGAGAGGGGAGCGTTGTGGGGTGGGGTGAGTGGGTGATGAGCTTTTGAGGCCCTCAACTTCTATCTCTTACATCATTTAAGTTGTGGCAATGAAACTTGGAATATTTTCTAATAACATGGAATGATGACATCATATGATGTTGAAACGACGCCATCATTTCTGAACAGCCACCGTCTTGACTCAACTAACTTGGATCATATGATCTTTAAAAAACTTTTATAAAAATCAAAATTGTCGAAACCGATAAAACTAAAATCCAACTAAGAAATAAAAATACGAGAGTTAAAATATTCTCTGTTAAAAAAACGAGAAAATTGGAAATTGGAAAACAAATACATTACGATTCCTGATTAATGATTAACTTATTAATTCAGTTATTTCCAGTTTCATTCTTTACCCTGGAGACTTTTAAAGTAAAAGGCCTCCATAGTTTGTGGGGGCTTCAGACTTTACCCCACCCGGTCTGAGTAGGATTAAGGTTAAGCCCTTAACACTTCCAAAAGTGCAGATAATAATAAAACTACTCCATTTGAATATTCTTACGTATATAACTAGTTAGCTCTACTTAAAGAGGCCTTCTTTTTATGTTTATTTTCCAGATGGCCATTCCAAAGGGACGAACCAACTACCTGTGTGCCGTATTTGAGATGCCAAAATTTAACGAAACCCACCATATGATTAAGGTAGGAATATTTCGTTTCAACTACTTGAAAAAACAAAACAAAAAACAAAACAAAAAAAAACACGGATTATTTAAAATAGAACACCAACATTGGTTGGTGACAAGCGAGGTTGAGTAATTGTTGGACGGTAAGTCGGTCGGTAGGTAAGTAGTTAGGTAAGTTAGTCAGTCGGTGGGTCGGTCGGTCAGTCTGTCGGTCGTTCGATAGGTCGGTAGGTCGGTCGGTCGGTCGGTAGGTACATGTAGGTACGTAGCTAGATAGATACGTAGGTCGGTCGGTCAGTTGGCGTCGGTAGATAGGGAGGTAGGTAAGTCGGTCGGTTGGTATGTTATTAGGGTGGGTTAAGTGATTTTTTTCGTCCAAAGTAAGTAGGCCGGAAGTGGATCACGTGTGTCTAAGAAAAACGTGGAAACTCTCCTGAACAATTTCAGAGGACATTTTAAGGAGTATAGCTAGTTAAGGTACAGTAGGATAAATTTACATCGAGTAGATAGCCCTGACGTCATATGGCGTAAAATGACGTCATTTGACCCGCCATCTTGGATCAGCCATCTTAAATTTTACCGTTGTTAAAAAGTCAAGAAATAACGGAAATTAATAGAAAACCAAGCCAAAATGCTTATAAAATGTAAACATTCAAGAATGTCTGCAATTTCATGAAGATAAATGGAAAAATAATAGAGAATAATATCAAAAAAATGCTTTTTGACCAAACCTACCTAAAGTTTGCGGTTGCCGTGGCGTCGTCACAAACCGTGGATACACAATTGACATATCAAAATATTTGCAAAGGATTAATGAACAGCCACCGAAAGTTTCAGCATGTTAGAGTAAGTCTTCTTTTCAAAAGCTTGGTAAAAACCTTATGGGGTTGCATCCACCTCCCCCCTCCTCTCCCTTGTACGTCCGAGAGTTAATCATTAGAGGGTATCAAGACCATTCTGGATTTTGTAGCAACATTTGTGAAGTAGCGATTTCTCAGAATTCAGCCACCAGCGGCATAATTCACCTCGTGGACGATAAAAAGTTGCAATAAACCCAACTTGTGCTTCTCTTTCGAACTTAGGTTGAGCCGGTCATTCAAGTAGGTCATGAAGGCGTGGTCCATCACATGTTGTTGTACGAGTGCAACGATACTTTCCCAGATCACCATCTGAATTATACCGGTCACTGTTATACTCGTAATATGCCTCCAGCGATCGCAGAGTGTACAGGAGGATCAGCTATGGCCGCTTGGGCCATTGGTGGAAAAGTAAGCAAAGCTTGGTTCTTTTTTTTAAGTGGAAATAACAAAAGAAGTAAAATAAAATAAAGATAAATTAATCAATGTGTCAGGCTTCTGGCTAGACAACAAGGCCGTACTAATCGGCGGCAAGTGCCAGATTGAATTTGCATTTGGAGTATTCGGTTTTTAGGAAGGAGGAAACTCAACCAACAGTTGACAATTAAACGTGATTCCAGGCCCAGCATTCGAACCCTCGTACATTGGTGGGAGGCGTGACCATCAATGAGTAATTAGAAGGAAACTGTATCACTTGCCCGGTGGTAATTATAACAAAATATGCATAAGTATCCTACACAAAATGAGAGTTACTGACAACACTCAAGAGCTGTGAGGGCCTTCGAACTAGTAGCACTAAGCCTTTTTTATATTTCTTTCTTTCGGTTTAAGTTTCATGCCTGTAAACTAGCTAGTTGTAGCTAAGTGCACTGACCACTATGAGCAACAAAATCTGAACATTTGTTGTTTTGAACGTAGTTGTATTCGGTAGACGTCGAATCTTAAGTTCGTATTATTTCTGCATATCCCTTGCTACTGCAGGAAATTGTTTCTTTTCTTTTACAAGGAATTCTATTATCCCGAAAACGTCGGATTTCCACTCGGGAGGGCTGACAGTCCAAAAATTGTGATATTGGAGATACATTACGACAATCCTGAGGAGAAGGAAGGTACTCTGTTACAGATTGCGCTAATTATTATTATTTTTTGTGGTTACTGGCTTCTAACCAGTCACCAATATGTCATCGTGTGCGTTAGTAAGTAAGTAAGATAGTCCGTGACTTTTCGGATCTCACGAAGCGACTCCGAAAATACCACGAGATTTGCTCAAGTTCTTTTGATCGATTTTCACCTTTAAAACGCGAGTTTTAATAAAAATAACTACTATTACTGTTTAAAATTGGTTCCGTTTAACTTTATATCACTATTGGAGTGAAAAAAAAAATGCGAATTTGCTAGCAGAGGCGTAGCGTTACGGAGCATTACGAATGATCCGTAGCCGCTGACCGCCCGAAGGACATTGCCGACTCGTTTTCCCATGCTCTTGCTACACGACTTTACATTGTTTGGATAATCAGGTGAGCAGCCGCAATGTTTTCTAAAAACCCTAAGTACATAGGAAGGGAATTTAACTATGGACATGGACTTTGCCTCAGTCATGATTTTGTTTTCTGCCCAGGGTGCTGTTTTTAGAATGATTTTATTAAAATGTTGACCTTAGTGAATTTCTGTCATTCGCTACGTCCATTGACACTTTGTTTGGTTCTCGAATGTCTTTGTTCCTCTTACTTATTAGATAGTTTTGTTATTCTGATAGGGATATGCTACCCTGAATAAGGCTCTGAAGACAAGTCTCTTGTACATGTTACTACCTCAAATGGGTACCTTAGTTCCTCTCTGTTGTGATCGTCTACATGAAGGTCGGTTCTAAAAAGAACTGTTGTTGCTGAGATCACACTACGTGAACTACTGATACTCCTTGGTTCAAGTTGTAGTCAAGCAGGTCTACATCACGTCTTAGGTCTTGCCTATTGCTGTAAACTGACCTGCACTGTCAAATAAAGTTGTATGTATGTTTGTGTATGTATGTGTGTGTGTGTGTGTGTGTGTATGTATGTAAACCTTTCATAGCATGTGTACCTTTGTCATTTAGGACTGATTGACAGTTCTGGTATGAGAATTTACCACACCAAGCAATTGAGGAAATACGACGCAGGAGTTCTTCTGGTCGGAGCAGGTGTTGACTATACTATGCTTATCCCGCCAAGACAGAGAGACTGGCAAACCAATGGCTTCTGTACCAAGGACTGTTCAATGAAGGTACGGGGCATGTGAATAACAGAGGAGATAGGTGTTGTGAAATTCCTCTTTTTGTTTTAAGACACTTCTAAAGGTCGTTGATGATTTGCAACGATTGCCCAAACGTGGCAAAGAAGATTGAGAGTTCTTCACACTTCACGCCAATACGTTTCACTCGTGGAATTTCGGGCCCAAAGAATACTTTATTAGATTTTTTTTTTTCTTTCCAACTAATGTTGGAAAAGCTCGTGGTGACCTGGTCTACTTGTTTGGAAGATAAACTTGTGCAAGACCACAGTTTCTTTCTTTTTTCTGCCCGCGCGCAATACTCATCTAACAGCACGAATTACGTGACACTAATAAGCACTAATGACTGGCCCCAAGGGAGAGAAGCTGAGAGAGTGAGTTTTGTTTCCCCGTGGCCCTCATTGTTGAATGTCAACATTAAGGTAGAGGGAAAAAACACTTACTGTTTGCCATGGGACCAGTAATTAAGTGTTTTGTTATGCCTCCTAACTCAAATATAGGAAGAACTGCAAAAAAATTATTTGCTTGAAGCCGGCAGGCACAACAAATTTGCCGCAGTTTTAAGGTGTACGAACTGATCACGTGCAAAGCGAAAGACGTGCAAGTTGTTGTTTCCCTAGGGAGTTAGTGAGCTTTGTTCGCCCCAGTGAGTTAGCGAGTTTTGACCCCCGACACGTGACAAGTTCTCCTCCAATCGGAAAACGTGTTTAAGTTGGGAGGTATAACAACGATGCTTATTAACAGACAATAACAAAACCAAAATCAACGGTTGCATGCCAACTTCCTAGATCCCCATTTAATCCTGCAACTGATGTCATCTTACCTGAGGTGTATAGAGAGACGATATCTCTCGGTGGAGGGAATTCTTGCAGTGCATTTTAGTTTATATATATATCTGACCGAATTCACAAAAACATGCCCGCAATGACTCAAAGACAGTCCCACGGGCCAGAAGTCTTCTGATCACCCCCCTGGCCAGGAGATTGGCCTCTCACGCATGCACTTGGCGTGGGCCACTTTAGCAGGGTGCCATGTCAACACAGAAGCCTCAAACAAGGTTAAACAACTGAGTAAAATACCCAGAAACACCGTCAATATCAAGATTATTTCACACTGAAAACTCAAAGTCTGGCTACCTGAGGGTGTCAGTACAAGACAACCCCCCCCCCCCCCCCCTCACTACTTTTGACAGCTGGCCGTCAGCAAATTACCAGCAGATAGGTCAGTGCCTGGGCCATGCGCCCGGGCTGGCTTAAACGGAGTCCACCCTGGGTTTAAGGTCGCCAGCTTAGCCTGGATTCGGGCGCACCAGGCGAAAACCTAGCGGGCATGTTTTTGCGAAATCGCTCAGATATGTAAGTAAGTAAGTAAGTAAGTAAGTAAGTAAGTAAGTAAGTAAGTAAGTAATATAAGTAAGTAAGTAACCTTTATTTAAACACGATAAGCAATTAAGCTTGCAGTTTGTGGGGTCGTGTGTAAATTAACAACAGAGAATAATTACATAATAAGAATTGAAAAAATTTACAATGTAAGATCTAATCTAGTTTAAATAAAACTTTGCAGCTAATAATAATTTACCTAATTATTAACATTATGTGACTAATAAACGTATACCAATGGGCAGTCGAGTCATCTTCTGCAGTATATATTCGCAAAGCTAATGTCCCTGACCAAAGTAAGATTATTGATCATCTTAGAGAAGCTGTTTACACTGTTCGCCATTCGACATCCAATCGGTAAAAAATTCCACAGAATTGTACCTCTGTAAGATACGGAGGATTTCTTGATATAAAAAGTAAGTGTTGGTTTTTCTTGCGTGTAAAAGCAATAGAAAAATTTACTAACTTTTTTTCTGATCCAAAGGCTTTTAAAGACACGAAGCTACCTAACGGAGGGATCAATATCTTCGCTGCGGTTTTGCATACGCATCTGGCAGGTAATTAAAACAATAAACTTACAATAAAAATATGGACTACTGGATGACTGGCAAAGTACAGAGAACTTCCAGGGCCAAGATCACAACAAACACTTAAGTACTGCATCGAAACTTAAAAAAAAATCATTTGAACAGTTAAATACATTACCTATCTACAAGCCTGCCTGGTGCATACGACTGCACTCATTATACATAGCTAACTATCTGATTTGCTTTTTCTCATTTCCAAGGCCGAAAAACCTGGCTTCGTCACGTTAGAGATGGTGTGGAACTTCCTGAAATAGTCAGAGATGACCATTATGACTTCAACTTTCAGGAATATCACTTACTGAGGAACGAGGTTCACGTAAAGCCGGTAAGAATTAAGTTTCCCTTCTACAAAATTTCTGCCAGTACTGCTACGTATTTGTACATTCAGCCACTTTGAATAAAGCACTGATTAAAAATAACTCAGTCACGGTATTTTGGCCTTCGATTAAAATTGAAAAAAAAAAAAAAAAAAAACCCTGAAAATAGTAGTTTATTGAGATTGAAAAATACCAAAGAGATAGTAATGCAACGTAATGGGAAAAGGATTGTTAAGGGTTGAGAAGATTCAACGAATTTAAAAAAAAAACAAAAAAATGACTAAAATTGTCAAGATACGCAAACCGTGGGGTAACTCCTTTAAGGTTAAGCCTTTCAACACTATTTCGCTGCAGCTAATGGGACAAGCTGCAGACAATTCAGGCAAAGCGAACTTGACTACTCTTGTTATTTCGTTTGTTTTATTTTTCTTGATGAGTTATCTTAACGCTTAACTTATTTAACATTTGTCCTCTAATGGATTTGTTCTGTTTCGTGGGTATTAATTATATTATTTTTTCGATCACAGGGTGATACAATAATAAATGTCTGTATCTATAATACGGAGGATCGAGAAACAGCGACAGTGGTAAGCATCCCCTTTCCCACCCGGAGGGGGATAATCCCTTCTGTAAGGGCTATATAAGTATGCGCGGCCCCAAAGGGTATGGGTTTTCTGAAAACAGCAAAGATTTTGACAATTTTGGTCTGGGATAGGATATGGTTTTCACTCTGTCTTGACACTGGGTATTTTGTTTGAAAGGAACTATTTGTTTTTCTGATCAATATTGGAAAGCTTGTAACCCTTCTCAAATGAAAACGCAAATGCAAGCTGTTTCTGTACTACTAATTTTAAAGGTCTGAAATGGGGTATCGATTTGTCTCTAAGGTCTGAAACAGGGCATGAAAAATTCCAGATTTTGGTGTGAAATAGGGTACAGTTTTCAAGGTTTGGGCCTCAAACCTCCCCTCAAAAAAACTTTGGGGACTACCCCCTGTACCCTCCCTCTCTCTCCCCCACGAGAGTGGTAAGTCACAACAGAATCACAAGCTAAAGTTGAGCGCGATTTAAACAAACAGTTGCAGATAATCGTCCAACAAAATCAACGACACCGAAATCGAACTCTTTCGTTGCCACTAGCAGCCTATACTCCCTCCTTACTATCTTTTACTGAAACGATTGGGCAGTTTTACGGAATTGTGGTAGTAAAAAAATTGTTAAAATGAAACTCAAAAAATGTTCCTAGAACAGCGAGAGAGACGAAATAAGGTAAAGCAACAATTTTCGTTCACTTAATTTTAGCGGTCAGCTTACCACACATGCTTCACTCACATCTAGGGACAAATGTTTTAACAGACCTTTGAAGAACCGGTTGGTATTTTGTGTTTTGAAGAAACCCATAAACTGCCTATCACAGACTATCTTTTCTTTTCTTGGTTTTCAATTAAGGGAGCTCTTGCAACGACTGATGAGATGTGCCTGTCATTCATCCTGTATTATCCCAAAGTCAACGTAACAGACTGTAGGTCGAGAGAAAAACCAGCCTATAATGCCTGGTTTAAAAAATATTACAAGTAAGTTTCTTTACAGTGTTGCTTCAGTGAAAATGCAAGTAATGGCTACAACGCATGTTTATCCCGGCCGCCCCTTCGTCCAAATATTTCTTCCATCAATGGTTTGCAACAACACAGCAAACCTTACTCACTCATACATTTATAGGTTTACCAAAAACAAGTAAATATATAAATAAAAGGACAGAAAAATAATGTACATTTGAGTCTGGAGACTGAAGTAACCTGAAAATTTTGTAGCCAGTCTCCAGTTATTGTAGGGTTTCTGTAGATATTGAGAGAATACATATACGGAATGCTTAAGGTAAGCCGATATGTACTTGGTACAATAGAATGGAGAAAATCAATACAAGTTTTCAAAATGTTGTTCAAACAGTAAAGAAAATTTTAGTTGTTTAGAGAAGTTAAAGGCATTGAGATCTTTAAGGCCTAGGGCAAACGTCGAATCCAGGTCGTGTCGAGTAAATTAATAATAGGTGCGACAAAGAGTCGACTTAACTCCAGCGTGGTAGCAAACGTCAAACCTGCGTCGATCCTACTTCACAAGTTGCACTTCATTAAAACACGGGAATAAGCACGTGTCCCCGTGCTATTCACTCGATGCGCGACTAGTTATACTGTTAGGACTTGCTAGCGAATATGTCGATACTCGTCTCTTCAGACAACGGTAGACCCGGCGCGGCTCTCTTTAGGTCTCTGTCACAAGCCTCCTAGTATGCAACGCCTTTACCGGCTGTCTACCCCTCAACGTCCTTGTTTTCTTCAAACAATGAGCATTTATTGCAAGTAGGCAATTCGCATCTCAAGCATTTATATTTAGTGTTAATGAAACAGGAACAACACATTTCCATCACGCTGTGCTTTGTCGCTAATGACTTTCGGCATTCTCCTCCGGCATTCTCGTCCTCAGAGGCCGTGCTCCTTTTGGTCAGCACCAAAAGGAGCGCGGCCTCTAGGGGCGAGAATGCATTACCGGTCGCGAAATTGTCTTTGTACAACGCATGCTCATCAGGGGGCGGCGGAGGTGAAGGGTGGAATAGCGTTTGGCAGATGGAGGAGTTTGTATTTTTGTGACGTTTGCCCAGTCCATCACATTTGAATCAATTATTTTGTAATTTGCATGATTTAGGAATTGAGTTCAGCGCGTGTTTAGAGCGCCGTTTGCTGAAACACCGAACCACTGTCGCATTATTCGACTTGGCAAGTCGAACCTATGTTAGAATCGAACCAATTAATTTGAGTCGAATTTAATTGCAGCAAACGTCGCATCATTCTTGCGCCTATTTCAAAATTAATAGGTTCGAAGAATTGAATTCGACTAAGATTCGACGTTTACCCTGGGCCTAAGGTGAGTTGCAATATCTCAGCAGTTCAGTGCTTCATATCATTTAACTTCTCTTTATGTCACTAGTGCGAAGCGAGAAATTTATCCTTAAAAAAACCCATGCTGGTCTGTGATTTCTCTGTACGTGATATAGAATCGGTAACGATCCATTGAAACCCAGCTGGTGGACTGATGCAGTGAACACAGGGCTGAAGGACGCTTACCAAGACGCCGACCAAGTGGTGGCAATTTGCTCTGGGCGTGCGCATAAACCAATAGAGGTAATAAGCAAGAGTTACTGACTAGGATTATTTCCCCTCCCCCCTGGACCGGATGACTGTCCAAAGCAGGGCTACCCCCAGAATTAAACTCGCTGGTGCCAGTTTACACACATGGGTGGAGAGAGGCACTGTGAGAGTAAAGTGTCTTGACTATGAACACAATACAATATCCCCGACAGCTCGATCCGGAGGCGAGCGCACTAACCATGGGGCCATCGTGCCACCCACAAACTCCCCTTCAAACGCGAACTTAGCTTATAAATCATAAATGATTCTTATTGTTATCGTTTTTCAGGGTGTCGACGGTGAACTAACTCCCAAACCAGTAATTACCACGCCCTACAAGCCCGAAGATGTCTGCGAAGTAGTCGTTGCTATGGGTAATAGGGTCTGCCCAGGCTATGTGATCTTGCTGACCATACTCGTGTACCTGTTTGCTTTCGCGGGATGAACCAAAACAGCATTTTCACAGCATGCTGCTTATGTACGAGTTTATTGTTATTTTCATTTCTTTTTAGTAGTTGTTTTTAAATCTTTGCGTTTTTCGTTACATTATGATTAGGAAATAAACATAACGCAAGTAAGGCTTATAGCTCCATAATTCTTAGCTAGCGATTGACATGACATTATCTAGTTAGACTGTCGATTGCGTAAACCAAAACAACTGCACTCCACTTTAGGGGCTTTTAAGCAACTATAAATGTCTCGTCCTCAGAATCTTTTTTGGGAAGAATAAATACCCTTTACATTTACAATACAAGTTTCTTTTGCATTATAAACGACTGACCTAACAAGAGACAGAGTATCATCACATCCCAAGCCATAGAGGAAAAGTAAATTCTACAACAGGTCAGGTAGCCAATATTATTCGAGCAAGCTGATACTAGTTTCTGTGGCATTAAGCGACTAGAGTATTCCTGGTCATCCTTTCTTGGGGTGCTAGTTCATCGAAGGTTTCAGATCTCATTTAAATTCGTCGATTCTCATTTTGACACCTGTATGGGTGGAGGTTAGCACTATTAGAGTAAAACGACTCATGCTCAAGGACACGACACAATAGACGGAATCAGTTAACGTGTGTACATCGTTATAGCCACCCAGTTCAGGTCGTGTGGTGATTGACTTGGGAGGTTACAGTTGTTCTGTTTGTAAATACTTGTTAGAGAATAAAAATGCAAGCCAGAATGTATTCTATAAAGTTACTTATTCGTTATTAAATTGTTAAGGGAAAACTTGTTTTTGGTGCAGGGTAATATAATCGTGGGATTTTTCGGAGCATTAAAAAAGGTTACTTGATTTTCCATTTCATTACTGATCAAATTATATTTTCCCCTTATGCTATGTTATTTTGTAGTTTTCGCTTTAGAACGAAAACTTGACTTTATTCATATTCCATTTGACACCGTCGTTTAGGTATTTTCCAGCAGTGTTTACCGTTGCTATGGCTAGTTTCTTTTTGGCGTCAATCGAGATAATGAAATAAATTGATCTCTATTTTTTTAAGCGCTCTTCCAGGAAACAGATATCTGGGATTCTATAACTTATCAGGATTTTGTTGTGTGATTTTTTCAGCCAAACGTTTTTCGTTTAATCGTCCTTTTTGGACATTGAAATACAGTCGTTTAATTAAGATTTACTAACACTTAACACGCTTCCCACAAGATGAAAAGTAACGTGTCCTTGCAGCTGATAACATGGTGGTGATTCATTTGAAAATGTTTAAACTCAAGAGTACGTACAGAGAATGATATGGACTAGGCGGGTTCAGAATTTGAGAAAGGCCAACCCACGAACTTGGGATTGAGCAATTGTTTTGTTTGTAAAACTTATGTCGCGGGAGATTTACGACAACAACCTTTACATCTAAACTTAGTATTATCCTCAACTTTTAATCAATAAAAACCAAGATTGTAAGTTTTATATTACTCATATTACCTTATTTTGGTCAGCCACCTAGGAATAGTCGGTTAAAATCAAGGTAGAAAATGTTTTAGTCTACCTCGATAACCTCGAAGGAAAATATGCTAAGTAGCTTTGTGCGCAGTCGCAGTAAAACCTTATGCGAACTGCGCATGACATTACGTTAGCTTGATTGAAAGTTTGACTGCGATTTGATGGATCATATGGTTGCCCCTTTAAAGGAACGTGACCAGTGAACTCCTAGTTGTTGAAGTAGTTATTGTAGCAATCCAAAACGTTTGTAGAAGAACATTGTGACAACTGTACTAGAGAGATCATTGGAAATTAAGAGTGAAGTAACCAAACAAGAGAGTGTTGGAGTGATCTGCTAGTTTCCCAAAAGATCGCTTTAACAAGCTGGTGGAGTTCCGGTTTCGGTGCCCGACGGACCGGATTTTGTTTTGAAAATCCAATCAGTGGATGACTAGACGTGGCTATGTTTTAACCGGACCACTCCGGTTATCAAATGCTCGGCTGTGGATGTTGTAGCCGACATCATTGTCATATACAGACGGTGGATTAGACGCCGAGAGCAGCGTTTGCAGTCGCTGTCGAAAACGGAACTAAAAAAAATAAACAGAACTGAATTCGAACATTCAGGGTTAAGTCCCAAGAAGTGGAAGCCGACGCGTGCGTGTCTTTCTTTTACGGACTCGGAGTTACTTCCAGAACTAGAAGAAACACGGCAAGCTAAGAAAAGCCAAGACAAGCCAGCAAATCAAACCGCAAGAGGGAGTCTAAGACTTATTGAGGCTGCGTACTCGTTATTCCTTTTTTGTAACTTTCTCGCAACCTATGTTAATTCTAAATAATATTTTTGCACCTACGCAGTCGTGCCAATGCTCGTTGTGATGATATAATTTTGTTTTCTTCAAGTTAAAAGCTTGCCCCGACATTTGATTGAGATTGATAGGAATAGTGGTTGCTGCAATTTATGCCACCTAAACCTAAGGCCTCTGAAAAGAGTATTACGCGTTCTCAAACACGTCAGGCACAGCTGGTTGAAACACCCAAGGAAAGTAATACTTGTGTTTGTCCTGCATCCGGTATCATGAATGTTGAGCAAGAAGAAGAATTTTTAAATTCTTCTTCTTGCTCAACATTCATGGTCAGCATTCATGGTTTTAAAAAGCCTTACCACTTTTTCTGACGCCAATAAAAGGCGATCTAAAAAAAAAGAAGCGACAAGTATTACCCGAGCTGATACTAGTTTCTGTAGCATTACGCGACTGGAGTATTCCTGATCTTCCTTTCATGGGGTGTTAGTTCATCGAAGGTTTCAGATCCCAATTAAATTCGCCAATATCCATTTGTACGCCTGCATGGGTGGAGTTTAGCACAAATAGAGCAAAACGTGTCACATTCAAGAACACAACACAATAGACGGAATCAGTTGATTGACTTGGGAGGTTACAATTGTTCGGTTTGTAAATACTTCCAAGCAATCAGTTTTATGAGTCAAATTGCACATTTGTAATCTCCGTAATGAATGTTCACGTGGTCTGAGTTGGGTGGTGTAAACACTTTAGCCGAATCCAGCGCATTAATCATCTGGTCACCGCTTCTCCCGCTAACCACCGGGAAGCGAGTTGATGTACGATCCTCCGGGGTGTGCTTTCAGTCATTCGAGTCAGATTCTGAAGTTTTTTGCGAGGTCGATCACGAAACACTTCTTTAACTTTTTGGTGAAGGTGAAGGTGAAGAGGGGAAAAGAAACCGAAATATAGATCCGAATTACGATTACTGACAGCTCTTCAAACTCCGCGTATTATGGCTCCGATTCATTGTTTTGAAGTCAAGGCTTTTAAGCAAGGTGAAAACGAATACAACCACGACGAGGTTGTCGCGACTTGGGGCCACCGTGTTAAGCCCAACCGGCTCAAACTCCGTTTTCTGTAGCATGAAGCGGCTAGGAATATTGCTACTCCCCCCAGATGGGATGCAAATCCATCGCTGGAAAGGTTTGAAATGGGGTATCGACTTTTAGCTCAAGTCTAGAATAAGGTATGGAAAATCACTGATTTTGGTCTAAAGTAGGGTACGTACAGATTCCAAGGTTCTTGCCGCACAGCCCAACCAAAAGCATTCGGGAGCCCCAACCCCTTGTAGTTATGTAGCTGAACGTGCGTCATACTATAATTATCATGATAATTAAAATGTAATATAACGATATGATAATTTCCTCTTTGTGCAGTGTCATCATAGATTCCGCTCATAACAGGCAAGCTATAATTTCGCTACAATTTGTTGACAGAACACTATGATTGTTCCTCTGTGCCTCTTCCTGCTGCATTCCGCTGCGCTGCAAGCCTCAGCTGACCTCGCTATAGAGCATTCCTTTTTCGCTGCTCTGGATGAAGATCAAAATGTGAAGCTGTATTGGAATGTTAGCACTGAAAGCAAAGAAATTAACTTCACTGTGGAAGCCAAAACGACTGGATGGATCGGGTTTGGAATCTCCAGCGGGCAAGGCAAGATGAAAGGAGCTGATATTGTGATCGGCTGGGTGAAAGATGGAAAAGCTTACTTCAAGGTTAGTAAATGATTCTCACGAACAACAACGCCAAGCCGTTTCATTTGGAAAGCTTCAAGTTGTTGGACAAAGGTATTAAAGGTTAAGGTTCTTATCAGCCTATAGAATGTCTGTTAGAGCACATTAAAAGCATAGGATAAGTCCGCCTTGCTCCAAATTTGTTTCGTAATGATTAATTGACGCATTCTACATTGTCAGATTTCAGGCATCACGCAGTGTCAAAACTTTCCGGGGAGGTACTCCTCCAAGGTTTTTGTTGGGAGCGTATGGCCCGAACCTTGAACTCTGTATCCTATTTCGGACTAAAATCTGTGATTTTTCACACCCTTTTTCAAATCTGAACGAAAAATCGAGCACCCATTTTGGTTTCGGGTGTCTAAAATTAGTATACGGCTCTAATTTGCGACCACATGTACAGCTAACCATACTCTTTAGGCTCAGACATACCTATATAGCCCATTAAGGGACTACCCCCAGGCAAAAGTAGCAAATATTTCCTTTTTGTTGCGGACTTAATTTGCTAACCATCGCGAGGTGCTGAGTAGATATCGGCACGTAGAGTACCTCTTTGTGGACTATCTGACGATAACGTTTGTCGCCCACAAGCATTATGATTGTCACCGGCCCCCTAAGGATACCTCTTCATGCCGCCGAGCCTGGCGACAAACGAAAGTTCGACCGCTCGATCGATTGGAAACATTACCCGTTCAATTCAATATGTTAATTTTGTGAAAATGCTTTTCACACTCCAATGTTGCATAGTCTCCGGTATTAAACTTGGACCGGCTTCGAACAACATCTTACAGCTGACATTATCATGGGAAACTATTACGTAAGCAGTCAACTGTAGACTGCAGACTGAGGGTAAGATGCTGAAGATGCAGACCGAAATGTAGACTGCAAACCGGAGTAAAATGCAGACTGAGGGTAAAATGCAAACTGCAGACCGGAGTAAAGTGCAGACTGAGGGTAAAATGTGGACTGCAGACTATAAACTTTTCAAGTACGAATCGTGTTATTATTAAGTGCTAACGGTCAGTATAGGTTATTCAGGGTAATTGCAGTAAAAATATGCACTTCAGTTAGAATGAACAGCGCTGCGGTTAGCCTGTTTACCCGTTTAGCCTGTTTACCGGCTTAGATCTCCAGGATGAAAATGGTAACACGTATATGGTTAAAATTTGAAGTTTGCAGTCTTCATTTTACTCTCAGTCTGCATTTTCCAGTGAGCAGTCCACAGTTTGCGTTTTACACTAAATTGCGTAATCGACATCAAAACAAGAACACTTGAAAAGCAAAGTATGCCAGGCCAAGGGCTATAAGAATATTGCAAGTTTAAGGGAGTTTTATGAAACTCTATTCATATTTACTCACTCGGCATGATAAATCAAGCGGTAAGAAGACCCATTGTTTAACCAGGTAAGCTTATGTCTATAATTATCTCTCCATAATAAGTCCGATGGCGTGCTATATGCTTAAAATGTCCACAGTAATGGCTGACCTTAAAAAACTGAACAACTGAATGCAAATTTCCACCGATAACCCCTCAGAGAGTGCATGCTGGCTAAAACATTTCGTTGCAAAAATTTGGTAAATTTAGGTTTTCGTATTTTCATGAGTATGCAAGGGATCCCTATGAAACTTGAGTTGCGCAGATGTAATTTGATCTACGAACTAAGTTAACCATTTTGTTTACGTGGAAAAGACGCAAAATTCTAGGTCCACTATCGGCTATAATCGTCATAACACCAGCGCAGTCACGCATAAAATGTTTTTTGCTAATTAAATTAATTAAGAAGCTCACTAAATGTGTGAAATAACGAGAATTGATCAACATCATGATCCCCTAACCGATACTCGATCAATTTTACTATAGCGACGGATGTAAGAGGCCGATATTCGCTTGAAAAACGACCAATACATGTATACATTTTTTTTAATACTAACCAAGGAGAAGTGGGCTAGCCCCTAGGTAGCACTTGCTGATATATCTTGATGGGCTGCTCCAGTGACTCAAGTCTTCCCCGAGAGTACTTCATTGTCCGTAACTGTGAGAATTTGTCAGTGCAATAAGGCTGGATGGACATATCACAATTATTTCACGGATATTACACATAACATGCGTTCCATTCCCTCTCTCCCTTACAATTACGTCCGCTAAAAGACAAAGACCATTAATCTCGATTATTCATCGCTGTCGGTAGGGTATTCGAGAGAATAATTTACGATTTTTTAGCCCCGAGGAGGTACTCTGATACACTGGCTATATATGTATGTGCCGAGGTTTTTGAGGTTCCCGACGCGAATAACTTCGTGTAGAGTGTACTTCCGTCCCCTCCCCCGCCTCCGCCCCCAGCCCCCCTCTCCCTCTCCAGGCTTGTATCCAACTGTCAATCAGGCTTTAGAGCACTTAACCGCAGACGTTATCAATATAGATAATAGTTTAAGAAGTGATGTAATATTCATAGCATCACAAGTAACTTTTGCAAGCCAAAAAGACCCACTCAACCCACAATGTTTTTTATGTCATCTTCAGGGCATGAAGTCACATAACGTCGAAAACGCTTGATTTCTTACATTTTTTATTCTTTTAAATATATCCTTTTAGCTTTGTAAAATTATTTTCAAAAAAATGTTGGCTCTTTTGTTAAATACATATTTCTAATTTACCTTTCTGTACTGTAGGATCGACATGCCGATGGTTACGTGATGCCAGCGGTTGATTCCCAGCAAAACTATCAGTTGATTTCCCTGACGGAGAAGAGCGGGAAAACCACAATGAAGTTTTCAAGAAAGTTTGACACTTGCGATTCAGAAGACAACAAAATTGAGGTAAATAAGTCACCTGCTATTAGATCGTTTGCAAATGACGTCATCGCCGCCACGTTGCATGTTAATTCTAACTACAATCATGGACGAAACTGTGGGACAAACTCGCGGGACTTTTGGCGCTTTTGGGTACAAGCCAGACGCCAATACAACTTCACCTGCCTAACCTCGCCCTCCAACCATGCAATGTTGAAAACTACTACCCGATATTGTTTGGGGAGAGGGAACAGTAACGCGTTTTTAAAAGGAAAGCAGTGCTTTTTTCAAACTTCAGAGGTAAAAGAAAGATAATTCGTTAAATTACATGAGTGTCTTAAGGAGTTTTGTGCACGATTCTAGCTTTATTGCTCCTTACAAGACAACTGTTTTCCAGTCCAAGTGACTCCTTATCCCTAAACTTATTTCCGGTAGCGTTTTTTCTTATTTAGTGTTATAATTCTTCTTATTATTATTTTTTATCTTTATTTTTTTATGTTTTATCCAGAGCATGTTTTCTTGGCCGGTATGTTTTTATATACAACTGTGAATTATATTTTACGTGCGACAATTCAAATTATTCTTCGATGTATTCTTTTTCTGCCTTTTTATCGCCCGAGAACCCACCACGTGACCTGCAAACTTACTGAACTGCCTACAAATACAATAGGGGAGATTCATGCTGACGTCATTGTTTACGTTTTTGCTCATTTGCATAGGGCTCTGCGTACAGAAGGAAGTATGTTATTTGTGAATTGACTCCAGGCGGCTAGTAAAGCTCAATACATGGTGAAATTTTTAGCTCTTTGGATGTAATATTCAAGGAGATATTGTCTTTCAAAAACTGCAAAATTTCTGAGTGGCAAAAGCGCTAATGAGCTCATACATGTATTCTTTGTAAAATTTTGAGTTTTTAAACCCTTTTGCACAAAAAGTATTCAATACATAAGGAAGAGTTAATCATACTAAGGCCTTTCAATATTTAGAAGTGATAAATTTCTAGCTCCACCAGAAACTGAATTGCTTATGCTAGTGAGACAAATATTGTAAACAAGGATTCCCCTATAGCGGTCTTATCATGGGTAATGTCGTCTAACTGTGTTTTTGCTGTAAATAATATTGAGCTCATGCGTAACTGTGACCACGCTTTGGTGTGAAGAAAAGGCAGATCGCCTCATTTTCACAGCTGCTTAAAGGAGCCCAGTCACGGCATTTCAGGTTATTTTTGTCGCGTGCGCATGTAGAATTACCTTGAGTTGAACAAACCCCTAAAATAGCAGTACACTGATCAACATGGAAATACACCCAAGGGATAATAGTTAACCATAAAGTAACAAGGATACTTAAGGATGAAGAAGATTGACACGGATTACAAACGAAAAACTTGAAAAAAATAAATAGGCTAAGCTTTTCAAGATGAGCAAAGCGTGACGTACATAACTGCGATGATCATTCATTGTCTTCACATTATGTTTACACTTCCTTTATTTTTCCAGGCAGGAACGACCAAAGTTATTTATGCTTATCATCCAGACGATCCTTCCTCAGAAAATAGCATTCCAGGCCACAATCTCAAAAACATGGGATCGAGAAGTCTCTTACTACTGAACAGTCTTGAAAAAATACCAACCTTGCCATCTGACACTAAAACATTCGACATACTGCACGACAAGGTAAGAATGGTAAAATAATTCGTGTTATCGTGCATACCTTTTGCTTTTCGTTTTAATTCCCTCGAAGGAGAGGTGGTTCAAGACTTTTGGCACCTCCCACTTATTGCAGTGAATTTGAAATCTAAGTAGAAACAGCTTGCAGCATCATTATCTTTCAATATCTTGGAAAACTTCCCATAAACGTTCATGACAGGTAAGATAGAAGAATTTCAAAGCTAAGCAACCAAATACTATGTCTACTTTTTTTCAAGAGAAAAAAAAGCTTTGGCGTTTTGTTTGTTTTGACTCGTCTACCAATGGCACGTCGAGACTCGCATACTTGATACAAGCAGGGCCAATTTTAAGGAAGGCACGACTAACGCTACGGACAATAGAGAAACTTCCTTAAAGTTTACTAGATTGACATATCACCCATTCAGACCGCACAGTTTTTGAAGGTGTGAGAGGGGAGCGTTGTGGGGAGGGGAACGGGGTTGTGAGCTTTTGAGGCCCTCGACCTCTATCTCTTACATCATTTAAGTTTTCACAATAAAACTTGGAATATTTACTAATAACATGGAATGATGACATCGTATGATGTTGAAACGACGCCATCATTTCTGAACAGCCACTATCTTGGCTCGACCAATTTGGATCATATGATCTTTAAAGAACTTTTAAAAAAAAATCAAAATTGTCAAAACCAGAAGCATATCACCTTCTGTCAAAACCGATAAAGCTAACATCCAACTAAGAAATAAAAATGCGAAAGTTAAAATATTCTCTGTTAAAAAAACCCAAGAAAATTGGAAATTGGAAAACAAATACATTAAGATCCCTGATTAATGATTAACTTATTACTCAAGTTATTTCCAGATTCATTCTTTACCCTGGGGACTTTTGAAATAAAAGGCCTCCATAGTTTGTGAGGGCTTCAAACTTCACTCCGCCCGGTCTGAGTAGGATTAAAGTTAGGCCCTTAACACTTCCAAAAGTGCAGATAATAATAAAACTACTCCATTTGAATATTCTTATGTATATAACTAGTTAGCTCTACTTAAAGAGCCCTTCTTTTTATGTTTATTTTCCAGATGGCCCTTCCAAAGGGACGAACCAACTACATGTGTGCCGTATTTGAGATGCCAAGATTTAATGAAACCCACCATATGATTAAGGTAGGAATATTTCGTTTAAACTACTTAAAAAAACACAGAATATTTAAAATAGAACACCAACAATTGGTTGGTGACAAATGAGGTTAAGTAATTGTTGGTCGGTAGGTCGGTCGGTAGGAGAGTAGCTAGGTAGGTCAGTCAGTCGGTGGGTCGGTCGGTCGATCAGTCTGTCGGCCGGTCGGTCGGTCGGTCAGTCGGTCGGTAGGTACATGTAGGTACGTAGGTAGATAGATAGATACGTAGGTCGGTCGGTCGGTTGGCGACGGTAGATAGGTAGGTAGGTAGGTCGGTCGGTTGATAGGTTATTAGGGTGGGGTACGTGATTTTTTTCGTCCAAAGTAAGTAGGCCGGAAGTGGATCACGTGTGTCTAAGGAAAACGTGGAAACTCTCCTGAACAATTTCAGAGGACATTTTAAGGAGTATAGCTAGTTAAGGTACAGTAGGATAAATTTACATTGAGTAGATAGCCCTGACGTCATATGACGTAAAATGACGTCATTTGACCCGCCATCTTGGATCAGCCATCTTAAATTTTACCATGTTGTTGAAAAGTCAAGAAATAACGGAAATTAATAGAAAACCAAGCCAAAATGCTTATAAAATGTAAACATTCAAGAATGTCTACAATTTCATGGAGATAACTGGAAAAATAATAGAGAATAATATCAAAAAAATGCTTTTTGACCAAACCTACCTAAAGTTTGCGGTTGCCATGGCGTCGTCACAAACCGTGGATACACAATTGACATATCAAAATATTTGCAAAGGATTAATGAACAGCCACTGAAAGTTTCAGCATGTTAGAGTAAGTCTTCTTTTCAAAAGCTTGGTAAAAACCTTTGTACGTCTGAGAGTTAATCATTAGAGGGTATCAAGACCATTCTGGATTTTGTAGCAACATTTGTGAAGTAGCGATTTCTCAAAATTCAGCCACCAGGGCATAATTCACCTCGTGGACGATAAAAGGTTGCAATAAACCCAACTTGTGCTTCTGATTCGAACTTAGGTTGAGCCGGTCATTCAAGTAGGTCATGAAGGCGTGGTCCATCACATGTTGCTGTACGAGTGTAGCGATACTTTCCCAGATCACCACCTGAACTATACCGGTCACTGTTATACTCGTAATATGCCTCCAGCGATCGCAGAGTGTACAGGAGGATCAGCTATGGCCGCTTGGGCCATTGGTGGAAAAGTAAGCAAAGCTTGGTTCTTTTATTAAGTGGAAATAGCAAAAGAAATAAAATAAAATAAGGATAAATTAATCAATGTGTCAGGCTTCTGGCTAGACAACAAGGCCGTACTAATCGGCGACAAGTGCCAGATTGAATTTGCATTTGGAGTATTCGGTTTTAAGCAAGGAGGAAACTCGGAGCAAGGACGAAAAACCAACAGTTGACAATTAAACGTGACTCCAGGCCCAGCATTCGAACCCTGGTGCATTGGTGGGAGGCCTGACCATCAATGAGTAACTAGAAGGGAACGGTACCACTTGCCCTGTGGTAATTGTAACAAAATATGCATAAGTATCCCACCCAGGATGAGACTTACTGACAAAACTCAAGAGCTGTGAGGGACTTCGAACTAGTAACACTAAGCCTTTTTATATTTCTTTCTTCCGGTTTAAGTGACATGCCTGTAAACTAGCTAGTTGTAGCTAAGTGCACTGACCACTATGAACAACATCTGAACATTTGTTGCTTTGAATCTTAATTAAGTTCGTATTATTTCGGCATATCACTTGCTAATGTAGCAAATTGTTTCTCTTCTTTTACAAGGAATTCTATTTCCCCGAGAAAGCTGGATTTCCACTCGGAAGGGCTGACAGTCCAAAGGTTGTGATATTGGAGATACATTACGACAATCCTGAGGAGAAGGAAGGTACCCTGTTACAGATTGCGCTAGTTGT
Organism: Orbicella faveolata; assembly: GCF_042242905.1. Taxonomy (NCBI): domain Eukaryota; kingdom Metazoa; phylum Cnidaria; class Anthozoa; order Scleractinia; family Merulinidae; genus Orbicella; species Orbicella faveolata. The sequence continues at coordinate 8,473,070 of NW_028301578.1, read as the reverse complement.
TATTTTTTTTTTCTTTACAGGGCCGTACATAGAAAGAGACAAACTGGGGCAATTGTCCCAGTCATTTCTTTTCGTTTCGTTCTTTAACTATGGACATGGAAACTGCCTCAGTCATGATCTTATTTTCTGCCTAGGGTCCTGTTTTTGGAATGATTCTGTTAAAATTTGGACCTTAATGAATTTCTGTCATTCGCTACGTGGACACTTTGTTTGGTTCCCGAATGTCTTTGTTCCTCTCACTTATGAGATAATTTTGTTGTTCTGATAGTGATAGACTACCCTGACTAAGGTTCTGAAGACAAGTTTCTTTTACACGTTACAGCCTAAAATGGGTACCTTAGCTCCTCTCTGTTGTGATCGTCTAGGTGAGGGTGGTGCTGAAAAGAACTGTTGTTGCTGACGATCACAATACCTGAACTACTGATACTCCTAGGTTCAAGTTGTAGTTAGGCAGGTCTACATCAGGCCTTAGGTCTTGCCAATTTCTGTAAACCTGCATTGTCAAATAAAGTTGTATGTATGTAAACCTTTGAATTCATGTGTACCTTTGTCATTTAGGACTGATTGACAGTTCTGGTATGAGAATTTACTACACCAAACAATTGAGGAAATACGACGCAGGAATTCTTCAAGTCGGGGCAGGTGTTGACTATACCATGCTTATCCCGCCAAGACAGAGAAACTGGCAAACCAATGGCTTCTGTACTAAGGACTGTTCAATGAAGGTAAGGGGCCTGGATTTCGATTAATGAGAATAGGTGCTGTGAAATGCCTCTTTCTGTTTTGGGGCACTTCTAAAGGTCGTCGATGATTTGCAACGACTGCCCAAACGTGCCAAAGAAGATTGACAGTTCTTCACAATTGATACCAAAACGTCTTATTCATGGAATTTCGCGCCCCAAAAAATCCTTTATTGGATTTTGTTTTCTTTCCAACTAATGTCAGAAAGGTTCGTGGTGACCTGGACTACTTGTTTTGAAGATAAACTTGTGGAAGGCCACAGTTTCTTTCTTTTTCTTCCCTCGTGCGATACTTACCCAACAGCGCAAATTACGCGACAATAATAAGCACTTAATGACTGGCCCCACGGGAGAGAGTGAGTTTTGTTTCCCTGAGACCCTCATTGTTGAATGTCAATATTGAGGTAGAGGGGAAACAAAACTCACTGTTTGCAGTGGGACCAGTCATTATGTCTTTTGTTATACCTCCTAACTCAAATATAGGAAAAATTGCGAAAAAATTATTTGCTTGGAGCCGGCAGGCACAACAAATTTGCCGCGGATTTGAGGTGTACGAACTGATCACGTGCGCGTCGAAAGACGTACAAGTTCTTGTTTCCCTAGGGAGCTTGCAAGTTTTATTCGCCCCAGCGAGTTAGTGAGTTTTGACCCACGACACGTGAAAAGTTCTCCTCCAATCGGAAAACGTGTTTAAGTTGGGAGGTATAACAACGATGCTTATTAACAGACAATAATAAAACCTAAATCAATTGTTGCATGCCAACTTCCTAGATCCCCATTTAATCCTGCAACTGATGTCATCTTACTTGAGGTGTATAGAAAGACGGTATCTCAATGGAGGGAATTCTTGCAGTGCATTGTAGCTTATATATATAAGAAGTAAGAGTGTACTGATTCTGTGGTGTACATTACAATAAATGGTATTGAAAACTAAAAGCCTGCAATGAAATAATGCGCAGTGAAAAAAACAAAATGTATCCTGGAAATTATTGAACCCAAAAAAGTACAGCCATGAAGTATATTTTCTGTAGTAAGCTTAAAATATTTGCATGTAAGGCTAAAGAGAAAATCTCCGTTTGTTTTTCTTGCACGTAAAAATTACAGAAACATTTACTAACTTTTTTTTTCTGTTCCAAAGGGATTTAAAGACACGAAGCTTCCTAACGGAGGGATCAATATCTTCGCTGCGGGTTTGCATACACATCTGGCAGGTAATTAAAACAATAAACTTAAAATAAAAATATGGACTCCTGGATATGATGAGTAAAGTACAGAGAACTACCAGGACCAAGATCACAACAAACACTTCGGGACTGCATCGAAACTGGAAAAAAAAATTGAACAGTTAAATTCAATAGCTACCCACAAGCCTGCCTGCTGCATACGACTGCACTCATTATACTTAGCTAACTATCTGATTTGCTTTTTCTCATTTCCAAGGCCGAAAAACCTGGCTTCGTCATGTTAGAGATGGTGTGGAACTTCCTGAAATAGTCAGAGATGACCATTATGACTTCAACTTTCAGCAACATCACTCACTGAGGAACGAGGTTCACGTAAAGCCGGTAAGAATTAAGTTTCCCTTCTACAAAATTTCTGCCAGTACTGCTACGTATTTGTACATTCAGCCACTTTGAATAAAGCACTGATTAAAAATAACTCAGTCACGGTATTTTGGCCTTCGATTAAAATTGAAAAAAAAAAAAAAAAAACCCTGAAAATAGTAGTTTATTGAGATTGAAAAATACCTAAGAGATAGTAATACAACGTAATGGGAAAAGGATTGTTAAGGGTTGGGAAGATTCACACAGATTACAAACAACGAATTTAAGGAAAAAAATGACTAAAATTTTCAAGATACGCAAACCGTGGGGTAACTCCTTTAAGGTTAAGCCTGTCAACACTATTTCGCTGCAGCTAATGGGACAAGCTGCAGACAATTCAGGCAAAGCGAACTTGACTACTCTTGTTATTTCGTTTGTTTTATTTTTCTTGATGAGTTATCTTAACGCTTAACTTATTAAACATTTGCCCTCTAATGGATTTGTTCTGTTTCGTGGGTATTAATTATATTATTTTTTCGATCACAGGGTGATACAATAATAAATGTCTGTATCTATAATACGGAGGATCGAGAAACAGCGACAGTGGTAAGCATCCCCTTCCCCACCCGGAGGGGGATAATCCCTTCTGTAAGGGCTGTATAAGTATGCGCGGCCCCAAAGGGTATGGGTTTTCTGAAAACAGTATAGATTTTGACAATTTTGGTCTGGGATAGGATATGGTTTTCACTCTGTCTTGACACTGGGTATTTTGTTTGAAAGGAACTATTTGTTTTTCTGATCAATATTGGAAAGCTTGTAACCCTTCTCAAATGAAATCGCAAATGCAAGCTGTTTCTGTACTACTAATTTTAAAGGTCTGAAATGGGGTATCGATTTGTCTCTAAGGTCTGAAACAGGGCATGAAAAATTCCAGATTTTGGTGTGAAATAGGGTACAGTTTTCAAGGTTCGGGCCTCAAACCTCCCCTCAAAAAAACTTTGGGGACTACCCCCTGTACCCCTCCCTCTCCCCCCCCCCCCCCCCCACGAGAGTGGTAAGTCACAACAGAATCACAAGCTAAAGTTGAGCGCGATTTAAACAAACAGTTGCAGATAATCGTCCAACAAAATCAACGACACCGAAATCGAACTCTTTCGTTTCCACTAGCAGCCTATACTCCCTCCTTACTATCTTTTACTGAAACGATTGGGCAGTTTTACGGAATTGTGGTAGTAAAAAAATTGTTAAAATGAAACTCAAAAAATGTTCCTAGAACAGCGAGAGAGACGAAATAAGGTAAAGCAACAATTTTCGTTCACTTAATTTTAGCGGTCAGCTTAGCACACATGCTTCACTCACATCTAGGGACAAATGTTTTAACAGACCTTTGAAGAACCGGTTGGTATTTTGTGTTTTGAAGAAACCCATAAACTGCCTATCGCAGACTATCTTTTTTTTTCTTGGTTTTCAATTAAGGGAGCTCTTGCAACGACTGATGAGATGTGCCTGTCATTCATCCTGTATTATCCCAAAGTCAACGTAACAGACTGTATGTCGAGAGAAAAACCAGCCTATAATGCCTGGTTTAAAAAATATTACAAGTAAGTTTCTTTACAGTGTTGCTTCAGTGAAAATGCAAGTAATGGCTACAACGCATGTTTATCCCGGCCGCCCCTTCGTCCAAATACTTCTTCCATCAATGGTTTGCAACAACACAGCAAACCTTACTCACTCATACATTTACAGGTTTACCAAAAAAAGTAAATATATAAATAAAAGGACAGAAAAATAATGTACATTTGAGTCTGGAGACTGAAGTAACCTGAAAATGTTGTAGCCAGTGTCCAGTTATTGTAGGGTTTCTGTAGATATTGAGAGAATACATATACGGGATGCTTAAGGTAAGCCGATATGTACTTGGTACAATAGAATGGAGAAAATCAATACAAGTTTTCAAAATGTTGTTCAAACAGTAAATAAAATTTTAGTTGTTTAGAGAAGTTAAAGGCATTGAGATCTGGCCTAGGGCAAACGTCGAATCCAGGTCGTGTCGAGTAAATTAATAATAGGTGCGACAAAGAATCGACTTAATTCCAGCGTGGTAGCAAACGTCAAACCTGCGTCGATCCTACTTCACAAGTTGCACTTCATTAAAACACGGGAATAACACATTTCCATCACGCTGTGCTTTGTCGCTAATGACTTTCGGCATTCTCCTCCGGCATTCTCGTCCTCAGAGGCCGTGCTCCTTTTGGTCAGCACCAAAAGGAGCGCGGCCTCTAGGGGCGAGAATGCATTACCGGTCGCGAAATTGTCTTTGTACAACGCATGCTCATCAGGGGGGGGGGGGGGGGGGGTGAAGGGTGGAATAGCGTTTGGCAGATGGAGGAGTTTGTATTTTTGTGACGTTTGCCCAGTCCATCACATTTGAATCAATTATTTTGTAATTTGCATGATTTAGGAATTGAGTTCAGCGCGTGTTTAGAGCGCCGTTTGCTGAAACACCGAACCAATGTCGCATTATTCGACTTGGCAAGTCGAACCTATGTTAGAATCGAACCAATTAATTTGAGTCGAATTTAATTGCAGCAAACGTCGCATCATTCTTGCGCCTATATCAAAATTAATAGGTTCGAAGAATTGAATTCGACTAAGATTCGACGTTTACCCTGGGCCTAAGGTGAGTTGCAATATCTCAGCAGTTCAGTGCTTCATAGCATTTAACTTCTCTTTATGTCACTAGAGCGAAGCGAGAAATTTATCCTTAAAAAAACCCATGCTGGTCTGTGATTTCTCTGTACGTGATATAGAATCGGTAACGATCCATTGAAACCCAGCTGGTGGACTGATGCAGTGAACACAGGGCTGAAGGACGCTTACCAAGACGCCGACCAAGTGGTGGCAATTTGCTCTGGGCGTGCGCGTAAACCAATAGAGGTAATAAGCAAGAGTTACTGACTAGGATTATTTCCCCTCCCCCCTGGACCGGATGACTGTCCAAAGCAGGGCTACTCCCAGAATTAAACTCGCTGGTGCCAGTTTACACACATGGGTGGAGAGAGGCACTGTGAGAGTAAAGTGTCTTGACTATGAACACAATACAATATCCCCGACAGCTCGATCCGGAGGCGAGCGCACTAACTATGGGGCCATGGTGCCACCCACAAACTCCCCTTCAAACGCGAACTTAGCTTATAAATCATAAATGATTCTTATTGTTATCGTTTTTCAGGGTGTCGACGGTGAACTAACTCCCAAACCAGTAATTACCACGCCCTACAAGCCCGAAGATGTCTGCGAAGTAGTCGTTGCTATGGGTAATAGGGTCTGCCCAGGCTATGTGATCTTGCTGACCATACTCGTGTACCTGTTTGCTTTCGCGGGATGAACCAAAACAGCATTTTCACAGCATGCTGCTTATGTACGAGTTTATTGTTATTTTCATTTCTTTTTAGTAGTTGTTTTTAAATCTTTGCGTTTTTCGTTACATTATGATTAGGAAATAAACATAACGCAAGTAAGGCTTATAGCTCCATAATTCTTAGCTAGCGATTGACATGACATTATTTAGTTAGACTGTCGATTGCGTAAACCAAAACAACTGCACTCCACTTTAGGGGCTTTTAAGCAACTATAAATGTCTCGTACTCAGAATCTTTCTGGGAAGAATAAATACCCTTTACATTTACAATACAAGTTTCTTTTGCATTATAAACGACTGACCTAACAAGAGACAGAGTATCACCACATCCCAAGCCATAGAGGAAAAGTAAATTCTACAACAGGTCAGGTAGCCAATATTATTCGAGCAAGCTGATACTAGTTTCTGTGGCATTAAGCGACTAGAGTATTCCTGGTCATCCTTTCTTGGGGTGCTAGTTCATCGAAGGTTTCAGATCTCATTTAAATTCGCCGATTCTCATTTTTACACCTGTATGGGTGGAGGTTAGCACTATTAGAGTAAAACGACTCATGCTCAAGGACACGACACAATAGACGGAATCAGTTAACGTGTGTGCATCGTTATAGCCACCCAGTTCAGGTCGTGTGGTGATTGACTTGGGAGGTTACAGTTGTTCTGTTTGTAAATACTTGTTAGAGAATAAAAATGCAAGCCAGAATGTATTCTATAAAGTTACTTATTCGTTATTAAATTGTTAAGGGAAAACTTGTTTTTGGTGCAGGGTAATATAATCGTGGGATTTTTCGGAGCATTAAAAAAGGTTACTTGATTTTCCATTTCATTACTGATCAAATTATATTTTCCCCTTATGCTATGTTATTTTGTAGTTTTCGCTTTAGAACGAAAACTTGACTTTATTCATATTCCATTTGACATCGTCTTTTAGGTATTTTCCAGCAGTGTTTACCGTTGCTATGGTTAGTTTCTTTTTGGCATCAATCGAGATAATGAAATAAATTGATCTCTATTTTTTTTAAGCGCTCTTCCAGGAAACAGACATCTGGGATTCTATAACTTATCAGGATTTTTGTTGTGTGATTTTTTCAGCCAAACGTTTTTCGTTTAATCGTCCTTTTTGGACATTGAAATACAGTCGTTTAATTAAGATTTACTAACACTTAACACGCTTCCCACAAGATGAAAAGTAACGTGTCCTTGCAGCTGATAACATGGTGGTGATTCATTTGAAAATGTTTAAACTCAAGAGTACGTACAGAGAATGATATGGACTAGGCGGGTTCAGAATTTGAGAAAGGCCAACCCACGAACTTGGGATTGAGCAATTGTTTTGTTTGAAAAACTTATGTCGCGGGAGATTTACGACAACAACCTTTACATCTAAACTTAGTATTATCCTCAACTTTTAATCAATAAAAACCAAGATTGTAAGTTTTATATTACTCATATTACCTTATTTTGGTCAGCCACCTAGGAATAGGCGGTTAAAATCAAGGTAGAAAATGTTTTAGTCTACCTCGATAACCTCGAAGGAAAATATGCTAAGTAGCTTTGAGCGCAGTCGCAGTAAAACCTTATGCGAACTGCGCATGACATTACGTTAGTCTGATTGAAAGTTTGACTGCGATTTGATGGATCATATGGTTGCCCCTTTAAAGGAACGTGACCAGTGAACTCCTAATTGTTGAAGTAGTTATTGTAGCAATCCAAAACGTTTGTAGAAGAACATTGTGACAACTGTACTAGAGAGATCATTGGAAATTAAAAGTGAAGTAACCAAACAAGAGAGTGTTGGAGTGATCTGCTGGTTTCCCAAAAGATCGCTTTAACAAGTTGGTGGAGTTCCGGTTTCGGTGCCCGACGGACCGGATTTTGTTTTGAAAATCCAATCAGTGGATGACTAGACGTGGCTATGTTTTAACCGGACCACTCCGGTTATCAAATGCTCGGCTGTGGATGTTGTAGCCGACACCATTGTCATATACAGACGGTGGATTAGACGCCGAGAGCAGCGTTTGCAGTCGCTGTCGAAAACGGAACTAAAAAAAAATAAACAGAACTGAATTCGAACATTCAGGGTTAAGTCCCAAGAAGTGGAAGCCGACGCGTGCGTGTCTTTCTTTTACGGACTCGGAGTTACTTCCAGAACTAGAAGAAACACGGCAAGCTAAGAAAAGCCAAGACAAGCCAGCAAATCAAACCGCAAGAGGGAGTCTAAGACTTATTGAGGCTGCGTACTCGTTATTCCTTTTTTGTAACTTTCTCGCAACCTATGTTAATTCTAAATGATATTTTTGCACCTACGCAGTTGTGCCAATGCTCGTTGTGATGATATAATTTTGTTTTCTTCAAGTTAAAAGCTTGCCCCGACATTTGATTGGGATTGATAGGAATAGTGGTTGCTGCAATTTATGCCACCTAAACCTAAGGCCTCTAAAAAGAGTATTACGCGTTCTCAAACACGTCAGGCACAGCTGGTTGAAACACCCAAGGAAAGTAATACTTGTGTTTGTCCTGCATCCGGTATCATGAATGTTGAGCAAGAAGAAGAATTTTTAAATTCTTCTTCTTGCTCAACATTCATGGTCAGCATTCATGGTTTTAAAAAGCCTTACCACTTTTTCTGACGCCAATAAAAGGCGACCTAAAAAAAAGAAGCGACAAGTATTACCCGAGCTGATACTAGTTTCTGTAGCATTACGCGACTGGAGTATTCCTGATCTTCCTTTCATGGGGTGTTAGTTCATCGAAGGTTTCAGATCCCAATTAAATTCGCCGATATCCATTTGTACGCCTGCATGGGTGGAGTTTAGCACAAATAGAGCAAAACGTGTCATGTTCAAGAACACAACACAATAGACGGAATCAGTTGATTGAATCAGTTGATTGACTTGGGAGGTTACAATTGTTCGGTTTGTAAATACTTCCAAGCAATCAGTTTTATGAGTCAAATTGCACATTTGTAATCTCCGTAATGAATGGTCACATGGTCTGAGTTGGGTGGATGTAAACACTTTAGCCGAATCGGTCTACGATCCCGTCCAGGGCTCAAACCTGGACTGCTTCATTTGGAGTCCAGCGCATTAATCATCTGGTCACCGCTTCTCCCGCTAACCACCGGGAAGCGAGTTGATGTACGATCCTCCGGGGTGTGCTTTCAGTCATTCGAGTCAGATTCTGAAGTTTTTGCGAGGTCGATCACGAAACACTTCTTTAACTTTTTGGTGAAGGTGAAGGTGAAGAGGAGAAAAGAAACCGAAATATAGATCCGAATTACGATTACCGACAGCTCTTCAAACTCCGCGTATTATGGCTCCGATTCATTGTTTTGAAGTCAAGGCTTTTAAGCAAGGTGAAAACGAATACAACCACGACGAGGTTGTCGCGACTTGGGGCCACCGTGTTAAGCCCAACCGGCTCAAACTCCGTTTTCTGTAGCATGAAGCGGCTAGGAATATTGCTACTCCCCCCAGATGGGATGCAAATCCATCGCTGGCTACCGGTCAGTATTTTGTTAGGTTATCCCAACAAGTGGCCGGTGCCCATTTATACTCCTGTCCTGTGTCTTGCTTAAGAACACAACACAATGATACCGGTTAGTGTTCGAAACTGGACCGCTCGATTCAGAGTCCGGCCAGCGCGCTAATCATTTGGTTACAGCGCCTGTTCTTCCTTCACCCACGATCAGACGTTCCCGGGTTTTTGCAGGGATGAGTGAGGAACAGTAGCCTAACGGTTAACAAAGAGGGACCAGTAACCTCCAATGCATGACGGGAAGAGATAGTAGTTGTGTGAGATTGCCCAAAGGGCCTTTTGATAGTTTTCAGGAACGTTTAATTTTCCTGAGAATATAATATTCCTGTAAGCTTTTTCGGGGAAACAGATGTCCTGTCTAGGACGCTTTTTGATTTTCACACAGAGCACTGTTGTAAACAACGAACATTTGTCATATACACGTATTTCTTTTGAACATTACACAACCTGTTTTCAAAGATGTCTTTATTTGAATTAAGGTGGTCACAGGAAAAGTGCAAAATAAATGTCTTCAGGACATAGTAATGATCTGAGAGAGGAACTGAAAGAGTCTGAATAATGCACTCAAAGAGATTGAGGAAAATTTCAAGAAAGTTTCAAGTTCGTTTCCTGTGCCCAGTAAACAGAAATAAAGTGATTTGTGACCCTTCAGAAAGATATTTGTTGTTTGTTTGTTTGTTTTCGACAAATAGAAAACTACCTTGCTGTCGGTTTAAACTACATAACGGTCAGAATAAAAGTTTTCAATACACGTTTAAACAAGGTTTTTCGCTTAAAATTGACAGGACGAAATTCCGTTGAGCACTCTGCCAGCCTGTTCGTCTCTTTATGAAACTACAAAATAGCAAAAAAAGAACAAAATTCACGACTTTTGTCATGAATAACGCTTTGTGTCATCACGAACCACGGCATCTGAGAATAAAAGAAGTCAACAATTAGCTTAAATGGCATGGTTTAGTCCGACAACAATGGTGATTCTTTTACTTGTACCGATTTTCGTACAGTTCTTTCAGACTAACTGTCGCAAATCGAGACAGTCCGCTCGAGAAAGCGAAAAGTTCATTCAATAAATCAGTCAATCAATCAATCAATCGATCGATCGATCAATCAATCAATCAATCAATCAACTTTATTCAGAGAATGTATTGTAGTGCAGTGAATGTATTTCGAATTGTATTGTATTTTTTCGCAAACAATTAATCCACCCTATATGTATTCATACATAAGGGAAAGGACAGGCATGTTATTCATTTTGCATTTTGTTCATCGATGAAACTCAGAGAGTGCATAAAATGGTTACCTAACCTCTTAAAATCTATCTCCGTAACCTCTTAAAATCTGTCTCCGCTCCAAAGCATCTGTGAAATAGAGGGAATAAAATGTTTCTCATAATAGCAACACCAACAATAATTAATTTCATAGTATATTCTATAAAGGGACTGACTGGTCGGGGAAAGATGAAAAATGTTTTCATGTACAACTGTGCGATATAGTCAAGCGATATAGTCAAGCCTGTAACGAATATTATGACCTACATTTTTATAACATAATTGTGGTGTACATTTTATCATCTTTAAGTTAAAAGAAAATTTAAAAAATTGTTGGGAAGGAAAAAAACGTTATAGCAAAAAGCGTTCACAAAACCGTTACTCGAGGATGCAAATTATGACCCTGAAAACAGCGACCCGAGAAACATTTCAGAGATGTTTTCGAGACTTTCTACTCATCAAGTTTTTTTAAATTTATTGCGTATTTCTTTTTTAAAAAAACTTCGCTTCCAGCTACCACAAAATGTTACGTAAAATGATGAAATAACGCTCATCATGGTAACCTGTACTTGTATTGTATTTTTTCGAAACAGTGCTTGGTAGAAAACATTCAGAGGATGTTTCAACAAAATCGTTCGGCAATTTCTAAGTGTAGTGTGAAAGAGATAATTTCTACATTATTTTATTAAGAACGTAATATACGTTGCAAGTTTAGCATGGCAGAATTGTACTGTAGTGTGTACATTGGGCTTTGGAAAATCCACCTCAATAGCACCACTAACAAGTTTCTTACTTCATTTTCAACCATGGATTGCTGTTCTACAGCTGCAGTCGGTGGTGTACTTCTGGACGCACGCATCCTTTCCATTTCACTATGATTCAATAAAGAAAATGCAAAATGCAAACAACTATTGCTCCTGATTGGGGTTACAATATACTTAGGAGTGTCGGGGATTTGATCATTTCCAGACAAGGAAGAATAGTTGCTTTCAGGAGTATTTATATTTTAATTCCGGATTTATTTTAACTAATTTAGTTATTGTAAATAGTAAAGTTATTTTAAATAGTCGTCCGTTTTTGTCATGAGCCAGGGAGAATGGACAACCACTCCCTACGTTTACGACTTCAAATAAAGTGACCTTACCTTACGGTCCGGTAATACGGGCAACATTTTTCTTCAACTTGTCTCGCAACATTGTTTCATTGCAAGTGGAAACACATTGTTGCGCGTATTACCACGTTTGTTACCAATTTGTCTCGCAGCAAAATACAGTGTTGCAAGTTGAGGCAACATGTTGCGCAAAGTAGACTTGAGTTCTACTTTCTGCAACAAATTTTAGTTTTGCTGCTCGTATTACCACTGAAGCTACAACTTGTCTCCCAACAATTTTGAATTCAACGCTTGTGATTGGCTGTCGCGAATCGCGGCAACGCGGCAAAAACAAAACAAAAACATGGCGGGCGGTGAAGATGGGCCTTAATTCGACGTAGAACAGTAATTCTCAGAAAGTCATCAATTTGGCCTGTACAAAGATCTCGAGGACTATCTCAGTCTTTGGGACACCTCGTTTGTCCCTTTAAAACAAGCAGCAAAAAAGGCAAAAGGGTTGGAAGAACTGTCGCAAAAATACAACTTTTCGCCTAGCTATCTGAAACGACACTGTGCTTCATACTGAGAGAGCTCCGCTGACACGGAAAATTAAGAAGAAAATGACGGCCAGAGGTCGAGGTGGAAGTTCTTCGAAACGCTAAATTATGTGAAAGAAGGCGCCATCAGTTTATTTACACGATAGACCAGTTATATATATAGAATTCCGCAGACTTGCAACACTGTATTTTGTTGCGAGACAAGTTGGTCACAAACGTGGTAAGACGCGCAACAGAGGGTTTCAACTTGCAATGCAACAATGTTGCGAGACAAGTTGAAGAAAAATGTTGCCCGTATTACCGGACCTTTACCTTACCTTTAGGAGGGTAACCACGGTAAAGTGATAGTAACTATAGCCTCACAGAAATGTTAATTGTCAGTTAAATTTCTGCCTTTTAACCCCATCAGGTCCTTTACACAAAGTAACCGTAAATGGATTTGTGAAATAAATTGATTGCTGGCAGTCTGTTGTTGTTGTTGTTGTTGTTATTGTTGTTGTTGTTGCTATTTTTTTCTCTCAAAATCAGGCAGTGAGCGTGAGGACAAAACTTCCAAATTAAAAGGGACTGGGACCAAAAATGGTCGTGAGCGTCTACGGATAAACACATGTAGGCCCCTAAGAGACAAGACCAGCTGCCAGGGGTCTAATGCTGTCCAGAATAATAGACTAGTTCAGATTTATCGATAGAATTTCCGACAAACATTTTTTTTAGAAAACACTAGAAATAATTCATGTGATATCCAACAAAATAATCTTTTTTTTTTTTTTTTTACTATTTAAGGAATGTTTCCATGAGTGTGTTGTTCCTCTAGGAATGTTATCCACGACAACAAAATAGGCGTGAAAAAAATATAAACAGACCTGCCATTTCGGATAAGCTTGTCGAGAACATCTTCATAGTATTTCATTGGTCCTCCAGGTGCCGTATGTGCAATAAGCATCTGTCATACAAGACGAGAAATACAATTATGGCTCGCCACAAAATACTTATTGCCCTCGAAGAAACCAAAACAAAGGAGGCATTTATTGTACTCCATGCGTATAAAGAGGTGATGAAATATTGGTAGTATGCGAATCGATCCCGATTTGAAGAGACCAGGCCCACCCGGTGGTCGCGGTTGATATTTCTAGAAAGCTTGTAAGGAGATTTTGAGCTAAGGCTCTTCATATGGTCTACATAATTTTTGTGCGATCAAGTAATTTCGCATGGAAGTGGCAGAGACACTAGAACGAATTTAAAACGATTTCAGTGATCCTCAAGATGGTTTTTGGGAGGAAAACAACTCAAACGGTATTGTAAGTAGATAGGAAAGTATTTTTTTTTTAGCTGAATTGAGAATTCTAGCTAAACGATCGTACGCGTCGCTTTGCACGTGTTTGGACATGCATATTGTTCAAACACAACTAAGTACCCTTCGGATAGCCGGTTTTACGCTTGGAATCTTTGTTATTGGGATCGCTTATTTGTATTGAGTAATCTTACGTTGCGTAGAGCTCAAAAGCTTCGTTTTGCAGCGTCTTCGTTGGGGATGTGTACCTTGACTATAGTGTGCATATATGGGAGGTTGTCATGGTGACTCTAACGCGATACCTCTGTTTACGTCTCGAAAATAATCGTGAACCAGTATTGTGGTGCACGACAGCACCACAATACTCCATTAAGAAAATACATTTATAATATATGCTTGAAGTCGACTGGAGACGCTTACCTCCTCCACTACAGCAGGGGGTAGACAATATTTCCTTTTCTCACTATCTACGATGACATTCTTGGCAACTCCAATCTCCTCCAACAGTGATGGCCTCCTCTTCCCAGCAAACGTATCCTTAATTGTACGACATTTCTCCTTGGACTTCGCCAGGCTTTCTTTGTAATCCCATGTGGGTACTATCACTGCGCGAGCTGCTTGGAGCTCATCAGCGAAAGACATTCGCCGTTCACCAGATGCTGATTCAAGAGCAGAACCACAATTTTTAATCACGCGACGCCGCTCTGAGGCCTTCTTCTCAAATTGCTTGTTCTTTGCATGACCATCAATAACTGATTTGGCTATTACCAAGCTGTCAGCGAGCGAGTGTCTTTTCTGGAAACTTTGGCGTTTAATGATTTTTCGTCTTTCCACGTTCCGAGAATCTCTGAGCCAGTCATCAAAGAGAACCTGGATTGTGGATCTTTCATAGCTCTGGGCTGCCTGTGGCACTCCTCTGTAACTGTCCTGACCATTAACAGCAAGTGTATTATTCGCGGTAGAGACCGCTGACGGTTTGACAACTGTTAAAAGCAGGGGAAGAGAACAGTTAATGCTCATCCACTGAACCTCAAACCTGTTAAAATGAGGTTACTATCAAGAGAACCAAGGCTAGTAACATAATTTCATTACTAGAATGCTAAACCTCATGATCCTAGAACCAGAATTCTGAGTGATATTGTTACGATAAAGTGAAAAATACAAGAGCCTTGAGACTGCAAAAAGCCAAACATAAATTACCTAAGTATATAAATGCTGCTGACATTCAAATATCGCCCCTCAACTAAAACTATTTTTTGTTAGTTTCCAGAGAAACTGTCTTGTTGCGTCGTTGAGCAAGTTTTAAGTCACCATTTTCTCTCCCAGATCCCGCTCGTCGTCCGCGTGCCTTTTTCGATCGTCCGCACTGACCAAGAGCCTGCAACAGGCCAAAATTACACAATTTGAAACTGTATTCACTAGTACCTGGAGCATTATAAGGTGTCGATGAAGGTTCCTGCAGTGGCTGTGGGGAAGGGTAATAGGGTGTAGATTCAAAATCTGTGTGGTGACTTTCATCAACTCTGATGCTTAGTTCCTCATCATCATTCCATCCAGAATCCACATTTTCCTTGTTCATTCGTCTGTACTTTTCCTTGTAATACTTCCTTATAGGCCTGCATTGAAAACAACAGTTTGCAGCAAGTTTTCAGTGGACATTCATACAGGGGCTATCATGCGTTATCACGATCACGTGTCGTCGGGTTAAAATTTGTGTTATCACTTTCAGGGTGTCTCAATAATAATAATAATAATAATAATAATAATAATAGCTAAAAACTGGCTATCCCCTAGTGCCCCAGGACCATGGTTTGGTCTCGGCCCTACGGACTCTAAGCAAACATTACGTGAGGACGATAATAATAATAATAATAATAATAATAATAATAATAATATAATAAACTATATTAAAACGATGGTTGAAAAGTCACAGAATGACCCGAAATGTAGAATCTGTAAGCAGAGTAACGAGACCATTAGCCATATTGTAAGTTCGTGCTCGAAACTGGCACAAAAAGAATACAAAAGGAGACATGATAACGTGGCTAGAGCAATCCATTGGGACCTGTCAGGAAAATGTGGGTTTGAACGAAAGGAGAGATGGTATGACCATGTTCCAGACAGTGTGCTTGAAAATGAGGATTACAAACTTCTATGGGACTTCAGTGTGCGAACAGACCATGAAATAGGGGCTAGGAGACCGGATTGGTGATCATTGACAAGAGAGACAAGAGCTGTCAGATTATAGATGTGGCAATTCCAAAGGATAATGGGGTGAGAGAGAAGGAAGATGAAAAAGTTGAAAAGTATCAAGATCTAGCAAGAGAAGTTCGAAAAATGTGGGGTGTGAGGACAAAGGTTATTCCAGTGGTAGTGGGAGCATTGGGATCAATACCACTGAGATTGAATGACAGTCTGAGAGCCATTGAGGTGGGCATTCCTGTTGGACTGATCCAGAGATGTGCATTGTTGGGGTCGGCAAGAATTCTTAGAAAGGTGCTGGAGATGTAGAAAGAAGAGAAAAAGCAAACAAGGGGTGTTTCTTGGCTTCCCTAGGCAACTTGTTGTTGCCCGGAGCCAATGGCGAAACCAGCTTCAATATCATCAATAGCTGTGCGAATCTTTAGTAATAATAATAATAATAATAATAATAATAATAATAAAAATAATGACTTTACTGGATAACACAATTACTGGTAAAACCGGTAGTTCTCACTGTGGTCCTTAAAATCTACCCAACAAATACAATTACAAATTCGAATAGGAAAATACAAAGAAAAAATACAATTGAAAATTGTATTTTCTCAATCTCAGTGAATTGACTATCGTCAGAGTTATCAGCATATACATTGTAGAATAACACCTGACAATAATTTGCCAGGTAAAGTATATTTAGGCAATCCTCTTTCGCAACGTTTGAAATGAATTCCTAAAGCAATGAATAAAATATTGAACAGTTAATGATTATGAGTTAGTTTGATCCGTTTTCACAAAGCGTGATTTCGGTTCTTTTAAAGGGTTTCTTTCACCATCCGTTTTTTCGTATCCCGGAGGTTTCTGTCCTTAGTGGTGTAAAACGAGATTCTCAGTTAAATTCTCATTAATAAGAGTGATGCACCTACAGGTTTAATATAATCCTACATCGTTGCAACAGTTATCTAAGATAAAACTGTTCAATAGATACACTGGCATCTTACAGTTCCATCGCTTTCTTTTGGATATTTCCAGAGCAGAACAGTACAAAATGACGTGCTATAAAGACTGTGCTTACCATGCAAACACGCAGAAGGTAATCATCAGCAAAAGGAAAAATAATCCTCCAAAAACAGGTACAGCTATCAAGGCAATGGATATACCACCTCTGTTGTGTTCATTCGTCTCTAATCCCTCGTCTGCACCTAGAAAATCATCAAAACTTCTGCTATCTGCTAATGAAGTACCACTCCAGCGAATATCAGAAACTGGAGGCGAGAATGGTTCTGCGCTTGATTCTGTCTCAGAGTTATCAAACTCGAAATCGTTTGTGTCTCCAGATGCATATCTTTTTCGCTTGAAAGAAGATTTATCTGTTCCCCCTTCAAATGCAATTCCTTGGGTATCAGTAGATTTTGACAGCAACTTTTTCCTACTTAACTTTATCAGCAGGCGTTCTGATGCCAATTTCACGTCGGCATCAGCTTTCTTGATAGACTCTGTAAATGGTATAATGATGACAGTAACAATTACAAGCAAAGGACAGGTAAACTTGTCTTATGAATGACCGAAAAAAAAAAAAAAAGAATTCAAAGGCTGACCAATATGGATGATAAAAAGCTGAACGTGATATTACAAATGTTTAAAAATCCAACCTAAAATTTGGGTGTAAAGATTATATATAGATTGCTTCATGGACAGTGCGCACGTACGGTATTTACGCACGAGATTTCTGATACAAAAACGAGTGCGTAAATACCGTACAAAGCACTTTCCATGCTGTAATTTGTTTATTTTATACTCACTGAGATTTTCACCCTCAACCAGATTTTCACCCTTCATTCGCAGAACAAATGTCAAGTTATGTTTTTATTCCGTCTGAGTGCCAGTACTTTGTCGCTCCTTCAAAAACCTAGTGTAAATATTTTTCGTACAGAATGTTTACCTGGTCATCAGTCAACGCTTCAGCTGCATTTGATTTGTTTCCCTTGCCTTGCTTTTTTTTTTAAGTCGTTTGCTTCGAGCTTCCACATATTTCCTTGCTTGGTAAAACTCTTTGTCGTCGATAGCACTTACGGCATATTTGCCTTCTTTAAAACTTTTCTTGCCTTTTCCTTCTGTTTGAGGAATTCGCTAAGCAAGCTAACCTTAACGTCTCGTTCTGCTGTTCCTAGATGTACTTTTTAATGGGTTTATTGCATGAGCTTTTCATGCGATCGATTCTATGCGAAAATCTCAGTAAGTATGAAATAAAATCCCATTTGATCTTCCCATGTTTGTGAATTACATTGCTCAACCTTTAATATTTCGCCTATTTATTCCCTGCATTCTCCAGCTTCTTGTCACATGGGAAGTCTTAGAATTCCTCCTGTTTCAAGTCTTAGAATTCCCCCTGTTTCAACTATTTATCGGTTTCTGATTCTGGGTTCATGTTTTCAGGTGCACTAGATTTCCCCTCGGTATCAGATTATGATACTTCACCTGTTTCGAATTCAGGGCCCTTACCTTTAGGTTCACCAAAGTCCCAATCAGAGTCTGATCCTGACAGTTCGTCTGTATCTGATTCTGGGTCCATACCTTCAGGTGAGTGGGAGTCCCAATCAGTGTCAGTTCCTGACTGCTTCTCTGTCTGTACTTTCCGTTCGATATCATATTTCTCTGATTCAAGGTCCCTATCTTCAGGTGCTTCAGAGTTCTCGTCAGTGTCAGATCCTGACAGTTTGTCTGTCTCTGACTCAGGGCCCATATCTTCGGGAGCACCAGAGTCAGCTCCCGATCCTGACAGTTCGTCAGTTTCTGATTCAGGGTCCATATCTTCAGGTGCACCAGAGTTCCAGTCGGTGTCCGATACTGACAGTTGGTCATTCTCTCTTTCAGGGTCCATATCTCCAGGTGCCCCAGAGTCCCAGTCGGCGTCCGATGCTGACAGCTCGTTTGTCTCTGATTCAGGGTCCATATCTTCAGGCTCAGAATTCCACTAGAATAGAAGATTTTTGAATTGTTAAACTGTTAAAGGTAAGTAAAGCCTCAGTCAGTTTCCGCCTTTAAAACCACACTATGTGTTGCTGATTAGGTGAAAAAAAGTATTTCATGCTGAGTTTCACCAGTGCCCAGTCCTCTTGCACGCGACAGCTGCAACCGCAGTTGAGCGGCAGTCAGAACATATTGTCCAACCGAAACAACACGATAAAAATCTATTTCTTTGTAGATAAGAAAAAAACAAAGAGAATACTAAAGTTTTGTTGCGCAATTTTGAACTTAACTCGAGAATTCTGGGTTTATTTTATTAAAGGAGCAAGATGTTTTGTTCCCTATAACCCAGCATTTTTATACCTGACTATACTGGACAATCGAGTTGGCGGGTGTGGCCTATCCAGTTTTGGCATTATTTTGAAGCTTGTAGCAACAAAATGTCTTTTGAATATATTTCATTTATTACACGTCGTGGTTTTTGCATGACTATACTGACTATACTGGACAATCGAGTTGGCGGGTGTGGCCTATCCAGTTTTGGCATTATTTTGAAGCTTATAGCAACAAAATGTCTTTTGAATATATTTCATTTATTACACGTTATGGTTTTTGCAAACCTCGCCGAGAAAAGTGGCTTGACTTCAGCGCCCTTCTCTTAGTATACATTTTAGGCCAGAACAGTGCAGTTTTTCCCTCCTGCTGTATCTCAGAGGCGTCGCCTCGTTAGCAGGGATGTGCAAGTGCAAGGGTAAATAGACATAAAAAAGACAAACTGATAGTCAACTGGTGAATACAGTGGGCTCTGGCTCAGGAATCGTATGCTAAGGTTTACCAGAACCCAACTCAGTGCCAGATGATGAATGCACTAATGATAGAAGAGTTCTACTCCGTGTCAAATGGAGAATGATGTTTGTGTAACTGGCTTTAAGTACCTTATGTCGACGTTCATCAGATCCCAACTTGAAACCAGCTAATGTTGATTTGTATGAATTCTGCTTTTTGCCTGAATATGGTCCTTTTCTCTGACGCACCTGTTTTACAACCTTCTTAAGGTTCAGGTTAGCTTTGGGTAATATCTCCTGGTTATCAGCTTCAGAAGGTTTGTGAGACATGGTGCCAGCACCTTTAAACTCTGGTGATGCTTTAATCACTTGGTCATCCATATGAGGACTCTGGTTGGTTAATTTCACATTAGTCCCATGTGCGGACACTAGTGATCCATGTGACTGCGCGTGTCTAACTTGAGAAGAACGATGGCCAACATTCTGTAATGCTTCACTAAGAGAAGCTAATAGACCTGGTCTTGATTTCAGAAGATGTACAACTTTCTTAGAAAGATGTTTTTCCAAATTGGTGCTCTTAAGTGGTTTGCTCAAATCAGGTGAAGTGAACATATCTTTGTTTTTAATTCCTTTTTGGGTACCCCTAGACAGGGGATTATAAGATGGTTTGTTCCTAGCATATGAACCAGTTCCAGTAAAATCATCTGTGGTCCCCTCAGTTCTGTGCTTGACAGAGTCTGAAGTTAACCCAGGAGCAATATTTGCCTCCTTGGGATATCTTGATGGTAGAGAATTCCCTGCAGGTAAGACAGAAAAATAAAACTTTCACAAACCACCTGTACAATATTCATACAAGTGTAATGACTGGGGAACGATATAAAGATCTAATCAATTTTCATCTGAGTATGTAGAGTGAGTGACTCACATTTAAATGTTTACATTGCTTAGCTTAGTGTTGGTCTAAATAAAACTCATGGACTTCATCTAGCAATCAACAGCGTTTTTAACTCAGTCACACACACTTTCCATTTTTCATTGGCGGCGTTGTTTTTTGGATGAGACCAGAACTTGGGCATTTGCATTTTTTGTTCTCAGCTAGAGGTATTTGACCAACTTATCTGTCAACACCGAGGAATTTGCTTTTACTTGAAACATATGCTAATGCTTGGGGCTCTATTTGACTGGATTGACTGATGTATAATCGACGCCCAGCATTTTGTTGGCTTACTCGACAAATGCTTTGATACTAGTCAAACCCAAAGTCACACTTAATCTTGAGACGAGACATTATCTATGACGCCCAGAGAAAGGAAACCATGAGAGCGCCACAGTAACTTGTTGGCTGTCAGACTTTATTTCGAACAGTGCCTAAATTGGTGCAACCTGTAAATTCAACCATTTGCGTATATTGAATAAAGTGCTATGTAAAGAAAATTAATATCCATTTTGATTTTGGTCCATTTGGCACACACTTAGGTCATACAAACCACCCAGGTCAACATAGTGCCCAAAATGGCGGACGTTCATGAAGTCATTTCCGTTGTTGTAATCTACTTAAAACGTAAGTATAATTAAAAAAACCAACATTTTTACCTATAACGCATCATATTCTCTCATCCAAAAGACTTGTTTATATTTTCCATTTTCTTTCTTTCTTTTTTTTATTTTTAGCCTTCCTTTTTCCTTTAAAGTTTTATTCGTCGCAAATTTGATTTTAACAGAAATATTTGTTTCTCGGAATTTAAATAAAAAAGTGGACATGAATGGCAGGTTGCAATTGCTCTGTCCTTCAATAATTCTGTCTTAATTTTTCCATCAACTCTTAATAAGTAATAGTAATTGGACCGAGTGGAGTACAATTTAGGGAGTAATCGCGCGAGTGATTTCGAAATCGGACAAGCGCGAGACGCGAGGCCGATTTGAAATTACGAGCACGATTACTCAGTGAATTGTAGTCCACTTAATTCCGGAATTAAAAATGCCTTTAGAGAACTTCTATTGAGTGAAAACGTCTGTAACTCTTTTCAAAAGTTTTGAAAACTGTAGGAAACAGTGCCAAGGAAACCATTAAAGCGCGCGTAATTGACGTGCGAATCACGTGGGTATCCAATTACAGGTGTTCAATTACGAAACTCAAATTGGATACCTATACTTGGACACCCACGCGATCGCGCGCCGCTTACGTGACAAACAGCCGCGCGGAGAACCAATCACAATCGAGAATTTTGTTAAAGATACGATTATAATAATAATAATAATAATAATAATTATTATTATTATTATTATTATTATTATTATTATTATTATTATTATAATTCTAGCGCGTTTATCTTGGCCATACGCGAGATTCTACTCTCGATAAACTGAAAAGAAATAGCACTGCTAAGCAAAGTTATCGATTTTGATATACTTATTTAAGGCCAAGATAAGCCATATTTTGCTTTGCGAAATCGGGGACAAGTTCCGTGGCTTTAGAATACAGCTACTAAATACATATTAATTTATTTCAACAAAATACATTTTGCTTCGCAGATTGACGCTCTAACCTTTAATAAATAATGTATCCAATTTCTCATTTCCGAGTAAAACTTAAAAACAGTCCGTCATCTTCAAACAACTGGCAGATTCAGTGAAATATCTCGGGAAATGTCCGGAGAGCCGAACGTCAAAACTGGAGAGTTATTGGGTACCTTTAGAATTGAATTAAACGTTTTATGCTAATGATAATTTGAATTCAACTATTACGAAAGCTTGACAAGCTCAGAGTGAACTCAGATTGCATAGCGAAAAGTGTGTATGATCCAATTTCTGTGCCTAGTTATAAGAGGTCAATTCAAGCCAAGGGAAATTTATCTCAAAAAGAAGCAAAAGAACAGTACATCCCTCAAAGCTAAACAACAACAACAACAACAAAAACTGGACAAAACAAGAGGAAAGATGCATTTAAAACTCCAGAGTATTCCAGAAAGCAAGCATTTCTTAGCTGCCGCTCGTGCGCGCTTTGCCAATAAACGCACGGTTTTACTTAGTGTAAAAAAGGTGTGCAAAATGGCGCAAAAGCTAATAAAGTATTGTAAAAGACGTAGAGATGTTATTTACCTGGAGCATTGAAGGCAAATGTAAACGCAATCAAAACGATCCAAATCACTCTCATGTCATTTTCGAAGGTAAATCAGCGCTGCAAAAATACTGCGAAAATTTCCGAATGAAAACTGAGCTTTAACGTGACGTAATAAAGGTTAATAGTTAAACCTGACGATTAACTACTGATAATAAGCAATTAATGACGTTCGCGCTAATTGTTTCTGCGCATCCTCACCGGGCACGCAAATTTACACGCCACGTCACGTCATGCATTGATGCGCGTGCTAAGTAATAAAAGAACAATGATAGAGCAGATGGCCATTGCTATGATAGCTTTGCCAACACAGCGGTCAAACGTCTGCGCATGTGCGAGCAATGGAGCAACTAAAACGCGGCTAAAATACTTTCATGACATTGTTCTTTGAGTGGGTCATCGGCATCCTATAAATGACATTTTCCTCGTTATTTATATATTTGTTTTCGTTTTAGCCTGTACAACGAGAGCTAGCAAAAATAAGAGTTAAAAATTGTTCTACCTTCTGCTTGTTGTAGGTCTTTGTTTTCCGCGGTATGTATTTTCCGTGCTCTTTGAATTTTTTGTCCGCCTCGACTTTGCATTTAGTGCACCAGTTTTCCCAGGTTTGTAGTATAGACAAAATTTTCCCACCTGGTCAAAGATCTGGTACAGGCGGTTTGGGATCGGTATTTTGGCCAGCTATGCCCCCATGACGATGGACATGAACATCGTTTGTCGTTTCGATTCATCTCGTTCCTGTGGTTCAGACAAATCCTGGATCCGGATGGAATCCCCACAGTCCTTGCCAAAATTTTTCCAGCTCGTCTGAGCGAAGCTAAATCACTGCAATTGCTTGTTTCTTCTCCCATTTTTCCTTCTTTTACACACCGTTTGTCGCCCGTTTCCGGCGTCGCGTATCGTATAATTAATAAAAACAAATAAAATATACTCCGCCGTCGGCTCGTAGCATCACACGGGTTTTCAAGACATAAACTTTTTTGGTAAAGCTCAAACAACACGGTAAATCAACAGAATCCCGGTAACTTAATGAACTTTGTGTATGAAAAGTCTTAAGTTTTCCTTTTAACTACTTTCTTTACCTTTTACAGACTTCTGTGAACTTTTCAATTTTTTTTCGTAAATTTTGCGTGACACCGGTTGCTTCCCATGTTTTCCTTTAAATTTTTGTGCGGGAAATTGGCGCGCGGCTGCCAAAAAATGTACCCATTTGCGCATGCCCGACGTTTGACCGCTGTGTTAGCTTTGCCTGGATTTAACGATCTTGGACGTTCGGTCACCCCTATTTATCTTTTGATGGATCATTTCCTCTACCGATTTCTACGTTTAGCGAAAAAATGAAGAAAATCTATCGATTAGAAGTTTGAATTTTTTTGCAAAATGCACTATCGAATTCCGTGCTTTTTAGCTCTTTGTTTATCTGTGCGGCGGTTTCAAATGCCTCTTGAAGGGTTAAGTTTTGTGAAAACGTGTGTTGGCAACATTTTAAATTATTTACGCAACAGACCCACTTCTACAAAATATGACTTAGATCGTTTGCCTCCGGTGACTCACCTTCGATATTTTTAATTATAGACCCCTGTAGACCATGTTGAATTACGTGCGCCAAGTTTTCAAAATCAACGTAGTTTTCCACATGCTTTATCCCTGAAACGAGGACGGTGACCACCAATTTGATGCATTTAAAGCATGGGAGACATTGCAGACAAACTCTTTTATTTGGGTTTTGCTATTCAAGACTAATCCAGTGCTATTTTCAAGGGTTGGCTGTTGAACAAAACTTTGTTATTCGGCTTGTTAATTTTATTATTGCTTGATGCGAACAAGTAATAAATAGAATGTGGAAATCAGCTTGCAAAAGTTGATACTAAGCGCGTTACAGTCTGCGCTACACAATGAATGGTTACCATTTGTAGCCAAATTTAGACTAAGTATTGGGTTCAGCAGATACCATCTGATTGTTCTATATATAGAAATTTTGTATTTAACATCGCTACACTTGGATCATTTTAACATGTTTTCTTCTTATGTGGAACTAAAATTATCAGTCGATAAATGTGAGTCCCTTTCAAATATAATCCGGCCATGTTTAAAAAAAGGCATAAATCAAAACCAATATGCACACTGGAAAATAAACTCACCGAAAAGCTTATTTTGAATAACTACGATTATATAAGCATAGGACTTGTTATCGGAATATTGATCAATAAGATAAATGATGAGTAAACACCCTGGATGTCAGTATTTCAATGTAAGTTTATTGACTTTCTGAAGTTTGTTTTTGTTTTTGTTTTTCTTTTTTTAACTCAAAAACGAATCGCTCGAACTTTAAACAATTAAACCAGCACCATCCCCTTAAAATCATATTAAACCGGGTTAAAAACACAGGCTTCAAAAAAGACGGATCATACAAGTTTACATGAAACGAGCAAACACGTCGCAGCAAGATGTTCCATCGTTGTCGCTTTCACTGCTATTCACTAAATCTTCACCATACCACAAGCGTAGCACTTGTCCTGAGGTAACGGTCAGGGGACTGGAGAACACAGACAGAACGAGCTCAGGAGACAGTGAATTATATCCAGGAATCTTGGACCACTTAGTGCCATGCGTGATGAATTGATTCGGAGGCAAAAGAACGCCATTAATAGAAGTTGTTATGGCAACATTGACATGATCACTCAAGCTGCTATGTGCACCACAACCCCAGTAAGACCAATGGTAGACTTTGTTCTTGTCGCACGTGACGTAACCATGCAGATGAACAAGTTTAACTGCCAACAAGCGGCCACCTGCTGGAACAGAGAACTTGCCAAACTGGTCGCCTTTCGCGCCAAAACATACCGGGGCTGTGTCAGTAAGCTTGATCCAGGGGTCTATAAAACAGTTACTCAATGTGTTACGGACTTAGACATGAATTCCTTCACGAAATTTTAATTTTCAATTGGGCCTGTTTTCAAAACTTGGTTCAATGAAAATTTTATTCACAATGCACTTCACGATGCTCCAGTCTGATGGGCCACAGACTGGAGCATCGTGCTATTTTTATTTGTAACTTACTCAATAACAATTTCTGCCATGCGGTACCAATCTCATTTAATAGCAATTTTCACAGTTATAATACCAGGTCTATAGAAACAACATCTGCAAATATACAGCCAATAGAACCTGGCGTCACTGGTCTTCAATTAACTTCTGTTCAGAAATATGGAATAGATTAGACATTTCATTAAGGGATGCAGAGTGGCTGACTTCATTTAAACGTGGCTTGTCTAAAGCCGTTTTATGATCGTTTTTTATTGGTTTTCTTCTAACTTTTGTGTATGTATTCTTAGATTTTTTTAATTCATATCGTTTTTTTATATTTTATATTTCTCAATTTGTTGTTATATTTATCTAGGTAATGTTTTTGAGGACCCTTCTGTAAACCACTCTACTGTGATGTTGATATCCCCATTAAAGATTACTACTACTACCGTGGCTACGACGATGACAACGACGGCTAAGTGTCCCAATATAATAAAAATTGTTTATAAATGACAATTTAAAATATTCAGTTGAGCGAGAAATTAAACTGAAAAGCAATTAAAATCACGAAATAAGGAATTGTCAAAGAAAATCACGACGGCTTGTTTTTTTTATTATTATTATTATTATTATTATTTTTTATTACTTCTTTTCTTTCTAATCCACGACATACACCGAAATTGTAAAGTATATTTGATACGGAGCAACAAAGTTGATTTCGTCGAGGTTTGATGATTCATATTAACTGCAACGAGTCGTTGTCTCTCAGATTGCCGCCGCCTAAATTAAAAAAATCCGGCTTTTGGACCATTATCTGTTTAGCTTAGTTTGATTCTATTTTTGTTTCAACGCTTTCCCAAGTGTCGCGACTTCCCTGCCAAAGTAACTCTTACGGATATAGCACTATGGATAAAGGATAAATTTGTCCAATTGAATGAATGATAATAATAAAAAAAATTATAAAAACACCAACACAGATCACAAATAAATTAACCAACAAATCGCTCCTTTACCTTTGGCTTCATTCTTGTCCAATCGTTCTTTCAGCATTTCCACTTCTTTCCTCAGCGAAGAGACCTGTGCATCGTCCCCTCCCGAGTTACAAACCTGGTGCATTACAATCTTGCCATCATCCACCGGTACGGGTTTCTTCGTATCGGTCTGAGTGGTTTTCGCAGCAAGCGTGCCGAGGAAACAACTGGCCAGGAGTAAGAGGGAGCTTGACTTCATGTCGAGTGAAAAAAAAGTCGTTTAGTATTCAGGCACTAAAACTCAGCGCACCGCTGTCAACGCTGATAGGGAATGTTTTGTTCACAAACTTTTACGCGACGTTTACCCAAATGTTTGATCGTGTATAAACAGGAACTGTTTATTTTTTGGACGTTTGTAAACTGAACCCGTGACGGTCATGGATCTATTGTAAAACACGTGAAGGTTGGGTGCATGATGGCTTCGTGACGGACCCGTGACGTCCCGAGTTTCCTGTACGGTATTGGGAAGTTTTGCAAAACAAATTCTGAAAACTGTTAAATTTTTTCCGAAATAATATCGTTTAGCTGGAAACTCCATAAGTTGAAGGAGCATAATCAAATGCAAAGGAAATTTCCGGTAACAAAATTCTTGGAGCTTCACCAGTTTGTCTTTCTTTTCAAAATTCTGAAAATTGCATTTCCATTGGCACCTGGAATTTCAATACGACAGTAAAACCAGAAAATTTTTGGACGAAAGGAGAGTGCTAGAAGATTAGCACAGGAAGACTGGAGAATTCGCAATGCAAACATATGAAGTTTAAGCATTTAAACTGTGGTTAATGAGCTCCAAAGTCTTCATCATAGTTGTCATCTAAGGTTGTCACCAATTCTGTTACCTTCCCCCTATTAGCCATTGTGCAATAGCCTTAGGTCAATATCCAAAGTAACGCAATCGTTTTACCATATGGGAAATCATACGACAAAGCTCCCAGTGATTTTCCACCATGCTCTCATGTGATTTCAGTGTGCTATACCCCTCCCAACTCCTTCAATCCCCAGCTAGTAAAATCCCATTGTTTTCCGACCCTGTCCCAATTGTGAGCTAGTATTCCAGCTAGGCCGTTTTCTGCTTTCCCCTCCCTCCCTCTCTGTATTGGTAGCGGGCACGCAAGCGGCAAAAACTGGAAGTATCGCCTTACGCAGAGAGTTTTGTCTGCGGGTAGCGATGGCGTGAGTTCCTGTCATATAAAGTGTTTGTCGGTTGTCATCTCTCTTCCTCTGAGACATCTGAAATGTGTTGTTATCAGATCTGTGTCCAACCTATTTACCGCGTAAGGCCTTGTGGTTAAAAATAGGATTGCCATGGCGCCAATGAAAGCTTTCGCGCTCTTCACTCGCGTTATCAACGACGATGCATGTATTGTACTTGGCACCAGGCAAATACTGGTAAGTCCTAAGTAGCATGCAGTATTTTTAGAGAAAGCCACGGTCATTTCTTCAAGTCTTCAAGTCAGTCTTGTTGAGTTTCCCCTATGAATTTAGAACTGAAGAAGATCTGAAGAAAATCACTTCGGCTGGCCGATGGAGACAGTTATGACGGTAAGGCCTACTTTGAATAAATACTTCGACATTGCAGCTTCGTCACTTGGTTTGCTGGCCGTCTTTGTTTCGCCAACAGCTAGAAAAGAACCCACCGTCGCGCGCAAAATTGTGCATTTGCACTTTGAAAATTATGCGATGACGTTTGCAAATGCCTTGTCCAGTGAACACGCCAACACAGGTGGATAACAAAAAGGTCAACGATTATGGATCGTAATGGCATTGCCAGCAAGTGGAACGAGAGATCGCGTTTGCTCCGAGGTCTTGCCAAATCTGCAAGCTAGGTAGCTTAATGTTTTGTTCATCAGAACTGGTGGCTGACCCAACTCAAACAGTTTGATGTAACGCGAGAGAAATAATCAGACGGCTTAATGTTTTGTTCATCAGAAGTGGTCCACTGCATACAGTTCGATGTAACATAGCCTGAATTGTCATGTAATTATAACGCGGCGTTACCGGTAATCATTTGTTAACGGATCAGGCATGCTCCAATAGTGAGCAACTGGATCTAGGGAAAAGTTTTCAAGTTACCGTATTTACTCGAATAAGCGCCGCGGCGCTTATTTATTTTTTCGTGTCTCCGGTGCGGCGCTTATTTAAAAGGCTCATACCACAAAGACAAAACTACTTCATGAGTGTTTTTCATGGTTAACGGCTTGAAGCTAACCTAAAACGCCTTCCAAACTAAAATGTGGCATTCCAATTTGGAACAATTCCGAAGGGTACTGGTATTTGATGCCGAAAAAGTTTGTGTTTCCGATTGGTTTTGGCTTATTGGAAGGAGAAAAAGAAGTGTTCAGTTGAGTCCGCCAGGGACAATACATCCAATTTCACCAAAATGTACAATTTAATGTAAAAAAGATCGTGCACCCATCGCGCTTTCCTTTTTTAGAGATTCAGATTTTCTGATCTCCCGGCCCACAACTTATCAGAATAAAACGGTCATCTATCTATGATTCTAAAAGGATTCAGAATTTCTGATCCCCCAAGACTTTAATAGATTCAAAAAACTGATCCCCAGTCCACAACCCGTCAGAGCAAAACAGTCATCTACTTATAATTCTAAAAGCATTCAGAATTTCTGATCCCCATCACTTCACGGGACAAAAACGGCTATCTGTTCATGGTTCTAAAAGTATTGCGAATTTCTGATACCCCTCCCCCACCAAATCTGCCAACACGATAGAAAGAGCTGTCGATTTATAATTCTACAACAATTCAGAATTTCTGATCCCACATGACTTAAAGGGATTCAAAAATTCTGATCCCCCACTGCATAACTTATCAGAACAAAACGGTCATCTACCTATAATTCTTAAAAGGATTCAGAATTTCTGATCCCCCTTATCAGGTGACAGGACAGAAATAGCCGTCTATTTATAATTCACAAGAAATTAACTAGATGTCTGATAGCTAAAAAGTAACGATTGGATAGTAACTTTAAACACATTACAGACAAAATGGATCACAGAGCAAAGGGCATCAGAAAAGTACACAAATGAAATATTCACAGATAGGTCATTATTTATAACGATTTAAAACCACGCCAAAGGATCGAGACAAAAATTGCAGTTTCATGCCGGACAGTGAAAGGTTTTATTTTCAATTCAAAAAGATATGAATTTAGGCTCCAGAATTACAAGATGTTATTTAAAGTTCACATCAAAGATAACAAGAATTTTAATCAGGACTCAGCTGCCGTCTGCGCCACCTCCGTTTCTGCTTTAATGTGTTCGTTTCGGATTGACGGCCGCTATTCTTGCCTTTCTTTTCCCTCTGCTCTGCAATGAAGCAATTGAAGCTAAATATTTTTATAATTAGCGATAGAATTAACATTATTTTTCATTAATCAATTGATCGGGAGTGTATTCTTTTGTAAAGAATAAAGAGCAGTATGTAGGCAATGCGGTAGTGAAGTGTATCGAGCGTGATCTGTAGCTTCAAATCAATTCAGTGTAAACTTTAAGTTACCTCTTCAAAAAGCACACTAACAAGCTATTATGCAAGCATTTCATACATAGGAAATGCGTGTGAATAATTTCCTTGTTACGGGTGCTAATAAAATCAGGAGAACAAACGTTTTTCTTGTGTTTCAGTGATCGCGAAATAAATATAACAACGAAATTTCTTCAGCCACAACATTGATTTCGATTCAAAGATTGAGCAGCTAACTATAATGTTGAGCAACAATTATGATATACTTACTTTTCTGCGACTTGCCTTTCTTTCACCGAAGCAATCAAGATACTCATTTGAACTTGGACAAATCATTCCATGTTTCTTGCTGCTATTGACAATGTTGGATTCGAAATTGCGCGCAAATAACCGACTCCTTTAGAAAGGGAATCTGCTGGTCAAAAGTATTCATTTATCAGATTGACCGAAGGATTATGGGATCGGCCGGAAACACCAAAATGGCGGGCGAAGATCGTGGTGAATGTTGTCAGGATTCGATAACAAAGCTCTGTTATTTTATAGCCTTGCTCTACGTTGGAAAGCAGTCACAAATTGTTTACAGATGTCCGTTGTTATTCCAGTTGAGTCAAATCCCAGTAAAGGTGGAAAAGTATGAAGTTTCGTCGGCAAAACAGTGTGGCAATCAAACTATTTGCCAGCAGCTGGCGGTTTCTCTTACACTCGTCAGGTTTACAGAAAGCTTATGGTCCCTGCAGCTTTCCAAGGTAAACTGATTTTCTTGCATAATTTGTGAAGGTTCTTGAAATACTGGAAACGTTCTGGCCGGTTAAATTGATCGTGGAAGATTACAGAAGATGCAGATGCTTTAACACACTGTTAAGTCTTGTTGATTTCGTGAATGCAAATGTTCATTTCCTAAAGGAGTTATGAAAGCAACTGTATTCAACACAACAATATACAAACAATTTCGCGTTGGGAAAATCATTCATTGTAAAAGTACAATAAGTGCAATAAATTTGAGCTCTCTCATGTAGTTTACATATACTTCATATAGCTAGTGTATATCTTGTCTAGGATCAAGTGGGCATACATGTATTTATTATACAACAACTAAAACACAAGATATCAAAAAGCAACATCCTTCACCTTTTTGATTTTCAGGTTGATGGTGGTGCTCTTGAGGTTATGTTAGATGTGCATATTACATTATCAAGACCTTTTGTTTGCCACTTATTACTTGAGTTGCAAAAGACTGATGTTATTTTCATTAGGGTGGTTGAAGTTCTCTTTAATTGGGCAGTATTTCAAAGGTTTTTTTATAATTTGGCATTTCATTATGCAAATAGAGGTTATTTAGAACAGCAGATATAATTCACAGCTAGGTTACGGAAAATTACTTTTCACCACTTCCAGAAATTTGTACATAAGGCTTACCATAATTTGAAAAACACATGATTCATGGATAAAATTAATTGAAAAAAATACTTTCATGAAGAAATTAATGTAATTGAAATTTGAAATTCATTTCAAGAATATTTTGTGCCTTTCCGGTCACGAAATCTGTTTACATTTCATGAAAATTTACTGAAGAATGTAAACATTTACTAGACTCCAATTTAAGTAGCTGAGAAGTGTTTCAAACAGGATTTTTGAAAGATATATATTAAATTTAAGTAAGTTTTGTGATAAATCGCAACATAATGGAAACTCATTTTCAGGCAGATTTTGTCCTCCTTTTGCATCTGGATGTGCCTGGTTTTTGGTATTAAATTTTAATGTACAACTGTAGCAAGTTTAAATAAAACTATGAGTTATTTATACATTTTCCTATGTAAATACAGAGATTTCACTCAGGTTTAGGATTTGAAGAGCAGGTATCAAAGTTCAATATAAAATGAGTAATGAAGAGTTTTCAATAGTTAGCTATATATTCACCACCTGTGACTAAGAAAGCTTTTGGCTAGGTTAATATTAAAGTGCTACGTGTACATGAGTGATGGATAATTTTTAGATTGGCTGCTATCTTTTTACTATCTCTGGCTTTTGGGTAGCTTATCACAGTGCGATATGAGTGATGGGTAGTTTTCAGATAGGCTATCTTTTTACTAACTACAGCAGAGGTAGGTTTCAGATGGGATAGTGTTTTATTGTTCAATATAAGGACTAGACTTCAGATAGTTTTTGGCTTACTACAGTAGTGGTGGTTTTTGGATAGACAAGTTAGTGGATAGCTAGGCCATCTAAGTATCTGTTGAATATCTATACAGGAAGCTAGTTTTTAGCTAGTCTATCTATTTCCTAACTATCTGATGGATAGATATTAGTTAACTTTAAGCCATGCCAAAGATAGCTATCCTCTATCTACAAAACCTCTTGGATAGAAAAAGATAGAGATTTTCATCCGTCAACCAGGAATGAGATAGTTGCAAGTAGCATGAAGTTAGTAATAAACTAGTAATAAGATATGATCGTTTTTGGGAGGGTTTCTTTAACTGAGGACAGCAAACTATTGCCAGCTACCAGGAAACATCTCCAAGATGAGTGTGCCAAATTAAAAAAGAAAGAATAGAATTGCTTGTAGCATTAGCTGCAATACTTGCATCCATATCTGTCAGGTCTTTATAAAAACAATTTTACCCACACCCTTCTCCTTTGAGCATGGTTAAACTGGTTGCGTAACTGAAGTGTGAATGAACTGGTAGCCCACTCAAAAAGTTAGACTGAAGATGTAAAAACATGTTGGGCAAAGTTAAAGTCCATGGCCGCTGCTATATGACAACAGGTTTTTGGAGGACACTGTATACATGTATGTAGAGTACATTGACCCACTTAAATGTATCAACTGCAAATTTAAATGTACATGTAAATTGCAGTCTTTAATTGTCATCCCTGTAATGCACTGCAGTGTTCCTGAACGCTCTTTTTGTTTGATAACAGTGAGGTGCCTTGTTTCCATGTTAAACAGAAATTGTTAGAAATTTTTCCTTCACACAAGGTGAGCTAATTCTGCCAGAGGAAGTGGAGTCTGCATTTATGCCTACAGTTGTGCAGTTTGAGTAATCTCACTTTTTTGGTCAATTCTGAACTTTCCTATCCTCTTAGGTACTGTTTGATATTGTTTTTTTAGACTTACAGCTACTGTAATTTTGAAGTGCATAGATCATTGTAATACAATGTGTGATGTTTACAGTTACTTATATTAATGGACTGCTGTGAAGAAACTTGTTCTTCATCACTCTCTCAGTATAATCTGAGACTGTGTATGGAATCTGTTAAGAATTATGCTATATTTGTATAAAATTTCTAATTGAATATTGTTATCAAGAAAAAATATTTTGATTAGACATTGTTCAGGCAGGCAGCAAGATCTAAACCCTGTCTTCAATGTTATGATTTAATGTGGCTACATTGGATGTAACACTGGCTTTGCTGCAGGGGATCAGAAATTCTGAATCTTCTCCTGTGTTCTTTGGGGGATCAGAAATTCTGAACCCTTTCTAGAGTTCTTTAGGGGATCAGAAATTCTGAACCCTTTCTAGTGTTCTTTGGGGGATCAGAAATTCTGAACCCTTTCTAGTGTTCTTTGGGGGATCAGAAATTCTGAACCCTTTTTAGTGTTCTTCGGGGGATCAGAAATTCTGAACCTTTTCTAATGTTCTTTGGGAGATCAGAAATTCTGAACCCTTTCTAGTGTTCTTTGGGGGATCAGAAATTCTGAACCCTTTCTAGTGTTCTTTGGGGGATCAGAAATTCTGAACCCTTTCTAGTGTTCTTTGGGGGATCAGAAATTCTGAACCTTTTTTAGTGTTCTTCGGGGGATCAGAAATTCTGAACCTTTTCTAATGTTCTTTGGGAGATCAGAAATTCTGAACCCTTTCTAGTGTTCTTTGGGGGATTTGAAATTTTGAATCCTCTCTTGTGTTGTTTGGGGATCAGAAATTTTGAATCGTTTTCTATGGAGGTACCTCTCGAGACGAGAAATTCAAAAAAATCATTTGGTGTCTTATGCGTGACTTAAACATTACATTTCAGTTCAAATAAAGAATAGGAAATTGCTTGGAAGAATTTTTTAATTCCTTGCAAACAGGGAAACTTTTCCTCTGAGTTTTAACACCAGTTTAAGATTCTTAGTATATTGCAAAAATCGTCTTTGGAATTAAATGGCAATCATAGACTTCCG
The DNA here is from genome assembly GCF_042242905.1 of Orbicella faveolata. Lineage (NCBI taxonomy): Eukaryota > Metazoa > Cnidaria > Anthozoa > Scleractinia > Merulinidae > Orbicella > Orbicella faveolata. Next base: position 8,438,865 of record NW_028301578.1, on the reverse strand, counting down.
TCTAAGCTCCACGTTTCACTTTAGGCCAATTTTGCACTCATTTCCAACGGAACTTCCAAGCCTGCAACGTAAAAATAACTTTTCTCCGAGACAGGTTTCTATTTTACACCGAAAAAGTAGCCATTTTTGAAGTGGTTCTTGGTATTTACTCTGAATTTTATCAAATTGGAACACCACATTTTAGTTTGGAAGGCGTTCTAACTTTTGACTTTCATAAAAGCCTCATGAATACTTTTCTGCAGTTAGGTTATTAATTCAATTTTTAACAATGTAACAATGTGTATAGAGGGCCACAAGTTCATTAGTTTTTTAACTATTAAGTGCTACCCTCTTTAAATAAAGTTTGATTGATTGATTGCAGACTTAGCCCTTCGTTTATACATATGAAGTCGCCTTTTCTCCAATCCTTTCGCAATTCTGTTGCTTCAATGTTTCGTCGGGCATGTTTTAAAAACACCAAATCATCCACTTTGAACTGTTTTGAGTCTTAATGGTACCGTCCATCTCGTGTGTAGATAAAGTAGTACTTACAAATGAATTTATCATCATTATCGTCCGTCACACAAGAAGCCCAAACGAATAAAGAAACTATTGTTTTTGCGTGAAACAAGAACACCCGTCGATTACATTTTGATAACGTTGGCCCTTGTATGTCTTGTAGTTCTCTCTTGTCATATTTATTCTGCTTCATCTAGTGTCCTTCAGATCTAATGAAATTTATATGACAGTAAAACAGATTACAACACCTTGCCCGGCTCACCTGGGGTTAGGTATGTTCGGAATGCTAGGAAACTTTCCTAGCATTTCTTTGTGGTGCTTCCAGTTTTCGCCGCTTGCGTCCCCGCCTACGGTGAGTTGTAATTACCTTTCGTGAGAAAGTGGCTTTCGCCTGCTGAACCTTATCGGTTTATTCACCGCCACGTTCTATTTCTTATATTGTGTGTAAACCATAGCTGCTTAGTCAATAAAGGTTTTTGGTGGCAGGGAAGTGCAACCTAGGCTGCATCTGACCTATTGTCCTCCAAAAAGGGCATCCCTCTTCTGGTCCATCCTATGTTACCCCCTAACATACGTTCCCCTAGAGACGCTGTTACTCTAAGGGAGAAGGCTCTGTCTTCCTTGCCACCCATGTTTTGACAGTACAATCAGTATTTTTGTTTCTGTTTCTTGCATCTACCCAGCAGAGGGGTGGAGGGGGAGGCAGAGAGCTGCAGTGTTGTTACCCATATAAATTTCCTTCTAGTGTGGCCAAGGAGCCAAATTATCCTCGCTGGTACTGTTACATCTGCCCCTCGCCCTGTATGGGCGTGGGTTTAATATATTAAGTTGCACAGCAGCAGGGTCTCATTAATGAACCTGTTGATAAAAATTGACAGTTGATAAATTCAGATTACATATCGTATTGTTCAACGTAATTCGAAAAGCCCGGTTCTTGTAGTAGCAGGCTTTCTCTACCTTTGTTTCTCGCGCTTTTTCTATAGCTATTCATTCCCCGTTTACGCTTGCAACGCAGGCTAGATGCGTTCTTATTATGTGTTTGTCCGTAGGCGGAAATTTATGCGATACTGGATAGAGCACAATCCACACTCAAAATCTTCATTTAAAAGCTCAAATTAAAGGCACTCCGCTGATCCTACAAAAATACAAAGGATAAGTTTCTCACTCTCCAAAACCAAAGATGACAAAGATGGCGAACTGCAACCATTCATAAACCACCGAAGAGCCTAATTTACTATAGTTTCCAGTGCATTTCGCTTCCACAGAGGGATAAATATATAAATATCTATTATTATTATTATTGTTATTATTATTATTATTATTATTATTATTATTATTATTATTATTATTATTAAATCGTGGGCGACATAAGTGGGATACTAGTTATCCAAATAAATTAGCTATGACTTACGACGTCATCGCTTAAACGTCATCGCTTAAAAATCATATTGTTTTTCGATGAGCTAGTCCAGTGTAACGATTTGAACACTCTACTTACGGAATTCGAATTTATTACCTCCTGCCAACGGGCCACCCTGCTGGACCCAAGTGACGGCCCAAAACCCCATCAAAACGCACAAGGGGCAACAAGAGCCAGCTCTGAGTGCCGTCAGTGGTTTACTTCTCGGGGTAAACATCCCGGGTTGGTTCTTCATCGGTGGATGTTCACTTATCTCGTCGTTAACTATGAACTTGCTGAACCATGTGTCCTAACTGAGGACTGTAATGGCATTTTCCATACCCAAGCACACAACACAAGAGCTCGGTCCCAGCGGCTGAATATAGATAAGTATTCTGAATATACGGTCTGAGTTGCCCTCGTCAGTGAGTGTTGTGTATTCGCAGGAGGGCTCCTGTACGTACTCAAAATTCCAGGGGAGCAATTATCGCCAAAACTTAGCCATACTTCATGAGGTTTCCCCTTTTCTTTACATTTAAGAAAATGCTGTTCCATTCATCACTGAAAGTTTTTCAGGAAATTCAAGCCGGAATGCCTGGTCGGATGAAAAGAGTTCACAAGAGCTCAACAAGAGCCAGCTCAGAGTGCGGTCAGCGGTTTACTTCTCGAGGTAAACATAAATCGTAAACATGGCGGTTGGTTCTTCATCGGATGTTCACTTATCTTGTCGTGAAAAAAACATCGCTGTTCTTTAGCAAGGAAAAAGGGAAAAAACCGACCTCATTACCTTCTATACACTAAATCGAGCTGTAGTTTGGGTGTCAGCGATGGCTAGTTCACGTGGAATTATCGAGCGAAGTTCGAGCACTCATCAAGCTATCGAAAGCGTCGTAAGCAACTTGTGAGTTAAACTCGTGCATTCAAAACTGACTTTGTTTCCTTTACTTGAAATATAATGCATGTCCAATGATTTCGTCGTTTGTTTCTGATCATTTTAGACATCTCTGTGGGACAAGAAAAAACGATGCTTCGTGATTACGGATCTTTCAAAATGGAGGAAAAACATGGAGACCATCGAAATACGGCAAGTTCACAAGACCATAAATATTTCAGAGGCGGTACGCAGCTCTTACAAGGTTCGCTCTGATTGGTCGACGTAGTTTTAGGATGAAAAAATATTCAATAAGAAGTGGGTTAATTAAAAATATAATAAGAAATGAATACCAAGAAATAAATATAGAAGGAAATATAAAAAGATTTCAATGGGAAAGGATATGAGGAACGTAGATCAAATGCATAGGTTGATTTAAGTTAGTTTAGCCTTGAAGTTCTTTGTTACTTTCTTGAAATAAAGTATGCTTCATGCAAAGGTATAAAGTAAGGATGAAGATTTGCCCAGTTGCCCTTGTTGCCCAGTTGCTCTTGTTGTGCTGTAGCCTGGTAGCCTTGTAGCCCATGTTGCCCTTGTTACCCTTGTTGCCCTTGTTACCCTTGCTGCCCTTGTTGCCCTGTAGTCTGGTAGCCTTGTAGCCCATGTAGCCCATGTAGCCCATGTTGCCCTTGTTGCCCCTGTTGCCCTTGTTGCCCTTGTTGCCCTTGTTGCCCTTGTTGCCCTTGTTGCCCTTGTTGCCCTTGTTGCCCATGTTGCCCTTGTTGCCCATGTTGCCCTTGTTGCCCTTGTTGCCCATGTTGCCCATGTTGCCCATGTTGCCCTTGTTGCCCTTGTTGCCCTTGTTGCCCTTGTTGCCCTTGTTGCCCTTGTTGCCCTTGTTGCCCCTGTTGCCCTTGTTGCCCTTGTTGCCCTTGTTGCCCTTGTTGCCCTTGTTGCCCTTGTTGCCCTTGTTGCCCTTGTTGCCCATGTTGCCCTTGTTGCCCATGTTGCCCTTGTTGCCCTTGTTGCCCATGTTGCCCATGTTGCCCATGTTGCCCTTGTTGCCCTTGTTGCCCTTGTTGCCCTTGTTGCCCTTGTTGCCCTTGTTGCCCTTGTTGCCCATGTTGCCCTTGTTGCCCTTGTTGCCCTTGTTGCCCTTGTTGCCCATGTTGCCCTTGTTGCCCATGTTGCCCTTGTTGCCCATGTTGCCCTTGTTGCCCTTGTTGCCCTTGTTGCCCTTGTTGCCCTTGTTGCCCATGTTGCCCTTGTTGCCCTTGTTGCCCTTGTTGCCCTTGTTGCCCTTGTTGCCCTTGTTGCCCATGTTGCCCTTGTTGCCCTTGTTGCCCTTGTTGCCCTTGTTGCCCTTGTTGCCCTTGTTGCCCTTGTTGCCCATGTTGCCCTTGTTACCCTTGTTGCCCTTGTTACCCTTGCTGCCCTTGTTGCCCTGTAGTCTGGTAGCCTTGTAGCCCATGTAGCCCATGTAGCCCATGTTGCCCTTGTTGCCCCTGTTGCCCTTGTTGCCCTTGTTGCCCTTGTTGCCCTTGTTGCCCTTGTTGCCCTTGTTGCCCTTGTTGCCCATGTTGCCCTTGTTGCCCATGTTGCCCTTGTTGCCCTTGTTGCCCATGTTGCCCATGTTGCCCATGTTGCCCTTGTTGCCCTTGTTGCCCTTGTTGCCCTTGTTGCCCTTGTTGCCCTTGTTGCCCTTGTTGCCCCTGTTGCCCTTGTTGCCCTTGTTGCCCTTGTTGCCCTTGTTGCCCTTGTTGCCCTTGTTGCCCTTGTTGCCCTTGTTGCCCATGTTGCCCTTGTTGCCCATGTTGCCCTTGTTGCCCTTGTTGCCCATGTTGCCCATGTTGCCCATGTTGCCCTTGTTGCCCTTGTTGCCCTTGTTGCCCTTGTTGCCCTTGTTGCCCTTGTTGCCCTTGTTGCCCATGTTGCCCTTGTTGCCCTTGTTGCCCTTGTTGCCCTTGTTGCCCATGTTGCCCTTGTTGCCCATGTTGCCCTTGTTGCCCATGTTGCCCTTGTTGCCCTTGTTGCCCTTGTTGCCCTTGTTGCCCTTGTTGCCCATGTTGCCCTTGTTGCCCTTGTTGCCCTTGTTGCCCTTGTTGCCCTTGTTGCCCTTGTTGCCCATGTTGCCCTTGTTGCCCTTGTTGCCCTTGTTGCCCTTGTTGCCCTTGTTGCCCTTGTTGCCCTTGTTGCCCATGTTGCCCTTGTTGCCCTTGTTGCCCATGTTGCCCTTGTTGCCCTTGTTGCCCTTGTTGCCCTTGTTGCCCTTGTTGCCCTTGTTGCCCATGTTGCCCTTGTTGCCCTTGTTGCCCTTGTTGCCCTTGTTGCCCTTGTTGCCCTTGTTGCCCTTGTTGCCCTTGTTGCCCTTGTTGCCCTTGTTGCCCTTGTTGCCCTTGTTGCCCTTGTTGCCCATGTTGCCCTTGTTGCCCTTGTTGCCCTTGTTGCCCTTGTTGCCCTTGTTGCCCATGTTGCCCATGTTGCCCTTGTTGCCCATGTTGCCCTTGTTGCCCTTGTTGCCCTTGTTGCCCTTGTTGCCCTTGTTGCCCTTGTTGCCCTTGTTGCCCTTGTTGCCCTTGTTGCCCATGTTGCCCTTGTTGCCCTTGTTGCCCTTGTTGCCCTTGTTGCCCTTGTTGCCCTTGTTGCCCATGTTGCCCTTGTTGCCCTTGTTGCCCATGTTGCCCTTGTTGCCCTTGTTGCCCTTGTTGCCCTTGTTGCCCTTGTTGCCCTTGTTGCCCTTGTTGCCCATGTTGCCCTTGTTGCCCTTGTTGCCCTTGTTGCCCATGTTGCCCTTGTTGCCCTTGTTGCCCTTGTTGCCCATGTTGCCCATGTTGCCCATGTTGCCCTTGTTGCCCTTGTTGCCCTTGTTGCCCTTGTTGCCCATGTTGCCCTTGTTGCCCTTGTTGCCCTTGTTGCCCTTGTTGCCCTTGTTGCCCTTGTTGCCCTTGTTGCCCTTGTTGCCCATGTTGCCCTTGTTGCCCTTGTTGCCCTTGTTGCCCATGTTGCCCTTGTTGCCCTTGTTGCCCATGTTGCCCTTGTTGCCCTTGTTGCCCATGTTGCCCTTGTTGCCCTTGTTGCCCTTGTTGCCCTTGTTGCCCTTGTTGCCCTTGTTGCCCATGTTGCCCTTGTTGCCCTTGTTGCCCTTGTTGCCCATGTTGCCCTTGTTGCCCTTGTTGCCCTTGTTGCCCATGTTGCCCATGTTGCCCATGTTGCCCTTGTTGCCCTTGTTGCCCTTGTTGCCCTTGTTGCCCATGTTGCCCTTGTTGCCCTTGTTGCCCTTGTTGCCCTTGTTGCCCTTGTTGCCCTTGTTGCCCATGTTGCCCTTGTTGCCCTTGTTGCCCTTGTTGCCCATGTTGCCCTTGTTGCCCTTGTTGCCCATGTTGCCCTTGTTGCCCTGTTGCCCATGTTGCCCTTGTGGCCCATGTTACCTATGTTGTCGTTGTTGCCCATGTGGCCTTTGTTGCGCACTTTTGTGGGAAGGGGGTGACTTAGCAGTTATACGTAAGACAGGAAGAAGACAAAATTAACCCTGTTCACTCTTTTATTTTTATTTGATATCAGCACATCTTGACTATGCCATTTTCTCCAGCAAGCAGTCGCTGCAACACCAGTCACTAGGTGGCTCGGACTTCAAGCCTGCACATCGACTACAAGAGAAAGACATAATACTTAGTTAGGTAGTGGTCTTGTGATTGGAAGGCAAGAATCATTTCCATATAGTACAATGAAATAGAATTATTTAATTGGAAAATGACGTACGAAAAAAAAAAATCTTCTGGAGATAAGGTTAAAATAAATTTCTCATCTACTACTGTTTGGTACAGTAATACGTAATTTGTATGTGTTTGATATGTTACTTCATGTACTTACAAGTGGTACCACTGAAGGCAGTCGGTACACTCAACCCAGTCGATTGCTCCCTTTTTGTTTCCTGGAGGTGAGCTTTCTCGGCACAATAGACAAACATCACTACTGCCACTTCCTAAGTATAAAGTGGGAAAGGAGTTGCGGTTAACGTACTGGAACCTCGTGGTATTGTTACGAGTAGCATTTGCAATGACGCATATATACCTTTATGGATTCTCTTTGTGACGCCAATAGCCCCAGCTACAAAAGAAAAACGTCCAGTACCTGACATAAAACGATAAAAGCTTGTCATTCAGAAGTTCCATTAAAGTTTATAAAACAAAACAGTTACTTAAAAAAACGCGTGCAATTTTCCATGATAGAATTCATAAGCAATTTTAGACCAAACTACGCTTTAAAAAAGTGTTTATAAAGATACCGGTAACTGTAACCCCATCTGCTACTGAATTGCATGCATTGCGAGTAATTTTCTAACTAACATTATTACCATCATTTTCTCCTGGTTCCTCGCTCTGTTCATCAGCTGACATTGCAGCCTCTGTGGTACATGAGGAAAACGGAAACAAACGAACCTTAACATTTCCCATAATAAAACACATCACGCGCCTTTACTGACCAAAGTGTGCAAACCCAGGTAACTTCAGAACAATGTGGATATCAAGTTAACCATAACTCTGGTAAATTGCATACATTATGAGCAGTTTTCTAACTGAAGTTATTACCATTATCTTCTCCTGGTTCGTCGCTTCGCTCAGGTGACACCTCGGACTCTGTGATACAGGAGGAAAAGACGAACAAACGAGCCTTAAAAGAATTTTCCAAATACATGTTTTGCTTCCGAAATAATTAACTAAACAGGTCTCCAGCAGACAAAACAACTTGTAAAACGTTAAATAAAAACTCTAGATAACGGAATTACCTTCATCACTTGTTTCGTCTACAGTCAAGTCTGAATCTGTCGTTTGGTGGAAAAGTATATATGAAGTCATTTAAATCCTGTAAAATGTAATCACAATGGAGTAACACATTGGCCAGTAAAAATCAAAAGCTCACCTGAAAAGATATCTCTAGTACACCTGGAGCGTTTCAGCCTCATGGCAGAAGAATAACCCTTAAGAAAGAGAATGCAAATAGAAAGTTGGTTTGAATTCACAGGTAGCCCAACCAGTTAGGTTAGTAGTTAGTTTGTCAATCGGTCAGACAGTCCGTTGGTCGACCGTTCGGCTGGTCGGTTGTCGGTCAGTTAGTCAGCCCTCCATCAAGAATTCCATTAGCTAGTTGGATGGTCCGTTTTTCTTTTGTTGGGCATTGCGAAGTTATGTTTTTTAGTAAATTGTAATTAACAATGGCACTGACCAATTGAAAAGCTTCTCTTTTGAGAGGCGTCATCTGCCTGTACCTCTCCTCTGTAGATGGAGTCATCTAAAAAACAGGATATAGTTCCTCCGTCAAACTTACTGGTCTTGTATAGTAATGAGCCCAAAAAACCATTAATTTCTTCAATAAACTAACACAGGAATATGCTGTTGACTGATACCTCCAGATCTATTTTCTCTTCGCATGCCCCTTTCTTTTTGGGGGTGGAGTGATGCAGTGGCGAAAAAGGTGTAACCGTTACATCTGCAAACAACATCAGAGATCGTGGTTACGGACTTCTCAAAAAGTACATGGGGGAAGTGGGCCGGAGCATTTCAAAAGGTGGTGGTATTATGATTATTTACGTTTTACATTTAGCTCTTAACAATAATACCAAATGATCTAAAATAATATTGTTTTCCTTTGCTCTTGTAACTTTAAGTCATATTACCATCTCTGTTATACACCAGCCAAGTGTACTTTTTCAGCCACGGCTCGAAAAGTTTTCGTTCTTAATTTGGAACTGGAAGGAGCTACCTTCGTTGTCGATTTCTCAAATGTGTGCCAATTACTGTTATAAAATAGCATGACCCACCCCCATGGGTAGCTGAAAATTGAACGACCCACCTTTACCAATGCAAGAGCTCAAAAACTGACGACCCACCCCCTATCTGCTGCACCCCCCCCCCCCCCCACCTCCACAATACTTTTTGACCAGTCCCTTAGGTTGATGCACTAAAGAATTAATTTCGGCTTGACTGAAATAGTATTCGCTGAGTTGCTTACTACACGCAGTATAAAACAACAGACCTTCCCACAGTCTCTTGACATCCATTTGTATGCCATTGAGAAGTCTGACGTACTCCTCTTCTTTGTCAGTATCTTTCTCCTCCTGACAATCAGGAACTTCAGTTACTACTGAGTCACTTTTTTCCTTTTCCTTCTCCTCTCCCTCGTCATTGCCACCATCGTTACAATCAGGAGCGGTTTCCCCTGGGGGATCATGTCTTGCACCAGTTGCTAATAAATCGATAGAAAGCCGGAATAATTTAAGTTAATTAATTTTGTTAACTTATGTAGCGCGACGTTTCATTTACAATTGAACCCCGTTAATGCGGTCACCAACTGGCCATGAAAATTTGACCGTATAAACTGGGTGGGGTCAAATTTCATGATTGGCCTAAAATGAGTGTCGTCCTAACAGATATATCACAAATGCACTTCTAAACAACTTTTCTCTAATAAGGAATGCAGATTTATTTTTTCAAAATAAATGAAACTTCAGTCGGTACATACACATAAAGATAAAGATGAAAATAACTGGTTTGAGTGGCCGTATAAAATTAGAAAGGATTATACAGGTTGGGATTTCAGAATGTGGCCGTCGGTCGAATTAATGGGGTGGCCGCAGTAACGGCGTTTCGCCGAGACAAAAAAAGTGGCTGTAATAACGACGTTACCGTATGGTGGGGTTCCTCTGTATATACACTTATTTTATCGGTAAATCAAAATCAGCACAGCAAATTAAATCTTCCTTCTTCCAATAATAATGATAATGATTATAAAATTTATATACATGATTTTGCGGCTTACCATAATCGATACGATGCAAAATATCAGTTGATAGCCCCTCACGGGCTATTTTAAAGCAACGTTTCTTTGTTTTTGGAGCGGCATCTTCCTCAAACAATATGGGTTGATTGATGTTGGATCCAAATTGTCTACAGAAGGATTGCACCTCCTTAAAAAAGATATTAATAAGCAAAATTGAAATTTTCGTACTTTGCTATAGCAGTAATGAAATTTTTTGGTATATATAAACTTTTCATCACCTTGGACGAAATTTGCTTCCACTTCACGACAGTGGCACACTTTATACCGATGGCTGGCTTCCTGTTGTCTATGCTCACGTTCGTATTGAGCCAGGATGTGGGCTGTTGTAGGATTTAACGAAAAAAAAAAAAAACTAGTTAGTTTAATGATACGAGAAAAGAATGATCATTTGTGGCATGGCTCTCCTCTCGGTTCCCCCATTTTCGTTTTTTGGCAACTTATAGCATGAGGTTCACGTCAAGAGAAGACGAATGGTAAGAACTTACCCTCGATCTTCTCCTTAGTCCACACCCAAAAAATAACGTTAACCCAAAACAAAAGGTACCTTTCTCCCCTGTTCCTCTCCTCTTGCTAATTCTTCAGATATCTCGTCCTCAATCACTTCTTGTACAGGACGCTCCAAAACGTGTTTATCAGGCCGAGTTTTCTTTAATTTTTGGAACCTTTCCACAAACTCCTGCACAACTTTTAAGAAGCAAGGCTCGGCGGCCGAGACCTGTTCCAACTAAACAGAATAGTAAAGGTACATAATTGGATTTTCAAAACTTGGAGTGTGTTCACGCTCATGGAACATATAGTGTTAAAATCGGGGCGCACTTGTGTTCTGCCCTGTCGTTCTGATACCTAAAAACAACTTACCATTGCGTAAGTGTACATTGTTGCTGCCATCCCACGATACCACCTATCATAACAGTTTGGCAGCAATAACCTGAGCACCTCAGTTAGTCTGGACACCAGACCTTGCTCTTCTCCGACATTCCAGAGGCGATGATATTTTATAGCCCAAGCAGCCAATAATCCCTAAATTACGAAAGCAATACACGTCATTCTATCATACTGTCTAATTACATAAGGAGGCAGCGTGGCCGAGTGGTTAGGACGCCGGACTTGAAATCCGGAGGCCGCGGGTTCAAGTCCCGCTCTGACCACTAAGCTGGAGTTGTTTCTCGGTAGACCCTAGTTCAACTCCTCAGTCATGCTTGTAAATAGCCAACTGGTCTGCCTCCCGCCAGTTGGGATTTTTAAGCCTTTTATGTTTAGTCGATATATTTGTTTCTTTCAGTTAAAGTGGCATGCTTGTGAACTAGTTAGGTGTAGCTAAGCGCATTGACCACTATAAACAAACAACAACATACAAACAATAGCCTCTCTTTGGCGCAAAAATATGCTGGGATATTTGTCCACGAACATTATCTTTTCCGAGAAGCAAAAAGTTTTCCGAGAGCTGCGCTCTCGGAAAACTGTGAACTTTGAGAAGTTGGGGAATATTTATTCAAATGACGCGTTGACCAATCGCTCGAAAACGACGAAAATATTTGATGGGTTATAAAACTGGTTATATTTACAGCAAAGAGGGAAGTAACGCACTTCAATAGGACTGAACTCGTATACCAGTAATAAGAAAATAAGGGTACCTTTTGCTCTGAGACCAGAACCCGCAATTTACCAAGTTCTGCTTCCTTCCTTGCCCGGTTTTCCGCTTGGTAGCTATTAGTGTATGGGAACACTAATACCCTACCCTCCAGTCTGAAAATTGAATTGATTCCGTGACAGTATAAAAACCACAATCGGTACAATTCCACATATCCATCTATTTCATAACAAAACTGCGAATATACAGGAATTTACCATTATTCTAGTGAAAATGGCTCACCTCTCGAGACGATGATCACGAATGCTAATAAATTGTTGCAATTAATTATAAAGTTTTGATTAACACATGTTGATACCTTTCTGGTACTAGTTGGTTTGAAGTCAACAAGAGACTCCCACGTGGCATTTTCTTCCCAGTATTCTTTGAACCCTGAGACAGACCTCCCTGTAGCTGCAGAAGGAACTCTGAATTTGCAGCGGTAAATCTGGCATCGTCTAAAATGCCCAACCAAGTGGTTTTGCTCATTCGTTCCATAAGTACTTTTCTAAGTGTGAAATGAATACAAGTAGCAATCCAACGTAACTAAAAGATGTTTTTATGACTTATTCATAACCCTGAGGGGACACTCTCATGTGAAAACTTCGAGGATGCTGCTCAGAAAATGTGAATTAAACCCCTAAAGGAGACCAATCTGAGCGTGGCTCGAGCTTTATTTGACTACTAAGAAATACCACTTAAAGTGGAATAGGTTGGTTACCAGTCGCTGTTCAGGAAAGGAGCCCGCGCTGGTAGACCCCTCTCGAGAGACCCAGGATTCACCATTTTAGCAAATCAGTTCAATTATGCACAAAGTATGAGGGATCGCATGAAAACGAAAATTTGGTTTTGTTCTATATCTCTGGTTAAATAAATGAAAGTGCCTCAGACATTAAATAAAAGTCTACATTCATAACACAATTGTGCTCAAACGTTTTCTTAGCGATACTTGTTATGACACTTACAAAGACGTTCCAGACGTGATACCGTCACCCCCAGCCATTAACAGGGGATGACTTTCTCCAACAAGTCCCATTGCCTTAGCAATAATCTTTGCTGAAGTTGATTTTCCTACATTCATGAGGTTTCCACTCGTAATGAGTCCCACGTTGCCTTCATCTACACGAAAAATTGTATTACATCAGCAACTTAATAAGACTGAATATCAGTTATGTAATTCATTTTTACATTTTCAACGAGAATCTTGGTGAAAAAGCGGTTTTGTTCCAAATCGGAACTTGATGTTCTTGTCAAATTGCTTAAATTTCTGAAGTCCATAACTCTATAATTGTTTCTCAGGCAAGTTTAGTTAATAGAATGTAAGTACATGTACCAGAGACTGCAACATGGGCACTCCTTATTGTCCTCCAGACTGCGAAGGCACTGGCCAGCACGAAGGACGAATAGTTGGCATCAAGCGATTGCCCCAAGGCGATGTAACTTTGGAGGAAGAAAGGGACAAAATGTTCAGAGTTGCTGCATTGCATAAGTAATTCCTAACTGTTTTGACCTTTCAACATTATGATTCCGTGTTACAACTATTGTAACGACGTGAACAACTGATATAAGTGAACACCTGATTCTCTTCATTGCCTTAGAACTTAGAGTTGCATGTCTCACGTATTGTGACGTAGTTAACCGCATGATTTTTGACAGTCCCTTACATGGTTAATTATAAATTTGGTATACCTGCTATTGTGGCTGGGCGTGTACTTTTTTTGTTAGGAACATGCATGGAGCACCATCCATTTGCAAAATAAAACCTCGTTTTCTTTAGTTAAGTAGTTCCAACTCAGTGCGAAAATAGCGACCCAATCGATCCTACCGATAACGACTTCCACGTCTAGTATGCATGTCTGTTTTCTAATACCGTAAGGTTTAGCTTCTCCTTTCTTTGTTTATTCCACAAATTACAAGGACTCAGGGACACAGAACAGAAGCCTTTACCTTTTTACTGCCTCTGCCAAGGAATCCTCGCGTAGAAGACAAGAATCTATCTCAACGGAAAGATCACTTAATGACGGATGAAATATTTTTCTTTGCGCGTTCTCCTCGACTATTCGTCCATCTAAAATGTGGAGCTGTTGAAAAAGAAAACCATATCAAGAAATACAGTAACTGTAGTTATCGTAAAAAATTCGTTCCAAATCTCCCCAACATTGCAGAGAGTCCTGCCAAAAAGTTCAATCACTCTTTACGAAACTGACCTTAGCACTTTGCTTTAATTATGCAAGAGATTCCGAACGTAAGAGGAAAAAAAAGAACATCGCTGACATTATCGGCACCGGTAGTCCCGGGGAGGGACTCCCATACAAAAGGGAGGGGGATGTTCGTCGGAAATTCTGTAAAGAAACCTTAAGAGGTACCAAGATCCTATTTTGTGGGCGTGGCTTGAAAATCGTTCTCCCCCAAGAGATACTACATCTTACATAATCCATTATACATTATCTCCTGAAATTTTCTTCTAGCTTAATACCCTTTTTGGTACCGCAAAAGCTCCCGCTGTGGAACTTAACACCCTAAGAGATACCAAAACCGGTTTTTTGTTTTAAACCCCTAAAAGGTACGACGAGCAACCCCGTCATTTTTATATGGGAGTTTCTCCCCGGGAGGGGGCCGATAGTGCGTACAAAAATAAAACCTTGGAGAAAAGAAGCAGAAAGAGCTACTTTGATTTACGTGACATCCTACATACGTTTTCTGACAACACCCAGTAGCCATCTCCCTGGTACCCCACGTGTTTTAATTCTTGGATGGTCATACAATCGCCAAATTCGAAGTCGTCTTTGAGCATTTTGTAAAAGCTAATGACATCCTTCGGGGTACAATCCCCAAATATAGTGAATGTTCCTCCTCCATACGCTTGGCGCAAAGCACTGACTAACCGAGTCCTTCCCGACTCAAATGCACTGGACGAGATTATCGCTTTCCTGAACCAAGAGAAAAAAGAATAGCAGGGAAATAAGCTAAAAAGGGATTAACACTTTCTCACGGCTTTAGTTATAAAATTTATGCTGGTCTCCTCGAGAAAGGTAGAAATTGGTTGACAGACGAAGGTAAGAATTCTGAAATTAAACTAATCTCGCGAAAAAAGAAAATAACTTAGCGGTTTCTTTCATATATCACTGATTCCTAGGCTCTCTTTTTAAAATCGAGTGCATCACATACTGATCACGTTTATCTCCCCTCAAAGTAGATTAGGGACGTATAATTCCACAGTAAATGCTGAAAAGAAACCTTTAAACGTCAAACTATGCAGTAAGCAGTCTATGATCGTGACGTGCAATCTAAGTAAAAAAAAAAAAATACAAATACCTTGTTACTAATTCCTGACTAACAACAGAGCTTATTTCCACGACCCATCTACCCTCCACGGCGTCCTCTTGGTCTAACTGAGCGACGAATTTCAACTCAAAATCGGCCCAGTCGCACCAATTACCATCTTGGGATCTTTTACGAGTAACACCGTCCTTGCATATAAACGACGAATTCTATAGCCGAATGAATATCAGGGGTAAGCAAGCGAGGTTTTCAGCTAGAATTACGTGATTTGTAGCTTGTGGCTAAGCATTAGTGGTATTCGTTGATTTCTAGTGGATTGTGTTAGGCTGAGCAAAACCTTCAACGATGAGACATCTTTTGACTTTGCGACAGCCCTTTCGAGTCGCCATTTTAATGTCACGAAACGCAAAAGGTTGGAAATTTAAACGTGATCTACTACAAAACGAAGAACACTGTCGAACTTAAATTTTCTAAACCATCACATTCTTAGAGGATTAATTATGTCTGATGAAACTAAAATCTCACAAGCAAGGTAATTTTTATTTTGAAATAAACAATATCACGGTGAAAAGCGGCAACGCCCTTTCCTCCTTTATTTATTTTATTCTCTGTCCCTCACCCCCTCCCCTGCCCTTCACCTTTTCTGCAAAAATGTCGAGCCAACTCTTACTTCTTGTTGGAAGATTTTCTTCGTCATAAATTTGTGGCGGTTCGCTCAAAAAAGGTGCGCGTACAATTTTTTTTCTGAAGGACTCATGGGAAGGTAGTATGAAAATCACTCATTCGTTGTGGTGAACATGTGATCGCTCACGGTTACCCGTGGGATATTTAAAGGATCTGGATGTGTTATTACGCTGCGTGAATACGAATCTTTGAAATCGCTGATAAAAGGCCATGGAAACGTAAAAAAACTCAAGATAAATCAAAGAAGCAAATTTCGCTAAAGGTAAGCAAGGATATTGCACATCTGGCTGTTTAAGGAAGAGAAAGAACTATTTCAATTTTAGTATCAAGGCATTCTTCACACGTGTTTTCTGTAGAATACGGATTTCATTCAGTTGGGTGAATTGTCTGAAATTTAGTAGCTAATATTCATGCCCAATCGCTTAAGTACTCATAAATTTGCTACCTGCTTCCTTGGAAAAAAGGCAATGATAATCAATTTAACGTTAGATTACTTTACCTCTTCCCCCACATTAGAAGACTCCATGATGCGAGATCCAAAGGGGACTATTAATAACACCAATCACCCAGATGAGTGTGATTAGCCAATCAGAGTTACGTTTCCCACGACACATACCGTAAAAATTTCGGTCACACGCCCTGGGCTTATACAACATCATGTGGGGTTTTACGGGATGTTAAGATTCATACGAAATAAGTTGCTAAGATTCATATGAAAGCGCTTAAGTATTCGTAAATTTGCTACCTGCTTGACTGGAGAAATTTAGTAATAATCAAATTTAAGTTAAATGAATTACTTTACTTCTTCCTCTATATCGGAAGACTCCATGATGCGAGATCAAAAAGGGCTATTAATAACAGCAATCACGCAAATATGAGAAGGATTACCCAATCAAAATTAACTTTCCCACGACACATTCCGGTTGTTATAAGCCCTGAGATTATTCAACTCGTCTCCCAATACAGCTGGGACGCTCCCCCACCCCCCCCCCCCCTCCGCCCTCCCCACAATCCCCGTTGCAAATTTGATCGATAAAATATTCTGCTGGGTATCTCTGTACGTTGTATACACTCATAAAGGCTTGAGAACGTCAATCGTCTTCAAACTATATTATCAAGCATCAAGTCCAAAATAACAATTGGCTCGTCTATGCTAATATAAAAGGCTAGTAGCTACAAATACAACTTTCTGACAACAAGTGACACTAGTAATAACATTTAAATTATACTTGCTGCGCAAAAAGGCTTTTCAATACATTCACAAAAATTATTGCCCAGTTTGCCCCTCAACCAAGATGGTGCCAGAAACCGTCCTATTATCAGTTGAAAGAACTGAAAGGCACAAATATTTGGAGACAAAACTTTTACTCCAGTAAACACTGCATTTGCCGTTTTGCGCAAAAATACTTCAATTTTCTAACTTGCACAGACGTGTCTGATATCCGTGTGAAAGCAATTAGGTAAGTACAATTTTGGCATTGCGATCGCGGTGTGATCGTTTGGCACATAAAGGGTTACTTTTAAATAATGCTCTTTGACAGCACCGCAACCATTGCTTTTGGGTCATGGAAGCCGGTTTAGGCGACCCAGCAGTGCTAAATGAACCTTTGCAATGATTATTGATATTCCAAATGGGGCATTTCTCTGAACTTGAGTATTCTTGCCGTATTTAGATAATGTCCAAAAGAGGGAAAGGGACTTGCTTGTCCTGCCAGCATGAGTACGCAAACAAGTACAAACCAGAGTTTTGCGAATGTGGATTTTACCTTGGTGGGAAGTACGTTCCGTCCGCGGCCGCAGCCAAAAAAGCAAAGTCAATTCCAATTCCAGATGCCGTCGAGGTTATAACAAACGTATATTCATCAAAAACAAGCTCTAGAAATGATCGCTGCCTGACTGTTAGAGAAGGATTAAATTGGATCTGTTTGCATCCTGATTGTTTAAAGAATAGGGCAGTCTTCGTGTCTGGTGAAAGGGCAGAAATGTTTGCTTGTAAGCATGTTAACCTTGTGAAAAGTGGCCCCGTTTCAAAACCCTTGGACATTTGGACACCGACAGACTTTGACATTGGCAACTACGAGGCCGGCGACATTGTACAAACACAAATGAAAAAGGTTGTTGAAAGTCTAAAGACAGCTTCTCCTGCCGTTATCACCGTTTGTGAGGACAGATTTGTGGTGTATGGTTCTCCAACAGCAACTAACACTATTGGTTACTGCCACGTACGAAAAGAGGGGACAAACCTGTTGTGTGCAAGTAAAGATTGCAAGGCGTGCGTTGCAAGATGCAAAAAAGGGAAGCAAAAAGGTGTTTGCCTTCATCTGCATTTGCTGTTGTTGTACAACAAGGTAACACAAAAGGTGTTCTCGGAGCTTCCTGACGATCAATCTGTACAGGAACCATCTGACCCTAGCGCGGTGGCAGGGCCCAGCAGTCAGTCTGATCCTCCGGCACCTCAACCTGCAACAGAGTATTCAAGCGCATCGAGAAAAGCGACCATAAAGGTTATTTCCAATAGAGCTTTGCCCTACGAAATACCAAAGGAAACGATATGTCTTATTGATCGCCTCGATGCCATAACTCTTCTTGGAGTGCCAAATCAAGGGGGTTGGCCGCTGGAATTTGCCCCCGAAGAAGGGAAGTGTGACTGTGGCTCGGTGCTAGGATCCCTGCGTTACCACCCTGGATCAAACGGAGAAGTCAAAGGGAAGGCTTATCTCTTCACAAAAATGAATCCATTTAGGATGGTATCTATTTATGTTCGGCAATGTACAGGCTGCAAAGCCATGCATCAAGCTGACACACTCAAAATGGGTGAGACGATATTATTTTTAACCAATTTTTATTGATGTTATAATTTCAGATGTATTATATTTACTAATTAGAGATGTGTTTTCTCTCCGCTTGATAATATCCTCTAACCTACTGTGTTGTGTTCTTTCTCGCAGTGTACAACGACAGCCTCGAGAGACAAAAATAAAATCAGTTAATTTAAAGGCAAATTCTTTTTAAAATTTAAAAACGATCTCTGGCTGAAACGGTTAAAAAACACAAGCTATCGACTGTCTGAACTACAGTCTTCGACGGATAAAATGTGAATGACAAGAAGTAAAGAAAAAGAAAAAAAATTGAATAAAATTGCGTGAAATTGCGAAATAATAAAAACGAAAATCATTCTGAATGTTTTGCTCTCTGCACTGGGAGTCAGTTTGGTATGCCACGCTTCCACTGTCTTTCTTGTTTTAAAACCACATTAATCAATGATAGAAGCCTTTTTAAATTCAATAGCGTGATCGTGTGACCAGGATTTACAATCCTTGAGCCTTTGCCGCTGCTTTGACTTTTCTGAAATGTTCCTTTTTTTCTGGTGTTGACAGTTCTTTTTTCTTTTTGAATGTCCTTTTTTTTCTGTGGTTCAGGCAGTCGAAAGCTTGTAATTTTCTAATCGTTTCAGCCAGAGATCATTTTTAAATTTTACCATGTTTTATCCTGCCTGCGGCCCTTCAATATTTTTACAATTTCATTTTATTATTTTTAACACTAAAATATTGGGTTTTCAGGTCTCCTTAACATCAGCGACAAAGTGTTGATTTCCCTTGACATTCTGTTAGAGTGGAGGGAACATTTTAAGCGAGGACACCCAATTTCAAATGTTATTGATGCAGCAGTCACAGTTTTGGCTGTTAAGTCACAGGTAGGCTAAGACTCGATTTCTCTCAACTTCCGGGTTCGCATACATAGTAAAGTTACAAATCACAAGAAACGTAATTTTTACTTCACAGACTCAGCTGTCGGAAGGAGAACTCCGATATGTCAAAGAGCTGTTGTACAACGGATTCTATTCATTTGAAGCTATTACAGTCAGAGATCTTGATTCCGTTATCTGTGGAATTTGTGGCATAGCAGGAGAGGTCTACCTTGGCGACGGGAACGAAAAGAACTGCTGCAGTAGTAAGCACGTAAGAGTTATACCGCTAAATTTAATTTTGTCATTTATACACCTTCAAATATAACAATGAATAATAACATAACATAATATAATGGTTATGATACAAATCATTTAATGAGTTCAGTGGCGGATCAAGAGGAGGGGCCAGGTCCCCCCGCCCCTTATTTTGTTTAAAAAAAGAAAAAACACAGAAGGAAGAAAAGCCGACAGGGCAAGCAGAACAAAACCGAGCCCCCCGCTTAGCTCCGCCACTGGGGTTTCCTCTTTAATACCATACGTTGGTTACTTTGAGCAAGTTTGCTTTAAACGTATAAAATTTCTAATCACGGATAGAACGTAACATGTATCAAGAGCATTTGTCTGAAACGGTATGACAAGCAAACCAAGCCAATGATCATCAGTGCCTACTTCTGTTTTGGTGCATTATTTCTTCGGTGCGAAAAACCTCTTTTCTCATTTTCAGGTAGCATTCCCCAAAGAACCTCAAATCCCAGCCAGGAAAATACAGTCACTAGAAGAAATGCTTCACGAATTGAAACTTTATTGGCTTGAGAAAAGTACATTTACAAGGGTGCTCACCGAGCCAACCTATGATGCTTCAACACTTCCACCGGTTATTGCACCATCATTAAGATCAGATGAAGTGGTCAACACAGAGGCTGAGAAGAAGAGCGTGTACCTGTCAAGTCAAGTCGATGGTGAGAAAAACAATCATTTTACTATCAACAGTCAGTTTGCAATAAAATACAGCAAGCGTTCCCGTACGAAAAAAGAGCTCTTTCCGCATTCCAGCCGCGCGAAAAGTAATGCTAGTGCAAAAAATTCTGTTGAGAAATATTTCTACTTTGTCAGTTCCCGACTGTAAAGTACTTTTTACCTTCCTTAATAACTTTTTTTCATCATAATGTAAAAAGGAATATTATCATTGATTTCCCTTCACCTGAATGCGGCTTACTTGCGAGTTATCACACAAGCTACAATTAAGACACTTACACACAGCAACCCTCTTCTCGCCCCAACATTACCTTGTCAGATCGTATTAATTAACTACCGTCCTTAAGGCAAAAAAACTACCCGCTTTTACAGCTTTTATACAGTTTGTATATATTTACTTTTTATTTTTGAAAGATTTAGTGCGTTGAATAAAAATAGAGACTTGATGTCTTCGTCTTTCTCTCCTCGGTAAGGCAAAAAATTAAACCTTTTTGGTTCCAAATAGGTGATCAAGCAGCACTTCATAATCTCATCAAAAGGGGGGAGATTGAAATGGCAAAGATCCAAGAGTACTCTGCTGGGCAACTCAAAGAATTTTGCAAGACCTGCAAAATTCCTTACTCAGGAAAATCGCAGGTAAACTAGTGCATATCTATAATTCATTTATACCCTACATAATGACTGTAAATATTACAGTTCTCCCCTGTTAAGGTCAGCAAAAAACGACACCTAACACTATGGCTTTAGTTTCATATTTTAAAACTTTAGGATACACCAAACCACGCATCCTAAAAATTAAAATGACCCAATGATCAATTCCCTACTTTCTGTTGGACTGGCATCTGATCCAGCAGGAAAATAAAATACTCTATGTCACCTAAAGCTACTGAAAGTGAGGTAAGTTTGGGCAGCACACGCACTCTGACAAGACAACGTTTCTTTGAACTTTTTTTAGAAGATCAAATATAATATATAGATAAAAATTATACACAGAGTAGCTACTTGTAGGTGGTCAACATTTATTAATTGAAAATATACACACAAGTCAGAAGATGGGCTCAACTAAATTATTCAAATGTCAACATCTTAATTATGGTTAGAGAATACAGAGCAAATAAATATATCTGTATTATCAATTATCAATTATCAGACAAAATTACACTATCAGATATGACACAACCTAAGTAAACCCCTCTCAAACTCTGGCAAGTAAAAAATCTTTACTATGATTTCATTTCAGGCAAAGATGAGATCAGACATATATGCACTATATAAAGGAATATTATATGGATTTTGTCCATGTCATGGATACAACAAAAAGGAGGGTAAAACTGGAGGGTTCTACCATATGGTTTGCAGGCATGGGGTAAGCTACAGTAAATCAGGCTATGCTGTTCATAATAAAACAAACCCCTTTGTTAATCAGGGTATATGGCTAGCATACTATAATAAGGCAAATCTCTATGTTCAGGGTTAGATTAAATATCCAAGACAAGCTGATTAACAAGACCACCAAATACCATCAATGTCTCACGAACACAAACCTACATTTCTGAAATAGTATGTATTTGGGAGTTTATTCCTACATGGAAGAAACATGGCCGCCATGCTGGACTACATGTGTGCCGGTCCAGTCCAGGCTTCCGAAGCCATGGAATACCCCGCGGATACTATGACAATTTTGCAGATTTTTTATTCACTGAAAATGTTTTCTTTGAAATTTTATGCAATAGTGCACTGTGGCATCAAAGACACTAGTGCTGTCAGAGTCTGTCCGGGATGCTTCAGATCTCTATCTATCTGTCAAGTACAAGCCCATTGTCCTGATTAATGACTCCCCATGTGGCTTTGTGAGACACCTGGAGATCAGAGAACCCCAGTTAACAAAGAAACTGTGGGGGGATTATTCTGGTTGTTTTGAAAAGCCAGATTATGCAAAGACAATCTTGTCGGTAAGGAAAGCAAAAGCTTGCTGTGAATATAATAAATAAGTAAGGATAGTAATAACATTTATGAAAAACATATTTAGAAAATAAAAATAGCAAACATTATAAGGTTATCCTGATTTTTCAGAGAAGAAGAAAATGCATTTTCTACTTTGATGACTAAGAATAATATATTTATTAGTAGTAATTAAAGTAACTGGACTGAGCAGAGAACAATTCATGGAGTAATTGGGTGAGTAATTTCAAAATTGGATGAGCGAGAAACGCTTGGCCGACTTGAATTATGAGCACGATTACTCACTGAATTGTACGACACAAGGTCCAATTACTAATTAATCATATGAATAATCATTTATAAAAAAATTTTGAAATTTAAAAGGTCTTTAGAAAAACTTGCTTTAAGCACAAAAGTCAGTAGCGCTTTCCATAAGTTTTACACACTGTAGGGAATATAAGGAAGGAAGCCATCAAAGCAAGCATAATTGATGTGCAAATCATGTGGCTATCCAATTACAGGTGTCCAATCACAACATTTTGTAATTGGATACCTGTAGGACACCCATGTGGTCACGTGCCTATTATGTGACAAATAAGCGCACAGAGAACCAATCACAATCAAGAATTTTGTTATAGATACGATTAACATTATTATAATAGTATGACTAATATAAACTAAACATGCCAATATTACATACCATATACAAAGTCATGAAAAATACTTAGATCGGTTCTTCTCAACTTATAAATGACAGGACCACAATTTTCCAGAACTTGTGCCAGCAGAGTACAAAATGGCCCCCAGTATTAACCATGTGTCCACTACAAGTCATACAGTTGGTGACGATGTACAACATCCCTACACTGGAACAACCAGAAGATTTGTGCTACAGGACAGATTTCATGCATCAAGCAAGCCTCACAAATCCCCACTGTGTCTTTTCCATGACATTAACCTATGTCAGCAGGCCAACTGTATAACAACAAGTACCCAGGAATCTGAAAATGCAAGGAAAAACCAGTCCAGGTTGAGGAGTACTTGTTCGCAAAACTTTGGTTTGCACTTTTTGTTTAACTTTTTGATGGACTTTTACCAAAACGAGGCCATTGTCGCAGCACAAAGAAGTTCCCTCAAGGTTCATTTGAAACCTACAGAAAAGATTGAAAGGGACCAATTCCATCGATTTGCTATTATAAAGAGCTAACTTCAAACTTACAAGTCAGTGTTACCCTTTCTGATTGTGCAGCTGAAAAACCTTTGCTGTAGACTCAATTCCGATTCTTTGAATTTAGCCAGTGGTATTTAAGGAAACTGTTTTAAACTGTTGACTATGTTAATACTAGTTGCTTAATCTTGTTTATTTGCTGCCAGAATTAAATAACTTACCGAATGGGTGATACAAGGAAAGCAGGAGAAATCAGTTCAGTGAGTTGTCAGTGTTTTAGTAGTAGAGACTTTAGTAGTAGAGACTTAAGTAGTAGTAGTGGTAGTAGAGACTTAATTTTATGAGGGTGACACTTAATAGCAAATCAAAAACCTTACGAACACGTGGCCCTCCGAAATTACAATAATAACGTCTAGTGAATTTACAAATCTACAATTAAAAATTTACGAGTAAATATTAAAGAACGTAGTTAAAATAAGAATTTTAGTGTTAAAGAGCTAGGTATTTCACAGTTTGAAACTGATCCAAGCAGAAGCTAATTGTTTTTGTTGAAATAAAAATATCTAAAGAACACTTAAAGGCATTATCACAATTCTTAGCCATGAAAAGTGGCTGCGGAAAAGTGTCCATGTCCATAGAATTTGTTTCCTTTTTAAATACAATCAGTTATTCCAGGTGGATGAGGTGAATAATAGTTTAAAATTTCACTATCATAGTATTAACTGTGTCAGCTTTCTTAAACTAAACATGTGCATGAATCATCTATAAATAAGTTGAATAAAGTGTTGTTTTGAAATTCGTGGAAAATTACTGCTTAAAGCGCGTTTAGGGAACATCTACACTTAAAACGCAAAAATGCCAAAATTCAACCGCAATGCAGGACTGTTACAATTATTTGTATATAGATTAACTGTTACCAGGCTTTTAAAACTGAAAAGGAAAACATACCGCTCCAACGCTACTCATGATTGCATCTGTTTACCCTTCACGATTATCGTCCGCCATTTTGAATTTTAAGCGACCTATTGTTTTCGATTGTTTGATCGAACCAATCAGGAGAGACCTTGTAAGAGCTGCGTACTATCTGATATTTCACCAAGGAGATAGCGCAAGGTTTCTTGCCGTAGTGACATTTTCTAGTTTATCTTCTTTTAGGCTGTGTTGGTTTGACGAGAATAGGATGCCCTATTTTTTTTTTTTTTTTTTTTTTTTTTTTTTTCAAAATTACAGTTTGAATTTGATCCATTTTTGCGTGTCTCATCGAGCTGAACGATATGGGTGTCGTTTAAGTCTCGTTAAATGCCTGGCTCGAGCTCACTGGATATAAAAGTTGGTTTGACACATTATGAAGACATATACTTATAAATAACAGTGGTGTTTGTTTTGTGCAGAGATTTTTTGTTCTTGCTTATTTGATTTTAATCTAGGTGTTGACAATGGCCATCACGGGTCTCCACTCGGGTGAACCGAAAATTCCCTATTTAAAACACGAAAAATTTAACAGATCTTATCGGACGGATTGTGGTTTTAGTATAAGTACATGAATGTCTCACAACACACAAGAAATGCCGGACCATTCTTACAGAGACTGCCTCTTAAATTAAAGAAAAAATAAATAAACAGTTCAACAGAGCTTACATTTCTTGTTTATACACGATCTAAAATCCAGGGTCAACATTGCGTAAAACTTAATTACCAACATAACAGTCAAATCATCACTGAGAGTCACCCAAAGGTGTGTTGTGTTTTACTGCCTTCCTTAATACCAAACGACGACCTTATTTTGTCGAGATGAAGTCAAGCTTTTTCTTACTCCTGGCCAGTTGTTTCCTCGGCAGAGTTGCTGCGAAAACCACTCAGACCGATACATACAAACAGGTCGATGATGGCAAGATTGTACTGCACCAGATATTTCACCCGTCGGGAACAGTCAATTGCAAAGAGGAAATCTCTTCGCTGAGGAAAGAAGTGGAAATGCTGAGAAAAGATCTGACCCATCTATTGGACAAGAATGAAACCCAAGGTAAAGGAGCGATTTGTTAGTTAATTTATACCTGATCTTTTCTGGTGTTTTCATAATTGTTTTTATTTATTCAATTGAATAAATTTATCCATTTATGCATAATGCTATCTGTAAGAGTTGCTTTGCTGGGGAAGTCGGGACAATTGGGAAAGCGTTGAAGCTACAATAGAATAAAGTTCAGCAAACAGATGCGACTTTATACTTGGTTTAACTGAATCAGCCACAATTGTTCAGGCGCGCGGCGATCTGAAAGTCATGGCTAATTACAGTGCTGAATCATCAAAACTCGACAGAACCATTGCGTTGCTCCCTTAAGATTTCGGTGTATAACGAGGATTAGGGAAAACTAAAAGAAAACCAGGAATTTATTATTTTCTTTGACAACTTCTAATTTCGTGTATTGAATTTTTTCAGTTACTTTTGTCGATGATCGAAATAATGATTATCATTTACAAACAATATTTATTATAATAGGACACGTCAGCAACTGTATCTTTCACAGTTCAGTGCCTTGTGAATTAAATTTTAATTTAATCAAAATTTGAAAATTAAATAGACCCAATTGACAATTAAAGTTTTGTGAAGGAATGTAACACACTGAATGACTAATCTGTTTTTCAGACCCCTGGATCAAGCTTAACACAGCCCCGGTGTGTTTTGGTGCGAAAGGCAACCAGTTTGGCAAGTTCTCTGTTCCATCCGGTGGCCGCTTGCTGGCAATTAAACTTGTTCATATGTACGGTTACGTCAGGTGCACCACGGGCAACGTCCAATATTGGTCTTACTGGGGCTGCGGTACTGTACATGGAGGCGTGGGAGATCAAGTCAGTGTTGTGGTAACAACCTCTACTAATGGAGTTCTTTTGCCTGCGAGTCAGTTCATCACGGATAGTACACATAAGTGGTTTAGGATTCCCGGATATAATTCGCTGTCTCCTGAGCTCGTTCTGTCTGTGTTCTCCAGTCCCCCGACTGTTACCTCAGGACAAGTGCTACGCTTGTGGTATGGTGAAGATTTAGCGAGTGATGTCGGTGATCGTGACAACGGTGGAACATCTTGTTGTGACGTGTTTGCTCGCCTCATGTGAAACTAGATGATCCGCCTCCTTTTCAGCCTGGCTTTGAAACCCGTTTTAACATATGATATTAAGGGAATGGTGCTGGGTTAATTTTTTGTAGGTTCCTGTGATTTGTTTTTAATTTGAAAAACAAACTTCAGAAACTCAGTAAACTTGCATTGAAATGCCGTGAACATCCGGTGTGTTAGTATCTTAGTTATCTTGTTCATTAAAATCTACTACCTTCTACACATGTTCTAAATTTGGCTCCAAAGGGTAATCATTCTTCAGGGGCGGGTCCAGGATTTTTCCAGGGGAGGAGGGAGGGAGGTTGGGGTTGCAGAATCAATGGGGGGAAGTTCCCAAAATGTTGCATTTTAAGAATTGGAAACTAATTGAAAACCGTTTCGTCAGAAATACTAGCGATGCCATAAACTTAGAAATTACAATGAGGTATCTGTTCAGAGAGTTTGCCCTTATTTCTGCGTAATAATCAAAATCTTTTTCATTGTTTTCTACGTTTTCCCTTCTCCAAAAGGGGTTGGCTTGCCAACTGATCCACCCTCCCTAAATCCGCCCCTGATATTTCATGGTTTGGTGCAGACTGTGATGTGGACAGTGTCAACTTTTGAATGCAGCTTTTTACACTCTATTCATTGCTAGTTCACTTCAAACATTAAAAAGTTAACCAGGAGCAACAAAGTTTTGTTCAACAGTCAACCCTTCAAAATAACAAAATAACATTGGCTTTTGGTCTTGAATTGCAAAGCCCAAATTTCTCTGTTTCTTATGCTCAAATTGGGATTTCCTTCAGCTTTCTTTGGTTGAATCTGCCGAAATTATCACAGTACAACGAATCAAACCAGATAAAAATTTTGAAATTTGCGTTTATTGAGTCTCGGTTAAAAAAACAATGTGGTCTTATTATTTTTTTTTTTCGAAAAAACAAAGAATTATAATTTCACTGCAAAATTGCTTGGATTTTTACGGAAAATCTGGAGGAAATCTGAAGGAAGGTTTTAAGTTTTACGCCGCAACAAATGCGTAATCAAAATAAGAATTTGCTATGGTCAACCTAGACACAGTGCGAGGTGTAGTGGCTAGGATTATTGCCAGTTTCGACGGAAACTATACTCCATGCCCCCTTACCATTTCCCCGGGTTTTTTCCGACATTCTTACAGACTCCGTTATAATACTGGTCGTAGAGAAGTGAACACAATGACCCGCACTTCAGTATCTTGGTTATCGGCTATCAAAGGCAAAAGACACCCCACCGCTCCCTCCCATGTGAAAAGTCAGTCTCCCCAGTTTGTTGTTTTGGCTTTCTCTGCCCGGTTTTCAGGACAAAAATATCTTCGACACATCCTTATTTTCGTTAAAATAATCATTTATTTATAGAACACTTTTTCCATAGGACTGGAATGTGTTTATCATTTCTTTTTTCGTTTTTTTTTTAGCACTGTACATATTTACATTATGTGGACAAACATTTATTACAAAAAAAGAAAAGACTTGGTAAAAAGTTCAAAAACTCTTCGTTCAGAAATATTCTTGTCCACTGAACAATTACAACTGTCTTCACACATCAAGCCAGAGAGGCATTTAGCAAGAAAATCTGGAAAAAAAGAAAACATCGGACATTAAATAAACTTGATTAACTAATTAGGTCTTTTGCGAGTTCGCTCGTGACTTGTGTGACGTGACTCAAAAACTATGGGTCACGCAGTCACGCAAACTAAACTGAGTAGGGGACCCACAACTACCAGCGCCTAGCTCTAAATTCCGTTGTTTGAAGCCACCGAGGGAACTGGAAGAGAAAATGTTGACATTCCCTCTGTTCTCCGTCCCCCTAAAGGGACGGCTAGTCTATCGCAGGTGACCTCCAGCACTGATCAGGTGTCCCTAGGAGTTCAAGAGTACCCCATTTTGTGTGGAGAACAGCACCGTGAGAGGTAAGCGTCTTGCTCAAGAATCCAACACCATGCTCGATTTAGAATCAAAGAAGCAAAATATTCATCACGAATAGAAATTAGATTATACCTGCCGTTTGACACGCCTCAGTCAAAATTTGCTGCTGAAAAAGTCGAAGGACGCGCTGCAGCTGGGCTAGCGAAAGAACTCTCTGAGTCTGAGTGGGATTCTTTGTTGGAAGAAGATTTTGATTTGAAGGAGAACAGCTTACTGTTGAAAAAAACACATCGGATATACAGCATAAATTAAACAAGGAACTGTTAGAACTACATGTTGTCAAGTAGCGTGGATTTCCGAGCTCCTTTTTTTTATTGTTTTTTTCTTTTTCGTTTTTGAAAGACGCTTAATAGCTGCTTAATGTTTGGGTATTTTGCACCTAAAGAGGCTTTGCTTATGCTTTTTTGTTTGTTTGTTTGTTTGTTTGTTTGTTTTTGCATTAGGTTGTTTAGTTTAATTGTCAACCCATTAAGAAAGGTCAACAGTTGGTATTTAAAAACTCACGTCAGTTTTGCTTTCTTTGTTTGACGCTTAACTACTTTAGCTCTATATTTTATCGACAACGGAGTTTGATAACATCTTTGCTGTAAAAGACAGGTATTCTGATGAAACAAGGGAATAGGTACTTACCTGGGTAGTTTAAAAAACTTCCCCCGTCGAGCTCTCTTGATGTGCTTTTCACAGTAATAGCAGAGACATCCACCTTCTGGATCAACAGGAATGCGAGGCAAATTATAAGTATCTCGAATGGCCTGCAAGCCTTGCAACACGTCACGTGGCTTGATCCCTCGCGCTTTCTTCATCTTAATATCCTTCTGAAGTTCCTGTTTTCAAAAGTGTAAAAAAAAGAAAAAAATGTCAGTTGTTGTCGCTGTTAACGAATAACATTTATACCCATGCCCCCACCACACACCCCGCCAACCCCCACCCCGCTGCTACATAACTGTTTCAATCGCCTGCGACGGAACAAGGAACACTGAGGCTAGCAAGGGAAACAACTTGCACATTTTTCCCTAGTTTCCATCACGCCATATCAGACTTGTGTGGTCTTTCCATAAGCGAACAAATATTTTAGCTTGACTGCACTGCCACGTGCGAAAATACGAACCTTGTTTCCAAAAGGCCTGTTATGCTACCGAAAGCGTAGATACTTTTAATTATTACCTTCCATGTTTTGTAATCCTTGTGGTTCAACACTCGTATCTTTGCGGAGTTGCTAGTTGAAGCACCCCTATCCAAAGACGTCATCGATTCGTCTTCCCGTCGCACCTCTCGCTTGGCCTTAGGACCCGCGGCATCTCTTGGATGAGCGCGGCCTAGTAAAATTATGTCCTTTGCAAAAGCGATTTCTTGAGCAAGGGTTTGCTTGGGTCGGCCTGGGTACTTAAGTGTGCGCTTGATCAGGTGGCGGCACATGGATGATCGTTTGTCGCGTTCTCTGTCCACATTCTCGTTCATAATCATTGACTGTAGAAGGAAAAAACAACATATAGATCTTACTGCGTTGAGCACCCTCAGTCTTCAGAAAAATCCCCACCCTCTTTCTTTCGACAAAGCAATGAAATGTAAAGTAGATAATGAAGTAATGAGAATGAGAGCAATCCATTTACAGATTTGTCATCAATTTGGCTAGCTCCGCGAGAGAGCCTGATATGAATCAAATCATGTGCTTTGATTGGCTCTCCGAACAAGCAAACAATGAACCGTGTTGTACGGTCGGGACTGCTCGTTCTGTCTCGCTAGAAATGGTCTGCCCATGCATAAAACTTGGCTAGTCAAGATGACTGAAAATGGTCTGGTTGTTGCTGTTTTTTTAAGTGTCTTTAGGAACCTTGACCGCGTCTCTGTCCTTACATACGCAAAAGAAGAAATTACTCTTGTGTTCAAGACCTCACTATAGGTCAAAAACCGATATATCGTTTTTATCAATCAGGTGTCGCGACACCACCTAATCGTTTCCCACTAAAAGTTTTACGTCTTCATCAACCCAGCCTTGAAAGACTCTAAAAAAGAAAATGTATGTCTGCCTTTCCATTCGTAACCCTCAATGACAATTTCATACTCTACACTTGTATGTCGCGTACCTTTGCGCGCAAAATGCTCTCAGCCAATGAGTGCTTTGTTTCCTTGGTTTGGTGTTTGATCACAAGCCTCTTTACTTTGTTTTTGTCCACAAGGTTTTTCTTTTCGCCCAGAATCCGTGAAATTGCCGCGTTCAAGTCACTTTTGAATCCACTTAAATCCTGCTCAGATATCAGATGTTTGATGAAACGTCGGTTCTCCAAAGCCTTTCTTCCGCCAGTCAGAACCTTTCCTGAAACGTACACGACACGTGTTTGCAGAAGTGGTCTACAAGCCATTGCCTAACGGAATATGCTTAGGAGTGGAATAATAACCTATCGACGGAGATTTCTCCCCTTCTCGCGTGCGATTTTTTCCCCCGAATATACTGTAAAATGTTTACTGTTATTTCTACAAATATAAAGTAGCTAAAGTCTGCAGTTGTCCACCCGTCTGTTCGTCCGTCCGTTCGTCTGTCTGTCTGTCTGTATTGTTTTTTTTTTTTTTGGAAATCTATTCTGTCCAGACTGTTACCAACCAATTACGCCAATTTTTTTTTTCTTTTCTTCGTAGTTTGTAAGATTAGTGATCTCATTTAATCTAAATACAAGGCCTGGCGTTGATTAACTTTGTTCAACCTCTGATCTTTACCTTGCGGTAAGTCTGTTGATGCTGTTGGCGGTGGAATTGTTGGAAGAGTCAATAGCGGCGTTCCATCTGTGGACAAGAACAGACTGTTCGTTATATTATTAAATTAAAATCAGTTTTCAAAGCTTCCAACTTCTTTTAGTTTCCAAGTTCCAATTCCTATTTTTTTCATCAATGTTAATGATTCCTCTAAAATTTAAAGTATGGTCTGACATGTTAATTTAACCATCAGACGTACTGAGAGAGGGAGGGACGAAAACGATTAGGCCTCCACCACCTCACCCTTCGTTAATTAATTACTTCTTCACCAATTATTGTCCGGTAGTTGAGGTTAATTGCTTGAATGTCAAACACAAACGAAAAGTAAGTTAACATCCTGATCTAGCTAGTAGCAACTTACCTTGGTTGGACTTTTCATTGACAGCAGGCGTCTCTTCATCGTCGTTATCACTTCCCGTAATATCGATGATAGCATCACTTGTTGTCGCATTTTTCATTTCTGCTTCTTGGCTCGTGTAACTCATTTCTCCAAAAGAGGATTCAGATTCAATGTCAGATATCACCGAAGATTCCTCGTCATCATAATCAGGCCCCATCGTTATCACCACTTCTTCCTTGCTTGATTCTTTGTCGGCATCTTTGACTGCACTCAGCACCTCGCTTTCTGATTTGTCTCTTGAGTTGTCAATTTCCTCGTCATCGTCCTCCATAGTTATCACGACTTCATTACGTGCAGCAACAGGTGTCTTACAGGACTCTGTTGAGGAACTGGTACCATCGCTTGCCATGAAGACGCTAAGTGTCGATTCATCGGAAACAGTAGGCAGTAAAGACAAGCTGGGCTTAGATGGGTGTGGCGAGAGTGAGGACGCAAGGGTTGTCTGTTCGGATGATGTAGATAGACCAGGCCTTGGTTGAGTTGTAAACGGAAGAGGACTGTGGACAGTGTTGTCTGTCAGGTCAAAAGCCGTAGCTGATGAACGGGTCTCGATCGCCAAATCAGAATCTCCTACTTCCGTTTCGGATGCCAGTGAGATGCTTGACACAGATGTCAAGGGCGTTTCAGTTGATACATGTAAGTCAGACAAAGACGATGTTGTGAATGAAGAATCCAGGGATTTTGTCTCAGGAATCTCATTAACCGTCCAAACCTCTGTCTTAGGAGTGTCATCGAGTGTAGGAACGGCAATCAATGGAGTTGACCTTGGTGTGTCGGTCAGTGTCCATATTTTCTGTTCTTGTGTCGGATGATCAGGCGATTGAGATAAAGGGACTGATTGTGATCTTCTTGGAGACGTCGTTGGTGTTGCCACAGGACTAGCGCCCTTGTTACGTCTTGTGTTTGTCCGATCAAATATGACTTCCTCCTCGCTCAGTTCTTCACTGAGGTAACCAGTTGAGGGGAAATTTACTCCCATCTCACGTTTATAACGTCGTCGCCATCGTTTCTTACAAATTCCCCTGCAAAGGAAATATATACATTTCGAAATGGAGAAATGTTTGATAACTATAATACCGTTGTATAAAATGTACACGAATTTTAAAACAGTAATTTTCTTCTGAGAAACTGGCTAATTCAAAATACAACTTCCAATATTTAAAATTGCCAAAGTCTAATGCCACTTACATGTATATGTGTGCATGATGCATTTAATCTGGGTGGTGTAAATAAGGGGTATAGCTTAAAAGTGAGAATAAGTGGCATCTTTTATCTTGTGAATAGCTCCAATTTTGTAATATTTATGACATGGATACGTGGGGTATACTTTCAATTAAATAATCTTACATAAAATTTTATTTACGTAACAATTATACTAGTTAGGGGTTATATAAAATAAATATATTATAAGTAACACTGCGACTAGATACTGGGCAGATGTCATAACGCACTAATGTGTTATTATTAGAAACAAACTGGCATACACACGTGCATTTTTTGTAATTTCAAACAGTTAAACTAATCAATGGACACAAATATACGTTCTAAATGCGAATTGCGTCTCAATAACAGCTGCAATAATTTGTAACAATAAGTACTGAATGGATACAATAATTTAATTGCGCTTCAATATCAATGACAAGTTTAGAAAAAATAATCCTCCCCTAAGGCCCGGTTCATACGTCGCATTTCTGCCGTGTCGAATTCAATTCAACGAATTAGATTCGACAGAAATTCGACGTCTAAATCGGCTACCGCATTTCTGCCGCACGTTCGACTGGTCTTGTCGCATTATCCGACAGAAATGCGACACTGATTGAGACGTCGAATTTCTGCCGTGTCGAATCTAATGCATACATTATGTTAATGTATTGAGCATGCGTAAATGTTTTCCCGCCAAAGAAAAAGAAGAAACTTGGCCACTCTCGACCCAGAGCAACCCGAACATATTGCAAAACATACTGCTCCGTTGTCAGCCTTCTCCTTCTCGTTACGTTGGCGGACAATTTTTAGCAAAATTAAAGTCCTTCGTAGCTCAGTATTTTCGTCCGCCATATTGAATACTCTACGTTTAAAGCATTTTCCGCTGACCGACAAACCCGACAGTATAAATTCTGAATTAAGTGCGACACAAGTGCGACGTATGAATTCACAGTCGCATTTCTGCCGCACGTAATTGAATTGAATTCGACACGGCAGAAATGCGACGTATGAACTGGGCCTAATTTACTTGGATACGTTTGGGTATGCTCTCCATTAAAATGAGATCAAGTTTTATTTAGTAGTAAATGCATTATACCGATAGTGAAGCTACCAAAAAAGAGTATTTCAATTACTTTTTACGGTTGTTTAAGCTTTTGGTATGTACAGTAAAATGTTATGGTGAATTAATCCACTGTATGCTCATAATATTTACCCATTTGGAGGAAGGAGGCGCAAAATATCGTAATTTTAATTTCAAAGGAAAAACCGTCTGTCTCTTGACTCTTTCGGTCATTAAAATTTTCCATAAATTAATATAATTAAGTTTTAAAACAAACAGCTATTAGGTACAGGAACTAAAGCAAATTGATTTTGAATTTTTCCACTTAAAAGGTTTAAGAATATTAAGGATCCTAAATTAAAATTCATCCGTTCAGCCGTAGATCAAGTAACTTATTCTCCCTACTGACTAACATAGATTGGTTTTAGATTGTCTGAGAATTTAGCAGTGCGTCGAGACCATATGACGGGTTGGTTATTTAGTCCAATATTGTCAATAGTCGTCATGAGAACATATTTAACGTTACACTGGGTTTTGGAAATTAAAGAACACTAAAATCGAAAACTTACCAAAGTCGACGAGGAACACCAGTGAAAATAAACAATAACATCAAAATCCCTGCCAAGATTCCTGCAATAGTGGCTGCCGGTGAAGTCGACTCTACTGGCTCTTCATCCTCCGATTGTAATTTCTTCTTCTTGATTTTGAAATGTTTTCCTTTTTTACTGTCATCTAACTTGACGGGATCGTAAGCCGCTTTCCAACGAAGCCCTGAAGATGCCTTCACTCCAGGATAAACAGCCATCTTGTGTTGTGGCATTGCTGATGTGCCGGCATGTCGTGTTGACCCTTTGTGTCCATCCACCTTTGGTTCGCCATCTGGTGAAGAACTGTCCTGCTTATCATTACTGCGGGAAGATTTCTGGTCATCCTGTTCAGTAGTGTTGCCTTCTTTTGAAAGCAAATCTGATTCTGCATCAGCCGCATCGACTGACGGAATAACCGTTTCTTCAGTTGGTAAAATCGTCAACTTGAAATGCGCTGTGATTTTCGTCTTGTGTGGTAAACCCGTGATAGATGATGGTGGGGCTTTCTGGAACGCAAAAGCCTCCATGCTTGTGCTATCTTTCAAAACAGAAGCTGATGGAGGCATTCCAGTACCATGTGATGATTTTAAGACGTTGTGTTGTCTTGCCGAACGCCTCATGGCGAACCTAAGTTTTTGCATAGTTGAGACGTTTCTGATCTTGTTATTAGTAGTCCATTTAATGGACTTTTGGGCGTTCTTCAACGCCGGTAAAGCTCTACCGTCCAGTGAGCCGACTCGTTCAACATCAGATGAGAATGAATCCGTAGTCGTTGATATTTGGACGGGAAACTTGTGTTGTTGGGAGCGAAGCGGTACATCAGTAGATCTCGCTGAGGGATTCTTGAATCCGATCACTTCGCTTGAAGACTCTACAAAAAGATGGTTCGGTTCTTCTGCAATTTTAAGAACAGGGATGCAAGTTTAATATGGAAGTCAAAAGACGAATGCAAAAGCTTTAAAGTAAAAAAAAGAAAAGAGAGAGAGAAAAAAAAAAAAAAGATCTGGAGAGATATTGAAATAAATGGCCAAAAATTAAAATGCGGTCAAAATTATTTAATTAAGCTAGGCAGAAAAGCTCAAAAAGTGTTTTGGCAGCCCTCTGGCAGCGCTGGTTTAGAAGTGAGCATTTCTCAAACCGCGTACGTTTTTTGCAAGGAAAGTTCCGACATTAATCTTGGGGTAAAACTAATTAACCATGCAGAAGATTTTGAATGTTATTTACGTTGATAAAAAATTTATCTTAAGCTTAACTTAATGTGAAATATGATTACAAAAAAAGCAAGTAAGAATTATTTGTCCTGAGTTTTGCACGCGTACACTTCGTTCAACTGTAAGCGAGTGCAAGTGATTATTCCAAGTTTACCATAACTTTCATAATCATTTTTATCATTTCCATCGACGTGAATTTTCGACTCTTACCTCGGTGTTTCTGTGTGACAAAGAATAGTATCTTGCAGCCAACGTAAAGAGAAAGGCTTAACGTGCACTGCGGCCTGCCTTTCACCTCCGATTTCTCCAACCATACCCAAACCGGCGTAATTTGTCGATAAAAACGTGAATAATCCGTTGTCTTTTAGACTCAAAATGAGCTGAACGCTAATTTTCAACATCTGTCCGGCTATATGAAGAGTTTCATGCATGCAAACTTGATTTTTTCGTTAGGAAAACTTCAAGCCACGACTATCAAACTCAGAATCGTTATGTTGGAAACTTCGTCACTTTCAAAATAGTAAACCCACTCAGTGCGGAATTGATCGAGCGCCTAGCCAATCAGGAGTTAGCAACTTCGCGATTGACAAGAAAAGAAACCAAATCAAGATTGAAATGTTTTTTTTTTTTTTTTTTTTTTTTTTTTTTTTCTTGCTACTGCTCTCGAAAGTTCTCAGGGGCAAAAATTTACTCTAATTGGAAATTAAATAGCCGACATTTCTTCAGCCTTCTTGACAAAATCGAACAAAAGCAAACGCGCGTAGCACAGGAAAGGGCAGCACTCCCTCTCAATCAGATTAACAAGAAAAACCACACCTTTCGTCTTCAAGGGCGAAATAAATTACGAGGGAGCTGGTATGGAAACAGAGGAGTTCTTTCCCTTGCCTGTTAACTTTTTTTTCGATTCCTATGACGGAGGGGCCTAAACTGTTCCCTTTTCAAAATTCGTCTCTGACCGGCATTTAGATTTCTAATTCGTGTATTTTTCCGCTCAAAGACGTGTTTTCTGATAAATCGTAAAAGCGAATTTAGAAGGTAGGTTCCTCTTACCTTTGCAGAGTGAGCTTGTTACCAGGAAACAAAGAAAGATCAATATAAATACTTTTCTCTTGTCCATTTTGAGAACTGTGTTATAACGCAGCTAGAACCAAATGCATTCCCGAAGGAGATTGAAACATTTGACTTCACAAACGCACACTTTATGACGTCAAGAACGCGCGCGCCTTAACGCCCGCGCCAACGGTAACGCAAGTAACAGTAACGCAAGTTTATAATTATAGCAGACCAAGTGCAAGATACTACAGTTTCTTTTTTTCCAATTCGAAAATTCTAAACTCATTTTGTTGATAATTCTTGCTATTAATTTAGGCTTCGTTGACTCCTGATGAGCGTTTTAATTGTAGCTTATGGACAGGGGCGGGGCAGAAGACTCCTGAAATTTTTGTACTGGATCATCCAACAAAAAGTGACGTCACATCCGGTTTAAACGGTGCCGCGCAGCTCGTTTCACAAAGCGCAGAAATGGCGTTTCGATTGGGGAAGATTTTCTTCTATTTGCAAACCATCAGGTCCGTGTCCTTCCATACTGAGGATAGAAATATCTTGAAGGCACATTTCTTCGACTTTTGAAGCAAAACTGTTGGCAAAAGAGAACAGCTTAGTATTGTTTTGAAGGAAAATAACGGAGAGCCTTCTGTCATCGAATGGCGGATTTTACAAATATTCAAAACTGGTGTTGTTCCGACTTTTGGTTCTTATTGTTCGTGATTCGGTGATAACACTAAGTGCAATAGCCTATAATGTTAACAACAACCTGGATGAAGTATTGCTGGCCATAGTTTGCACTGTATACAACGGGAACATATTTAACAGAAGCCGTTTTTTTTCTGAAAGTGAACACAGTTGAAGCTCTGTA
The DNA here is from genome assembly GCF_042242905.1 of Orbicella faveolata. NCBI lineage: Eukaryota > Metazoa > Cnidaria > Anthozoa > Scleractinia > Merulinidae > Orbicella > Orbicella faveolata. The sequence continues at coordinate 8,401,718 of NW_028301578.1, read as the reverse complement.
TCCACGAGCGTGTGGTGGAAAAGACATGCTGAAGCGTATACTCAAGGTTAGTATCCTATTTCCGTATCTCTTGTTGAATACGGTTTTTCTCTGTAAGAAATAAGCAATGTTGAGAGTTAGAGGCGAACTTTGGGGATATCAGATTTCCCCGGAGAGATCAACAAAGGGGTGAAGCACTCCCCACCAAATTTTCTGGGAGTACCCCCCCGGGTACTGTGAAGTTGTTCATAAATATACATGTATGCTGGATAGAATTCAAATTTTATCCAGTGGTTAATTGTACATTCCTCTGTATTGTCTGAACTGCAATGCTGGCCTGGGGATCAACTTCTTTGGGCAGTTCCAAAAGAGGGGGGTTGGCCTGTTTAGGGTTAGCTCCTTAGCCCTTAACTTTACCTCCGCTTTTGACAGGTACCCACTTCTACTGTCACCCGGGGCGGGGGTACTCCCTTATATGCACTATAGGGGGTATGTGTGGTCCCAAAAGGTATGGTTTTTCAGTCGTTTTGGTCATAAATAGGGTATCAGTTTTGGCCATTTTGGCCTTAAATAGGATATGGGTTTTGTACTCTGGTCTTGAATTGGGTAATGTTGTTTAGAAGAAGCTACTTTTTCATCATTATTGATAAGACCATAAACAAAAGGTTGAGATTTTAAAGATATGTTCTATATATGAAATTGACTCAACAAGAGATGCTGTGGGAACACAGGCTGCTGATGATTGTTTTCACAGCTTTTTTGTTCTTCCAAAGATCTGTTCACAACACCTCATCTTCTGTTAATCTGGTGGGGATACAATGTAGCTCTGTAGCAACAGGACCTTTGTTCATTATTTGATCAATGTTTAAATGGCATCTACCTTCCATCTTGTAAAGAAAGAATGAAAAATGGCTGTCTCATACGCATGCATCAAATAATTCACAGAGGTCAGTTGTGATTGCTCCATTGTGGGTGGGCTGAGAATTCTAGCTTGGTTTGATCTTAAAGTGATTGTTTGCCATTTATTTCCCCATGCATTTGGCTGAATTTGACCCTGCATGACTATTCAAAACCCTTATTGAATAATCAAATGGGCAATATCCCCCTTTGTTTGAATTTCCCTCAGTCATTCAATCACAGTGGGTTTTGCTGAGTTAATTTTCTCTTCTTTGTAAATTGATATTTTTGCTTTAAATTCTAAATTCCTGGTTAGCCAAGCCAAAGTGTTTATATAAAGAAAAGTTGTCCTGCCTGTCAGGGTGCCAAGGCGTGACATGAGCCAAGGCTAGACAACTCACCCACCCCTGTTGTCTCGCAGGCGAGACAGGTTCATGATCCTAAATGTAAGCAGTTGGTTGAATTTTCAAAGAAATAAATGAAAAGTTAGCTTGGCCAGGGTAACTCAGGAGAAGGGTTGTCTTGGGTACCCAAGACCATATAAATGGTCCCTAGTAGGGCCATTCTATTTTATTTCCACACTCCCTCTTCCTCTGTTGACATGAGCTTTAGACGGGGCTATGAAAGAGTTATTTCTGCACTTTTATCTTTTCTGTTAGGTGGTAACTATTGACTTATTTAGTGAGTGTGGCTGGGGAAGGGGGTGTGGATATAAAATGGAATATCTCTAGTTAGCTCTGGGCCCAAGTTGTGTGTTGTCTAACTGATTAATATATACAAACTATACTTTCCAAAATCTTTATGGGTAGGTGTTTGAGAGGATCATCTTATCTGTTCATCACTACAGTGGAACGCCACCTTATGGCCACCCCATTCACATAGCCACCTTGTTATTATGGCCACTTGATTCTGGCTTGAACAAAGGCTCAGTCAGTTGGTCATTTTCTTATTTTAAGAACCCCTTTATCCACACTGTTAATGTGGTCAGATTATTGTGGCCCAGCAACCGGATTAACAGAGTTCCACTGTAATTTAAAATTGTCAGTGTTGGTTGTTTCAAGAATATTTGTACCTCACAGAGGTGAAAAAGGAATTTGAGCTATTACCCACAAAACAAAATTCTGGATCGTACATTTTAAGAGTAATATACACAGTTTATAATAAGCATCAGGCATCACTTTGATAGTGAAGTCCCATAACTCTATTATTTGGAGATTGGTTATCCACTATCCCTGAAATTACCAAGGCTGATATCTCTATTATCATGTCATCAAAGCCATAATATTTTGACACCTACTGTACCAAACACAGTTTCCTTAAGCAGTAACAAGAGTCTTTCTTTAGAAAACCAAAATAGTACTTGCTGCCAGGTGCTTTATAAAAGTATAACCCTTCCAGAAGCCTTCACAAAGTAACATCAGTTGCTAACAATTTTTTTTGTGGCTGATTTAAACCTTGTAATAAATCATACTGACCTGGCCCAAGTTTAATATACATTTTGTTGCATTTAGCTCACATGTTTTCAGTTTAAAGGAGAAGGTCACTCCAAAAAGCTTACTTTTTTTGTCTCCACTTATAGCAAGTGAATATTCAGCATTTCCACTCACCAAAGGTTCAGCCTCTGAAGTGCCTGCTATCCTTAAGAAATTCATCTCGAAATTAAGAAGCGACTTCGGAGGCCACCATTTTGCAACTGTCTTGGCAGCCTGAGGCTGTGTTTATGTGACCTCATTCCGTCCAACTCGAAATTGGTGGGAAGGAGAAGAACCTGCAACTGACTTGGCATCTGTCACAAGGTCAGCAAAATCTATTTTTTTTCCAAGCGATTATCCTCTTCACTATCTTCAATGCTATTATTTTAGAGTTTAGAGCATATTTAGCTCAAAATAACGTCTCAAGAGCAGCCATAACCCAGAGTGGTAGTCAAAAGGCTTGTCGCAAGCCATCAGGACAAAATCTGTCAGACAGAATGATGTCATGAAAACTTGGCCTGGGTGCTTCTTTGGAGGCGAACTTCATAAGGAAAACCTGCACTTTAGACGCTGAAACTTCTGTGAGTGGCTAACCTTAGTGCAAGGTTTTCATTAGCGTTGACATAAAATTTATGTTTTTTGGAGTGAGCTTCTCCTTTAAAATACACACATTAAGACTTAACTCAGTAGCAAGGTACTTCTTGTATGAGCAGTAACAGTATACATGTATCCAAAAAACAAAATATATATTGTCCAAACTCAGTCATGTTAGTAGTGTTAGTGTCTAATGGGTTCCTGCAAAGAGATAATTATACAATCATTCTAGCAACTCTCCTCAATATTCTGGGAGTCTCCCACCTTCCGTTTAGATCATCCATCCCAGGCAAGTTTTGAACCATTGTCCAGATACAAGGGACCATGGCCTTCTAGGGAGAGTGCTTTAAAGTGCTATTATGATGAAATTTGCGGATGTCCTCCATAATATGAGCATAACAGTTTTGTTACCATGGCGACATACTGGGTTTCAACCTTCCCTGATGATTATAGGCTTTTCTGGCCACCTTTGGCTTTCCATTTTGATACTTGCCAATGGTGCATCATCAGCACGATCTAGGAAGCATATTAACAGGCAAGGTCAAAGTCGTAGCCTTGTTTAACGTTTTCAAGCTGAAAATCACTGAATTAGTGAAATCAGGTTAGAGGGGACTGGAAAAGAGCAAGTTGCCATGAGAAAATACAGGCTGTATATAATTTTTATAGCCATAGGTGTGTTTCCTGTAGTTCTAACTATAAGCCTACCAACCTGATGTAATATTGGGTTAAGTGTATGACAACATCAGTCACCTCATTTGCATATTTCTATTTTTCAAACCTACATATCTTTGGAACTGATGCAGATATTTGCAAAGGGTAAACAGCATTTTTAATCTTTTGTGGAATTCTATGTGATACACCTGAAAATTCTGACTCAAGGGGTAAAAATTTAAGGATAGAAGCACTTTAAAGCATTGAGTTGAATTTATGCTGTTGGCAAAATTTTACTGTAAGGTGTCGAAAGGAATTTGGAGGGGAATTTGGTGTGGTTATTGAATTGACAGACGTTGGTTCTGTTATTATTGTCATTATCTTCTATATTTTTGAGGCAGAATGGTGGTTGTCAAAAGCAAAACTGGCAATATCCTCACTGACCTGTGTTTAGATGTTTTTAGGTTTTTGTCTCTGACAATGAAGGTCAATTTGAGTAGTTACACTGTCTTTACAATAGAACATATGGATATTAATAGTATAGTTATATTTCAATATCCTCATACTAAAATTATAGTAATTTTATGGCTCAATTTCTACCTCTGCTTTAATTTGTTTAAACCAGTTTATTTTTTTAAACCAATTTAATTCCATCAAAGGGGAAGGGGGAATCTGAGAGCAACAATAAATTAGACCAACAAATATAAGGACATTTGCAATGGTTGCTTTCATAGCCTAGTGGAGATGAAGTGGACCAAAAAGTAAGAGATCTGATGTTTGAATCTAGGTCTGTCTGTACAAAGACTGTATTGTAGTATAGGAGTATTATGGTAAGTTATCACTTATGTTGGGGGGTTGATATGGGATCCTGGCTGTACTGTTGTAGGGTAGGAATAGGGACTGAGGGGTGGGTAGTGTGTTTGTGATCCTTTTTAAAAACCACTCTAAAAGTGAAAACAAACTGATTTCAATTGAAAAATTTACAGCACAGGTAAAAATGATACATTATATCTTGTTTTTTATAGGTGGTAAATGAGCAAATACCCTCATGATCAAGAGACCTGTCCAAGTGTGATTTTTTTTTACTGATAATGGAAATCATAATAAAGATACAAAGCCACCTTGTTGTGATTTCTTCCTTGACTGTGAATTGCAACCTAACCAAATGTTGCATTCTGTAAGAGGTTTACAAAAATTAAATGGAAAATTAAACTACACCAGTTTGTATTAATTTTATAAGTACTCCTCTCTCCAAAATATATTTGGTATGTTGTCGTACATGTACTGGCAAGAATATAATGTAGAAATTTTATGGGAAATGTTTCCATTTAAAAAATATGCAGCTCAGACACAACAATAATTCTCATTTCTGTGGTGTTTTCTTTGGTGTGAAAGTGTAAAAACAGATTCTATTGAAGAATATAGGAGCTCCTCTGAAAAAGTTTGTTGGTTTTTTTCTGTTCATTTTTTGTTGTTGAACATTTATATTTTCCTATAATCAGTTTCTTCACAGCACATTGTAAGATAATAACTAGCCATAAAAAGGACGTTTTTGTCTCAGAGATCATTTTCAAGATAAAAAAAAAGTGATTTTCATTTCTATTTTTTATTCTCTTTGGCCAGAGACGTATTGAGAATTTCCCTAAAAATATCACAAGGTACAAAGGAAGGGGCAAAAATAAAAGTTATGTTTTCATTACCAGTTTGAGTCTCTCTCCGAAGCTGCAAAGTATGGTTATTTTATACTGTTGTGGATAACGTTAGGCCCATTTTAATTCAAAATACGAATGGGAACTTACATTGTTAATCACACAATCCCTTAAATTGGCTCTGTTTTGTTTTTTGCTTTTTTCCAGAAAACAATTTGAACATCCTTGTTACACAAGGAGAGGTTGGGGGGGGGGGGGGGGGAGGTATTCTACATAGTTTTAAATGGGGAAGCTCCACCTCAAGGTCCAACCCCTTAATACTGTATCCCTAATACTGTATCCCCTTAACGTCTTTGTTTAATTACTGTATTCGCACGAGTACTCTGCCCAAAGAATGGAAAATGAGTAATGTCACCCCCATCCATAAGAAGGGCGATGTGACCGATAAAAACAATTACCGACCAGTCAGCGTTATCTCTGCAATCTCCAAACTATTTGAGAAAGTGCTGTTCGACCAGATGTACGCCTCCTTTGCACCAATTTTCTCGCCCAACATGTCGGGTTTTCTTAAGGGACACTCCTGCGCTACAGCGTTGATCAAATTAACAGATGATTGGAGACGCGCACTTGATGAAAAAAAAAGAAGTGGGTGTAGTTGCTATCGATCTCTCCAAGGCCTTCGACTGCATTTGCCACAATCTGCTGCTAGCAAAGTTAAAAGCGTATGGCTTGCAAGAACCAGCCCTACAACTTTTAAGATCATTTTTGCATGACCGTAAACAAAGGGTAATATGCAATAATACGTGCTCTAGCTGGTCACTTTTACAGTGCGGCGTCCCGCAGGGAAGTCTCCTTAGCCCCTTACTGTTTAACATCTTTATGAACGACATGAACGAATCTGTTTCCGTCTCTTCCCTCCGCCTCTACGCGGATGATACAGCCGAATATATGGCGGACGAAAGTCCTCTTGTGCTTCAACACGTCTTAAATCAAGACATGGAAAAACTATCTACCTGGCTTAACTACAACTATCTTCAAGCCAACGGGGACAAGACACAAGCAATGATTCTTGGGAATTCAACATACAATTACGATTTGGAGTTTGATGGCACCTTAATCGATATCAAAGAACATTTAAAGATCCTTGGAGTATGTCTGGACAATAAGTTATCTTTCAAAGAACACACAAATGTAATGCTGAAAAGAGTATACGCTAAGATTGCCGCACTTCGTCGCCTCAAGCGCTTAGTACCCATAGATACTTTATTACTTTTATACAGGAGCTTTATAATACCGCATTTTGAGTATTGTAATTCTTTACTGATTGGTATAGGTAAAACGCTCAACAAAAAAGTGGAAGACGCTAACTACTACGGTCTACGAACAGTAATGAACACGGGGAAAACTTCTAATTATGAGTCATTACTCAAACTGCTGGGCATGAGAACGCTAGAACATAGACGTATTGAACAATCTCTGATAATATTTTTTAAGTGTTTTAAAGAAAATGGCCCACGTTATATCACCAACTTATTCAAGCCCCGGGTCACGCCATACAATCTTAGAAGCAGCGGGCTAAACGTAGAACAACGCCCTTACAATAGTAGATTCTTCCACGGCTCGTATTCTTATATCATCTCTAGAATTTGGAATCAGTTACCGCCGGCAGCAAAAAATGCAGCAAACGTTCCAGCTTTTATCAATCATCTTAATACAACAAACTTTGGTGGCTGCCAATGCAGTTCTTGTCTTAAATGATTCCTTTATAGACATGTTGTATTTTTATCGGTTTTTTAATATTGTATTTTTAACGCATATTTTTTAAGATATTAATAGTATGATAATTTTGTATTTTTTAATATATAGTTTTTAAATCTTTTTTTTAACATGTATGTCAAACACTTTTATCATGAGCCCCTGGCTCGGGAGACTTGGGCAACCACTCCCCGTGTTCTTGACGTAAAATAAATTACCTTACCTTACCTTACCTTACTAACCCTTATATCAGAATCCCCTCATTCTGGCTCATGAGAGTAAACGAGAGATTATCAACAATATTTTAGAACTAGAAGAAGGGAAATCCCTAAAAGATTTCCGTACCCTTTCATTATACACCTGAATTCAACTTGTCAGAGATCCCTTACCCTTTAATAGTTATATCTGAAGCCTGAAAACTTTTGAGCAGAGCTTCCCGATATATGTCATTACATGGAGTCCTCCCACATACACAATCCAGGAACTCTTGACAAGTTGCGATGAAGCTGGCTTTAAGACTGTCTGATCAGGCAGCTTCTTCAGTTTTTGAGTACAAACCTGTTACTCTCAGTCAACTTCTAGTATGGAACCTTTTCTTTTCTGGTCTGGTCCAAGTTCACAGACATTACTAGCTAGCAATCACTTTCACAAGACTAACACTAGCAATGTCAGTCGCAGTCTGGTTGTTCAGTTTCACTGCACCATGTTTCATGGTCACTCATCATTGTCAGACATGAGTTCATAATAGCTTGTAACATTCACCAGCCTGGCAGTGTCATTGTTGCTATTACCTGTTCCCAGACTTCCTTTTATGGCTGGGTGTTGGGGCATGATATTTCATTACTGTTTGCAAACAGTTTGTTAAGATTGCACATTGAAAGCGTGATGAATTAAAAATAATTGAACTCTATGAGAGAGAATTGTCAGAATTGCTAGGGTTCTCTCATTCCCTGGAACTGAAATGTCTTGATGTAAGCTAATATAGAGAAAGCAGACTGACTGAAAATAGGGCAAAATGTCTAAGTAACCTTTCAAAATAAGTTGCAAATACATTTGATAGTTAGGGATTAAAAGATAGGGAACTTGGTCTGTAAACAAAGCAATTGAAAGGAATCCAAACAATTAAAGGTGCATGCTTGACCTCACAGGATCGGGCGGGGGGCGGGGGGGGGGGTGGGGGGTGTATTGAAACTTTATAGTGTCACTGACATTTAACACTGTTGAAACAGAAAAAAAAATTACATTGTAACTGAAAAAAAAAAAAAAAAAAACACGACATGCCCCGATTACTGAATCGCCCATAAAAATATCCTCTTGTTTATACTTACGGGGTTCACGGCCTGCTTATGTACATGTTAAGGGAAGCGTTTACCATTATTAAGGGATTACCAAGGGAAAAGTTAAGATATCTCGTTTAAGGTTCTTAACAAATCGTAACAGAATTTATAATGCCAGTTTGAGTCACAAGCAAGAACAAGAATTTGAGTGTCGATTGGCAAGAAAGTTCCGCCCCGTTATGTGTGTCGGTCTTTACAGTGTGATACGATTAACAGCTCGCCATTACTCTCAAGTGTTTGTCAATGGTAAATTTCAAAAAATGGGCTTCTGTTAAATAGGTTCTCCCACGGGTAGAAAACTGACATTGCGCTTTTCTCTCAGTGTAATGCCTACATAAGAGAATAGGATGTTTGAATTGAGTGCAATTTACCTAGAATTCATTATTTCCACGTAAACGATGAGTCCTGTGTAATTCAGCTACGAAGAAACGACGACATTTCGTAAAAACACACGCCTTCAAAACAGCATCTTTTTGAATAAATAATTGTTCTGTTCCTCAAACAAACGATATGGCGAGGAAGAAGACAAAATGTTGTTTATCATTGCCAGATAAAACGTTAGAAATATCCCGCCGATTGCGAAATATTGCTGTTTTACTTACAGGGAGAACGATTATGTCGCAGTCAAATTTTATTTTGCCGCTCAGCCCGCTTTTTTACCGGATGTGACGTCACTTTTTGTTGGATGATCCAAACACAAAAAAAGTGCCAGGCGCGCAGAGTGTTCTCCCCCGCCCCTGCTTATGGACGTAGACTGTTCACAGTCCCCCATTTTTCCGTGAGATCGTAGATGTCGATCGTTGAGTTCGATGGGCCGCCATCTTGGTCTCTTGATGCAAGCGAAACTGGAGAGAGTACAAAATGCCCGTGGCTAGGGGTGCTGGAGGGCACGGCTGGCGGAAAAACTACCCACGGGCATTTTGTACTCTCCCCAGTTTCGCTCGCAGCAAGAGACCAAGATGGCGGCCCATCGAACTCAACGATCGACATCTACGATCTCACGGAAAAATAGGGGACTGCTGAACAGTCTACTTAAGGACGCGGCCGGTCCCATTCTCGTCCCCAGAGCCCGTTTTCTCTCTTAGCCGGTGAGGCCTTGACACGATAAAAAGGTGACTTCCTTTATAATTTAGAGCATTCTCACATGAGCTTCAAACATCTTCCCAAACTATCCATATTTTAACTCCTTTTTGTCACCTAGGAAATAAGTCATTCCGGGTGTGCATGTTAGGATATATTGCGGGTGTACATGTCAGGATTCCGGGCCTTAGGTTCTGGCTTTCCAGCCTTTAGGACAACCCGCCGCTGGCCACGAGAGTGAAGCCTTGAAATGAAAATAGGAAAATTTATTTTTTTCTTTGACGATCGTTCAGTTCCTTACTTCAGCTGCTTTTTATTTGACTGTGGTCACGTGTCATTCGTTTGCACCCAGGGCTTCTCCTCAATCCAGGGACCTTAGCTACGAAAGAGGTTGTTTCTTTCACTGCCCTGTCCAGACGGACCCTAGTCGTACGATTAAATTATTTTAAAATCGGTTGCGCCGCTTAATTTCCGTGCGAGTTACTATGGTTACCTTAAGCCTTCAGAAGAACGTCACTAAAATCGAGATCTTAGAATATAGTTATGATAATAAACAAAGGCAAGAGAAATTTGAAAAGTTTGTAGTTTTGGTTGCGCGCTGGTCCAAGAGGTGCTTATCAAATTACCAGAAAATCCACTTTACCCGGCCGCTTCGTTTTTTATCGTTCGCGCGTTGTCTACGTGATTCAACCGCACGTAAATCTCGCACTCCTCGACACTCGTGAAGATTCTGTCGAGCAGCAGCAAGGATTATGGGCTTATTACCAGCGCCTGAAACAAACGAAACAAACATGGCGGAGAAGAAGCCGTCGAAAGAAGGTAAGGAGTTTTAACAACCACTTTTTTCTCTTAAGTTGCACAGATTTCGTTATTTGATTGTGTAATTATTGTCGTAGGAAATAATTTTTGCTTCTTTGCCACACGGCATTTTAACCTGTTGATGACTTAAAAGAGATTAGAAATCGCTTTCTTGTCTGTTTCGTGTACAATGAGGCGGTTCGAATCTTTCTTTCTTCATATTTTGATAGTTTATTTGCGGCTTATATCGACGAGATATCTGCTAGTAAAAGTTTATGGTGAGAAGGTTCATGACTTCATCGTTCGACCGCCTGACTGGTCGTTTAACGATCGACAGCTGAAATTTTTAATTAAGCTTAGTGAAAAGTTTTGAACTTACAAACACGTGGCGAAATTTAATGAAGTGTAAATGAATGCAAATTCTGTTGTATTTGTTTGTGAACCTGTACTCTCCGATGCTCCGTTCCCTCTAAAATAACTGAAAATTTTAATGCTTGTTTCTCCTTAAGTTTTAACAGGTCAGCTTAGCTTAATTTGAATTCATTTTAAAGTACGAACGCCTGGCTAGACTTGTGATAAATCCCTGGCTTGCCCTTTCGGGATGACCCCAGAATTACCACAGGGAGATGTTGAGGAATACATGTACAAAGAGATTACATGGAATCTTCCCATATTCCAGGGAAAAAATGAAAACTTAGTGAGATGCTTGAAGGATAGGGGAACATAAAATTTTGTAGTTTACATATATTTATTATATATTTTTTTCATTCAGATTCTTGCAAAGTCACCCAGTGGCATGAGTACAAGATTAAGTGAAAAAAATGTAAAAAAAAGACAAAAACAAAAACAAAAAACTGGGGAAAGCTCAAATAAAATGGAATAAAATTACAACAAATAAATGTGGTCAGAGATGGTGGCCTTAATTTTGTGGAAGAGACAGTCTCTCGACAAGTAATCAAATGAAAGACTGTTTCAGTTGATGATAGTTCTTGGCCAGAAACAATATTAAAAAAGAGGAGAACTTGGCTTGTGCCCCCATACCAGGGGGAAATTGGTCAGATACCTTCACTCATTTTTAATATCCTGGGTAACTTCAGGGATCAATCCCAGGGAAAGTCTTTTGCCAGCAGTAACCAGGTCGCATTTAGGATTTGTCCAAGATAATTTTTTAATTCAAATGGTTTTCTATACATTAACATATATGAATTTTTAACACTGCTAAATTGGTAATTTAAGAACTTATATACATTGCCAGTTTGCTGTCCAACATGTATGTAGAAGTTTAAGACTGTTTCATATTTCAATGTCATGCATATCATTTATTCTACTTTTACCACTTATTTGTTTTCTATATTCAGAGAGTGGCTGGTGCAACCTCAAGTACGTTAGTCTGCTCACCTTGACAATACAGAATGCATCCTTAATCCTCACAATACGCTACTCACGTACCTTACCTGGGGATATGTACATTACATCAACGGCAGTGGTGTTTGCGGAGGTTTTTAAAGTGGTGGCATGTTTGCTAATTATATTTGCTGAAAAAGGCAATCTTCGTGATTGGCTTGGACAGCTGTACTCTACAATCATTGGTCAGCCATGGGACACACTCAAACTCTCTGTTCCAGCATTACTTTACACAGTGCAAAATAATCTACAATATGTTGCAATCTCAAATTTGGATGCTGCTACTTTTCAGGTGAATGAAAGTAATTACTGTCATTAGAATTCTGATATTGTGCTTTGTTTTATTAATCAACAATTACGTGTAGATTATGAGCTCAAGATTTCTATCATGCATGGAGATTGAGAGCAGAATAAAAGTTGTTCAAAATTGTAAAGACACGGTATTGACCATTATGCTTTTTGTGAGTCTGTTATTGTTTTGATTTACTTGATCGTAGGGTTTCTATTGTATTCCAATGCTGAGAGCGTGCAGTGCATCCCGACCAAAATTGGGTATTTACTAAATCTTCTTCAAAGCTGACAGTTTGTAATGTATACAAAATAAAAATGCTCCACATTAATTTCACTGGCTGAGCTATCATGGATTTTCACCATTGACATAATTTACCCAAGGCATGCACTGACAAAACACCGTGTGAATGTGCAATCTGACTGCCCATACACAGGGCAGTCTCATTGATAAACTACACTGTGTGCTAGTCAATCTGTAAAAATGGTATTGATCAACTTAATGATTTCACAAAGTTCCTGAAATAAACTAGTATTGACAACTTCGTGATTCATGAAATTCCTGAAATGAACTTGTTGTTCATATTTTCTGTTGTTTTAGTAGATTAGTCAGTGGCCTTAATGTACAATGTGCAATCTCCTTTGCTATCATCTTTCTCTCTGGATTAAATTTAAACCATATCTGAACCTTTTTCAAGTGTCAGTTTATGTGGATCGCAACATGGTGGAGTTGCACCAACATGTTTCTTTTAGTTTTTGTTTTTTTTTTGTTGTTTTGTTGTTTTTGTTTTTTAGTTTGAGTTCAAAAAACTAGATTGAGGCTGGTATGTATCACGTGACCCTCTCACATGATCTCTTTTGGACCAAAATTTAGAGGAATACATGCGGAACAAAGATAAAAAAAGAAAAAAAATGTATTATGTTTATTGCATGAAATGTAGATCAGGATAAGAAGGTTATTCACACTGTAGGATACTACTGAGCAATTAAATAAAGTTTTCTCACTGAAAATTAAGATTATGTTTTATCTTTGTTCAAAGGTGACATACCAACTAAAAATTTTGACAACAGCACTGTTCTCTGTGTTCATGCTCAACAAAGCCCTAGTCAAACTTCAATGGCTGTCACTCTTTATGCTGTTTATTGGTGTTTCCATGGTACAGCTTCAGCCCACACAGCAATCTTCACCTCATGCAAAAGACAATGAGCCTAATGAGACTGAGGAAAAAGAGAAAGTCACTCAGAGTCCAGTGCTTGGTTTAGTCTCAGTCATTTTGTCAAGTCTTTGCTCTGGCTTTGCAGGTTAGACCTTGACATACAATGTAATAATACAACTGTAATATTGCTTATAATTTATACAAATCAGCATAGAAATTACAGTTACTCATTAAGTTTCATGCTTAAAGTGATCATCAGACAGTCTGATGATGGCTTCAGGCATGAAACTCAATGAGAAATTATTGTAGTTTCTATCTTAATTTGTATTTCGCTCTACATGTATTTGTATCAAGCACTCCTATGATTGTGTGAAACCACTTCTATTTTTCTTTGTTTGCTATTTATATTATTCTTCCTGGGGACAGTTTTTAGCACAGATCAAATACAATTTAAAACTTGTTTAATATGTGTTATTAGTAACTGTCTGGGCTACTCACTATCTATATATGTAGATAGTGAGTAGCCCAGCAGCATGCACCAGTGGCTACTTCTATGTTTTTTTGGAAGTGTCTTTGAAGAGGATTTAGATTGAAGTTTTAGATTTATAAATACTAAAACAATTAGATTATTTGCTCTGGATTTCTACGCAACTGTGTGATAGTTGACACGGGCTGCGCCCTCATATCACGCGACAGAAATCTCCAGCACTTAATCAAAGTGTTAAATAGTCTGCCATCTTGAGCTGGAACTATGGTGCCTGAAGGTGAGCAGTAAAACTGCCTGAAATGTCACATTTCAAAAACATTTTAACCTCAGGAAAGTCCCTTGTAGAACAAGATTTACTGTTATTGATTTATTTTACTTGTAAACATGAGAGATTCTGGAAGTTTCAGGAAAACTATAAATTATAATTTCTATTCTGCCACACACTATATTCAATAATCATACTGAAGATGGCACATGCATCTGCCAAGACATGTTTGTTAAACTCAAGTGTGCCGTGTTCTTTAAAATGATACTCACAAGTACATTTTTCTGTTACATTGTAATTCAAAGGTGTGTACTTTGAGAAGATCTTGAAAGGATCTAAAACATCTATTTGGCTACGAAACATTCAGTTGGGCATCTATGGAACAATAATTGGCCTGGTTGGCATGCGTATTAAAGATGGTGACAAGGTCGATGACAAAGGCATGTTGTTTGGTTACACTGCCTTGGTATGGATTGTGATTTCCATGCAGGCGTTTGGTGGTCTGTTGGTTGCAGTCGTGGTGAAGTATGCTGACAACATACTTAAGGGTTTTGCAACATCATTTTCAATAATCATTTCATGTGTTGTGTCTGTGTATCTATTTGACTTCCATATCAATGTGCAGTTCATGTTGGGAGCTGTATTAGTTATTGCAGCCGTTCTTCTGTATGGAAGACCACAGAATCAAGTGAAACCAGGCAGTGATAAACCTGCCCCTCTACTTAAAGTGTAGGCCTTCACAGTGAAATTTGACTCATTGTTAATTAGGTCTTTGGCCTTTGCATGTTTAATCAGGTAATTAAAATTCTCTGTTGGGGTTTTAGTTTTACTCTTAGATGCACAAACTAACTCATACATCCACCGTAGGTGCCTTAAAACAAGGGGGGAGGGGTTAGGTGCATGGAATCCCTCCCCCGGATGTTTGTTCTGTTAACGTCCCACCCACCCCCTTACCCCCTTAAGTACATTCAGCTTTTAACATGAATTCTCTCTCTGGTAACATTATTTTGTGATAAATAGCTGCCAATGGTGGAGACTAGAGGGTCTGGGAAAGGTTCCCTCAGAATTTTTTTTTTTATTTAGAGCTTAGAAATGCAATTACCAGCATCCTGCATGGGGATCAATAGTACGAGGGCTGTGTACACCAGTTTTAATAACAGGACTAAGTTATATTAGTTCAGAGGGCCACCAACTAAATTCAACCAATCAGATCACTCCATTGCTGGTGCAGCACTCTCTGTTATTGGCCACTCTTGAAGATTTTCTGATAATATTTTGGCTTACATTTCTGACAAAACTTGCTTTCACATGAGAGATTCCTTTTTTTCTTTCTTCTGACTCTCTTTGCCTTCTGCTTTGTTTAACATCAGACCTGAGTTTACATGTAACACCTAGTGGCTCCCAATCAGCAATGCACACTTGAAGTTTGCAATGTTTTTCTAGTCCATGATTGTGGCATTTTTCCTAAACTTTTTCAGTCATGTAATAAAATGTCTTATTAATAACCAAGCTTGCTTTGGACCATACTGGGCAAATTTAAAGTGTGTGATGTTTTTCCAGTCTGTGATTGTGGCATTTAAACACTTTCAGTTGTGCAATAAATATCTTATTTAATATTTAATAACCAAGCTTGCTTGGGACCATACTGAGAGAGTATCAGGCCTCTGTCATTTTTGTACAGTGGTTAACATGCATGTTAGATTCATGCATTTGATTTTTACATTGTATATCTCAAAAATATTTTTGTCTGCAAAATTACTGTAAGCTGAAACAAGGCTGTTACATATAATTATTGTTTGAGACCTTCAGAATTGGACAAGTTGTCCAAGACGTTTGGTTAATCCAGGATTAGGCAAAAAGTGTGAATTCTTTTTTTTGAATCTATAACTTTTTAGGCAGGATTTTTGCTTAATCTGGGTATTTCCTGTCCTGACATAAACCAGTCTCGAACTCTGCAAAGAATTAGCAATAGTCCTGGTTAATCTTAGTAGTAGATTAAGGCCAATTATGCAGCACAGCCCAAATTCACTTTTTTCACAGTTATGCAAAAATGTCAAATTCATTTTGTTCTAGAAAATGTACATGTACACTGTACAAGTAGAATGAAGTGCCCTGCAAAATTCAGATTTTGAAGTCTTGTCTTGAATGTGAACTAGTCTTGCATGCAGGCCACTTTTATATGGGAGCTTCTTGTTTCATGAGGTAACACACAAGTTGTTGAAGGTTATTTAATAAAATAAATAATACAGTATATATATATATATATATATATATATATATATATATATATATACACATTTGTACATGAAAATCAAGCTAACAAATATATTTTGAGGGAAAATTAAAAGCATTCTTGAAAACAAAAATATACGGTTTGTTAAAGATAAGCTCCAATGCACAACCAAAACTGCACAAGATTGAAGCAAATGATTAAACTCCTAACATGTCAGTTTCAAGCTCTCACTGAACAGAGATTACAGTTGACTCAGTTCACTCAAACAGTCAAGGGAAATTATGAAACATTTGAGTTATCAGGAGTTCAATTTCATAGGGCAAAGGGAATCAAATATGAACTGCACGAAATCTAACACCACCAAGAAGCCAAATTTTTGGACACTTACATGTAAGATTAAATGGCTGCTTAGCCGGCTTGCAGACGTCTACTTTTTCTTGTAATTTTTTTTTTTTTTTTTTGTATGAAAGGAAATACTGCATATTCATGTAGACTGCTGTACACAGCTAATGCTGCTCAATTTGGTTCAAATTTCATGTTTTTAAATGTAATGAAGTATGGTTTGACTCATTGCACTAAATGATAAAGGGGTTCAAATTATTGACAGCAACATTGTAAAGATTTAATGAATGGGAAACAATATGCTGACTTTGATTTAGTGGGTGTTCAAGTCATTCAGGGGGTAAAATTACAGTAAATGTATGAAGCAAATCCAGGGGAAATCAGTTTTAATTCAAGCTTAATGTGTAAGATTCGAATTACAGAGGGCTTGAGTTACTGGGAGTCAATGATATTTTTATGAGATTTTACTGGAAAGTCAACTTTGGAATAAAAGCCAGGCCAAACAAACAAACAAAAATTGGTCTCAATTTGCAGGCTCATTAGAATGCCTCAAATTTATTTAATATTAAGCTATTTGGACACCGATTAAATGGTGTCGTCACATGACTCTTATTTATTAGTTAGCAGGGTAATATGACTTATATGTTAGTTAAATTACATCTGCATTTTCAGCAGTATGAATTATCATATTGTAAAATACTGATACTTATGTAATAACATAGGCGTATGTACTCTGGTAATGTGTTAACCTTATATAATTTATGTTTTCATTGTACAATGTTAAAAGTAATGGTTAAATTTGGGAATATGGAAACATGACAGCTACATTACTTTTACTTCAGTACTGTGCATTTCTTAATAATTTTAGTTTTAATTTACACATTAAAATGATGGGTGTGATCATCCAGAAATTTTCAAAGGACGTTTTGAGAACGTGGCGATAATTCTGTTTCACTGATTCTAGCTTAGAAGGTACCAGTAGACCATTGCAGTTGTCTGCTCAGTAACGACCTTTGAATGACAGCAAGGCTGCAAGTGACCTTCTTTTGATACAGACCTTTGTTTTGTTGTGTAAATCAAGTTGTTCTTATGCCAACTAGTTGGCATTTAAATGAAAAAAGTAAAGAGGTCTGTATCAAAGCAAGGTCGCGTCCAGCCTAGCTTGCATTCATAGGCCAGGTAACTAAGCACACAACTGTAAAATGGCCTAGTCCTTTTTCTGCAAACTATCAAATTTTTTACCCTAAAAGTTACCATGTCTAACAGTACACAATTAGGACTTCAACACCACAAACTACAGATTTTGACCCGCAAATGGCACAATGATAACCAACATCACTTTTCGTGGGAATTGTCACTATTCCTCCCCTTCCCCCCTCCCACGTTACGGTTTGCGCATCTACACGGGTTTAGTTCGTCGTTTGCAATCCGTATGAAAACTGCTCAGCCCTTGACCATCCTTGTTCCTTTATGGATTATTATTATACGGCTAGCTCCGTGAGCAGGCAAGATGAATCAAATCCTGCGCTGTGATTGGCTACCCGAGCGGGCAAGATGGAGCTCTCTTGCCCGCTCGGGACTACCCGCCGTGTCCCGCAAAAAAAAAAAAAAAAAAATTTTCCCGAAAGCCATATATATTGACCAAGCTTGTTCGGTCAAGATGGCTGGATATTGGCCTCGTTCTTATTTTTTTTGCGAGTTTATGGACCTCGACTCCGTCTCGGTCTATAAACACGCAAAAAAAGAACTTGGCCAATATCCAGCCATCTTGACGTCACACTTGGGCAATAACCCATACATACTGTACCTGTCAAGTCTCCCGTTTTGCGCTGGTGTCCAGTTCTCTCGCGATTCTATCCGCGCATACAACGATTGAATACAAATATGAGAAAATAGAGGGCTGTGAACTGTCTACTGATGTTCTTACCACATTTTGACGTGGTGATCTGTGATCCATTACTAAACAGACGCACGGCAAAATGGAATCTATTTGTTTTATATATTAATAAAGAGAAAATATTGTAAAAGATTCGAGAATAATTTGACTTACTAAAAACAAACAAACAAACAAACAAAAAAGACAAAAAAACAAGAAACCTTGAGAGTTACTATGTGTTGCCTGTCTTGTTTACCTAATTTTGATCTTCTTGAATCCCATTTCCCGCACGAAAAAATCGTTAATTCCTGCTTCGCGCCATGAAAATAAACAACTTCTCGCCTCCTGCCAGCTCCCCTCAAGTCTGCATCCCGCTTTCAAATTTTTTATGTCCCGCATCCCGATGGCGAAAAAAGGCCCTTCCGAATCCCGCCAACCCTTCGTTACTGACCCTCACCATCCATGTTTATTGAATAGAGAATAATACATGGGCGCGTGAAGATATGTTATTATGTTATTTCTCTTGGGGTGATCAACCTCGAAAAGAGAAATTCAATATCTTCAAGCAACCATGTATTATTTTGGTTATTATATAAACATACTGATAACGACGTATTTGACGGTTGTCCGAAGGTCACACCGAGGAAGATCCGAAGATGTTATAATCAAACACCAACAAATTTAAGTACAGTTGTAAAAGGGTCAAACAAAATGGAAAACATTACGTCATCGATATCATCGTAGTGAAATTAGCGTAATTTTACACGTCTTTTCTCCGAGCTGGAAATCCTTGTAAAACACCCTAGTTTCTTCCGGATTACTGATGGTATCCTATCCTCCTTCGTCACGCAATAAGTAATGGTATCCCAGCATAGAGCAATAGAAAAGCGTAAGCGATAGCAACGCGGAAGTGAATCAAAATAATTTGTGATTTTACTCGCCATGTCTCTATCTAGTACTCTCAGAAATCAGGGTAATGAGTTCTTTCGTCAAGCAGTCCGCTTGGATGTAGATTGTTCGCCACAACAGGCAAGGGATCTTTTTGAACGAGCGCTGTCTTGTTATTATCAAGCCAAAGACAAATCTAACAACCGTGAAGACGAATGCTCTGCTGCAAAGAACATCGGTAAAGCGGCATGGAAGATCGCGAGAGTGCTGACCAAGAGTGGGGACAAACCACAAACAATCATCTTCTACCTGCACGAGGCGATCAAAGGGTTGTGCACCGCTTACAGTAACAGTGAAGAATGCAAAGACCCTGAATGGAGAGGCGAAGTGTTTGAGACGATCAGTGTTTGTTTACAAGAAGTGATCGACGCGGCAGAAGCATTTGGACACGCCGATCAAAAGATCGCGCAGCTGGAGAAGCTCGTGGTCATCACCACAGTGAATGAAGCTGTCCCGGACATACAAATGAAATTGGCAACGAGCTACTTCCACGATGGTACGACGAAACTACAGAATGGCGACTACAAGAAATGCCTGTCACGCATGAAGGATTGTTATCGGCCTATTGAAGAAGTTAAACATCTGTCAAGCCGTTATGGCGGAGATTTAAAGTACGAGTTGCTGGAAGAAGCTGAAATCCTGGAGAAAGACGTGTTCTACCACACATGTGCGGCTTCTGCCTTCCAAGCTCGTGTTCACGGAGATGAACTTCTTCAAACGGCTTTGAAGGAGCAAGAAGAGCTAGACATGACGCTGATTTTCGAAGTGATCGACTGGTACAAGCAAGCGGTCGTGCTAGCGAGAGAGGTTGAGATCGAGCAGGAGGCCATCGCCGAGAGTCGTCTAGGTGTTGTCTACGACAAGGTTCTTAGGATGACATTGCGAGCTAAAGCGTACTTCACTCACAGCTTTGAGCTTGCGGAGTCTCTGAAACCTCGCGTTTTCACCTCCCAGGACTGGTACAAAGATTGTATCACGACGCTGAAGAAGTACCAAGACGAGGCTCGCCAGAGGGACGAGGAAGAACAACAGAAAGCTCGAGCGGCGTTTCTGGAGGAATTGTCTGAGGAGTTAGCTGACATAAGATCTCACAAAGCCCGGGCAGCCGACCTGATTAAACACGTGTATAGCAACTATCCACCTAAACATCCATCTTGGCAGAAACCCAGTGATGAAGACATGAAAAAATGGGGAGAAATGGAGTTAGATTCCAGAGATTACAAGAAGCTTCTTCTCAAAGCCCTCGGCTTCTACCATCCTGATAAGGTAGATGAAAAAATCCATGGTATGAAATGGAAAATTCTCTGTGGGGAGATCACTAAAATGCTTAATGATCATTACGAGGGAACAAAATTAGGCTCAAGAGGTTAAACTGGTGTAAACAGTATATGACTATGAACTGAAAGTACATTTAATAAGTTGTAGTGTGTTGGGCGATTAGTTGTCAAATGTAGGAAAACTGATACGGTCTTATGTATGATGACTGTGCACATCATTTACATCTACGCAAGTAGCAACACTTAATGAGAAAAGTTACACAATTTAAATATTTGAAAATTTCCAGACCGTAAAATGCCATGTTTTGTTCACCGTTTAATACAGAGTACAGTTAGCAAGGTAATTCTCACACTTTCAGTTCTTTATTGTAAATTTTTCTCTTTTTCCCGCTTTTATACATTATATTTCCTTATAAAGTAATTACATAAATCAGTACTGAGGTACTAAAGCATGCAAACATTAAAAACTAAGACACATTTATGTATTTTGCGTGTTGTTTCTAACTCAACCCACCCCAACACATTAAACTGAGTATCTCTAGAGGATTCACATTAAAGAATAATACAGGCAGCGCAATTTTGCAGCCGTTGTAAACTTTTGCTGGACGCCGTCGATGGTTCACCTCGACATGCAGTGTCAGCACAACTTAGGGTTGGCTCAATAAGGGTATAACGGACACACTGTCGCTTAAGATTGAGACAAGACCGTATTCGTGCTAAGTGCCCCAAACGTTTGTTAATTTTGTTACAAATACATTGGAACCCCGCTAATACGTCACCAACGGGCCATGAAGATTTGGCCGCATTAACGGGGTAGGGTCAATTAAACCTTAACTGAGTGACGTCTTAACACATTGCCGTAGCAAGGGAGGGACCGGGGAGGGGAGGGGGGGGGGGGTGGTCACAGGCCCCAAAAGTGAAAACAGACATGTATAAAATGATGAAAATAAAATTTCATCTCCCAGTCGAAAGTGATGGCAGTGTACAGGGATAAGCTAGAACCCCAGCTGTTTCTGCTTCCAGAAATGGTGTAGGCAATCGAGTACGACACCTCTAGATTCGACATCGCCGATCTGCTGGACTTTTTTCAGTTACTTGGAAATGCTCTTTAACTCCTACTGAGTGAGATTTACACCCTTGCAAAGTTTATGCTTGTCATGCCAGCTACTAACGCCGTCAGCGAGCGCTCCTTCTCCGCCTGAAAGCGGGTCGAAACTTACATGCGCTCAACCACGGGAGTGACCAGGCGCATCCACCTCATGCTTCTGCATGTCCACAAGGAATTGGCAGATGGCATTGACATGGTGGAGGTCACCAATTTGTTTGTGGGGGACAACCAGCGGCGCAAGCACGTGTTTGGGAAGTTTTCGTAAAACGACAAGCCGATGAAGTCTGCATTTGCCTCTAGGGCAACTCAGACAGTTTAATAACGTACTAATACCGGACTCTGAGTCTCTGACAGATGAAACACTTGCTTGAGAGACAGTAGGTTTTGTTATTTTGTAATTAACGTTGCAAGTGTTGTACTTTTTTCAATCTGCATTGCTTTGCTGAGACGGTGTAGGAAGTAATTCGCGATACCTTTTCATCACAGATAGCTCTTGGAGAACGCTGGAAATAGCACTTCCGAACCTATAGCCTTCGGCGCTCGATTCTGTGCCCCTCAGTTTTCCCCCCTTAATTGCTACGGCACTGTTAACAGAAATATCACAGTTGCCATTCTAAACAACTGTTCTTTAATAAACATCCGAAATGCGGATATAATGTTTTTTAAAAACAATTAAAAGATTGAATCAGTAGCTATCAGTATGTAAAATAATAATGGAAAGATGAACATGGCTGGTTTGAGTGGCCGTATAAACGGGGTAACATTATATAACAATTATATCGGTCAGGATTTCAGCCGTTGGCTGTATTAACGGGGTGACCGCATTAACGGGCGTTCAGCCGGGACAAAAGAAAGTGGCCGTATTAACGAGGTAACCATAAGGCAGAGTTCCACTGTAATGTCAGTATTTTCTTTCCAAAGAAGCTGTTCATCAAGCATGACTCCTAGATGGTTAAACTTCTCAACCTGGATCCCAGGATCTCTCTCCTTTTCCTCTCTTGTCGTTGACGAGAGAGAGGCAAAGGCGAGAGAGAGAGAGAGAGAGAGAGAGAGAGAGAGAGAGCCTGGAATCGATGTTTTTCTGATCTAAGAATTTGATGACGTCAGTTATCAACAAAGAATTGCCGGCATTGAAAAACAAGCTGTGTTCACACTAGGCCTAACCATGTTTACTCTTATCACGAATGGAACGTTTCTCACTGCGAAAACTGTTCACTACAAGTGGTGCAGAACGCGACTCTTGATCAAAACAAGTTTATTCTGATCCAGTCTGAAACTATCCTACGAGGTAGCCTCGACCTCAATTAAACGAAACACGTTAAAGATGACGGTTGAAAGCAGAGAGGAATCAAGTCGAAATACCGTGAATACTCGAATTAGCGCCTCTCCTCAAATTAGCGCCCCTTCGAATAAGCGCCTCTCCTATCGGTCAAAATTTAAACTAAGCCCCTCCCCTCGACTAAGCGCCCCCATCCCCTCCCCCTGTTTTTTGGAAGGGTACTATAGAAATAGTGCTTTCTAAATAAAGTAATAGTAGTGGTGGTGGTGGTGGCGGCGGCGGTGGCGGTGGCGGTGGTAGTGGTGGTAGTGGTAGTATTACTACTACTACTATTATTATTATTATTATTATTATTATTATTATTATTATTATTACAAACCCGATCATATGTGATCACGATTTAAGAAAAAAAATAAATAAGCGCCTCCCTCACATAAGGCCTACTTGCCCAACCCAGCCCCCCCCCCACGGGGGGGGGGGCGCTAATTCAAGCTTTATGGTATCCTGCATTGGGGCTACGACATTACACACGTTTTCTTTCAAATATGAGCTGATGATGAAGAGATCAAACAATCACGGACAGAAAACAGAACAGTTTTAAACAACATTCCAGTAAAACTACATAAAATTTAATATAGGAGCCAGGCGTAATTTGTGTTTGAAACGGACAAGTATATATTGTAAACAATGTAACTTCAAACATGTTTAGCAGAAACGAGTTTCGTTGATCTAAACATGTTTACTGTAAACAAACTTCGTTGCCAGTGTGAACGCAGTATATACTGCTTACATGAAAAATAATTCTTTTGTGACGCAAACAGTGCATTACTAACACGACAAATAAGGGTCTACTGACGTTAAAGGAATACTTCTAACTGATGAATAATAATGTTCTACTGACACAAAAGGAGTACTCATGAAAAATAAAATTCTCATGATGCAAAAGGAGTGATACTAACATGAAAATAAAGCTTATCTGTCGAAAAGGGAATTTCGTTAACATGAAAATCAAACTTCTTCGGACGCAAAAAGTAATATTACTGTTATGAGTAATAAGTTTCTGCTAGCGTGAAACGATCTTTAGTAACACGACCTCTAGTAACATTGACGAAAAGAGAATATCTCTAATATAAAACAATAAATTTGCACTAACACAGAAAGGTATTTCAAATTCTAACATGCGAAATAAGGTTGTACTTACTTACATGTGTTTTACTAAGATGAAAACGATGCAAAGAGAGTGTTAATTAAAATCAACAAATTAGGTCTGCTGGACACAAAAGGGATGCTTTCTGTACGGCCATGTACCTACAAGATTGATGACGTAAAAGGGGTTTTACACGCCCGGAAATACACTTCACCTGACGCAAAAAGAGTATTACTGACAAGAAAAATATAGCTAACCTGACGCAAAAGGACTTTTCCGGACAATCGGCATTTTGTGTTCAAGGCTATGTTTAATGAAGTACATCTTTCACTGCTGTTGAACCGAGATAGTCCCTCTTTTTGGTGTGCTTCAAACAAGCAAAATTTGCTTACGCTGAGTTTGCCATTTAACTGAAAAGTGTAAATAGACCCTTATCGGTTTGCAGTCAATATTTTCTTTTATTCAGAATGGGAACGTGTATAGCAAAAATGGCGGGCAGAAATAAACACGAAAAGTCATTTGATGATCTCCGGAGTAAGCAAACTAGAACGGCAGCTGCAGAGAGAGAAAGAGCAGAACATGTTGCGAATATGTCACGACGTCAAGGCGAATCTTGTGTTGATGAAGAAGCAGATGAAGACACCAATCGAAGTAACCAGGAAGGATCCGGGAAGAAGAGAAAGACTCTACAAGAGTTGCACAAGAACCCGCGGCCTGGATTCAGAAAGTTCGAGTCCGAGGTAGACTGGCAAACAATTGACGAGGAAATCGCTCTTCAGCTTTGGGAGGATGTGTTCAAGCCGTTGTATACTTTTTGCTAACTGTATAAGTAATACAGACTGTTAAAACACATCCTTTATAATATAACTTAAAAGCATCATGTGTACATCACAATATTTTATTTAAATATGGCTATTTTGTTATTAATTTTATCTTCTGACTACCACCTGCCCAGTCGGTAAACATTAAGGATGTTTTGAATTCCACAGTGATCAAGTGCATTTCGCATTGCTTTCTCGCCACAACCTCTTAAATATTCGAAATCTCTCACTTTCATGACAAATTCACTGAAAAGTTATAAGCTTTTTACGTGGAATATGCAAAGAGAATTTGATGGTTGTCCACCTATGGTACTGTTAAGCCTCAAGCGTTTGATTTACCATGGTTCGCCTTCATTGACAAACTCTTATACTATACCGTCCATCTTGAATCTATACAAGCATCACCCTGAGCCTTAAATTAAGTGAAATTCAATTTCTGGTCATTTTACTTCCAACAATGAATAACATTTTGCAAAGAATAGAATTCCATTTTCGAGCCGTCATCATCTGAGACTTGAGAGGTACTTAGTGTAATGAATAGGATCTCAAATGGAGAAAGATAAGAGAAGGAGTTACTTCAGTTCTTTGAGCAAATCAATGATTTGTTTGTAACATATTTTTGAAACAGTAGTAGACATACTGGAAAAGACATATGCTTGATCTTTTGCGATTCTATCACAACAATAGCCTCTTGATAACACAAGAGCTCTTTCTTTGTAGTAACTTGAATCTTATATCAGTCACAATTTGCAGCAAACACAATTGTGCAATTTGGTCTTTTTAAATCACGATTTGTATCAAGAAATTATGATCTAGATGATAGTCTCTTGCTTGAATTGATTAAAATACTTTTTTTTTCCACTCAAGTTCAGCCAAATGAAATTCCCTCTCCCATTTTCTCCGATTTTGGTAACCCTGGGAACACGGGTCATTCCAAACTGTATTAAGCACATGTTTCGTACAATTGACCGCTGGCACAGCGGGCTCAGAAACTAATAGAAATCACTGTTACATAACAGTATAACACACGTGTTCGACATAGCAGACACATAGCAGTTTTCACTTGAGGTGGAAGTAATTTGCATCATACCGTATTTGTTTTGGTTTTGCGTTACAATGCTGCGAGATTAGCTAAACCCGCGCCACTTTGTCAGCCAATTAGAAATAAAACCAAAACCAATTGCTGGTTTGAAAATTACACTGATTTTCTTTTATGTACTTTGACCTTACATAACTCCACTAAACGTAGAAAGTTTATTCCAATCACCAAACTCTTAGCTTAATCCAGTATTTCACATTATAATGATTATGCTTTCAACACTAGACCACTAAGTGAAATTGTCCTACATACATCGATATTCCTGCTCCCCCCCCTCCCGGGGGGGATAGACTCCCACATGAAAAGGACGAGAGTGCACGTCAAAAATTTTGAAAAGAACACCTAAGAGGTACCAAGGTCTTGTTTTGTGGGCGCAGCTTTTTTTTTTTCACCACCAAGAGGTACCAATTCTGAAACAACACATTATCTCCTGTCATGTTTATTTCTGCTCAACACCTCTAAAGGTACTGCAAAAGGTCCCGCTGTGAATCTTTTGAAGCTGACCACCTTATGATGTACAAAAACCAAAAGGTACTAAAAGGTACGACGAGAACCCCCGACCTTTCTATATAGGAGTCTTCCCCCCAAGAATTCTGGCTCTCTATTTCAAATGCTTGTCACTTCTGAGTACAGGCTGGAGCTTTTTCAGTTATATAATGTTTACTTTGTGATCTGCAAACCACTTCTTTTGAGCAGTTTCATGATATACCTGGCTCATTTTTTTTTTTTTTTTTTTTTTTGGCGAAGAAGAACACTGATAAAATAAGCAACGAGAATTCCAAATATTTATCATGTCATAAAACAAGTCGTTTAATTCCAGCGCTGATGGATTTTCCTCGAGCTAAATATTGAAAAGAAGCAAGAATTGCAGTACCAAGAGTACTAAATGCACAAATCTTAATGAATGAGTGAGTCCGTTACACAAGGTAACTTTTCTCTCGATTATTACAACAACAACAACAACAACACTTTTATTTCACTCCAGAGTTAGAAATAATTTATTACAATGTTATAGATTAAAAACAGCAATAGTAGAGCTACCCGACAAGCAGAAACTTGACAAAGAAATGAGAGAATTCACAAGCGGCTGTCTTGAAAAACAACGCCGAAAAGACCCTGGGGACGAGGTGAGCTTTCTCGGGATTTCACTGCATGATGTCATGAAGGGAGCGTTTGCAAACTTGAAGAGATACCTTGATCGTTAATGCTGTTAATGATTGAGTGTTTGAGAAACAACAACCAGGGCATCCGCTGCGAATTGGCTTGTCTGTTAATCTTGAGTTTGTAGAAGAGCAAGGACAGTTGTGAGTAACATTCTTTTCATGTACACATACATGTATGTGCCATTTTAAAGTTACTATAATACTACTATACGCAGGGTAGTAGAATTAGAACTGGGACAGACAAACAAAATTATCCACATCAGGTCTTTCAGTTCTGTTAAATTTTCCTAGCGGTAGCTAATCTGATGTTGGCCGGGAAACGAAAGGCTGTGCGCCCGGTTATACTGATCGTGACAATGGGGTACTAGCTCTTAAACTTAAATTAAACTATATGACTTGACGTAGAATTTTGATAAAACGTACTCAATGACTTAAAGTCCGCGAAAACGAGTCGAGCACTACGTTGACTTAATAGTATCGAGGAAAATCCTTCAGATATTTTGTCGATAGAAGAGTATCAAAAGAATCAGCCATTATGATTTACACGAGAAGTGATCATGAATGGTTTAAGAATTCAGATTCGAGCTCAACAGGCGGAGGTCAGTGTGTATGAAGCTGATGGTTTCTTGGAAGAGAGCGTTTGCACATTCTTTGGAGACCTTGGTCGTCAAACTGTGTCAAATTTGCAAGAATGAAGTATAATTTGAGTTTCTCTGACTTTCCTCGTAACCTCATTATAGTATAAAAGACCAGAGATTTGCAGTGAACTCTCGCAAGTTCGGCTGAGCTGAAAATGCTTTTCACTGATCAGTATTAGATTACACTCGCTTATTTCTCGGAATCTCTAAATTAAGAGCAGCTATTTGTATTCATCATTGCTAATTAAGACTGTGTTTTTCGCTCTTTAGCTTTAAAGAAGAGCTGTTGAGCTACCCCAAGGCTACATTTTATATATTTCAGTAGAGAAAAGCGACGCTGACTGCGAACCGTTCGTGACAAATTCTCGTGACAAATTCTCGTGACAAACATCCACGATCTCTTTTTTTGGCATTATGTTTCAATCGCTATTTTGTCGTTGTGAGTTATAAAACAAGGGATTGATTAAGCTGGGAATGTCTTTCTCCTCTTTAGAGATGATAGGCCACGTTTAATTTGATATATTACTCCAAGGCTTTCAGGACAAACTTCTATATTTGGTGTTGTTTTCTTTGTATCCAAGTCTCTTTTGGGAATTGAGGGACAAAAGAAGCTTATAAGCAATTTTGTCCTGAAAGCCTCGGAGCTAAGCCCGAATAATTTTCTTAAACATCTCATTCTGAACAAATTACAACGTGGTAGCTGGACAAAAATATATGACTGAGGTACTGTCTGTGACAAAATTACGACTGAGGTAATGTCCATGAAAAAATAATCCTGAGGCAATGTCCATCATTAAATTCTCCTCCTAGGTATTCAGGGTAGTTATAATGACTATAAACAACAAAAACAAAACAAAACGACTGAGGCAAGAGCCTCAGTTTGCCTGTTACTAGCTCAGGCCCTGATTTATGGATAGCTAAGTTAAGATACTAGTAAACAAATATTGCATTGGCCAAATCTAAAGCACGAAACTGTGCTAGAAAGCGTCCAGTCGCGTTTATAACTTTCCATACATTTGCCAGAACGGCGAAAAGACCCTGGGTGAGTTGTGGCGAGCCTCGTGAAACGCTGATGTTATTTTAGACAGTCCAGAATTTGCGATTTTGGACATGACCCAGTATATTTCAGACCTTACCCTGGAGCGCCTGGCGAGTACATGGCTCGGGTAAACATAATTTGAGAAGTGCTTAAAGTTTTCGATCTTGATCAGAGTTAACTTATAATGATAAAATAGCTTCTTCTAAAACATACCCAATTGAAGACCAGAGTGCACAAACCATGCGCTGTTACAGATTAGAACGCTGGGCACAAATGCCGTACCCATTGGCGCCGGACATAAGATAGAACTCATGTAAGGGACCCCCCAACCCACCCCCACCCATCCCCATCCCCCCCCCCCGAAAAAAAACCGGGTTTGAAATTTCCCGGAATCACACCTGATGAAGTCAGGAAATCTTTTAAGGGAGCGTTAGCAAGATACCTTTGTCGTCGATGATTGAGCGTTCGAAACGCAGCAAACATAACATCAGCAGCGAATTGGCTTGTTTACGACTTTTGAATTTGCAGAACATCATAGGCAGTTGAAGTAAGTCTTTTTAAGTCCCGTTAATATACATATTCGCATTTGATTCGTACTTCACGGTTCCAGAATTGTAATTCAAAAAAACAAACAAAATCCATATCAGACATCAGTGTTGTTGCGTTTTCCTAGCTGCAGCTAGCGGGCGACTGAATGATTGCTAGGAAGCAGAGGACTGTGTGTCCGGTTAAGGGCTGCCTGGGAAACAATTGCGGAAACATTTTATTGTTGCGGGTAAAAACGTTCACAATTTAACCAGGCGGGAAACATGTAGCGGAAACCAATTTTGGTGCACGGAGCAAGACAATGGTTTTTACCTCAGGTCAAAGGCACTTCTGCTTCTCGGACGCAAATGTTGCCTCCGAAACATATGATTCCGAGGTTAGCCATCATGTTTTACTGATCGTGACTACGCGATTGCTCTTCAACTTCACGGCTTTGGGTTATGACAGATAAAACTGAAGTTCGTTAAGACGAGTGTCGAGGACTATGTTAACTTTATAGCATTACACGCAGTGTAGAAACTCGCTTTCTATTAATCGACGAAAATCCTCCAAATATGCTATTGCTTAAAAAGACAGAATAATATCAAACAATTAGTCATTGAATGAGGTAAATGGTTTAAGATCTCAGATCCGAGGTATT
The DNA here is from genome assembly GCF_042242905.1 of Orbicella faveolata. Classification (NCBI taxonomy): domain Eukaryota; kingdom Metazoa; phylum Cnidaria; class Anthozoa; order Scleractinia; family Merulinidae; genus Orbicella; species Orbicella faveolata. The sequence goes on along the minus strand of NW_028301578.1, from coordinate 8,371,749 downwards.
CAGCGGAGGTCAGAGACTAATGCGTGATTAAATTAAACTGATGGTCAAACAAACAGTTCGTTGCGCAGAAATGCACAGTAAAGTCGTTGTAGAAATGAAATAGAATTGCTTTCCAACCTTTTATGGCTATATAGAAATTGTTGAAATGCATTATGCCGCAAAAAGCAACTGTAGCTTGCTATAATTCGCTTGATCAGTTTTATGTTTGTGTAAAAAAAAAAAAAACAAAAAAAAAAAAAACAGTCTAGACATAAGCAGATATCTAAGGGCATATCCTAAGCGGGTCTATATGAATTTTAAATTTAACTCTGCTGTTTTGCCGTAAATTAAAATCTGAGTTTGTCTGGCTTTCCTCAGTACGTCATTATGGCTTGCAAGAACAGAGATTTGAAGGAAACTCTCCCACAGTTGGCTTAAAATGCACTTTTTCCTTGTCAACACTGATCGGTAACAGTATAGCCACCTTATTCAAACGTCAGTCAAGTTTCTCGGAATCTTTAAGTGCAGCTTATTATTCATCTGTGCTTTTGATCCTCTTGATTATTAAGTCTCTAATAGTAGCTGTAAGGCCTAAACTGAAAGCTGTTAGGTTACCGTTGCCTTACAATTTTATTTCTGTTGTTAGGAGAAAAAAAACCGTGATCTTTGTTGTCGTATGCGAGCAGTGACAAAGGTGCGTGAGAAACGTCCACAAAACTATTTCGTGTCCTGATCATACCGTTTATGTTTTAGCAGTTGTCGTTCATGTGGCAGGTTGCCAACATTCTTGAGCTTAAAACCTTGTGACAACAACCGAGTACTTGTTTTCAAACAGAAAGCTTTAGAGAAAAGACTGAGGACTTAAAATTCCCGGAACGAAATGCAATTTGTAGTTGCATAATAAAAGTGGATTCCCTGCGGAACGACAGCCGTTACGATGTCTGTAACATAACCACCATTTTTGTGTACGACTTCTGCGGGCTCTAAGCAGACTCAGTGGAAGAAAAAAAAACCAGTCCTAACTAAACGGCTAAACTAAGTGAATGATGAATAATAACACTTTTTCAGCGTCAAACCCTCACAAATTAATTTTTGCAACGGTTCGGCTAAGAGCCGCTGTCAAAGCTATCGATACATCGAACTCGCCCAACTTTATTGTATACCAAATAGTCTTCTTAAAGACTAAAGTAAACTCCAAAATTAAAATATTGCAGTTTTTATTCGACTCCAAACGCAAAAGACCAGCACATCGCCTTGGCAGCGATTTTTTGCCCGAAGGTCATTCCATCGATTTATAGACATCTTGTTTTTTTTCAGACGTCTTAAAGTTTGTAAGACGGGTTTACTAAAACTCATATCTCGTTCGCCACGGCTGGAGACTACTGTAAGTGATTGTGACAAAATAGGCACATGGAATAATTGTTAATTATCGTTTTGTATTTGTATAAAATAGGATTTTCATAGCCTATTTTATGTCTATTTTGCAAAGGAGCAGGTCATCATCACCTTTGGTACTCAAAAAATGTAGGCAAAACAGTCTATTTTATCTCGGTATTATAAAAGAACACTGGTGTAAGAATGCAACAAAGGATTAAATTAATATATTTTGCAGGCTGTTTTTCAGGATATTATGAAAAAATATTACAGAAATAAAATACCCCACTTTTTTTCTATCTTGTTTAAAAATAGATTTAAAGTTACTGGAAAACACATAAAAGAAATAGAAACAGAATAGGATTGTCTTTGTAAGGGTAAATTGTAACAATAGTTATTATGAATGGTTCTAATGTGTTCTAAATAATTATCAGCTGACAAGCATGTACAGTATTACATTGAACAAGGTATTAAGTCGTACCTGTTGGAAAGTGTGACAAACTGTAAAAGATCCTTCAATGAATCCTATTAAGATCTTTAAAAGATCCTCATCAAGGATCTTTAAGGAACCTAGCAAAGATTACTAAATTAAGATTATTAAATACCTTAAAGAACTTTCACAAAACGTCATTGAATCTTCAGGGATCTTGAAGGATCCTAGCAAAGATCCTGCTGAGATCTTACCAAGAATCTTTGCAAGATCTTGATCAGATCCTTGAAGATCTTGAAGGATCTTGTGTAAAGACCTTTGTAAGATCCTTCAAAAAATTCCTTAAAGATCTTTCAACGATCCTCATTGAATCCTCAAGGACCTTAAAGTATCCTAGCAAAGATCCTGTTAAGATCTTACCAAGGATCTTTGCAAGATCTTGATCAAATCTTTAAAGATCTTGAAGGATCCTAGCAAAGATCTTTGCAAGATCCTTCAAAAGACTCTTTAAAGAATTTTGAAAGATCTTCACTGAATCCTCAAGGATCTAGAAGGATCCTGGCAAAGATCCTGGAAAGATCTTTACATCAAAGATCTTTGAATATCTTTCAAAGATCCTTAAAGGATCCTTAAAAGATCTTTATCTTTAAGGATCTTTGGCAGGTCCTTGAAGACCTTAAAGATCCTGTGAGGATTTTCACTAGGGATGCTCCAAACAACTGATTTTTCAGCCAGTGAGCGGTTTTTCCGCCGTGCCTGTATAATTTATAAGCCGGGTTTACTAGAACTCATATCCCGTTCGCCGCGGTTGGAGACTTCTGTAAATGATTTTAAAAAAATAGGCACATGGAATAACTGTTAATTATCGTTTTGTATTTCAGAGTTGATTGAAAACAAGTCAGTATAACAGCCACCTGTCGGTGTGGGCACCGTTTTGGAGCCATTTACAGCTATGCTTGCAAAGCTGTGGATATTTTCGCTCTTCTGTTTGACCTATCGAAGTTGTGCCAACTTGAGAAAATCTTTCCAGGAAGTGAACGGCACTATCATCGGTAACCGCACCTTCAATCCCGCAGATGGTCCATACCTGGTGACGAGTGACTTGGTTGTTGCCCACAATGCAACTCTTACCATAGAAGCAGGGAGTGAAGTGCTTTTCGTTCCAACAGTAGGGCTTCGTGTTCACGGATCTTTACACGCAAGGGGAACGCATTCAAATAGAATAACGTTCCGTGCACTTCCTTGTAATGAAACAGTTCTTTGCAATAACACCAACCTAGGCAGATTCTACAATCCTGGGATTAGGCTTGTAGGTGGCACCTCTCCCAGCAACGGTCGCTTGGAGATAAAGTGGAACGGACAGTGGGGAACTATCTGTAACTACTGGAGTTATTGGGATTACAGAGAAACTGCAGTGGCTTGTAGACAACTTGGCTTCCTCGGAGCTAAGAGGCATTACACATATCCCGGAAGTGGCCCCGTCTACATGAAATATGTAAGCTGCAATGGAAAGGAAGAAAGTCTCTGGGATTGTGGCTACAGATGGCGTTCGTGCTGTGAGTTATCTTTAGTCTTAACCTTTAGGAACTGGTGTTGATATTTGCATTCAAACGCCACATGATCTTTCCCTAACATGAAGAAACTCAAAAAGTTAAGAAATATTTGCCTCATTCAGTTTGTCGTTGCTACATGTTTGAAGCTTTACGAAATAAACGTGGTGCTCACAGAACAGCTCACGTTCGAAGTCAAATATTAAACACGTAAATAAATTGCTGTGTTCTTTTTCTTCAGCCTCGAAATGGTGATATACCGAATAAGGTCTTTCCCTTCGTGAACGGTTAGTAGACCAATTTCGACATATTAAAATTCAGCCTAAAACAATAGACCTCAGTACGAGGCTCTGGGGGAAAACTACAGAGTGTGTGTGGTTTGTTCCCCAGAGCCTCGTGCTGAGGTCTATCGTGTAAGGCTGAATTTTAATATGTCGAAACTGGTCTTTTGAATGGACAACCTCCCTCTTAGATTGATGATCTGTTCTTATAAAAGTTCATACAATGTCCATTCTTTGACATAATATTAATCTTCCACAAGTTCTGATTACAGCCACCTAGACTGAGTTATGAATACTAAACCTACAATATTGGTGAGGTACAGTAAAATGAACATAAACCAAGGTTATAGCTCATAACGAGATTAATTGGTTTTCTAGTTAGTCCAATGTTTTCTCTCAGAGCGCTCCCGATGTCATAACCTTTGTTTGACCGAAATATATTAAAAAAATATCTGTATCATTAGTTTGGCTTTTAGAAATATGGTTTATTTATATCATTTAATGAAAAGAAACTTACTTTCGAATCTTCACTAATCGGATATTTTTTCTGTTTTTCTTATTACATTGTTTGAAAAACGATGATCTTCGACCCTGGCAGATCATTCCTATGACGTTGGAATTGAGTGTGACACCCTGATGCCTTTGTTGACGGAAACGGTTTACTGGAAAGGTATTTACTTCACTCCGACGAATTTCACCAAGAAGCAAGGGAACTCATCCTTGGAGAATGCAGACATAGTGAATGCTTTTGAGGGGATCAAAGCACTTAAGAAGGCACCAGATTTACTAAATGTTACGATTAGAGATGGAGCTTCAGGCCTGCTGGTGAAAGAACTTGAAAATCATCCAGTGATAGTTGATACGACCGTCTTGCGATCACTGTTGGCTGGTGTAAATATTGAGAGTTCTGGAGGGCTTGTCGTAATTGAAAATACCACCGTACAGAATACAAGCTTTGGAGATGGACTTGTTTACAACCGGACTCTAGATGCGGTGGATTTCTGTTCAATTGTTCCAGACGAGGCTTCTATACCTTTTGTTCTAAAGGCAACAGGGAAAGCTTTGACGGTTAACTGCAGCAAGGTGAGAATACAATGCAAGAGTCATTATTTGCTATTTCAGACTGCGTCTGTCATCAAACTACAGAAATGTTTACGTTAATTAGTCTAAAACCGTGGTTAAGCGAGTTTTGCTATGAGCTGCAACAAAGGTAAGGTAATGACGTAATTCTTTGTTTATAGTGATAACACCGCTTAACTGAAAAGCTCCTTCGCAGGAAGCTCACTTTAAAATAACATAAATATACATTAATTAATAATTAATTAAGTAATAGAAAACATGTACCGTGTTACTATCGAGTCATGATAGAAACGCGCGGTGAGAGTTTGAGATAACGAGAAATGCTGTGGGAACACGAGCCGACAGGCGAGTGTTTTCACAGTTTACTTCGATCATCAAAATGTAAATTGTCTTTGCTCGCGCCATCAATACGTCATCAGCTCGTGCTAGTTCGGTGTTTCTGTCGAGTTATAACAACACGGTTTTAAATCAATCCGCGCGCGTATTTGCTTTGGGCTATTTCCTAAACAAGTTTGTTTGACAAACAAAGAAACACAAAAAACAAGCAATTAAACAATCAAACACAAAAACAAACAGACAAACAGACTCCCAAATAAACTTACAAAAAAAAAAACAAAAAAACACACAACCAAATAAATTAACAGACAGACCAACAAACTCACAAACTCACAAACAAACAAATAGAGACAAAAAAACGAAGAAACAAACACAAAACAAATAACAAATGCACAAAAAACAACAAACAAAGAAACTCACAAACAAGCAAACAGACTAAAAATCAAACAAACAGGCCACAAAAAAAAAAAAAAAAAAAAAAAAACAGACTGACAAACAAACAGACTCATAAAGAAACAAACTCAGACCCACAAGCAAACAAAAAGATTCACAAACAAGCAAACAGACTCAAAAAGAAAAAAAAAACTGAGACTCACAAACGAGCAGACTCGAAAACAAGCAAACAGACTCACAAAAATGCAAAAAGACTCACAATCAAAGAGATTCATAAACAAGCAGACTCGAAAGCAAGCGAACAGACTCACGAGCAACATACTCATAAACAAACGGACTCACAAACAAACCGAGTCACAAACAAAAAAACAGACTCGCAAAAAAGCAAACAAACAGAGCTACAAACAAGCAAACTGAAGCAAACAAACAGACTCACAAATAATCACAAAACAAGACGAGACAAGACAAGGCAATTTATTTCGACACGGTATCTCTTCAGTTACAAAGAATTGGTTTCCAAGAAAGCCGTCCTAAGAATTAGTAGAAACAATACAATTACAAAATTTCACGGTAGAAGAGAATTACTAGTGTTATTTGCTATTGTGGAGACCGAGTGTGCAAGGAGATTTACGAAATGACTACCTTAAGAGACTGTTCTGCTTTCATCGAATTTGGAAGAGAATTCCATAGTTTAGCACCACGCCTATGAAAAACTCTTTTTTAAGCTTTCAGTTTTGGGTTTCTGCAATGCCAAATTGTGGCTACAGTCTCTGAGATAGTAACCAGTGTTGTTTCGAATCAGGTTAAAGACCTCAGTAAGGTACTCAGGAGCTTTGTTGTGCATATTTTTTTGCATTATGATGGCATTATGATGTTGATGTCAAACTTCAAGAGTATGCCAGTGAAGGATTCTCAAAATGCCGGCAGATCTAATTTCCCAGTCACTTTGAGTAATGATCCGTGCTGCCTGACTGTAGAGTTTATCAAGTCTGTCTGAAGGGCCCTTGTTTAAACCCGACCAGACAACATCAGAAAAATCGAAGTAGGAAGAACCAACGATTTAAATTTTAATTAAGACTTCTTTCGGGACAAAAGGTCTAACCAGTTTTCATACAGCAATTCAGTGCCTGAAGATATCTTCTTAGCAATGTGGTCAATGTGATTCAAACGATAGATGATCGTCAATGTGAGCGCCTAGAGATTTGGGTGCTTTTACTCTCTTTATGAGATCATATCCCAGTCTTATTCGGAGAGAAAATTTCCGTTGGGCCGCTTTTTGCTAAAAGAGAATTAATACACACTCGGTCTTAACTACCTTTAAACTTAACTTGTTGGCAATAAGCCACTGCCAAATATTTCCTAATTCATTATTAACCAAATTTTTTAACTCTCTAAAGCAAGTTGCTGTAACAAACAGACTTACAAACAAAAAAACAAACAAACACAAAAATCACAAACAAACAAACAGACCCAAAATAAACAGACTCAAAAACAAACAAACACACCCACAACAAACAGAATCGCAAACAAGGAAACAGACTCACAATCAAAGAAACAGAGTCACAAAGAAACAGAAAGACTCACAAACAAACAAAAACAGGCATAAACAAAGACACATACAAAACAGACACTCAAAAACAAGTAAATAAACTCACAAAAAACAGTCACAAACAAACAGTCACAAACTAACAAACAGACCCACAAACAAACAAACAAATAAACAAAAAGACTCACAATTAAACAAACTGACTCACAGAGGAACAAACTGACTCACAAATAAAAAAAACTGACTCACAAATAAACACACTCAAAAAGAAAAAAACAGAAACACAAGAGAGTCACAAACCAACAAACAGAGTCCCAAACAAACAGACAGACTCAGAAACAAGCAAATAGACTCACAAACAAACAAGTAGACTCAGAAACAAACAGAGTCAGAAATAAACAGACAGACAGAAAAAACAGAATCACAAAAAACGGACTCGCACAAACAAGCGAACAGACTCACAATCAAACAAACAGACCCAAAAACAAAGAAGCAGACTCACAGAGCAACTAACAGACTCAAAAATAAAGAAAAAGAGTTATAAACAAACAAACAGACTCACAAACAAAAAGACCCCAAACAAATACACACACAATTAAACAACTAGACTCACAAACAAACAAACAAAGAAACAAACAAACTCACAAACAAACAGACTCACTAGCCAACAAACTGTCACAAACAAAGTAAGAGTCACGAACAAACGGACTCACAAATAAAAAAAAACAAACGAAATCACAAACAAACAAACAGACCCACAACAAACAGACTCAAAACAAGCAAAAAGACTCACAATCAAACCGAACCAAAACATACAGAGTCGCAGACAAGCTAATAAACTCACAAACAAACAAACAGACTAACAAACAAAAAAACAGTCACGAACAAAAAAAGGCTTAAACAAACAGACACACAAACAAACAAATAGACTCAAAAAAATTAAGCGGCTCACAAACAAACAGACTCGCAAACAAACAAACATACCGACAACAAACAGACTCACAAACAAACAAACTGACTCACAAACAAACCGACTGACACACAAATAAACAGACTCAAAAAGAAACAAACAGACTCACAACACAGTCACAAAAAAACAGACTCACAATCAAAGAAACAGACTCAAAAACAAACAAACACAGTCACAAACAAACGGCCACACTCTCAAAGAAACAGACTCACAATCAAAGAAACAGACTCAAAAACAAACAAACACAGTCACAAACAAACAGACAGACTCTCAAACAAACAGACTCACAAAAAAGGAAAATAGAACCAGAACAAAGACTCACAATTAAGCAAAGAGACTCAAAAACAAACAAACACAGTCACAATTTAACATACCGACTCGCAAAAAAACAGACCCACAAAGAAACAAACAGAATTACAATAAACAGACTCAAACAAACAAATAGACTTACAAATAAACAAACAGAGTTACAAACAAACAAACAGACTTACAAACAAACTGATTTACAAATAAACAGTCTCAAAAAGTAACAGACTCACAAACAAACAAACAGACTCACAACAAAAAGAGGCACAAACAAACAAAGACTCACAAAAAACAAACGGACGCACAAACAAACAAGCAGACTTACAGACAGACCCACAAACAAACAAAAAAACAAAGTCACAAACAAACAGACAAACTAACGAAGAAACAGACTCATAAACAAACAGACTCGCACAAACAAGCAAAAAGACTCACAATCAAACAAACACAAAAAAAATGATTCACAAATAGACGGACTCAAAAAGAAACAAATAAACTCACAAACAAACAAACAGAATCAAAACAAAAAGGGTCACAAACAAACAGACGGACTCACAAAGAAGCAAATAGACTCACAAACAAACAAACAGACACAAGCAAACAAACAAAGAAACAAACCAACAGACAGACTTACAAACAAAGAGCATCACAAACAAACAGACTCGCACAAAGAAGCAAATAGACTCAAAAACAAATAAACAGACTCACAAGGAAACAAAAAGACTCGCTAACAAACGAACAGACTCACAAACAAGCAAAGAGATTAAAAAAAAACAGACGCACAAGGAAACAAACAAACTAACCTAAGAAGGGGAGGGAAAGGGTCAAAATGAGCGCGGAGGATACAGCACGCTTCGAGGAGGAACGGCCTGCAAGGACGCTATTGTTCTTCGTTTTTTTCGTCCACCAGACGAACTTAAAATCCTGATTGGTCAGATTTAATGAATTACTCAATCCGTCGTTCTGATTAGTCAGCGACCTGTCTTCACCACTCCCTGCTATCGGCAACTGATGAGATCCAGACGGATTGGAAACCGCGGTATTGCCTGAACGACAAGGCTACGAGCCTCCTAACAAAAGTAATAATAATAAAACTCAATTTTCAATATTTACAATGAGGAATATGGTTAGTACAGTGGAACCTCGATTTAACGAACCTCTATATAACAAGGTCCTCAGTATAACGAACGATTTTCATGGCACTGCGCTTATCAAGAGAATCAAACGAACTTTTTTTGGGAGCTGCTACTGTAATATCAAGGCCAGAGATTATCGAAGTCTCAATTGCAGGCAAACATATTTTTGCATCAAAACAAGTCTGAAAATCACGTTTATGTTGAAAATGTTTCTTTTTTTTTAGTGTTGTCATTTTATCACATCACTGTAGTTTACTACATTTGTGTACACTGCATTTAATTAGGATACCCTAAAACCCCAAGGGTGACACCACTACCTTGCTGGTTTTTCGGGGATCTCTTTTCCGGCTTTGGTGCACTTAGTTTTCGAATCTTAGAAACGTCTGGTAAGTATTGACACTGATTAAATGGGACAGTGACTTCGCTGTCCAACCCACCCAATTTAATCACCATGTGTGTCCGGATGAATAGTGGGGGCAAAATCTTTCTCATTTACACAAAGATTAAGCCAGAACCAGCAAGGGTAGATCAAGGATTTTGGAAGAGGGAGGGGGGGGGGGGGGGGGGGAGAGGGGGTGGTTGGTACCTCGGGGTTGAACAGGGTTTGTATCCTTTTTCAAAAACAAATTTCCAGGACTTTTCCAGGACTCAGATTGATTTTTTCAGGACTCTAACATTCACATTAACCCTTTCACTCCCATGATCTTAATGTTAATTCTCCTTACTGTCTGCCATGAATTTTATATTTTTCTACTTGAGTTTAACAGATTTCCAGAACTTTCCAGGGCCAGTAGCCCTTTTCCAGGACTTTCCAGTCCTGGAAAATGCCACAATAATATTCCAGGACTTTCCAGGTTTTCCAAGAGCCGTACGAACCCTGGTTGCAGAATTAATGGGGCATGCCCCTAACTCGTACCCAGTTGTCTTCATACAGGAGATACAGCACAGGGAGAGATGAGTACCAAGAAAGGAAGCGCAAGGTGAGATGGGCAGGTCAGCCCCTGCTCCTCCAACTCGCGTGCTGCCATGTGCTATATTGAAAACGACTGGGGACGAGTCAGGGACATGCCCACAAAATGTTGCTTTTTGTGAATTGAGACCTACATGTTATCAAAAACTATTACACCAGAAATACTAGCAATGCCACAAAGTAGAAATTGCAATGAATTATTAGGTACCTTTTCAGAGTGTTTGCCTTTTTCTTTTTCAATCGTAACCACAATATTTTTCACTTTTTGTTTTTTTGCTTCTCCATAAAGGGGTGGCTAGCCACTCAATCCAGCCCTTTCTCCCACCCCAACAAGTCTGCTTCTAAACCAGCCAAAATATTTGAAGCAGATGCTAAACTACCAATTGGTATTTTAAAAGACTATGGGATTGGGATTAACATGTTGGCTATATTTCCCAAGAAATAACTTAACTTTTTCCATCTACACTGTAGTTATCAAACAAGGAAAGCGGCAGCATGTCTACAATATCAACTTTAGAACCTACTGTATGTGATTGACCAAAAGAGAGTACTTAATGACCTTGCAACTGACTAACAAAGGGGCATACTGTGTAGTGATCTCCAATTTTAAGAGCTACTGCAAGTATTCAGGAATAGACTTGCATCAGTTCTGCTTTTATTTCCAAATTTTGTTACAATTTGTTTATTTTAGTCAAAACATCTCGGTATAGATGATATACAACTAAACTTGGTCATACTGAATTCAGTTGCAATAGGCCACTTTCAATATATTAAAATTCAGCTTGATAGCGAGGCCTAGAGGACACAAACAAAAGAAGTGATTTAACGACAGAAACGATTTATTGACAGTTTACTTCTACAGTTGCACTGGCTTGATTTCATTATGAGAAGAGGTATAACATGAGGGCTACCAATGAAACCATGAGCTATGCTTTCATTGCTAATTCACTGTATCCATTGGAGATAATCTTCCAATTACTAACAAAATATCATTGGGAACTAAATATTACAAGTGAAATGAATGGTGAATGTAACAAGGTGATTTTAAAGCCATTACAGTGGATTTCTGATATCAATGCAATTGATTATAGCAATTTTTGAGGAGCAAGACAATTTAAATAGAACATTTCACGATGAAAAATTTACTTATAATGGCATCTGTGGTTTCACCATCATCAGGCTAAGGCTCTTTCGGTTATATCTTGTAATTTTGCCTCCAAAATATGGTGTTTTTTGCTGTTTTAGTGCTAATAGCACTTGCCTGGCAATTCAGTTAAAAGAAACATCCTTGCAACTCAGTGCCATAACAAGGTAAGGTCATCAGTGTGCTCAAGTTTTCAAAGCTATTTTGATTTATATAATTCACGTGTTCATGCATAGCTAGAAGAAATGTCAACATAATGTCAACGGTTGTAAGTGTATGGGTTGAAATAAAACTTTGAATTTCAGATTAGAAATGGCAATCATGCATTCGAAGCCAAAACACCATCTGGGATGTTGGTTTTGAAACGTGATATTAATTCGTTTTTAGTCGCAGGAACTTACTTTACCGTGGATGTTATCAAGTAATTGTCACTTTCAAACAAAGCCTTACTTACTTTCTTAATCTACTGTGGTTGATTAGCCCTCAGCTGCTATGTCTGTTATGGAAATAGTCATAACCGCTAGGTTTTGCTTACGTGTTCTCCGGTTAGATATATCCACGAGGTTTTCCTCGGTTAGGTCAGTTCAAGTGCAGATTTCACTGCGTCAACTTCTACTCGGCATTGGGCCATAGTTTCTCTCTACACTGTTACTCGTCTATTCTATCAAGTCAAGTTCAGTGCGTGTGCAAACCAAATTCGAATCGGCATACGGTTTACGTCATTCGACTTACGGCTAAGCTTACGGCACGAGGTTTAATTCTACCTTCGTCTTGGCACGTGATTCGTTTCAATTGAGTTTGTATGGAATATTGATCTCTGTCAATTAAACTGTGTTTACATCGTAGTCAGAAGTTCTTGTCGAGTTCGTTTTAACACTACGCACTGCTCTACGCATGTGATTACTTGGAGTTTTGGCCCGCTATATTCTGTCTTTGTAATTCACATGGGATGAGTACTGCCTTGCTAAGTTCTAGAACCGTAAATCTTGAGGAGCTTTCCACCAAATTAAACAACTGAAATCCATTTTGGTTTGCAACGTTTCCAAACATGCAAATGCCCGCAAAAAGGGAATTAATTCCACCTTAAGCACAAACAGATTTCCTTTGTCTACGTACAAAACAAGATATATTCCTCTTTTCGGGATTCTCCATTTTCTCTGGGGGCCGTAAACTTTTTTTATATTCAACACCGGCCCAGAACCTAGCTTTAAAACCGAAACATTGTCCTCCACAATGTTCATTTTCTCTGTCGTCACATTCTCTAAACATACAACATCCTTACTCTGTAACGGCGTCTCCTTCACGATTTCACACTCATCCTGGCTAGCTAACACTTGACGAACAAACTACTACCATCTTACGTGAAGCACAGCAGATTTATCATATGATTTACCTTTCCCTTTCTCGGAAAATAAATCAAAAAAGGTGTCACTGTAGGGTTTTACGAGTCCACGAAAGGCACGAAACAACACACTCGATTCAAGCATTTACAACTTTACCAGCCAAGTTGGACTGAAAGTAATCAGAGAAAAGCTCCCTGATCCATTCTGCAGACCCTGTCGACAATATCACATTCCGACAGCGCTTTCCCGAGAGGGTTCATGGCTTGAATTGTTGTACTTAAGTGGTCTTGAAGACAGTCTCTCTGCAAAAAGCCGGCATTATGTAAACAAACATACCTCAATCCGCTAATTCCATATTTGGGCAAAAAAATTCCGTGGTTCTGATTGGTCGGTTAAAAAAACCCAGCATAGTTCTGAACATATAAAGAGAATTTAGACGCTTCGAGGTGATATGCTTCTGCCTTAATATAATGTATATATAAAATAACAGATGACGAACTGACCAAATGTAGATTTGACTTGGCATTTTATTACTATTTAGTTTCGTACTACACAACTTGTGTGCAGTACTCATCAGATAAAATTTGCCAAATGGGAATTTACATCATTACACTGATTTGAAATACACAAGTGACCACTGGAAATGTGATAGCTACAATAAGCGAATGCTTTTACAAAACAAAGGAAAGTTGGAAATTACGAATAAACTCTGTTATTATTGAAATACAAGAGAAGGTTTAAAATGTAAAATTTAACATTTTTCAGGAGGAATTTGTTTGCATGTCTACATGAAGTTATCTAATCAGTTCATGCTGTTTGTTCAGAGAGGCTAACTCAGGTTTACAAATAATAAAGTACTTCTCCCAGAGGCGTAGGTTACATCGATTTGAAGCGGGCTTATATGGGGCAGCCTCCTAGTGACTTTGACAATAAATCAAAGTTCAAAGTCACTTGAAAGATTTTAAAGCAAGCTGCCCCATATAACCCCACTTCAAATCAATTTAACCTATGTCTCTGGGAGAAGTACCTTGTAAACCTGAGTTAGCCTCTCTGAATAAATGAAATGAACTGATAACTTCATGTAGACACGCAAACAAATTCTTCCTGAAAAATGCTAAATTTTAACTTGTAAGCTTCTGTTGTTACACAACAGTAACAGCATTTATCTATGATTTCCAACTCTCCTTTTCTTTTTTGTAAAAGCATTCACTTATTGTAGCTATCATATTTCCAACGGTTGCATGTGTATTTCAAATCAGTGTAATGATGTAAATTCTCATTCGGCAATTTTATCTGATGAGTGCTACACACAAGTTGTGTACTACGAAACTAAATAGTAATAAAATGTCAAGTCAGATCTACAGTTGCTCAGTTCGTCATCTGTTATAATCACGCTCTAGTTTACATACTGAGCACTCTGAAAACAGATCTGCAAATCACGTTGTTTCTATATGAAATATACAGAGACTGACTAGTGAAATGCCAAAATTTGCTTGCCAATATAATTTTTCAAAAGCTCTTACAAAAATAAATCTTAAAAAGTCTCCATGGTCCTCTAAATAGTCATAAATACATACATGTATCTTGTAAGCCAGGGTTCTTCCTCACAGGTTTTTCTTTTTTTTGTTCAAGTAAAGATGCCAGGGATTATACATACATGTAAGGCATTACCAATTTTACTTCATCCTATGATTAAAATACAATACGCATAAAAGGTTAGTTAAGTTTATGTGTAAATCCACACTGGAAAACCTCAAATCAAGCTTGCAGTGCTAAGGAAAATATCATAATAAATCAATCAGTAAATTTTACACAGTAGTTTGATTTAATGGTTTAATTCACCATCATTCCCATTGCCGTCCCTTTTGAAATCAAGGTTACATTAACTTCCAGTGTATAGCTTCTGCTTGATAAAGAAGCATTTACAACCAGAGGCAATTCCATACGTCTTAAGCAAACTTTACAACTGAACTTTACCCTGGAAACTTAAGCTTAACTTACTCGTACGTACAAGACAACCCGGAAAGACAACAACGGCTTACGTTATACCTGTTGTTGTTGACTCGTACCTCCGTATGTATCGATGTTTTCACCAGCTGTATGCCACCAAAAACTGCTTGAAATCGTGCACAGAGAAGAAGTGAAGGTAAACTGAATTTTGTCCGCCAAAGTAGAGTTTTTAATGACCAAGAGATCGATGCAACGTTCAACATTTCACACCTTTCAAAAAGGACGCCAAAAAATGGCGCGAGAACCGAGAGAACCTGGTGTCTAATGTGGAAAACCGCTGATCGGTGCTTGTTGAAGGTCGGACACTCAGGATGCTGATGTAGGTCGTTTCTCTCATTTCGTTACAAGTCGTTTCGAAACACATTTAAAGTCAATTTCGTTTCAAAAGTAACCTCGAGGAAAAAATCTAATTAAAGTGTTTTCGTCGTCGTAATACGTTTTGTGATTTCTTGTTCAAACGTAATGCAATGTTGATATGATGGCAGGGAGTCGACTGAGGAAGCTATTGGGCCGTTATTTAGGATGTTCTTTGCCCTGCGGGCTCCGGAGTTAAACTCATCCCACAGAGAAAAGATATTTGTCTGAAGGTCTCACGACTTTCTCCGCTGAAAACACCAAAACTTCTCCGAAACGAACTTGATTCCTCTTACTAACCAAGCTTTGCGCAGCTTTATGCGTCTCTAGTCAGTTTAACTTTGCAGAACTTTACGTATCCCGTAGTGTCCAATTTGTGATTTCGTGCTGTGCAGCACTTAACCACTTCAGACGGAACGGGTCATACAAAGAGAAATCGCTTTGTAGTGATTATCCCGAAAACGTCGGTCAAAACCGAATGAGGGGAATTCGAAGTTACAATAAAGTGTGTAAATTTCTTGACACAAGCAAAACACATGCGCTGCGACGACAACATGAACCCAAAAAGTACAATTGTTCTGGTCAACGAACGAATACACGGTCGTGCTCCTGTCGTATGCCCATATTCGATAAGAATTTTCCATGTCCACGTCACGGTTGTACATGCCATAGAATTCTATAGCTTTGGCGTCAAGATCACGTATTCGAAGATAAACGTATACACGCGCAGATCGCACATACTTTGAATTCATAGTCTAAATTTTGCTTCCAGGAGAATGCTATGCACCCGAACTGTTACCTTCTTTTATAAAATTCTTTTTACAAAGGGTTCGCCATCATACTCTAGGAGTACGACAGATGTGTGGTATACTCTAACGAGAATCCACGAACGATTATGAACGAAGCGTATTCTACCATATTCGACACGAATGTTCCAGGTGTACGTCACGTGTTGTGTGCGGCTTGAATACTCTAGGATTCTACTGCGTCACAATCACATATTCGAGTCTAGAATACTCTAGAATATAATATTTTGGCTTTCACGCAGTGGTGACGTGTTGTGTGCGTCGTGAATACTCCAGGATTCTATGGCGCCACAATAACATATTTAAGACTCGAATACGTTTATTATCGTCAAAGCGGAGAGAGAGAATTTCGTTTTTCTGCCCCTTGCGATGAACGCTTGAAGAAACAACAGCCGAGAAAAAAAAATGGTCTTGCAATTTTCTGAGAGCGAGCTTAGCGCCTCTGAGCAAGGTCTGATCGTGACAAAACTAAGTGAAACGAATTCTCTTGTATACGAAATTTTCCATAAAACGAATTTATATAATTCAGTTTAGAAATTTTACTAACAACCCGACTGGAAGAAATATTGGTGGGTAAATTTCGTTGAAGGCACTCTTCATGATTACGCATGTGCTGATGCTTTCGGACTTACAGCGGTAACCACAATGATGTAACACTACTAGTCGGTCTAAACAAATAGATTTTGCGACATTTAACCCGTACAAGCATAAGATCGGCCAGAGGCTTCCTAGGAGGGTTCCACGGTTTGCATCAAATACGCGGCAGTGTTAAATGGGTTTGGCGTCCCGGTGCAAGTCCTCCAATGCAACCGATCTTAGGACATTCCGCTCTCAAGCTTTGCGAAATTGGTTAGTTGCGCCACCACATAGGTCGGTGAGATGTAAAGTATGTTCCGTTGCTTTTTTTTTTTTTTTTTAGCACTTTATTTAAACAAGGGTTTCACATTCAGTGGCCGGGCTGGTATTCGAAAAGAGCCCTGCTATAGGTAGATTGTAAATACTAGAATATAAAATAGTAGTCGGAAGTGTAAACACCTGTAGGAAATAGAACTGTGCATAACGTGAGTCAAAAGAGCTATACTGAAGATTGGTATGAATTTTAAGTCTTATGCCTCCACGCAAGATTCTGAACAGAATACACTCGATGGCATTAACAGAACGATGTAAGTTAAGTATAGATCTTCGCGATTTGTTGACTTGAACATCCTGAGACGAACAACGAAACACACGTCCAAAAAGTTTAGTTTTCGCGTAAAGAGAAATAAGCTCCGTGAATTAATTTGGCCGATTAAACTAAAACCGCATGCCGTTAAGTATCAGAGTCCTGGCTTACCTTGATACGCCGCACATGACATACCAAAGCCATGATTTTCCCTGACACGCCGCAACGGACGTATCACGATCGGAACATGGCACTCTCCGACACGTCACGTTTCTTGGCACGTCACGTTCTGATCTCGGACACGCCAAGTGTCGAGGAATTTCACGGCCACGTAAATCCCACGTAATTACTCATTTCACGCAGCTTATTGATATCTTTGCGCAATGCGTAAAGGAGCGTACAGATACGTTATGGATATCTTTACGCAATGCATAAGAAGCGTTAAGCTGCGTTGTTGATATATTTACAGAATGCTTAAGATGCGTTAATGATACCTGTACGAAATCCGCAAAGTAGCGAAAAGACGCGCTAATAATAGTTGCTTTTATAGCTGTTTATCTGACTTGAGGCTTCCTTTACAAGTAAGTTCTTCCGTAAGAAGCACTCATCACCACAGGGTATATTTTTCAAGTCAGCTCTGTTTTCAGCAACCGGAACCTTCATTTCCTTCATTTATGATGCAATAGAACAATCAACTTGAATTTACTTTGCCAACTCGTATAATGTTCCCTTACACTAGGTATAAGGAAATCTCCACAAGACAGTATACATTAGTATAAGGATACAGACGTATACTGATCATTATACAGACCTTATACATATACTTCAGTATACATCATTATACTTCTCCGTACACATTATGTATACGGGTTCATTATACCCCCTTATACATGCCATTTCATGCAGTGAAACCTGACAACATCGAAAATAAAAGCAATGACGACCACAACGTGGAGCTTGATGAATCATAGGAAGAATTTCTAAATTCAGAGCTTTTGCCTGAACAAAACCACACAATATCATAAACAACAAGCAAAACACTCCACAAGTGTCAAACCCTAGAAATTACACGTGAATAGCATCGGAAACCACGCTGACCTATGACCTCTAACAGCTCTACTCTGGTGAAATGTCCTCCTAAAAACAGGATTATTGCTTAGCGAAATATTCAAAGATCCCCCTATCGTACCATACAAAAGGGGCAGATCCTTAAAGATATACTAGTTCGAGCAAAACTCTCAAAGCGGCTATTACACGTGGATAGGAGTTGTGTAGGCCTGCCAGCCCATTGTTATCACCCTTGATCTTCCGATAACAGGCATTGTAGGCCAACTGCGAATCGTTGTTAGAAGCAATCACTGTTATACCAACGTTCTTCAGAGATTCGCTTAAAAAAAACTCCGAATATTTCTTTCGCTGGCGGTTTAAATATATTTACAGAATTTTTTGCCACGCGGTTGCCATATGTCACCCTTCATTCACCTGGCAAACTCTCCAAACATTGTTACAATTATTAACCGCGCGACCATGGGCCGAGCGCGGTTCATGGTTTACCCGTGGTTTTTTTTTTCGTTTTGTATGCGACCAGAGCCAAGCTTTCACTCAGCCAAATTTTGAGTCACGCAACCTGTGATGTTTACTCGCCAAAAGCTGTTGAAACATTAATAAATCTCATCTCCGATACTGACTTTCGCGGGAAAAAAATTAAAAACCCAGCGTTCGTCAAAAATTATATTTTTTCAGCAGAAATTTCGCTCGGAACATATACATATTTATATTCGTTTGAATCATCGATGAAATGACCTTTTTCGGATATTTTTTCCTTCGGGGTCAACAAAAACCTCCGATTACAAAATCACGCCGAACCCACACGTTGCAAAAAAAAACTCTTCAAAACCCTGACTTCGAAGCGATATAACAATTCAGCGTTAATAGCTACCACACATCGGCAGGCGGTAAATCTATTCGTTAACAATCCAGTTTTATCGTGTTAAAATTTCAGCGAAATCGAACAAAACCAGAATTAATTAGAATTTTTTTGTGACCTCACTCCCCAGACTTGACCTAACAAAGGAAGCCACGGTCGCCCATACCAACCGAAAAACACGAACATAACAAAGCCGAACGTTTCGGCCAAAAATCTCCATAATTATCGCCTGAGAGCTTAAACTTGAATGGAAACATCTTTTTCGAACTTTTTTCAACTGATTTAGACGAAAGACTGGCCTCGGCGGGCTACAAGAAAGACCAAGAGAAAAACAGAACAAGACAGGAGAACAAGCCGATAATATTTCATCGCACGGCTTTCGGCACGAAAACGAAAATACAGCTTACTTCTGGATAAATTCAGCCTTAGAAGCCAGCAACCAGCCCCAAATTACTTTCTGTATCCTTACAAATGTCCTGATTTCCATCTCCGAAAGATTTTGCCCCAATTTTGAGCAAATAAACATTTCGTCGACGGTGACCGCCATTACATTGGCTTGCATACTAAATTAGCTAACTTGACAAAATTCTCCCGTGGGGGCGATATGACGAAAAGAGCTGAAAGATTGCCTATAATTGGCTAATGATGAGATCATCCCACTGTTCAAATTTGGTTAGAATCGAAAGTAACGCCAATTTCCTGTCACGTTTTCAATCTGTGGTCACTGGAGTGACCAAAATCGATACATCGGTCGGGATAGAGTTTTATTATTAAATTATATGACTTGTGTGACTACTTTACTAGCCCTTTACTCGTGGAAAACACCAATTAGATTTAATCATGACTTTTAAGAAAGAAAGCTGTTGTTAATAGTGTTATCATCGTGTCATTTATATCGTTCATGCCCATACATATCCCGAAGAAAGTTCTACAAAGATTAAGACCATTAGGTCATCGGAGATTTGTCAATGGCTACCACTGATGGTGCAATAATACAGTTTGTGTTGATCAAGTGATGTGATGTCTACAGTAAGAAAAGAATCATCAATGACTACTTTGGAATGTGCACTCCGTTCCGACGGTAGTGCTAAGCAAACAGTTAAATTTTAAAAGCGCGGTTATAAGATCTAACAGATATTCTTGTTTTCTTTTTTGGACCGGCCTCTTTTCGCTTTTTCCATCCTCCAAAGATCTTCAAATTATTTCATTTTCTCGCGCAAAAAATAAAAACAAGAAATACGAGAAACCGTTGGCGCCTACAGACTTTGCCACGAAAAAAGCGGCGTGATTCTGAATGGATCCTTTTGACAGCCAGACATTCCACAGTTGAGTGAGTTTTGCATATTTAATAAGGGAGCGGAGTGAAGGAAACAATAGCGTCTTTCCAGGCGTCCCATAATCTCACGCGCAACGCGCGCTCGTTCTTTCCCTTTTCCCTCCCCTTCGGACGCCTACCCTCACGCGCTTCGCGCGCTCGTTCTTTCCCCTTTCCTTCCCCTTCGGGCGCCTGCCACGCAGGCTACAAACATACAGACTCACAAAACAACGAACAGTATCGTAGACAAACTACCAGACTCACAAACAAGCAAAACCCACCGTGTTTAAATAAAAGATGTTGTTGTTGTTGCAAACAGACTCACAAACAAACAACTAGACTCACAAACAGACTTACAATAAAAGACTCAAACAAACATACAGACTTATAAATAAACAAACAAACAAACAAACTCACAAACAAGGAAAATTAAAAATAGAGTCACAAACAAACAAACTGATTCACAAATAAACAGTCTCAAAAAGAAACAAACAGACTCGCAACCAAACAAACAGACTTACAGCAAACAGAGTCACAAACAAACAAAACAAGTCACAAAAACAAAACGCCAGATTCAACAATCATTATGACGTCGCTTCGTACAAAAGGATATGCATATGCATATGAGTTCGGCATTGACCCCTCGAGTGATTTCCGCTACACGCACGGGGAAAACCACGGTCTGGGAAGCGTTTACGTCTATGTGAGCGACGCCGGCGCGTCGAAAACTGACTACGTATACCCGGGATGGAGCAAATTCAGCGATGAAGGCGGCAAAGCTGTTCAAGGAGACTTGATTTATTACATCGAGCCGCGGGCCGCTTCTGAGACCCAATCGGACTGGTTCGCGCCAAACACAGCATCAGGTTTGACGCAGACGGGCTTGGCGCGAATCAACCAGTCAATCGAGGCTTTCGTTTACTGCGTTCTGGGCGCGCAAGTCAACGTCCGCAGCAGCATTCTCGGTTCTGGTGGCCGAGCAAGAGAAGCCCAAAGCGAGTTCCTGGTGCTGATGGAAGACGCGATCAGACAGCCCGACCTGGCACAGAACGTGCAAAGGTACCAGCTCGCGGTGGATCAAGCGAAGGTCAGGCTCAATCTTGCTGTTGCCCCCATGGCCTGGCTCATGCCTACGCAAATGATAATTAACACCGCAAGCACGATCGGTTACAACAACAAGCTGAAACAGGCGGTCTCCGGGATGAAACTGGGGGGTGAACAACGAGGTAAACCCTGACACAAAAAAAGCTGGGCTCAAACTCATGGCAGGCGGCCCGTCAAAGATTAATCCACCCAACAGCCACCCGTCCAACCCGATACACAAAGCCGCAACAGCCGAATCGAAAAAACCTGCTTCAACAGAAACTCAACAAGCGCAGCCAACGGCAGAAAAAATAGAGCCAGAGGCCCCTGATAAAACACCGCAACACGAAATTAACAAAACAGCTGTCATTGTCGGTGTAGTTGGATTATCGGCGTTGCTGTTCATGGCTTGGCGGTAAGTTAACGCTGCTTCTTAAAATATTTTTCGAACAAAAAGGCCACCGCGGCAAGAATGAGCAGCCAGGTGTGCTCGGCCAGAAATCCGACGACTTGGCCGGCGGCTTTGAACAGGAAGCTCACGATCGAGTCAATCAGCCCGGGCAGCAGAGAACCGAGTTTCGCGGCAATATCTTTGAGGCCATTTCCCAAAGCTTTGCCGGTGGCTTTCAAACCTCTGGTGAGGACCCCGATGACAGCGCCGATTGTGGTACCGGCGGCGAGAAGAATAGCGGTCAATGTCACGCCATATTTTTTGAAGATCTCTTTGACCCTTTCCAAGAGAGGCCACCCCCTTTCCCTTTCCGCAATCTGAGTTTGCAAACGAGCGATCTCCTCGTTTTTTCTGCCACTCTGGCTTCTGCGGCTTCTTTTTCAGAGGGCGAGGAATTCTAATCTTGGATGATGGCCTGGTCTTCCTCGTTTTGGCGCTGCAGCTCGCTTTCCTGCTCTTTCAGGTCGTCCAACTGTTTTGTTTGGTTGAGCCTTTCTTCCATGGTGTTTGTTTCACTTTCTTTTGCTGCGAGGCTGGCTCTGAGTCTGTCAACCTTGGCTTGTTTTTTCCCTCTGTTTTTTGCCTGTTTTGTAAGCGAGTCCAAAGCTTTTTTCTTGTTTTCAAGATCGGTTTGATAGTTCTTTTTCAGTTGTTTCAGCCTACGCAGCTCCGCTTCACTTTCAATATTCGAACCTTGTTCATCCTGATTGGCCTCAATCTGAGCGTCGGTTTGCTCGATTTTTCGTCTCAGAGCTTCAACTTCTGTTTTTTTCTTCTTCTCTTTGCGAAGAGAGTGTTTCCGCCCGTTGTAGTTGCTTTTCAGCTTTTATCAGTCTTTGGCGCTGTTCTCTGATTGTATCTCGGTCTTCATCTATAATTTCTTTACGGCTCGGTCCAAGTTGATCGCTGAAGTTTTCTAAAAAACTTTTCATGAAGCCTGACCCATCATCTTTTAGAATCTTGTACTCAATCGGTTTTCTGACCCCCCCTATAGCAACAATTTTCCCCTCATTTTTTCCAGTACCTCTTCTTGTTGGGATTTTTTCAAAGTTTGTTTTCGGGAATTTGTCTTTTATCGTATCTACAGCTTTTTTGAGTTTTTGCCGCAAATAGCTTTCTTTTTGAAGATCATTGATTGAAGGTGTTCTTCCAAGCAAAGGGGTTTCTTCCTGATAAGAAGGAAGGCCGGACTGCTCGTGAAGCATAGTACTCATTTCCGTTTGTTCGCCCCCGTGGTAGGGGTAGCCAGGTTGGTAGGGAGTGAACGCCGCGCCTGGCTGAAAAGGATGGGTTGTGTCAACCTCTTGTTCTCCATCACCATCATCGTCGTGGTTAATCCGGTTGTTAAGGCCCGTGTCTTCGTAACCAAATTCGCCGCCTTTCGACATAGCGATATATTGCAAGCCTATTATTTTCAAATTAGAAATAATCGCCGGGATATTTATACAATGTCAGTTGTTCCAGAGAACCTTCGCGCAATGTACAGCAAAAAAAACATTACACGGCATGCAGGCCGAGCGCGCGGTCAAGCGGATCACCTTTTCCCGCACTGAAGCCAACCCCGGCGATACTCTGTACGTTTACGTGCCCAAGCTGAACGTGAACGAGGTTCTGGTGCCGGGCTCGCTAGCGCTTGTCTTTAACATCGACCTTTCTGGAGGGCACGCCAACAACTTCCTTGTCCAGAACGTCACGCGAGCGCTCGTTGATAGGCTGCACGTAAAGTTTGGAGGCACAACCCTGCAAGACACGGTCGGCTACGGCATCTACAAAATCTTTGATGACATTTTCCTTTCGCAGGAAAAGCGAGACAACATGATCCTCGAAGGGATTCAGAGCGAGGATCTATGCAAGATCCGCTCAGGCGCGGGAGACAAGAAAACCTCGGGCGTCGCCGCTGAAAACAAGCTGAATGAGGTGTACGGAAGCAAGTACCGGATCAGGCTGGAGCATCAGATCCTAACTGATCACGGCGTTTTCTACCCCCAGGGCCTTTACAACGACCTCACGTTCGAAGTAACCCTTGCTGAAGCTGCACATGTGGTCAATGGCTCCGACACAACCCAGCTGAAATACAAGCTGACCAACATCCAGCTCGAGTACGAAATGATCCGCAGCAAGACTCTGGCAGACGAGGCGTACAGCGTTTACTCCAACGGAAAAGAGTTCGCCTATGACCACGTGATGCGTTCCCAAGTGGTGACCTTCAAAAAAGACACCGACACGAGGAAGAACATCAAAATCAACGCCCAAAAGAGGTCACTAAAAGCCTTCCAGCTACTGTTCATAGAGCCATATGCTGATGGCGCCAGAGATTCAGAAAAATACGTCTTCCCGGATCTGACGAAAGTCAGCGTCACGGTCAACGGCTCGCCCAACATGATTTACAACAACGGCGTCGAAGGCAAGGACATGTGGGAAGAGGCCCAACGCTTCTTTGAGAAGGAAAAAATAAAACCGAGCACATGGATGCGACAAAGTTTTACACCGGAGATAATTTCGGGCTTCTGATTGATATGCGCTCCATGGCGGACCAAGAAATTCATGGAAGTGGCAAGCGCATTGTGAACAGTGCAGACGGCGTCCAGCTGGAAATCGAGAGGAAAGCCGAAGGTTCGGGCAACGTGAACTGCCACGTATTCGTCATCTCCGACATCCAGTTCAACCTTATGGACAGACAGCTGGAATCTGTACAGGATTGAATATAGCATTGACCCGAGCAAGATACCCTTCAACGCTCTCATCGTTGGGCCGACCAATTCAGGCAAATCGAGGTTCGTGGTGGACCAGCTCTACGGCCCTTTCCGGGGCAAGTTCGATTACATCGTGCTCATCTGCCCTACGTTCACGCACAACAAGACCTACCACCGGCTTGGCATAAACGATCCAAGAATGGATGTGTTAGTCTGCGAACAGCACGCCGTGGAAAAGTGGTTGAAGCTCGTGAGATGGCTTTCCGAGGGCACCAAAATGCTCATAATCCTCGACGACTGCGCGGCCTCCAAAGATGTGAAAGGGCGCACAGGCGAGCTGGTGAATCTCGCCTTTTCCGCCCGGCATATGGGCATCAGCGTTTGGGTGCTGACCCAGAAGTTGACCGGCATAACATCTTCCTTCCGGGAGAACGTGGCGGCGATCGTCCTCTTTTACACCCCCTCGGCCATGACAACGAAAGCCATCTTCGATGATTACGCCGGCGAGCTCTCCCCGGATGAGTACAAAGGTCTGGTTTCAAAGCTGAAAGAGCGAAAGTTCTCGTATATTGTGTTCGCGCTTCGCCACCCGTACGGGGTAAAGTTATTTGAATAAAAAAATGAAAGTTGTATATAGCCTTGCACAATGGTTGGAGAAGACGCCGCGTTAGCAGACGTTATGCACCTTCTTCAAACCGAGCCCAAGCCGAGTGGTCCAGCAGGTGGCCTTGTTTCAACCGCCCCCGGACCTGACATTCCCACTCTTCGCGAGCAGCTGGCTGTGCTCGTGTCCACAGGCAAAGCCAAAGAGGCCATCGGAGTGCAGCTAACCCACGAGCAGGTGAAGCGCCTGAGCGACAAAGTGGTCGAGAAATTCACCAAACGCTACGAGACGTACGTGGGCTCAAATACAACAGACAGCCTGATCGACAGCTTCATTTTTCTTGCAACCAAGGTGGTAGGAATGGCCGTAAAAATCAAAGACGTCGAAGCTTACCAGAAAGAGCTCAGAAACGACTACATCTTGAACAAAGAGCTCTCCAATCTGGCCGGCAACCTTTCTTTGAAGTGCGGATGGTTTCTTGCCGCGGCCAAGCGGCGCTGATCACCACGAAACATATTGATTTTAGTCCACAGTTGCCGGAGCAGAGCCATCCTTCTCGTGATGAGCACGGCTATCCGCTTGAGGGCGTTGATGAAGTACCCAGATCAGCAACTGCAGAATAACTAGCCAGCATTCGTTAACAACTGCTGAGGGATTGCCGAAAAATTGTTAACAATTAAACTTTTTTCATTTTCTTATAATA
Source organism: Orbicella faveolata (assembly GCF_042242905.1). Taxonomy (NCBI): domain Eukaryota; kingdom Metazoa; phylum Cnidaria; class Anthozoa; order Scleractinia; family Merulinidae; genus Orbicella; species Orbicella faveolata. The sequence continues at coordinate 8,345,803 of NW_028301578.1, read as the reverse complement.
ATAATAACGGTTCTCTTAGAATGTCAACCGAACAATCCGAGAGTGCACCTGCCGTCACGGCGCAGGTCGAGACCAAGGCAGCGCCTGCCGCCGATACCACACAGCAAGCGACAACTCCGACTGCAACCACGCAGCGCGTAAAAAACCCCAAGCGTGTGGCTGCTGGGAAAATGGTTGCTGAAAGAACGCGGCTGGCACGGGAAGAACAGAAGAAAGCGGCTTAGGCTTATCACGCGGAAAAGGAAGCGAAAGCCGCCCCAGAGGCCCCTGAGCCAGCCCCGACTACAGGAGGTGAAAGCCCAAAGAGCGAAAGCCCAAAGAGCGGCGGCCTCAGCGCTAACCAATGGATCGCTATTGGCGGCATAGGCGTTTCCCTACTCGGGATCTATTACAAACGTGAAGAGCTCAAGGCAATGGCCAAGCCCGCGTTCGACAAAATTAAAACGCCGAAGCCCGCGCCTGAGCCCGCGAGTGTCGAGCCAGAACCTGCTCGCGCGGCACAGCGAAAAGGATTAAGAAAAATGCTCTGAACATTTGCGTGTAAAGTATATCAACATGTTCACAGTTTATGCTCCCAAGTTTGTCGTCTGTTTCTTAACCTTTTTTACTATCTCGAGTGTGTTGTACGACTTAAACAAAACGGTCATTCTCGCGACCGCCGATCTTTTGAATAGAGCATTTGACGGCGAGGTTGCAGAAGAAGAAGAAGAAGAAGAGGCGTTGTGTGCCAAGTGCGCAGAAAAGGACGCGGGGAAGACAGATTAATTTTGTTTTAAACTTTCGTTCTTTACTTATATCAAGCACATCATGTCCGACAACAATCTTGTCAAGACTGCCATTGACGCCGGAACTCTCACGGGATTAGCCGCGGGCATCGGCTGGGTCGTAAAAAAGGTTGTGAAAGAGAATTTCACTTTCGATCCCAGCAGCAGCTTTATGAATTACGTGAAGTTCACCGTCGTCGTGGCGGGCAGCATTGCGCTCAAAAAGTACCTCGAGGACCAGAAAATCCTCCCCGCCAGCGTTTAGAAAAAAAACATCATTATAGCGCAATGCCGCGTTCTTATTTGCCCATCAAAGCCTTCACAACGGCTGCGCTGTTGTTTTTTGGATACAGTATGCTCTATTATGCCTGTGAAGTCATTGATTTTGTTTGGGCGGTTAAGATCACCACCCATCAAGACTCTGAGTGTCAAGACTCCGATTCTGAGGATCTTGATACTGAGGAATTTCCATTACCGGAGAAATGCCCTTCACCTCCTCCCTACGAACCCCCTCCGCCGCCATACGAGAACAATTAAAAATAGATTTACAAGATATACAATGGCGAGCATCGCGATCATGATTGGCGGGGCTGTGTTGAACGCCACGGCTTTTATCGGTGGCAATTATCTGGCGAGGGCGCTCGGCGGGGGCGGGAAAGCCGCGCTTGAAGAAAAGAAGTGCCACGACAAAGCTCTCGAAGATTATCAAGCGGCTTACGCCAAATACGCGCGAGACCGGACACAACTTCTCGACTGGATCGCGACCAACGCGCAAACAAAGGAGCAGGCCAAGCAGAACTTCACCAACACGGACTACGCCTTCAAACTCTACAACCAGGCGCATCCCGACGAACAGATGGTAACCCCCAAGGAGCCCAAGTTCTCAGATTTCTATCAGCCAAGCGAGCAGCAGAAAAAAGGTGACCTCGCGTTCGTGGGCGCCGGGGCGCTCGCTCTGGGCTACGCGGCTTTCCGGTTCCTTTAAACTTTTTTACGCCTTACTTATATGGACGCCAAACTCGCAAAGAGCCCCGGGGGCTATTGGAAAGGAATTGCCGCGATCAAAAAAATAGCCGAGGCCGCCAAGGTACCTGAAGAAACAGCAAAAAAGTGGCTGATCAGGCAAGCGCTCTGGCAGATATTCCTCCCCGCGCCCAAGCGAATTCCTCGGCCGAAATTCGACGTTCCCACGCCCAACAAGGTCCATCAAGCGGACCTTCTTTTTCTGCCGCACGACAAGCTCCCTCGCGGCCGCAAAGTTTTCAAATACGCGCTGACCGTTGTCGACGTGGCCAGCCGCTACAAAGAGGCCGAATCCCTGACTTCGAAAAATTCTGATGAGGTCGCCCAGGCCTTTCAGAAGATTTACAAGCGCTCGCCTCTCGAATGGCCTGAAATGCTGCAGGTTGACCCCGGGCGCGAATTCATGGGCGCTGTCACAAAAGAGATGGACAAGCACAAAACATATAGTCGGCGCGGGCGGGTTGACGTTCACCGCGACCAGGCCATTGTCGAACGTTTCAACCGCACCCTGGCGGAGCGCTTGTTCGGCCACCAGTACGCCGTGGAAATGCTTCTCCCTGAGGGCAAGCGGTCCACCGCCTGGGTGAAAAGACTTCCTGAAGTTGTTTCGGCCTTGAACAACCAGTTCACAAGCCTTATCGGCAAGAAACCCGCCGTTGCCATCAAAGAAAAATCTGTTTATGCGAGGCCGTCGACGCGTTATTCAAGGCCTGTCGGAAAACGCGAAAAAATACTCCCCCCTCTTGTCCAAGTTCGTTATCTCTACCAGCCTGGCGAGCTTGAAGGGGGCGTGAAAAGAGCCACGGACCCAATCTGGTGTTTGAAAGTTTTCGGCATTGAAAGATCTTTTTCCAAACCGGATCAACCCGTTCTCTACTATCTGCGCGACGGACCCAAGCGCGGCTTTGTTCGTGAAGAGCTGCTGGTTTTCCCTCCAAAAACACAATTACCCCCAGAGCAACTTTGAAACTTCGGCTTCCAACCCTCTAAGTTCGTCATCCGTTAATGTTGACAATATATCCATACAGTTGTATCCGTAAGCTTTTGTATGGATACCATCGTCACCTATCCATCGTTTTGAATCAAATGGCAAAAGCGAAATTTTGTTAAGATGGATGCCGTAAATCTCGTGTCCCTCGCTTCGAAGAAGATTCATTCCATGCCATTGCTGCTTCGCACCGAAAAGCGTTTCCTTATACTGTTCATGCGTTATTTGTTTCTTGACAACGTTCTTTTTCACATCCTTCGCGTTTTTGATATTTTTTTCGTCCGCCTTCAGGATAGAGTACATTTTCGGTCTCAGACCCACGTACTCTGCGATGGAGGTCCCTGCACATTCGTCTTTCATTTTGCCCAAGACCTTTTTGTTCTTGTTTGAGTGGAGAGGATGCTCCTTCGGGTAGTCGCTCGTGTCGTAAAGGGGCATGTTGTTTTTCATGTCTTCGTAGACGTCTTCTGTTTCGATTATAATCAGAAGGCTGTCGGTGTCCGTGTTTAAGAGCTCGCACTTCGAGCCGTACTTCTTTTTAAGCACGTTGTAAAAGAAGTCGTACATCAGGATCTTGCTGTTGTCGAGGATCGTCATCCCTGTGTAGACCGGTTTGTTGAGAAGCAGCTTGCTTTTCCGCATGTCGATTCCTGCCATGTCGTTTGAAAATAAAACACTTCTTGAGTACAAAGGGCTGGCGATCAATTTCCTTATTTTGTCCGTCTCATTGCTGCGCACTATTCTTATGTCAACGCGGTTGCGCAGGTTTTCCATGGTTTTGCCGAAAACCGAGTTGTTCATGAGCTTGTAAAAGTTCTTTTCGAAGTCGCTCTTCGCTTTCTTCCTGAACTCTGTGTTCATCCGGATGTACGGCTCCATCCAGCGTTCTTGTTCGAACTCCAGCACCCTGTGCACACGTTTAAGTTCCATGCCCTGCTTCAGATAAAACTGCAAGTCCCTGTAATGCACAACGTAGTTCTTCTTGTCATGAAGCGTTAGCAGCAGCTTCTTGCTGTCCGGGGGTTTCAGATCCAGGTCTTTCATCAACCCGTTTTGGTAGTCCGACATCCACTCCTTTTTTACGGCCTTTTCCTCCGGCGCCAGGGGATAGCTGTTGTGCTCCTCGTGACGTTCTTGCGGGTATTTGAGATCGACCTCGAGAATGCACCCCTTCTTCGCGTTTTCTTTCATACTAAGAATCTCCTCCTCTGTGGGTAACTCTCTTTTCCACTTGAAGCCTCTTATCGGGAGAGGCAAACTCATCGCCCATCCGTAAAGATTGTTTGCGTCGAGATAGATGATGTATTTTTTGGGCTTGCTGGGGTCGTATCCCGGTACTTGCGGGTTGTTTGCCTTGGCGTACCTCTTGCTCACCATGGAGATTCCGCCACGCATTCCCCTTTCCACGAAGAGATGCATTTCGTAGTCTGTGAAGAGCTCAAGCTCGACCCCCGTCTTTTTCAGGAGCGCGTCCCAGGAGAGGCCTGGCGACGTGTAATAATGCGCCGGATCCAACCCATACTGCTCAAGGCACAGGTTTCTGAAGTTCTCAAAAACGTCCGCGAGCAGCGCGACGTCCGTTTTCACGTAAAGATCGTGGTAATCGCCCAGCGTTTTGCATTCAAAATACTCCCAGACAGCCTGCGCGTGCGCGTACTCTTCGTCTGTTATGTGCTCGTCATTCAGCTTGCTGTAAAACTTCTCTTTGTCCGGAAGCCTTGTCTCGCTGAATCTTTCCCTTGAGTCCGTGTACTCGTAAGGGTAGATCCCTTTTTGTAAAGTAGGTCGCTGCCCTTCGAAATCGTTGATGTTATTTTCAACGACTCCGGTGTCGCTCTTACAAGTGAATCAAGGCTTCCTTGCAAAAAGTTCAAGCTGTCGATGAAACGAAGATTACCGACCGAAAATGTCATGTATTTCTCCATGTTGTTGGCGACGCATTTCACCTCTTTCTCCAGTTTCGACATCGCTTGCATCAAGTGGTGCGCGTCGTAGCCCCTCAGGTTGTGGAATACGACTGGTATTGGGTCCGTCTTTGGGTTTATTCGCAACTTCTTGTTACATTCGTCGTGCGCGGCTCCGCGGAACCTGCCAGTTATGTGACAATGGTCCTTTACCGCGTCTTTGAAGTTTTTCTGAAGTAAAGGTTTTTCACAGTATTTACAGTTTTCCTGTGATTTTGCTTCCAACTGGTCTTTTTCGTCTTTCTGTCTTTTCAGCCTTTGAACGCCCCATTTCTCCTTCTTTTTCTGTGCCATGTACAAACATTTTTTGTGTCCTTGACCCCAATAACTCAATTTTTCGCTTTCACCTTCTTCAACCTTCCATACAGGCAAAGAATCCATGAATTCGTCTTTTATCAGAGCTTTGTTGCAAATGTGGCAATCAGTTGCTTTTTTGAAATTTTCCCAGTCCTTCCACGTCATAACAATCGGCTTTGGTGTGGCCAAAATCTCTCTTATTTTCTCCTCTTCCTGCAGAACGTCACTTAAGAACACCCCCACCGCGTTTTCGCCCCTGTAAGTGTTCGAACCAACCACTTCACCATCGCTTCTCACAACAAGGTAAGAGTAACCGCATGCCTCGTGCCTTTCGGTCTTCTCTGTGCAGCTTGTTTGCATTCTCTCACGCTCACAGCTCTGAATCTTTCTTACAAGAACTTCGAAGTCCGCGTAAAAATGAAAGGCATCTTCATCTGTTTTTTGAAGTTTTGGAAGGAAAGTATGTTTTCCCCCTCTTCCGGCATCACGATCCTTGTCGGCCTGCCGTTCACACCGTTGCAATATTTTTTGTGACTCACGAGCAAGTCTGCTCTTGAGAAACCGGTTAAGCACAGCATGCAAAAGTGCTTTGCGTCTCTGTGCTTGGTCTGATCGAAAAGCAAAGCGCTTTCTCTTTTTACGTAACAGTAGTGCTGGATTTCCTCTGACTCGATTAACATCAAGTTTATCCGCGGCACATTCGCTTGTTTTTTGCTTATCTGGTGCACGATCACACAATCGTTTTCCCAGCCAAATACGTTAATTGCGAGTTTCGGGTTTTGTGCCTCGAGCTTTTCTATCTGTTTTACCGGTGTGGGGAAATCAATGCCTACGTAGTTGATACCGTCATTGACCGGATATTTGCTTGGTCTTTGCGGGTCTTTCCCGTTTTTCGGAGGGAATAAAGCGGCTCTGAGTGCCCACTTCAAACATTCGTTGTCCCTGTTGTTCACGTTGATTATTGCCTTCTTTTTCGCCAGTTTGGTAGGAAGAGGCAAATAGGTCCCTCCGAGAAGTGGCTGATAGCGCGCAACATTCACGTACGCGATCTGTATCCTTTCAACCGCCCATCCTGATCCCATCTCGGACCAGTGTTCTATTTCTCCTTTTGCCTTTTCAATGAATTCATCGAATTTTTGTTTTATCAGGTCCTCATCATTCCTTTTGAAAACGTGCAGTTCATCGTCTTTGAAATAATGCTCCATGAATTGCGTTTCACCGTTTCTTTCTATTGAGAACTTTACTTGTAACCCGAAACTTACTTTAACGCTGTTTAACCTTTGGGTTTCTTGTCCAACCAAATCGGTGATCTTTTCTTTGTTTTCTCTTGCGAACTTCAAAAGATCTTTATTGTTTGGATTTCTTTCGGATACAGCCATTCTCCACACACGGAGCCATTCTTGGAAATTGTTTTGGGTTATTTGGAACCCGTCATATCGGGAAGGTTTGTTTTTTCCTCCCTCGGTATTGGGCCGTAGAACATTTGCAGAACATCGGACGAATATCTTGCGGCAGCCATGTCGGCGTATACACAGTGCATGCACTTCTTCAATAGGAAAATTTTTCTGGCGCACTTTTGTTTAAACTAGTGAAGGGCACATCCGCGCATATTGATTACGGACGTTGCAGCTTCGCTGGACCCACTATTTCGCCAAATTTTACTGCTGTTCTGTTGCGTTACACGCACATACAATTCTGGCGCAGCGCTCACGCAACACTTTGTCACACACACATTTCTGGCGCAGCACTCACGCAACACTTTGTCCTTGTCGCACACACACACATATATAGTGGGGGTTCTGGTCGCAAGCGAATGAACACAGTGTAAGCGTAACGCAACTCCGAATCTTCAGATGAGGAGTTGCGTTACGCTTACACTGTGTGCGTGAGCGCTGCGCCAGAACCCCCACTATATATGTGTGTGCTTGCAGCTTTTAAATTTTAAATCACCGCATTTAGATTAATCTGTTCAGTCTAAATAGACGGCTTTTTTTGGTTTTGTTTTCCCTAAGCCAAGTGCCAATCAACAAAGTTTCATTTATAGAAGTATTAGTATTATCGAGTCCAGTAAGATATCCCAATGAAACTTATATTAACAAACCGAAATCCTGTCACAAATATTTATTTCTTAGAGTTTCTCGTCAACTTCTACTGTTTTCTTCGTCAGTTGTTGTTTTTTTCTTTTTAACAGTCTATTTGACGAATTTGAGCCACAACCAATTAGGAAATGTTATGAGAGTCACGCCAGTGGAATAGGCGCCATCTTGATTTTGGATGACTCGGCCCCAAGCCTCAACGCGGTTTAGTCGCGTCAAAAAATCGGCTAGTGTGCGGCAAGCTGATGGCCCGATAAATTTTAACCCGAATTGACCCCGACAAAAAATACTGCAGTTCTACGACAAAATAGCGGCTAGTGTGCGGCTGCCTTTACTATCGGAAGTTCGATTCAAAACCCGCGATTTACCTTGTAAGCTTATTTTAAAATACTTCAAGTAAGAAATTCGAATTGCCTTTTCTTTTTAGTCTTGTTGTCGTTCACACTACGCTTCTTTTGTAGCCCATACAGTTCGACCAGTGTGAAATTTCTTCACAGATGGTATCCAGGTCAACCTACATGTACGATCGAGTAAATATACTCTGAAATATTTTAGTGATGGATGGACAAATTAAGTCCAAGAGACTGTATAGATATACTTTGTGCGAGAGAGATACTGTCCAATTGTGTCAAACATAAGCCGAACGCATGGTGCCTGGAGATGTATAGCTTGTTTTCGCTTGTAGAAATGAGAGATTTAAACACATTGAAATCAAAACTTGAAATAATTATGGAGATGAGAATGCTTGATACTTGTCAACATAAGTATGTTCTGTAATCATTGCAAAAAATCTATTGGAAGAGACATATCTGCACGCCTTTCGAATATTACTGACTTGCTAGTGAGATTAGCACAAACAATTACCAAGATATCTAGAAATAACATACCGTGATTTTTGTTTCCAAGAAAGAAAATTATTGTTATTTTCCTTGCATACACTACAATATTTAGTACCCTTATTATCGTATTGCACCAAGCTGGGTTTCTCCTTATAGTTGACTGAAGGTGCACTACTTCAGGCTGGAGGTATTATAAGACTTAACATGACACTGAGGGATTTCAAACATTAATTCAGATTATTTATCCAAGAAATAAGATCTAGTGGGCCAAATTAGGTTTGTGTAAGGGATTTCAAGCTACAAGCTACATGCATGTATATAAAAGGGAAACCTTTTCTGTCAAAAACATGAGGTCAACTAGATAGGGTTTTGACCTTGGTGCAAAGCCTCCTTGTAGAAAACTTTGTTACTTCCCTACCCCCTTCCCATGGATATAGCTATGTAGTAAAAAAAAAAAACTTATAAATTGCAAAACTGTTTGAAATGACTCTTATAATATTGAAGGAAATACTTTTTTCTATAGATTTCCCATTTACAAGCAAGCTAAAATCAAATTGTTTATGTTTGACATAGCTAAAAATAAGCAAGATTTTGCCACCAACCATGTCCCACATAATTGAAACTGGGCAAAATACTCTAAATTGATTGTCTAAAATAAATATCAAAATCATGTATTATAATTTTTGCATCATTGTTGTACAGCGGTTTCATAATGTTACTGGTCAAGGACCATAACCAATTTACCTTGACCCAAAATGCACTGCTGACTCACTAATAGTTGTATTATACATATATTATAACCAACACCAGTGACTTGGTGTCAATTTTGGACTGACTGGTAAATATGGTGAACTCTGATTTAATGATTTCATTTTGCAACAGACTGTTGTTATTCTTTGACACTACATCATGTACAAGTTAATATAATAACAATGTTCCAGTTTCAATCACAATTAATTATTATCCATTTTGAAATTTATAGGCAGTCTGTGTAAACATCCTGGCATTTGATTTTTGTATTTCTTGTCTATTTCGAGCAGTCTGGGTTCAAGTCCTGGTTGGGGACATTGTATTGTATTCTTGAGCAAGACACTTTACTCTGAGAGTGCCTCTCTCCATTCAGGTGTATAAATGGGTACTGGCTAATTTAATGTTGGGGGGGATGGGGCGGGGGGTAATCCTGCGATGGATTAGCATCCCATCCAGGGGGGTAGAAGAAATACTCCGCGCCAGCCCAACGGGCCATTTGCCTCGTATGTAGACTTCAATTCCACTTCCGAGTTGCCATACATATAGGTGACATACATATTCATACGAATAGTTTCGCACAAAGACTCATTTTGACACAAAGGCAAAAGTAAGCTTGGAATTGGCCTATTCTCCATGGCTAACTTAGGGAGCTTTTGATTTTGCTTCTCCAAACGTGGGCTGCGTAGCTACCCAATCCACTACCCATAAATTCGCCACTGCGGACTGTTTGCTGATCAATACATGCTATTAGCATATAGCAGTCATCGTTTCAAAAGGGCCAGTCAATCCTTCACCGCGGCTGCTCTAGCATACAGGTTCGACTGCATTATAAATTATTTTATTTTGTAGGTCTTCAGAGCTCGACCTGGAAAAACACTTTCCGTGCATTTTCGGTCGATTGCAGGAAGTGAATTTGAGCTAAATGTTACAGCTGGAAGTGCGCACAACAACACCATACTCATTAGGATTACAGATGAGTACAATGGAAAGACGGTAAAAACTGCTTCTAGTTCTGTCTTGGACATTTCTTTCTATTCTAAAGGCAATTCCAAAGTTCCTGCCAATCTGGAGATGATCATAGTGGAAGATCAAGGTACCTGTTAAATTTACAGAAGTAACTTCTCAATATAAACGCTGATCTCAGCAGATTGTAGATATACAATTTTATTATTATGTATCAACGACTGACCTACTTCATAGTTACACACGACGCTTTGATTTGCTCCGAATGTTTGAACTGTTTTTTTCTTTTTGTATAAACTGCTTTCTCCTGCTTCGTCTGTTGCTTCTATAGAACAAGTATGCGGTTGCAAAACAGCGAAATATTGTTTCAAATGGGCAACTCGGAGGGAAAAAGTATGGTAATTATGTAGGCGAAGAAAAACTGTCTTGTAAAAAGATACTCATTGTATTTTTATTAAACAGAGGTCGAAACTATATCAAGGTTTTTTTTATAAGATCATTTTTCGCGTATTTTTACTGTGGTGTTTGTTTTTATTTCTATTCAGAGTCGCCTCCATCCTTTCTAATATCAAACAGTACTTTCTCCAACAACTTTAAGACCGGAATTGCAGTATATGACCTGATGGGCTGTTTTCAAATTTTTAACACGGTGGCGTCGAAAAATGGTGGTGTTGGCCTACATATAAGCGGAGTACACGGGGGATTCCATGTCGTATCATCTGTGCTTGCTGATAACCAAAACCATGGCGCGCACATTGAAAACGTGTCAGGATCTTTGGTATTTAAAACTGTCACATCCTCGAAAAACCACCAATCAGGAATCGTAATCGAGTCAGGAACTTTATCTTTCTTAATGACTGACAGTCATGTGAACGAGAACTTGGGTGAAGGCTTATACATCTCAAACCCACTCGACTCTACTATAAATATCTCCAACACAAAGTTTCTTCGCAACAGCGGAGGCCAAGGAGTTTATTTCAAGGACTTCCGTGAAGATTGCCAGATTCTTCTTTCAGACATAACTTCACTTGGAAACTCACAGAACGGTGCTTTGTTTGAAAGAGTAAGAGCCAAGAGTATGAACGTAACATCCTCCTCGTTTGACGGAAATACGTTACATGGCGCACATGTTAAAGAGGTTTTCACAGGTAGCGTTAATTTGCAGGAAATTTCCACATCTTACAATCTGAAAACAGGCCTGGTTTTCTACCAAGGAGTCAGCAGCATGAACATAGAATCGTGGTCTTCCATTGGTAACCAAATTGATGGGTTTTCCTTAGAGAACCAGGAAGGACAACTGACTTTAAAGGACTGTTATGTTTATGGTAACAAACGGAACGGAATATGGCTTGTGGATTCTTTTGACGCTCGTCTTCAGTCTGCCCATCTTCAGAACTGCAGTGTTTTGAAAAGCAATCGTTATGGGCTCATATTTCATCTGACGGATGGATTTCGACAAGGTGTCGAGGACTATGCTGTTACAGTGGCCAATTCTACAATTGCCAATAACGCGCTCGGTGGTTGCTGGTTTTATCCTTCCGGCTGCAGATGGTACTCTAGTTATCCACGTCACAGAAGCGTTCAACTTTCATTTACCGGAAACACGGTCGAGGGAAACCAGAAATTCGGTATTTACATCTATGGTCCAGAATGGTACGAGCTAAGTGCTGTCTTAGCAAATAACGAGATCAAGAACAATAGTGGTTATGCACTGAAGGTGGCTTACTATGACAATTACTGTTCCGACGATTATTCCTTTCCTGCCCATGTGAGAGTTCTATCCAGTACCTTCCTCAAGAATATAGGAGAATATACTGTTTTCGTTGACTACAATGCTTTTCCCACAAAGCGGTACATCGTCTTCAACAATAACTCATTCATCGAGAACCGAGCCATCCAGTCATTCTCCAGCAGCTATGTTCGTACTAAAACACAAGCAGTTTTAGCCGTAAAAGAAGGGACAATCACCGTGGAGCATAATTCGTTTGTCAATCCTTTGTTTCCTCACGAAATGGCAACTCTCCTTAGAGATCACGAACGAGTCATTCAGGCTAGGGAAAACTGGTGGGGCTCAAGGGACGAATGCAAAGTAAAAGAAAGGATTTTTCACTTCGGCGATCGAATCGAACTAGCACAGATTCAGTACTACCCATTTCTGGATTCCGTTCATTCTAACACAGTTAAGGTCCACAATGGTACCCGTCGTCTCTGTTTCGTTCAAGGAAATAAGTTAGGTGGAACACTGAACCAAACAGTCACCTTACCAAAAGACAGTGACACTTACCAAGTAGTCGGGGATGTCATAGTTCTACCTAATGGCGTCCTTACCGTTGAAGAAAACGTCACATTGGGATTTCCATTGCAAGCCGTTTTCATTGTTTTTGGTCAGGTTGTCATCAAAGGTACAGAGAGCAAGAGGGTAAAGCTTGTGCCTAAGAAACCTTTGCAAAAGGAAATAAGACTCGTTGGCAGTCCTGACCCATGGGATGGAGTACTTGAAATATGGTTCAATAACAGATGGATGCCGGTGTGCCTAACAAGATATCACTATGTGTCTACTATAGTATGCAGGCAGTTAGGATATGAAGCACTAAGTTACGTTTATCGTAACTCAAATGGAAACGAGACCTTTCTCCATAATGTTCGATGTGACACAGATGAAAGTGACAGTATTATACATTGCAACAGGAACAACTGGGTCGCTTCATCATCATGCTCCAGCTATGTCGGGTATATTCGTTGCAAAACTCCTTATTGGAGCGGTGTTCACTTGACGATAACACCAAAGAAAAGTGACATCAGAAATGTTGACATAGACTACGCAGGCTTCGCCTACAGAGACGACCTCAGCATTCCTGGTATTGCTTTAAGGGTGGACGTCAATCAGAACAACATCAACGGCGTCTTGGTGAATAATTCTGCCAGCAGGGGCTTGCAAATGATGTATCCAGATCCCTTTGATGTCACTCCTGACATCATAAACTCGACAATAACCAACACTGAGGGGTCTGGAGTACTTCTGGAATCTCCCTTTCTGAATCTCACAGCTACTAATGTTGTAAACACCAAAGGCTACGGGTTTACGTATTATTATAGCTGGAAGCCCCTTAACGACCATGTGTTCAAAATAGCGGACATGAGTGTGAAGAAGAACATCAACGTGTGCTCTGGAAATGATACTTTTATCGATGATTTTAGCGTAGTGTATTACCTGGTTGTGAGAACAAAAAGCCGCCGTGCCTGTAAGAAGGTGATCACAGTTCCAAAGGATTATAGCGTTGGAATGCAATTAATCCATCATGATGTGCGATCGTCGTCAGTTTTTCACGTCTACAGTGGAACAAGCAAGACATTAAGGGCTTTTTGGGATGTTCACTCACTAAGCTGGAGAACCCGTCCTGCCTGGAAAACAAACTCAAGCTCAGTCCTTTTAGAAAGCTCAGATTTTTACTACGATTACTTTAGCACGGTGCACTTTGTACTGTTTCTTATCAAAGGTAAGTAAGCTTTTCTTTGCAGGCTTCTGTTAAATAGTTTTTACAACAAACAACACATATTGAACGAGAAATAAACGATACATCTTACCCACTTCATTCATGGACTCACAGAAGGACAATGTATACTGGTGCATACTTACAACTGTATTGAAGATTAAAGAAATATATTTTTGCTTCGGGCATCTAAGTGGGTATTCCCTTAAGGGAATTGTTAGGGGAAAATGATCCACACTATGCGGACATAAAGAGTCATTACTCTTACTCTGCTGCGTTTTCCTGTTCAGAGATCATTTGTCAATCAAATTTGCCGTAGAACAACATGGAATGATCTCTAAGACATATTCAACTATCAAGTGATCAAAATCGGTGAAAATCGCACGTGTCTTGTGTTATAACAATCTCCAAATTTTGTGACTTTTACAAATACATAAGCAGAGACAGTACAGTAACATACCCTAAAGACACTCTAACTGATGTGGTTAGTTGGTCTGATTAATCGAAGCCTATAAATTTTAATAATGGGACTTTTTCGCTACAGTTTTCCGATGTCACATGCTAAGTCAACTGCCCTTACAATTTTAAATAAAATTGATCACGCCATGAAATTGTGGCAAATTGCATGCTTGTGTTTTGTTTTAACAACTGTTTCTTTTTTGATAGAACCAGACAGAGCAAAGCAGTGGTTGACATCGCCGAACCTGATCATTTCGAAATGCAATTTTATCAGCAACGTTTATGGCGGGATCTATTTAGGTGGTGAACACTCAGGAAACGTTCAGATCCAAAGCTCAGTTGTACAAGACTCACCCGCTAACGGTGTCACAACGGCTTTTTTACATGTTGAAAACCTTAACCTGTTTAACTGTTCCTTTATTGGAAATCAGGTTGGGATTAGACTTTCTTCGTTTTCGGGCAACGTTAATATTGAAAACACCGACGTTTCAAACTCGACTTCCAATGCCCTTTACATAGTTTCGGATGGTCAGAAAATGGTCCATTTCCTAAACAGTAGCGTCATTCACAGCGAGGGATTTGGAATTTATCTGAAAGGTAATTACGAAGACGCAAGTCTTTTTGCAATCAATAGCTTTTTTGGGTGGAACAAAGCTACCTCAGTTTACTCAGACATTCGTTACGCCCGATACACTCCTGATGGATCACAGGCATCCTTTAAAAACTGTACATTTTTAATGAATCAGGGCCCTGTAGTAAACATCGATGAATCCCCGAAGTTTTATCCATGGGAATTTGAAGGTAACATTTTCATGAACAACACACAGAATTCCGTTATCATGACGACTAGATATACAGATGATCGATTTTCGCCTGGACTCTTCGTTCGACGAAATAAGTTCTTATTTAACTTTTTCCAAGAGAAAGGAGTCATTTATGTTAGAGGAGGCACAAAGGAGTTGATCATTGATGGAAACGTATTCGAAGGAAACTACGGACGGTCTGTGTTTGTGGAAGAACAGTCTTTTTTTCGAGCTCCTGCCGCAATTCAATATAACGTTTTCAAGGATAATAGCGACGCGAACGGAAGCGTTTTAGAGATCAGAAGAATGGAAAACGACGTCATAATTCTTAACAATGTCTTTAAGTTTAACGAAGGACTAAATGTGGTTCTCCTCCATAACGAGTATTTTGTAGGTGCCAAAAAACATATCACTTTCATGAACAATTCACTTCTAAACAACTCAAACACTTGGTCTTCTGGTTGTGAAGTTGAGATCTCAGGAATGAAGGAATATAAAGTAATTTCAATACGCCACAATAGATTTAACAGCCAAAGCTTTCCAAAGGAACTTTGCGTAAACATCACTGCAGACTCACACACCAGCATTGTGAATGTGTCCTTAAACTTCTGGGGTTATGACAACGAGAATCAAATTAAGGAGAGAATCTATGATGCTGAGGACAATTACGAAAGGGCCTTGGCTGTTTTTATTCCATTCATTGGCAGCATGGGAGAATTAATGCAAGGGTCAAACCAAAGCGATGGCCGCGAAACATTTGCAACTCGATATTTGGGTGGACGTATTTCATCTAGCCTTAACCTGTGGAGTAAATTCAGCCCTTATATAGTAATTTCCGATGTTACTGTTTTGCCGGACGCTGAACTAACAATTCACCCAGGTGTCGAATTACAGTTTGGCTCAGGTGTTGGTATGTTGATTCTTGGTGCTCTCTTTGTGCTGGGAAATAGGGAGAATCCTGTAACATTTTCTCTGCTGAAGAGAAGTCAAACGAAAATATCGATTCCTGTTCGTTTAGTGGAAGGCACATTCCCGTGGCAAGGACGTTTAGAAGTATTGCATAATGGTAATTGGACCCCAGTGTGTGTAAACGAAACCATGACATTTGGAAGGAAGAACGCTAAAGTGATATGTGGAAAACTCGGCTATCAAGCGCCTGCGTTAATCATTAATGTCGTTCATTCATCTTCACTTGGTGCAATTTTGAATTGCCGTGGTAATGAAACAGAGATTAACGAATGTCTGTTATCTTTCCATAATGTCAGTGGCAATTCGACTCGACAAGTTGCCTTACACTGCAAAGGAGGGACGCCCTGGGGAAATTTAAGATTTCTTCGCGTATTTCGGAATACTTCTTACCCAATGACATCACGTCTACAGCATTTAAAAATCGAGCACTGTGGTGAAAAACATGGCAAGAAGGTTGCTGCTATTGAAATGATTCAGAACGTTCCCGAAATGAATCACGTGTCTATTTCAAATTGCACAGCAGGTGGTCTCAAAGTTTTGTTTCCAGAAAGAGAAGTGTACCTGAGAGACATGTTCTTGGTCAATACTGGAGGTTATGGAGGTGACGTTTTGATACCAAAACGGAATTTCACCATTGAGAAAGTAACGTCGATGAACAACACACATGGGTTGAGTTTTCATGAGTTGGATGGTCATTGGATTGAAGGTGTTTCCTACGGACAAGTTTTGTTGTGCGATCCAGCAACAAATGTCACTATTAGGGAACGTGATTTACTCCTATACGTTTTTCCACCATTGATGAGGTTCTTAAACATAGGGTTGCGCTGCCATATGGAGGTTAAAACGGACAGAGATGCAGGTTTCGCTCTTCAGTTGCTGGTAATGAAGAATGTTAGGTCTATCATGATATACAACCCTTATAGAAAGACCATCTTGAAGTTTTCCTCTAGAGATATAGGACCGCTGTCAAGACGCCGACTGATTCCGTGGAATGCTATCACAGTTTATTTCGAGGGATGGCATTCTAGCGAAGTGCTTTTACAAGTACAACGAGTTGAAATAGGAGGTTGGTATACCGTTTGCTGTGTTAGCAATTGCGTAGCTTAAAAAGCCAATTTTTCCATGATGGTAAATCACCATTACATTAATCAATACAACCGGAGATAGCAGCTAAGATGGTTCATTTATTTCCTCAGCAACATAATCAGTGAACAACTGCGTGTAATCTTTCCTATTATCGCTGATTATGACTTGAAGCAGTAAGCAATTCATAGCTTAACTGTTAATTGTACAATGCAATATGTAACTTCTGTAGTCCTTGGTTTAAAGATCATTCCCTAAACTGCTTTGATTTTTTTTGTCTCACTTTATCAGATATGCCTTGCACATTTGAGCGAGGTAATTGTGGATGGAGACAATATCCTGGACATTATTTTAGAAGCGTCAGGCTAACGTGGCAGTGGAGATGGTATGGCGACTATTATAAGCCTACCGCTATTCCGGACCATACTTATTCGTACAGTGGTAGTACAGGTAAGTCGTGTATGATAACGTAAATGTTACTTCATCAGATCTGTAAGCCTAACCACACATGCAACCTTCAGTTGTAAATCATGAAGAGCGCTTTTCTGAGAATCACCTGCAGTATAGGCCGCAGTTTTGGATGTTCACGCTGAGTACAACAATACAATACAATACAATACAATACAATACAATACAACGCAATGCAATGCAATGCAATGCAATACAATACAATATAATCAAGTTTCCATATAACGCGCTCTCTGATTGGCTGAAAGAGCGTGCTTTATCAGAGAACAGAGCACGGGTTGATGACAGTAGGTTGGCTTTCAAATTTTTGCTTCGGAATTTTGACATATTTGCCCCACATTAAACATCCCCTGTGATTCAGACAAACGTTATGGAAACGAGCTTTTTGTCTGTAGTAAGTATGGCTCACAGAGACCATTGTTAGCAACAGTAGTGTTAAAACTGTACCAAAATAACAAGTTTTGTTAGATTCCCGCCGACAAAACACGTAGCGAAAGAAACAAATTCTCAACCTAAACAGTGCTTCGATAAAAGACATTATATTTGTTACGAAGGCAGCTATACTTATACTTATATACTTAAGAAGTAAAACAACGACAGAAAACAACAATTGAACTGTCTCTGTTTATGATAAGAAGCTTTATTTTTGTAAAAATACTCAATTGCTCAAACAACACTTACATGCAGTGTAGTAACGCTCGTTCTCCGGTAATTTCAGCGAAGTGAAGCGACGAGTGGTCAGTGCAAAGCTTGCTCTGATATCCTCTTTTGTGCTCGGAGTAGAACCAGTGGGAGCCGTTTAGTCTTTCTAACTTTTACGCTAGTTCAGGCAATCTTGCTGCATGCGGCTACAAGCCGTAAATAACTGTGGCTCCTTTCAAATTTAACTCGGCATTCCGCATTTTCATCCGCAAGCTTCGAGCTCCGCGTTTCGTAATTTCCACTGGAAAAGTGCACGTTTTCATAGGCCACAATACGACCGGATTCCTCTGGACTATAAAACTTCACCCGCCTTAAGATCCGCATTAAAAAATTAACTTAAAAGCGAACTTTGAAGGCATCGTTCTTCTCTCGAAAGCCGCTCAAACTACTCGAAACTAAAAGATCAGCTGAAGTCCAGTTTGTGATTGACAGCTGTCGCTTCCATAGCCAATCAAATTATTTGAACAATTCTAACAAGGATAGTGATTGGCTTATTTTAGCGTGCTTTATTAGAGAACAGTGCACGGCTTACGCCACTTGCTCGTTTGTAAAATAAAGTTTGGTTTGAAAATTCAGCCAAACGCGTGGGGAAATTATCGGATTCTTTATCATAAAACAAAGAAGCCTCGACTGTGCTCTGTTCTGTTGTAAAGCACTTAGGAAGCGGTGGAGCACTCAAGAAGTAGGGAAAAACACTCGGCTGCGTCTCGTGTTTTTCCCCACACTTCTTTCGTGCTCTTCCGCTACCTGCGTGCTTTACAACGGAACAGAGCACAGTCGAGGCTTCTTTATTTGTTAAATACAATACAATACAATACAATACAGTACAATGCAATGCAATGCAATACAATGCAATACAATGCAATACAATATAATACAATGCAATGCAATGCAATGCAATACAATATAATTTTATTATGTAACAACTTAGCTATATTTGAGGTGTGATATCACAAGAAAGATAAAATCACAGATCAGCTAATTTGATGGTATTCCGCATTGACATAGGAAGAGTGAGTGTTCTTGGCTTCTGTCCCCGTGGATGCTTAACCCTGTGCTCGTGTTTATGACTCCAGTAAAAAAAAGTTATTTTAATGCGACTGAGTCCAGTTCAATAAAAATATCTTAAAAGACCATGAATTCCAAGCGGAAGAATAACATAGTAAGATGTAGATGAGATATGTAAGGATATACGGGAGAAACGAGTTCACCTTCGCTTGTTTAGATTAGAGCTACATATACAATTGTTAAGTGAGGATGCTCGTATGAAATGCTAACTGTCATACGTTCTTTTTTTATCTCTTTTTTTGTACATGGCATTTTGCCTCAGGAAATTATATTTGGCTAGGACGCCGCTGGTATTCGGGATATGGCGCCTTTTCCAGCCCGCCCATTTTCAAGGAAAGCGACTACTGCTCCTTAGAGTTCTACTACAGATTTTGGAAAGATTGGTATGGGCGGGTGTATGCATCACTATCTGTTTTCATTGAAGAATTAAATGGAAATAGGACAACATCATTGTGGTCCACAAGTGAGCTCACGACGTACTGGAAAAAGAAAGTTATTAAGCTACCGCAGACTTCCTACAATTACTCGGTTGTCTTCCTTGGGCACTTTTGGGGCCATGCATACGTTGTAGTAGATGACATGGAATTCATTCGGTGCAACTTATGTAAGTTGATACACTTTCCATTTAAAGGACGGCGTCCTAGGGTAATGTTTACAGTAATAACTTAAAATATGGGTTTTAAAATTGATTGAAACACTGGAAAAATTAAAGGTATTTGCCGGATTTATACTAGAGACAAATTATCCGATGCCGGATCTATACTAGGAGACCATAAATCCATCTGAGACGATTTATCCGTCTCGGGCAGACGAATTACCCGTCTCAGTCGGATTACTCATCTCAAGTATAGATTTGGCTTCTGATACATCTTGGGGGAGCAAGAATGGCAGTGGTGAGAGCGCTTGCTTGAATATTCAATCCCGGCCTGCTGCCCTACGTGGGTTGAGTTTTTTGTTGTTGGTTCCCGTCCTGCCCGGAGAGCTTTGTCTGAGTACTCCGGTTTTGACGTTCTTCTACTTAAAAAACCAACATTTCCGAATTCCATTTCGACCTTGGTAGAATTAGTCCCACATTGAAACCAGCTGGGGCTGATGTGATTTTCTTTCTATATAATGTAACTCAATTTGATTTACATGGTAAAAAACCTTCCGGTAGACTTTCCATTGTCAATCAAGTTGCCTATACGGATTGTCGTGACACACATTTTATTTTGCATGGTATTTTTACCAAATTAGTTCTAACAAGAGGTTAAATAAAGGAGGAAATATTTACTGCCATTTTAAACTAATTCACACGTAATCTCTACTGTGCATGGATTTTTGGTGTTCTGTTTATAGCCCACGTCTTCACCCATCGTGTAACGGAGAGCGTCTTCAGCGGTAACGTTGAGCAGGGAATGAGCTACACTTCCACTCAAACCGAAAACCACCTTCTCAGAATAGAACGTTGTAAAATTACGGACAATGGCGGTACGTCATCAGGAGCGATTCATCTCAATGCTGCAAACCAAGCGTTTGAACTATTTAACAATTACCTGGCCGAGAACAGAAATGGCAGCATATATTCCAGAGTACATTATGAAGAGTCACAATCCAATATGCTAAAGAACCACATTCATGGCAACACATTTGATTCCAACAGAGGAGTATCTTTGTTCCTGGTAGGAGTAACTGGACCTTATTTCAACGTTAAAGTAACAAATAACTATTTCTCTCGTAATTTTGCTAAGGATCCCGATGGCAAAGTAAACAGTGTTTGCAGAATAACCAATTTACGAGCTCATGTTCAAGGAAATTGCTTCTACAATAATATTGGACAATATGCTTTTGAGTACAACTATCTTCAAGAAAATGCTACAGTTCTGCGTTTTCTAAACAACACTTTGTACAAGAACAGTGCTTTGGGTCTCAATGTCAATTATGGAGTAACGATTCTTTGCAACGGAGCAGCAGAAATGCACGGAAACGTGTTTCAAAATCCCGGCAACCGCTACCAAATTGGTACGACATTGCAGGGAAAACAAGTTGTTGTTAATGCGACTTTAAATTGGTGGGGAGAGAGCGTGGCTAATTTGATCGGCTCCCTCATCATGGATGAGACTAAAGACTACCGACTGTCATTAACAGTAATATTCAAGCCGTTTGTTCAGTTGCCACCGCAGAGAGTTATTTCTGGTAAGCTTTGTTTTTTTATTTGGGTCTTTAGTCAACATATCCATTGGGCATGTTAGAGCGATTTTAAATTGCATGCCGCAAATCCAGAACTACAGTTTCCTTATATACATGTACCGACCAGTCACAGAGGACATTGATAATCAAGCAAGCCAATCAAAGCTCTAAGCAAAGTTGTAGCTGACTCGTGGGAAAAAGTATGAGAGCCAATTGACGATTGGGTTTGGTTTTAGTTCTCTGATTGAATGAAAAAACAAGTTGTGCGAACTTTTGAATCATTAACTATAGACGTGATTATGCAAAACCAAAGCTTTGAAATTCACGAGAAAACCACTCTGAACATGATAAGTTTCGATATAGCGCTAACGTCACCCTACAAAAACTGGCAACGATTTTGAACTAGATAAATTCAAGCTGACCATTTGATGTTGAACTTTAATTATCATCAATGAGATGGAAGACCCAAGCTGAATAACATTGTACGATAGAAAAGTATCAGCTTACGTTATTTCTGGGTCTTTTTACATCAATACGACCAAAATACAACACAACGAAACGAAGTAAAACGTAACAAAGATCAAAGAAAATTAAGAAGGGAGACAACCAAACAAAAAACCCGTTTTCTTTGGTCCTGTTTTTTGTTTGTTTGTTTGTTTTTTTCAGTTTCCTGCCCACCGGAATGGATAAAGGACAGCGAACTATGTTTTTTGTACAAAGGAGGTTCCTTCCGTTTTGTAGAAGCTAAGACATATTGTCAGGTAAATACGTCGAGACGCATAAATTAAACCAAAATAAGAAGAATGATCAATCAGATCTTGAGCTTGAGATTTCTATGTGGTGAAAACTTATCAGGCCGAAGGCCGAATCACCTATCACTTCATAGTAATCAAGATGGGTTAAGTCTAATTGTTTTAATTGAATTATGAAGGTTTGAAGGAACAACCTTCACCGATCATATTTAAAAGCTACTCCAACAATATTCCCAAACTTTTGCACTTTACTGGACAGGGATTGAATTCGTGTACCAAATTAAAAGCAGCTCCTAAAATAGTTACTAAAGGTACGTGATAAATAACATCATTGTCATGATGGGGGGAAGTTTTTAATAAGCTGCCCCTTCAAAGGTTGTCTCTTTTTGCAACAGATTAAACGACGAAACTAACTGGAACTGGCTCACATGCTCCCATTTTACCGTACGCTAAGTGAAGGTTTAGTTCATAATATACAAATCTTGTTATGAATCTTTTCAGAGCTACGGTGGAAATATAATCGCCATGTTTTCGGACGGAGACAAAAGGCTCGTGAAAGATTTGAGACGAGAAGAATCAATGATTTCTTCGGCTGTACCACCTTCCCTGTGGACTATCAAAAGGGATTTTATAACAGAGGTTAGAAAAGTGTTGGAAATAGCTGATTAATTGAGATTTGTTATTACTATCTGTTCTTAATGATTGGTGGCGTTGGAAAGCTCACATTAGCTTTTAGGATCTTTATTCATGGTTTATGCTTTGAAGTCGCAAAACACTTACGGACAGCACATTTTGGAAGGTTGATCATCTGGGCCGAGTTGCTCGAGAACGGACTAACGCTAACCCAGTATTAAAAGTTAAAAGAAGAATTAATTTTCCTTGTAAAAAATTGTTTTTCACTGCTTGTTTGTTGGCAAGCTAAATAAACTGCAAAGCCGTCAACGAAGACCCTGCTTGATTGAGCGTTGGATCTCACAGAAGATCTAACCAGTCCAACTTGAAAAGTAGTAGTCTTTGACTTACAGTAGTCTTTGACTTCTCATAGTTTTATTTATTTACTTTTTTTTTGGGGGGGGGGGGGGTAGTTTGAGATTATTCAAACTGAAAACTGAGGGACACTCAATATAAGCAGAAAACCTAACCGAAAAGTTACAAAACTGGAATCAAAATTCGAGCTAATCCTGGGTTAGCTTAAGCAGGCTTTGAATAACTCGGCCTCACCCAGATTAAGCTAGCCCATGTCAGTTTCTGACAGTTTCTAACCCTTGTTAGTTTTCTTAGTTGAGATTAAGCTAACCCATGTACGTCAGCTTCCTACAAAAGGCAAATATAAGTGTTCCCCAGTCTATCTAGGGCTATTTCATTTCACATAATTTACTTTGTACCACATTCACAGGGAATAATGAAGGGGATAATGGAGGGTAACAGAGATAATCCCACGAAAAGGTCTTCAGTATTCCTAACGCAATCCTCCCCAAGGTATTTTCAGATCACTCCTGGTTTTGGAAATCACAAGACGGTCTGGAAATAGCCAATCTTATGGCGTTAATTTTGCTCACGTGGACAACCTAAGGGGCTTTACACGAATTTTTACCCTCTTCTAAAATATCCACCCTTCTAGTAGTTAAAACAAACGGATTTTTTCTGTGTTCTCATTTTATGTAATTCAAGTTAATGAGAAATTCCAAAAAAAGAAAAAAGAAATTAAACACCTAAATTAATATCGTTGATCCAAGGCTGTGGTCTAAGAAATTTACGGTGAGCTCAAAGGTTCCTAACCATGGAATCCTGGGTGTCAAGCACTTAAGCTTTTATGAGAAATGGAAGTTCTTCCACTCATCCAATTCAAAGGCAAAAGTTAACCGCCTGTGGCACCCGGGCACTTCTAGAGCGCAGCCCTGATCGTAATCTACGTACAAGCCCAGCTACTAAACTGTTTATTAAATTTTTATCGCAGTCCAATAAAGACAATGGAGTGTGCTCCGTTTTTGACAGCCATGGAAATATTACAGAATCTCAATGCGATGATCTTCATCCATTTGTTTGTGTCAGAAGGCCAGGTAAAATATTCTTAGGTCATTTGTAAGTCGAGTAGTCTGTTGAACCTGTTATCTTCCTCATGCTGTTATTGTATAAAGAATGGCAACTTTATTTTGGGGTACATGAAGTTTAGATTAAAATAAGTTAAAACTAGTTTGTTAGTTTAGGAGGCGCGGTGGCCTCACGATCGAGCAGTCCGGGTTGGAGCCCTGCTCGGAGACATGTGTTTTGCTCTTGGGCAAGACACTTTACTAAGTACCTCTCTCCACCCAGGTGTATAAATGGATACCGGCGACCTCATTGCTGGGGGTAACCCTGCGATGTTCTAGCGTTCTCTCGTAATCGCTTCATGCTACTGAAAAAGCAGGATAAGCTTCGGCCTGATGGGTCACTTACTACCTATTAGGAAAAGTTATGCTACATTAGTAATCCGTGAAGAGAGTTATACATGAGGCAAAAAATGGTAAAGCTCGGTCGGACACATTTATGGTATTTTCTATTACCTTCTAATGATGTCAACGTCATCGAGACGCCGGACAACTCGAGTTTTATTATCTCTATCGAAAGAGCACTGGAAAATAATCCTTTGGCAAGTTCAATGATTGTTTACTTCTTTGTCTGTAAAAAACGGTTGGGATGACCGGTGTGTAAATGTTTGTTTTTGCTATATATATATATATATATATATATATATATATATATATATATATATATATATATATATATATGTCTGAATTTATGAAAACCGTGTTAAAGACTTTGCACCAAAATAGCAGGCATGTTTTTGAAAAAACGGTTAGAAAATGTACATAAATATGGCCATGTCGCACCGAGAGTGCTATCTACCTCGTGTACTCTTAATAGAGTCCATACCATGCCTATACAAGCCTTTAAAGTCGCTGCAAATGAGTCGAACGAGCCAAACAAAACTAAATTAGAGCTTACATTGATCATTTGGTTCGCCGCGGCACTAATTTAGACAGGCTTAACCTCTGCGATTTCACCTAAATGACCTCACTAGGTCTTTACTGTGGGTTAAATTAGCCAGTCACGCTAACAGGAGCATGGTAAGCAGTGGAATCGGTTATTTACCTCTATATTTCAGCCAAAAAGTAGCCGTTACGTGACATTTCATTTCAATATCTGACCGGATTCGCAAAAACATAGCCATAGAATTTGACTTGTCACTGATAATCTAACTTGCTACAATTCTGTCCTAGAGCTAGCTTTCCACGAGGCTTATCGTAGCTCAAATAGCAGCAAATAACTCTCCTGTATGCCTTTTGAGGCCAGGAAGACTAAATTCACCGTCTTTTCGTTGAATCATGAATTGTACAATTTAATTAAGAGTGCTTTTAACATGAAATTGGACTCTAAATCAACACGAACGTACAGATATCAAAACCGCGGCGGAGAGCTAATCTATCGCTTTCTAAAGGCCTGCATCGTCCTAAATGGACTGAACAAGAGCTTCCTACATCGAGAATCGATTGAACTTCAGACAAACTAGGCCATAGTTAGCAGTAAGCGAACACTCAACATGTTGTCGTTACGTCAATTATCCCCCGGAAGCCACGCAAATAAATTTCTTCCGCGCTAGCGAATCACAGACAGTTCTGATACTTAGCTAAGCCGAGAACGCCTAAAATTGATAAAACAAGGAAATTCTACTCACGATCAGCGCTTGAACTCATGTTCTTCTCTCTCCTCGTGGCCATGTTTTGCTCGCAAATAGCAATGTCCCGGATGTACTTCAATTTTGTCGAGCGCGGAATGGCACATCCAGATTTCAACAGATTTTAGCTACATCAATGTTCAGAGCAAATGACGCCAAGAGCAGCTAGAAATGTCTAGTCCATTGCACGTCTAAGCCCTAAATCGATGTGGCTAAAGAGTTTTGCTGTCTAAAGCAAGCACAACATTATCGCCACAGGGCAAACGGCCTACTGTTACCGGACTAAATGCGACCCGTACATTTTACACATCTCCTCAGGCCCGCCTCACGTACGATAATGGACGACGCTTACTAGCAAATCGTTAGACTTGGGCCTTCATTGGACTTAATGATGTCCTTGGGCAGACTTCCTTTAGACAGCAAATACAGAACGCTAATCGGTCGCTCCTTGTCAGAGTCACCGCGCGAACTGAATTCAGACGAGTGTAGCCTGGGCTAAACTTAACGCAAATTGAAAAAGGGGGGGGGGGGGGGGTCGATAAATAATGAAAAAAATACTTAAATAAATGAAACATGCGGCAAGGAGTTCCTACATTTCATGCTAGGTAAGATTTACAAGCTGCTGTCATAGCGAAAGCAGAAAAAAAACAACAACAAAGAAATGAAAAAAAAAAAAAAAAAAAAAAAAAAAATCAAAAAACACCTGATTCAGTCTTTAACACCGTTTTCATAAATCCAGACATATATATATATATATATATATATGTCTGGATTTATGAAAACGGTGTTAAAGACTGAATCAGGTGTTTTTTGATTTTTTTTTTTTTTTTTTTTTTCATTTCTTTGTTGTTGTTTTTTTTTCTGCTTTCGCTATGACAGCAGCTTGTAAATCTTACCTAGCATGAAATGTAGGAACTCCTTGCCGCATGTTTCATTTATTTAAGTATTTTTTTCATTATTTATCGACCCCCCCCCCCCCTTTTTCAATTTGCGTTAAGTTTAGCCCAGGCTACACTCGTCTGAATTCAGTTCGCGCGGTGACTCTGACAAGGAGCGACCGATTAGCGTTCTGTATTTGCTGTCTAAAGGAAGTCTGCCCAAGGACATCATTAAGTCCAATGAAGGCCCAAGTCTAACGATTTGCTAGTAAGCGTCGTCCATTATCGTACGTGAGGCGGGCCTGAGGAGATGTGTAAAATGTACGGGTCGCATTTAGTCCGGTAACAGTAGGCCGTTTGCCCTGTGGCGATAATGTTGTGCTTGCTTTAGACAGCAAAACTCTTTAGCCACATCGATTTAGGGCTTAGACGTGCAATGGACTAGACATTTCTAGCTGCTCTTGGCGTCATTTGCTCTGAACATTGATGTAGCTAAAATCTGTTGAAATCTGGATGTGCCATTCCGCGCTCGACAAAATTGAAGTACATCCGGGACATTGCTATTTGCGAGCAAAACATGGCCACGAGGAGAGAGAAGAACATGAGTTCAAGCGCTGATCGTGAGTAGAATTTCCTTGTTTTATCAATTTTAGGCGTTCTCGGCTTAGCTAAGTATCAGAACTGTCTGTGATTCGCTAGCGCGGAAGAAATTTATTTGCGTGGCTTCCGGGGGATAATTGACGTAACGACAACATGTTGAGTGTTCGCTTACTGCTAACTATGGCCTAGTTTGTTTGAATTTCAATCGATTCTCGATGTAGGAAGCTCTTGTTCAGTCCATTTAGGACGATGCAGGCCTTTAGACAGCAATAGATTGGCTCTCCGCCGCGGTTAATTAAATTGTACAATTCATGATTCAACGAAAAGACGGTGAATTTAGTCTTCCTGGCCTCAAAAGGCATACAGGAGAGTTATTTGCTGCTATTTGAGCTACGATAAGCCTCGTGGAAAGCTAGCTCTAGGACAGAATTGTAGCAAGATTGTCAGTGACAAGTCAAATTCTATGGCTATGTTTTTGCGAATCCGGTCAGATATTGAGATGAAATGTCACGTAACGGCTACTTTTTGGCTGAAATATAGAGGCAAATAACCGATTCCACTGCTTACCATGCTCCTGTTAGCGTGACTGGCTAATTTAACCCACAGTAAAGACATAGTGAGGTCATTTAGGTGAAATCGCAGAGGTTAAACCTGTCTAAATTAGTGCCGCGGCGAACCAAATGATCAATGTAAGCTCTAATTTAGCTTTGTTTGGCTCGTTCGACTCATTTGCGGCGACTTCAAAGGCTTGTATAGGCATGGTATGGACTCTATTAAGAGTACACGAGGTAGATAGCACTCTCGGTTCGACATGGCCATATTTATGTACATTTTTAATCGATTTTCCAAAAACATGCCCGCTATTTTGGTGCAAAGTCTTTAACACGGTTTTCATAAATTCAGACATATATATATGTCTGGATTTATGAAAACCGTGCTAATTTCAGCACAACCACCCTGACACTTTTCCAAGAAAATACACAGGCTTTTTCACTCGATCAACCACAGGCACTCTGTCAACACACAGCCTACTCACCCACCTTGCTTGTGTCTGGCTGGCTGGCTGCCAGCCCCTAAGACTGCGGGGCATTGCTGGCCAAGGCTGTCCTGCAAAGAAAATGAGCAGTTTTAACTGAGGAAAGTGCCTCTCTCTGTGACCCACCCCACCCCCCTAGGGTTAGCTCCTGGCAGCCTCGCTTGGTATCAGCGGGTAGCCAGGTCCCAGGGCTATCTTCCCCTACCCTCCTTGACGGAAGCCCTCCTGGCTTTTCAAGCACCGCAAAGGCCTCCCTGCCGCCTATCGCAGGCAGGCAGGCGCGAAAGTTTTGCCCCAAATTTGACACAGTTTTCATAAATTCAGACACACACACACACACACACACACACACACACACACACACACACACACATATATATATTGTTTTCAATGAAATAGCGCTAACCCAGGAGCTAACCATTAATAAAATAGCTTTCAGTGGTGGTGTTTACCATGATAGAAGGCTGAAATGGAAGGAATAGTGGGACTGTACAGAAATATGGAATGAATCTCCAAATTAAGGTAGTCTTTAATTTTGGCATGGATTTTCCGGCGTAAAATTACTGTTTTATTTGTTCTCCACCGAAATTTCAGGGACTTTTGGTTCAATTGTTAGCACCGTACCTATTGTGCTCATTACTGTACCTAAGTATATACGATGTGTTCAAAGTTTTCCAGCATTTTATCCAAGGTATCTACTGATACTTAAAGAATCTCATTTTTTCCTGGTAGTCATCCACTGCCCAAACGGCTGTTTCCATAATGGAGATTGCATAGGTGCCATATGTTTCTGTTATCCTGGTTGGACTGGAGAAGACTGTTCTCGGTTTCACTGCCACGACTTGCACAACTGCTCTGGTAACGGTGAATGTATGGGTCCTAATGCATGCAAGTGCCATCCCGGATATTTGGTAGGTTTTCTGTTTTTATTTTTTTTATTTTATGTTATTTTTCCTTAGATTAGACTTTATTTCTTTGGGTACTGTTACCTTGATTTAAAGGGCTCTGAACTCTTCTCCTATAGGGTCTCGGCTGCACATATTCCTTCTGCGAAAAGTACGAAAGTTGCTCTGATTGTGTGAGAGATCCTTTTTGTGGATGGTGTGACAGCTCGCTTTCCTGCCTTGGAGGTTTTGCTGAAGGACCACCCAAAAGAAGCTGTTCTGATTGGTTCTACTATCACTGCTACACTGTGGGAGACAAGAGCCGCTGTTCGAGCAATATACCGGTAAGCGAGGGACAGTAATGATAATTAAAAGCCAATTTATACCAAAATATAAATTATAGTTAATGTCTAACCATACACCCCAGGAGAGAGAATAAATCAGGTCACTTCTGGTCACGGATCACTTCCCACATATGAGTTACTCATGTCGGATGATCCCGCTCAGCCAATCAGCATCTACCATGCACGTGAAATCTTGCACTGTATAATCACATGCTCAGCCGTGCACAACACAATTCTTACACTTTCTCATTCGCAGAACCAAAATTTCTCTCCCACCCTTCCCTGGTTTATCCTTCTCTCTATGGAATGAGACAAGTAGATATGTGTTCCTTGAAATACAAGTAGCTCTGGCACATGTATCAGATTACAAAGGTATTGCAGTGAGAACTAAGGTTTAAACAGTAACTCCAAATAATGACTTTGTAAAGTTTGACAATGAAATTATACAATAATAATAAACCAGGTAGCAGGTTTGCAGAGGTTTTGTAAATAATTAATAACTGTGAGGTTATTACCCTCATTACAGTGATAATTTCAGTTTAAAAGTATTGAGCTTTATTGGTGTTTAATAAAGATGGGTTTCGGGATGAAGTGCTCCCATAGAGGTCACCCTTTACCCCATAGACTCTTATTATTCCTTAACCCGGGGAATTCGACCCCTAGAGAGGATTATCAACTCTCCATACCCTAGGGGATTATTACCCCCTAAAGAGGATTATCACCTCTCGCTGAGTATCCTGCAGGGGGATTATCACCCCCTTGAGAGCATGATCACCTCTCACTCAGTACCCTTGTGGGATTATCACCCCCTCTTGAGGATTACCACCTCGTACTGAGTACCCTGGGGGATTATCACTCCCAGGGCGATCCTTACACCCCTAGGAGAAAGTGACCTAGAATTCTTCATTGGAGTGCTTCATCCCTTACCCCTTTTCCCCACAAATGTTCTGGTTGTGTTGTTTGTGTATACGTAATTATAGTAAGGGTTATGGGTTAGGAACATTAAAAAACGTTCGTAATAATTAATGTTCTGAAAGAGTCCTGAAAGAATCTGGCGGTCCTTCATCTTGGAAACTCAGTTACTGGGGTTGGAAACTTATTGGATCGCGTTTGCTTTTACGCCCTTAGCTTTCATGCAAGACATAGACGGGCATAAGATGTATTGTTAGTAAAGATTGAATAGGAAGCCGAGCGAAAGTGACATAAGTCCAATAAAGCGGTGGCTGCCTTTGATTGCCTTGCCTTCAAAGTCTGTTCGTGGTGGGACAACTATACTTCTAAAAAGTACTCGCCACGTCCCGTCAAACCCTGTCAATGTTTCAAAAATTGGTGTGGGGCATAAAGCGCCTTTAAGAGTGGCTTGTCATAGAAATATTATGTCCTTTAAGAACCAAGGGGCAAATATTGAAAATGAGGAGGCAAAATGTTTGAACAATATGAGTTGTAAATTCAAAATGGCGAGAAAGCGTCAAGTTTGCTAAGTGCACCCTTACTGAGCTATATCTTTAAATGCATTTCTTAATAAAATATGCCGTTAAATAGTAATGGCTTAACTTTGTGAAATCAAATCACATGAGGTGGGGATTAGAGTCATTCTTTCGGTGAGCAGATCACTCTAAGAAAACGTCGGTGCCAAAAAGTTAAGCAAAGATTTTAAATAGTAACTAGGTAAATATATTGATTCATTTCAGACCTTTAGCTACTGTACTGTATTTTAATTCCAAGTTTTCGCCGTTCTACGGTATCATCAAGGAATTAAATAATATATTCTATCACTCGCGTCACCTACACCAATTTTATATCACGCACTATTGAATATTTTCTTCATTTATTTTAGACTGTGGACTGTGGAGGTAAGCAGTGCAATTTCAAGAATGGAAGAGGGACTATTCAATCATGTCAAAAATGCCAGGACCTCGAGAAATGTTACAAAATCACAGTAAGAAATGTTATGTTATGCAATGTGATTGTATTCTATTATACTGTATTCGATTGTATTTTATAAGATAGCGTTGCAAAGCCGCACTATCAAACTTGGTGTACGTATGCATGAATCATAATCTAATGATGCAAGCACATGGCTTGGGAAGAGAGCCTTCCTACGCGCGCGAGATAAATTAATTATCATTGGGAATGTTTTAAGTAATTGATTAAGGCCTTAGCCGTGCATCATCGAGTTACGACGAACTTATGAAGCTTTGGAGAGCGCACGAGAAGCTAGATTTCCTCTCGGCTGCGCTTCGAGCAATTCCCTTTCTTTTCGAACTTCGGTTCATATTTCGAGATCGGCTGCATGTTAAAACATGAATCAATTGTAAATGAAAGACCCAGAAAAATCCAAGATGACGCGAAACCTGTTGATCGATCTAGGAAAATCTTTTTATCCGATAGGTACTCCCGGCTACGATGGCTAAATCTTTCAATGTAAGTTACAAGTAACTGACATCAAATTAACATTGAATTAACAGGAAGAAGGTGAATGTAGAAGCTGGAACGAGACTCGCTGTCCTGGTGGCCAAGTTAGTGTGGACTACGCTGACTCACAGAGAAGTGAGAATGTGGAACTCGCCGAAAATGTGAAGTTTGTAGAGCCAAATACCACAGTTATTTACGCCTGTCCGGTGATTATGGCCCAACAAAAGGAAATTTCACTTGTATTTGTTGCACCGAAAGTCCTAGATGTCCAAGTTGGTGATATACTCTGCAGTCCTCAAGCCGGAGGGATTATGCATAAAATAGTTGCAGAAGTCAGTGATGGTGAGCTTATTGAGGGTGCCAGGATGTTCAAGCATTTCTGATTCTGAAAACGTAACTTTTAAACGGCTTTGAGGGGCTTTTTCGCATCTCGATTGTCGATTTATGATTGAGACAGGGAAGGGGTATATGGAGTTCCATCCCAGCCAAAAATCAAAGTTGATCACAACATTCAACTTGAAAGTCTAACACTTGGCAAACATCAACATCATATTTCACTCTTCAACTTTGTCCTTTGTATCACAATCATTGAAACTTTAAACATCAACTTTTAAAGTGACAGTTCAACGTTCAACTTTATCCATCAACATTCATGTTAACATGTCAACAATGATCTTGACACATGGGCTGTCAGCGAAAGATGAAGTTTGAATCTCCAAGTCGAATGTTGAGTCACCAAAGACGCACCAATCCCGCCAAAATTCAACTTGAGAATTCAACTTTCAAGTTGATAATTCAACATGAAATGTTACGTGTCAATATCCGTGTTTAGCAATGAACATTGCTTTTGCTGATGACGTAAATTTGTTCATCATGACGTAATGTTCAATTTCTCAAAGTTGGTTTCAACCTCGTTCCCAGGGTCCTCTCTCTTCCTTCCTCGAGAAAGTACCCTGGTTGCGGCTGGTCACGTGTCTGCTAGATTTTTGCAGATTCCAAAAAAAAAATGATTGGAGGGAGGGGCAGGACAGTTAAAGTTTGTCTCCACTGAGCTCAGCTACTGAGCCCAGTAGGGAGTGGAATTTGTAACCTCGGCCGAACTCACAGCGAAGGCATTGACGCATTCGATATTGGAGTTCAAGTCATCAAAGTTCGGCTTAAAGGTTAGCCCTTCATTTGGCTGAATTTTCCCATCGATAGTTGGACGGTCTTTGGAATTTGTGGTGGTGAAAATAATTGACAAAGAACTTGGAAATGACGACCACAACAATAAATGAACCGCGCGGTGAATTTAATTTCATTTTTGATTCGGCAAAATCACAACGTAGGTATTTACTCATTCGTTTACAGTTAAATACGTCGTTTGTTCGCCTACAAAGATAGTTTTGAATTTCATTGAATTACTCCCATCGACAGTTTGACGGTCATTCCATTCTCTTGCGGCGAAAACAAATTACGAAGAAGTTGACATCAACAACGACTGCTGAATACTAATAACTTGATTAAGCAGCTTATATTCTTCGATCGGCAAAATCACAACGGAGACATTGATGCCTTCGTGTAGAGTTTGATACGTCCAGTGTTGGGCCAAGAGACTAGCTTTGAATTTGATTGAATACATCCAATCGACAGTTTGACGGTCATTCGGTTCCCTTGCTGTGAGAAATTTTATGAAGAACTTGACAACAGCGACATCGGTCGCGCGTTTGCAAAATCCAACGGCTTTCGTTTTAAAACTCTTTTAGCGGTAAGTCCAATTTTCGGCCAAGAAACTAGCTTCTCATTTAGCTGAATGCATCCCGTCGATAATTTGACGGTTACTTAATTCTTTTGCTGTGAAAAACTGATTAAACTAATCCGAAGCAGGTTGTTGACGGTTTTTAAAAAAGTACTGAAAAATAAGCAAAGTTCCCTCTCAGTTAGCATCTCATACTCATAGAAGTTCAAATCATAGCGACGAAGCATTGGTCAGGCAGGATCTCTGACAAACAACTTGCTTCACTTTCAAAATAAATAACGTCTGTATAGCAGCGCAACATTCACCTCCTTAGACAGTGTGGACTAAATTTAAGTTGAGGACCCACCCTCTGTGCGGCTTTGGTTGGCATACGTAGACACGTGACCAGCCGCAACCAGGGTACCTTTTCGAGGGAGGAAGAGAGAGGACCCTGGGAACGAGGTTGAAACCAACTTTGAGAAATTGAACATTACGTCAGGGTGAACATATTTACGTCATCAGCAATAGCAATGTTCATTGCTTAACACGGATGTTGACACGTAACATTTCATGTTGAATTATCAACTTGAAAGTCGAATTCTCAAGTTGAATTTTGGCGGGATTGGTGCACCTTTGGTGACTCAACATTCGACTTGGAGATTCAAACTTCATCTTTCGCTGACAGCCCATGTGTCAAGATCATTGCTGACATGTTAACATGAATGTTGATGGATAAAGTTGAACGTTGAACTGTTAGTTTGAAAGTTGATGTTTAAAGTTTGAATGATTGTGATACAAAGTACAAAGTTGAAGAGCGAAATATGATGTTGATGTTTGTCAAGTTAATTGTTAGACTGTCAAGTTGAATGTCGTGATCAACTTTGATTATTGGCGGGGATGGAACTCCATAGGTGTAGGGATGGAAAGTTTGCGCGCCCAATTTAACCGCTTATAACTTCTTCAATATTTAAATGAAAGCCGTTAAACGTTGCGCAGTTATCAGAACTGTGTATTTGTTGTTTCCATGGCAACCATATTGCAACAAACACACTTTTCAGTTTTGGAGTTTTGTGGTATCCATTAGCAAAATTCAACTTTCATGCCGGTTAATAGTTTCGTTTTCGAGACGTCTTTTTTTTTTTTTTTTTTTGGCTTTATTGATATTGATTGCTTTGGAGTCATTTTTGCTGGTTTCTTGACGTTCTGGAAAAAAAATCCAAGACAGCGGATTCAAATGGTGGCTGTTTGGAGAACATGACATAATTACCATGTGATATGACGTCATCATGCCATCTTGCATGCGATGATGTACTGTTTATTCCCTCCAAGTCTCATCACTTCGTGTACAGTCTTAATGTATAACCAAAGTGGTAAGGGTTTAAAGAATTTATGGAATTCATTATAGATTTAATCAAATTAGTTTACGAGTGCAAATAATCCATAACTGTTTCTCGGACAGACTGAATTCGTAGACAAATCAGACGAAACATCCGATAACTGCAAATCTTAGTGCTCTTAAAGTGGCAAGGAGGGAAAAATGATTATGTCTTACAAACATCTTATGATGATGCCCTTAATCTGTTTTCTGTTTCTTTTGATAGGCACTTTTCGAGTGATGATGAGCACCCCAGCAGGCTTAGAGGAAGTAATTAAATATGCAGACTTTAAGAAAGAAACGATAGTAGAAGACGTGGACGATGATTCAACTCTAGAGGATGAACCGGATGAAGAGGACTTGAAAGACATGATTTTTGGAAAGATCACACTTAACGCGAGCCAGATAATTGTCCTACCAAATGGTGAGCTGATTTTTCTTTTCCTCTACAGTTTTTTTTTTTTTTTAACTTAGATTCTAGGTCTACTTTACTCAGTGGTTGATAGAATGCTTGAGAAACATATACAGTGAGGACAAATTGAAAGAAAGTTTTAATTTGGAAGCGTTGTTTTCTTTTGGCTCTTCACAGCAGGGGTAAAGTATATATCAGTTGAACTTTACTGCAACCACCACCCTGGAACATTTAAATAAGGCTCACCCCTATTTATAGCTAAATGAGAGTAGTTTCTCAAGATAAGAGGAAATTCGATATGGAGGACGCATGAAATTAATCTTAACAAACCATGTCATCTTCTGTAGCAAGATGGAAGCAGATGGCCGTCATAGATAATTGATTTTTGACTACATTTGCAGCATAAACACCTGAATTATTTTTTACCGTTATTTACAGTTTACAGGTAATGCTTTCTAAAAGTTCTATCTTGTTGACATCATGCGACTCTTCGTAACACACCAAATTGCACATAATTTTGAAACACTTGCAAGCCTGAGTTAAGGTGCCTTTATGATTAAATTCTCGATATTCGTTTTTTTTTATTTTTTCGTACACAATGTCTTTCGCAGATATCTTGCCAAATTTCGATCTATTACGAACATTAGAACTCGCGGTTTTTGGACCTTTATTTCCGAGAATTTACGGCCGTCAGTAATTTTCCTTGTTCCAAGTCTTGGTTGAGAATTTGAGAATATGATGTCATTTTCTCAAAAATACCGCACAGGTTGAAATTATAATAACCATTAATTAGGAAAATTGCACGAATGTATGAGCCAAAGTTTTTGTTATTCTTTATGCGAATTGCTGTGCTAATTGTTACTATAATCTCAACCCGTGTGGTGTTTTTGAGGAAATGACGTCATTTTATCAAATTTTCAACCAAGACTTGGAACAAGGAAAATTAGTGGCGGCTGTAAATTCTCGGAAATAAAGGTCCAAAAAACATGAGTTCTAATGTTCGTAATATAGATTGAAATTTGCCAAGATATCTAGGAAAGACCTACTGTGTACGAAAATGTAGAATATTGGGTATCGAGAATTTGATCATAGTGGCACTTTAAGGTGCATATATATAGCCACCGTGCAGCGGCAAAGATTCTTTTCTTTTTAGTAGTATTTGTATGCGAAACAAACCAAATATATGGGGAAGGAGGATCTTTTTCGTTGAATGTAAGCAGCTGAATTAAAATATAGTCAGAATGTAGAGGAGAACTAGATTCGATAATAAGCTGTCTCAAGGCCATTTGTTGAGTTTTCTTAATATGGATGAAATTTTGTTATTGATTTCCAGTGTATAAGTGTCTTGGGCACACGTACGAGATTGGAAACTCCCTTGTTCACTCTTATTACCTGGTAATGGAGAAAAACTTTACAGTCCTCAAGACAGGAGACATTGTAGCGTCCAACGTGAGTGGTGGGTTCATCGAGACTGTTGTTGCAGTTCATAAAACCAACGACACGGGATACTTGGAAACAAAGTTTCTGCGATGCAACGAGAATTCTCAGTTGAATTCTACCAGGTATCGTGATGTTAAAATAACTTTGATCAGAAATAAATGTTAATGCTAAAATAATAATTTTTATTATTTAATGTTAAGAAACATGACAGTTCTGGAAAGTATTATAATACTTCTTAGAAGAAACACTTACAAGTACGCGATTTATATCTGGCAAAAGTGTAACATACAAAAGCATAAGCAAAATGGCACAAATTATGGCATACCTTCCCGATTGTTTCTCTCCAGCTCCCTCGTCTCTCCCTTTTTTTTGTGTACCTCGTACAAAGGATTTCAAGGTAAGCCCCACCTGAAGATGACACAACTAGTCACTTAAGTAGTACTCATTAAAGTATCGTCTGATCTGAATTGAAGAACGTTTGCCAATAATAACATGACTACCAAATTAACGAACCCTACGAAATGATTTGTTTGTTGTACTCTGCGCAATACCTTCTATGCAATGATTCCGACATTTTCGCAATTAAGTAAAAATAAAGAAAAACAATGTTGAAAAATCCACATGCTTCAAAAATGAATTAGTTATAGATGACGTGTACATCTACTTGCGGTCTGCGAGACCATACGGCTATGGACTACACGTTTACGTTTACAACAACAACAAGGCAATAATTAACAGACATACACAGTCATGTTATACTAACGAGACCTCAGTCAACGGAACTTCTTTAATTCCTCGTGTTATCTATCTTTAAACCAACCAGACTGAAGCAAAGTAGAAGGATATTTTCCCAGTCGGTGTTCTGTAGCGGAGGAGACAACAACCCTGGACTTGTGCTTTCAGCAGCGGAAGAAAGTGCTCAACATTTTGCAGTCAATGACTCAGTAGTAGGAAGACCAAGCCGTGGTTACATCGCAAAGGTATGTCTTAAGGAAAAATGTAAGTAGTACTTTGACTTTCATTTGCAATTAAGGTTACTTCCCACCTTCGCGGGTGCCCTTCAGGAAAAAATTCGTACGTGCGCCAGTTTCAATAAAACCTAAACAAACTATATATCAGTAGAAAGCTTAATAAATGTAGTTTTTGAGAAAAATATAATTTAAGTGACTTTTTCTTTTGGGAAGTGTCAGCAGCCGGTGAACCGTGAAACGACCGAGAGTTGTTCTCGTGAATTAATCGGGTATCGAATGCCGCGGCACGAGCAAAATGGCTGCACAGTCTTATTCAACAGGCATCAATCCAAAAAAACGGTGTCAGGCTTTTTCGATATTCTGATTGGTTGCCAAGATATCCTAGTCCAAAGTTGAAGAAGCTAAAAATATACGAGACGCGTTGCGTAAATGGTCGCCACGGGAAAAGTACTTCAAATATGATATTTTCCTGACACCGTTTTGTTTGTTATTATCCGTGGAATGCTTTGGCTAAATTTTACGAAAATCCGTGAAATCTACATACTCTATTAATTCGCTCAAAGTCGACACATTCTACGAGAAATCAAACGCGAGATTTTCGCTCAAAAAGGTTTGT
The DNA here is from genome assembly GCF_042242905.1 of Orbicella faveolata. Taxonomy (NCBI): domain Eukaryota; kingdom Metazoa; phylum Cnidaria; class Anthozoa; order Scleractinia; family Merulinidae; genus Orbicella; species Orbicella faveolata. The sequence continues at coordinate 8,307,752 of NW_028301578.1, read as the reverse complement.
AAACAACTCGCGCCGCCCCAGGAGATTATGTCGCCTCTTGAAACCGCAAGCCAATGGCGTAACAGGACCTCCTGGCGTCAACTACAATGGGTTAGAATTTCCCGGGAAAAGTGTTGCATTACAGTCACGTTTTCGATCTTTTGACCGGCAAGACGAAAGAAAAGCAATCGTGCAAATGGGTAAAGTTGCCAAAGGCAAGGGGAAATCCCGCGTCAAGAAACGAAACGCGTCAACCGAAGGAGAATCAATCGAACCTGTAAAACCTGTTGGTCTTCGGCGTTGTGTGAAATGGCGACGCCAGCTCATGCGAGGAACACTCAGGGTGTTTACAACGGCAACTCCATTCGGCTCCTAGTCAGTCCTGGTAACTTCTTCAAAGTTTATTCCTTCACTTCCACGAAAACTGCAAGTGACTCGGCCAGCAAGCTGTCGATTGAGCTCGTCCAGATTGACAATAAGCTACAATACTCTGGTATTTCGTGTCGCTCGTTTCGAATTCTCCGTCATCAGTTTCGTCTGATTCTGACGATGAGCCTCCGTGGTAAGTTGCATTATCGAAAGCTTTGATTTTTAAGCGACTTGCTCCAACGGAAGAACCAAGTGAACCAGCTGAATTAGACCGCTCGTGTTCATCGGTCGATGTCGACAAAGGCGCTTGGCCGAACCAAGAGCCTTTGTCGCTTTCTGCGAGGCTTTTATTCCTTTCTTCCCTAAAACCTTTCCTTTTTCTCTTCTTTGGCCCTGGTTTTTTCGTTGATTTTACCCAAGGACTTCTTTCTGTTTTAGATTTCTCCATGAAACTCGAACGCGCAATGCACAAAGAAAATATGCAAATCACATGCAATAAGAACCCGCTTCCGCGAAATTTCCTCCGAGACGTCACCTACTTATGAGATTATGACACCTTCACTATTTATTAACTTTTATTGGAAACACATTTTGTTAAATAACGTCGGCGATTTTTGAGATTTTTAAGTATTTTTTTCGGTAAATGTTAGATAAAATGATAAACTTCAATTTAGGCAAATAAAAGAAAAAATGATTTTTTTCACTCTTGAAGGTGGGAAGTAACCTTAATTAACAAATTAAAAGGCCAGCAGTTTCTGGTCGTACGTAGCCTATTATGGTTGGCGAAATGGTGCAAAATTCACAAAGTTTATATTCATTCACATTTGATGTTGTTATTATTATTCACGAATATATTCATTCACATTCAACAACTAAATTTATATTCAAGAAATATATTTTCACATTTAACGACGTATTTCGTATTCACGAATATATTTACTCACATTTACGGGATGTATTCATTCACATTCAACGGTTTATATTCATTCACATTCACGATCGAAATATTGGTTCAACACGGTGCAATGTTCATTCAACATTTTCTGCGCACCGCCTTCGCGCATCATTAGGTCCCAGCTCCCGCTCAATAATTTCTGAACGAAGGAAGGCCTATTATATGAAGGGGTAGAACAAAGACAAAAGACCCCAAACATACACAACTGAACATAAACATTACATGGGCTAGAGGAGATAACAGACTGCTCGATGATTTCGGATGAGCAAGTAGATAATCTCGTACAACGTTTTGTGAGTGATCATGGGACTTTGTTCGGGTATTCCTTGATGACCGGACATCGTCGATCATTATAGGTCTCAGAGTTCAACGGGATGGAATCAGAGAGAGTATTGACCGCGTTGACCCTGGACCCGACGATCTTTATTGCAGAAGGAAAAATAAAAATTAGCATTAAAATATTTAGAGAGGAAGAGAGGGTTTTCATTCAGACCCTCTATCCTGGTCGAACTGGAATTTGGAGATGCTGTTATTTTTGCGGGGAGAGGAAACCCTCGGAGCAAGGCGAGAACCAACATCAAACTCATCCCCGGGTCAAACTGGTGGGAGGCGAGGGTCACCGCTGCACCATCTCTGCTCCCCAAGAACTACCTCCGATATTGAATATCGAGTTCGGAAGACCTCCGGGCTGGTCACAGAATACACTGCAAGGTTTGGGCAGTTTGATGAGTCATGTCGTATCTATTCTCCATGCAAAAAACATATATTTCCCAGTATTTCATTCAGTACTGCGCTACAATACTAACGAAATTAAAGGTAGCAATTGCTGGAGAGGTACACTCAAGCCTTATTTGGATCTTCTCTCCCAATCCTACTTCCGCGGTGTTCCATTCCCGTTCGCACTCCTGTAGGAGATCGAAAGTTCCCGCCAATGTAACATTTGTGTTTGGGGTCTTTGGTCTTTGTTCTACCCCTTCATATAATAAGGCTTCCTTCGTTCGCCATATTGCGTTCAGAAATTATAGAGCGTGAGCTGGACTTAATGATGGGCGAAGGCGGTGCGCAGAAAATGTTGAATGAATATTGCACCGTGTTGAACCAATATTTCGGTCGTGAATGTGAATGAATATAAACCGTTGAATGTAAATGAATACATCCCGTAAATGCGAGTAAATATATTCGTGAATACGAAATACGTCGTTAAATGTGAATTAATATATTTCTTGAACATAAATTTAGTTCTTGAATGTCAATAAATATATTCGTGAATAATAATAACAACATTTTAATGTGAAGGAATATAAACTTTGTGAATTTTGCACCATTTCGCCAGCCATAGCCTGTAATGGATTAATTTCAACGTGTCAAGAGATTTAACCGTTTTCGCACTGTTTCAGGGAAACGCCCAAATCCACTTGAACACGTTCATTACATGTCTAGCCCGCTTCAAAGTGTCGTAAGATGTGTGCAAATGGCACTTAGAAAAACCTGCATTTCGGAAGCTTTTATCTGACCGGAATCCAACTATTTTCTGGCGAATTTCGCAGTCAAGCGTCTCGGCTTCTCGAGAAGTCTCGGATTTTACAGTTTGTCATCCCTATAAGAATAAAACAAAACAAAAAACAAACAAACAAACAAACAACGAAAAAAAAAATAAAATAAAAAAATGAAAAAAAAAAAAAAACGGATAAGACAAAAGAGAGGCCCAGTCATTTTCTTTCTCCTTTTCTCCCTCACTCAGAGCTCTCTTTCACAGTTTGCCTTTTTCCAAAAGTTGTTGTTGTTATTATTCAGCCTTCCAGTGCTTTAGGTGGCTTACTACAGTTTTTCGGAGACTCAGTAGCGCGCGCTTTGATCGTAAGCCAGACGTCAGTAATAGATAGATTTAGTCAAGCTTATCAGCGGAGCTCCTACACCGGGTTGTTCATAGCTCGATTTAGCTAACCCAGGACAAGCGAGAATTTTGATTTGAGTTTTGTGACTTTGCGTTGAGGTTTTCTGTATATTGCTTGGCCTTTGAATAATCTCAAACTATACAAAACAAAAAGCAGCAAAAAAAATTTGTATACAAGAAAAATGTTTCTCTTGGTTAACTTTAAAACCGGCTTCAGAACAACTATTTACAACAAGTTAATCTGACAAGAGCCCGCGATCCAGCCGAAAACCAAACCCACGAGCAATACCATTAGCCATGAGAACCATGAGAAAATCAACTCATTGGTTTCTTTTTCTTTCCCATATGAGTATGGGGCTCCGCTTGGCGGCTCTTCGGGCCGTCGCAGCTCCACTATTAATCGCGCGTGCAAAAATGACGCTAGTAACCCTAAGAAGAAACGAAAACCACTTCAGCACTTAAAAGGCATTAAATCACTGCGACATACGTAGCAATATTTTCAAACTCCGTTTAAACATGTGTTTAAGTCGAGGGCCAAAAAATATATATATATATGACATAAAAAGCTCGATAGACAACCGTTAATAGAGCTCTAATTTACTCTTGCTTTCTCGCACGCGATACATGGCGTCACATGAGCGCGCGCTTAAATAAAGGACATGCGCAATTCAATTCAAGATAAACTTTGAGAAAAACGTGATTTAACCTGCTAGTGCCCGGTCTCTCCTTAGGTACTTGGTCGTTCATTTTGGCCATATGTTGACGCTTAATTGTTCAAGTTTTACATAGCATGGTAAAAGACTTAAGCAAACAGTAAATAGAGAAATGAAAAACATCTTGAAATATTTTTCAAAAGAGTTAGAAGCTGGGCTGTTTATAATCCATCAAAACTGTAGTAAGCCACCTTAATTTTCTTTCTCTTGTAGGTCATAAAGGTTAATTCCAATGGTGATTTTCTCCTTGTCGAAGTGATTTCGGCTGAACTGAATGGTAATGGCACCTTTAGTACCGCGGTGGATGTAAATCGATTACAGAGCCACCACAGGAGGACAAGGCGCTCATCAAAAGAAACTGGTTTGGACAGCATTAAACCCACGATAAGTCACAAGGTATCAATATTCGAAAGACAGGAAACCCGTAGTCGTCTTACAGGGATACGTCACGGGCCCGTGGTTTCCTGACTACATTAAGAGAGTGATATTTTGAAACCATCAAATGTTCTTCTTTCAATACCCTCCCACTCTCGCCACATATTACCACTACAGTCCTTGCCCAATAATTCATTAAGTCACTCGATCCTTCTATTATTTTGTTCTGGCTTGAAAATAATAATAGAAGTTATATACCCCTGTTCACCGGGCTCTTTTGGTCTACTGGGACCAGGTTGGGATGGGGGATGGGAAGGGAAGGGGGCAACCATGGCCCGCACCATGTTACTATTAGAGTATCAAACAACAACTACAAAAAAAAAAAGACAAAAATAGACGAGGGTTTAAAGCACGTCCATAAATATTTCCTTGAAGGTCCCTAATATGGAGTGTGAACGTCACATGATAAAGCCGGAAATGAGGGATGTGCCATCTTGGGTTTCATTGTTATACGGAAAGTTAAAATACCAGCAAAAATAGTCACAACTAATAAGCCTCATGCTGCGTTTAGACTTTAACGGTTTACCGAGGTACCAGAGTTTACTTAACTAGGTAAACATTTTCCGTGTGTAAACGCCAACTGATACTTTGGTAAATGCCGCAAAAGAGAAGAGAAATTTAACCGAGGTAAAAGTTGTAATGACCCTGTGATCAGGCATGGTTACAGTTGGTAACCAAGGTCAACATGACAGATATATCCGCTTGTGGCGGCGTAATATTTCACTTCCCGCGGTGAGCAGATGGTGCGATTGTCGACAAAGCAAAGCGTCTCTTTTCCAGTTTTGACTAGGCTATCATGGCAGATAATGTAGAAAGATTGGATCGATCTTCTCACGGCGAACAGTCCGTCACGTAAAAGAAAGCATTGTATTTTTCATTCTTAGTATTATTGACAACTTTCTCTAGACAAACTTCGATCCTTTGTTGTGCAATTATTGTCCATATATATTTTGCCACCAGGGAGGATGCTGCATATACAACGTATCCACGTTTCTATGTATATAACCATGCATACTCGGGGTATGATCAAGCAGCTGAATGTTTGCCGCAATATTATGGAATGAAGTCCTCGCCAATGAAAATGATGGCACCTCAATTTGCTCCTGTTTCGCTGCGGTGGGATCCTCGTCCAAGTTCGATTTCATGACTTTGATAATGCGTATGAGTTATTTGAGCCGGTATAAACACTGGACGAATGTACCAAGGTTAAGTAACTTGACCTTAGTAACTGTTTACCTTGGTAAAAGCTCAAATATAAACACAGCATCAGTTATCACAGGCGTCCCAAACTCATGATTCGAGGAATCGATCAAATATTATGATTTATGCAGGCGTATCGAGTGGGACATGACCACCTAGAGTGCGGGGTGTCGTGTTACACTTTGGGCCGTTAAAAATTTGAGCGCTCTAAAAGGCATATGTGTGGAGTTTAAAATAACGAAGGATAAATTCGCGCAAGAAAATAAAATGTTACTTTTTTAGATTAAAATAAAGAAAATATGTTCACCTTGGCTGGTTTCTGTTGTCCATTTGGCCTATTTCATCGTTTTTGGGGGTTTTGAGGTGTTTGTGGCAGGTTTCTATAGACGAAGTTAAGACTAGAGAGAGCTGTTTCGAAAGCCCTGTACCGCGAGGTCGTTTTCTCGCCGAAATTGGAATCCGCTGCTCGATTTCCCCCTCTAACGCAAAGAAGGATAATCCACTTGTCTCCTTTTCCGGTCGGCTTGGAAAAATCTTCCTCCTTTCCTCTCCAATTCGAACGATTTTTGTTTCACTACTGGAGCTTTCAACTTTCCGCCGCAGCTTGTTTCCGTCCTTTCGACTACGGCACAGTTGGAGATCAACATTAGCGACCGCTCTAGCATGACAACTGCGCCTTACCAGACGTGTGCACAGTCAAAAATTTCTCTTAAAATAAGGTAAAATATACCACCCTCTCCCGACGACCCCGCGGAAGCATTTTGACGCCTCATTCTAATTTAAGACCACTAACGTTAATTTCCAAATGTGCCGTAGTCGAAAGGACGGAAACAAGCTGCGGCGGAAAGTTGAAAGCTCCAGTAGTGAAACAAAAATCGTTCGAATTGGAGAGGAAAGGAGGAAGATTTTTCCAAGCCGACCGGAAAAGGAGACAGGTGGACTATCTTTCTTTGCGTTGGAGGAGAAAATCATGCAGCGGATTCCAATTTCGGCGAGAGAACGGCTTCGCTGTACAGGGCTTTCGAGACAGCACTCTCCAGCCTTGACTTCGTCTATAAAGAGCTGCGACAAACACCTCAAAACCCCCCGAAAAACGATGAAATAGGCCAAACGGACAACAGAAACCAGGCTAGGTGAGCATATTTTCTTTACTTTATTCAAAAAAAATAATATTTTATTTCCTTGCGAGATTTTATTCTTCGTTATTTTAAACTCCTTACAAATGCCTTTTAGAGCGCTCAAATTTTCAACGGCTCAAAGTGTAACACAACACCGCGCGCTTGAATTGGTCACGTCCCACACGATACGCGTGCATAAGTATATTTGATCGATTCCTCGAATCGTGAGTTTAGGACGCCTAATATGACGTCTCATTTCAAGGCCATTTTGCTTTGAGTAGGTTAAAAATTTCTTCATTAATAACGGGAAAGTTCAGATTTTTTTTGCACAATAAGCAAGAACATATTTAAAAAAGTTAATAACTTTAGTTTTCCATCACAATAGTTTGTTTGCTTCTCATGCAAGAACACATTTAAAACGCTTCTTTGATAGATTCTGTCAACGGCAAAAGCAAAAATCCACGTCTCCATGAAAGCGTATCTGAACCTGATGGGATTTGTTGATATTGAGCCGAAGTGTTTTGGATCTGGAGTTAAGGACGCTACAGCCGGTTTAAAGTTAGAGGGAGACTTGGACGTCTCTTGTGACATTAGTGTCCATGGAGAATTAAGGTTTGTAAGACCTTTCTTGCTGTGCATAGCAATCCTATATTCATACTGCAAGGAAATCCTGCAAATAAATGCTTTTCAAGCTGTTTAAAATACCTAGAAGTCTAGCCTGCGTCGCTTGGCGGTTTAAACAATTTTTGAAGCAACTTGAGCGCGAGCGCACAATGCGGCGAAGTCGCGAAAACAACCGGCGAAGCAGCGAGCAACTCAGTTGTCTCTCTCCCAGGCTCCTTGCGGCTTCGCCGCTTTCTTAGCGCGCTCAAATTGCTTAAAACCGCCGAGCTATGCAGGCTACTAGAAGTCAAGTGCTATTTTCGGAGTCTTTTCATGCTTACAACTGATCGTTGCCAAGTTTTCACAAATTTCGAGAGGACATCTAAATTTATCCTTTAAGTTTAGAAGGTCATTAAATTTGCTTGAAGAGTGGAACGAAATCAGGAAGAACTTCTTCCATATTCATTCGGCGTTGAGTCTTGAGCGAACAAACGATGGTCAATTGTGGCAACTCGGTGTAGGTTATTAATTAATAATGTAGTTGATCAACATTGGAAGAAAAATATCAGTAGGATATTATTTTAGTTTAACTTTGTAACTAGTAATTAATGCTTCCAAAGGTATACCGGGAATCTTCATGTGAAGGATAAACAGCTTGGTAGCACAAAGTACATTGGCTTTGGTATAATAAGACTTCCTGCAGGGATATTCTTAGGACTGACTGGCCAAGTAATCGCTGCAATTTCCGTAAGTTGGACTATACTCTTAAATGTTTAATTTCATTTATTTCCAATCATAAGGCCCTTTCTTTCAGCCGGGAAGAAGGTAGAAATTGAGTTATAAACAGGCAATTTTCATCTCTCTTTCATGTCTCTGACCTTTCTATCGCTTTTCTTACGTTTCTAGTTTCATAACAGGCAGCGGCCTTTTCGAAGTCATGGCCTTGGCCGATTTTCGTCTGTTGGTTCATTGTTCTGATGCTTTGTTTGTGTCATCTCATTGACAATCTCACACGTTGCAAAAGAACAAACAAACAATTAAGCAGACTTAATTTACGTTGTTGATGTGCAGAAAACAGGAAAAAAAAATGTGCAAAGATTTTTAACGCACGTGCATAGCCATTGTTCTGCTCATTAAACCTTTGTTTGGTGGCGTTCTCAGTATCGATCGTTGCTATCGTAATTCGCTTAAAAACGGAGCGATCCTATATAACGAGGCTGAGGTATTCAGCCTGCCAATCACAACTCCCAAACGACGACCATTGCTCCCATTTGATTGGCTTATTCACTCAGGTCTTATTTTAACGCGTTGCCACAAAATTCTGGAGAGCTACGGGAGCAATTTTCTGTTTTATTTTACGAGTAAGGAATGCTTTTTGAACTAAATGAGCGATAGCATCAGGAGAGGGGTTTATCGAGAAAATTGAATTTTTTAATTTCAACTTCATAATTTTGTTCCTTCACTTGCGAAAGCCTATTTCGAGCTGTTCACTCAAATTTATAAAATCCCGTGCCTAGTTCTTTTGATGCCAGAGTGTCTTTGCTCCTTTGAGGATTAACGCAGTTGAGAAATAAGTTTGGAAACTAAAACTCGTAAAAAAACACAGACACAAGCAGACTGCGAAGGTAATATATTATATCTATGGTAATATGCATGGTTATCCGTCAGCCAGTTATCTAAAAGAGATTCAATAAGGTGAGCATTGGCTGCTGTTGTACCCTTGCTGCCAAAATTCAGTCGGCCTTTTACTAAACGCGATGTTTGTTTTTATTACATTCGGCTATGAGTCTTCCTTCTCCTTTCTAACGTCAACATTCAGGCGAAATCTCACTTTGCCACTTTTCTAGTTCTCTTGTTTCTTCGTAGTACTTTTTGTTTCAAATCATGATTTCTTTGCTCTGAATATAGAACAGTCTGAGGAATAACTCGGCGTTGTTCAATTTGCATTTTGTTTGCACCATCATAGCATGAATGCGAATAATTTTAAGTATCCCACCAAATTCCGTCTGTGTCCACAGGCTAACCAAAATCACCTCTTACGAGATTTGTTTTTGTTCTCAGCACGTTGATCGAAGGCATCAGCTTTGTTATTTTAGTTGACGGCGAAATTTGAATGTTTCGTGAAGTGACGAACATAATACATCGGTTTTTTTGTTCTCTCAAAGGCATTTTCTAAACAGTTAATATAAATTTTGTTTTCACTGTATTTTTATTATTTACCTTATATTATTCTACGTAGATGACTCCGTTGTTTTAACGAAAAAAAAAAACGTTATTTCTCCACGACTTCTATGTTATGCGACTGCTATGCACTAGTCAATTGAAACCCCCACCCCTTGGGTTCCGGGGAAGGGAAGGGGATTTGACATTGACCCTGGTCAAAAGCCATCAATGTCCCTATCCCCTGAGGCCAGAGTTCAGGTCAAACGCGCTTACCCTTTAGGCAAGAAAGTTGAGTCAAGAAAAAAGAAATGCATTGAAATGTTCGTCTTCCAAGTTTACATGTATGCAGCTTTGATTATAATTATTTGTACAATACTGAATTCACATCCAGATATGTATGTCATATTTTTGGAAAATTATCCGTGCTTCAATAGGCTAAAACACTCTTTAACTTTTACAGCAACATCCTCATTTTGTCGGAGATCTAGAACCCTACGGCTATCATAGTATTGGAATAAAACTTGCAGAAATTGAAAGATGAGGACAGGTCATGACATAAACCCTTCGACCTTCCGGATATCATTCAAATTTCAATGCAAATTACTTGCTTCAGATTTAATAGTACGCTGGACAAAACTGTTCTGGATGGACGTTTTACGACAAAAAATTAAAACACGCAAAGCGATGCAAGTAATTTTTTGATTGTCTATAACCTTATTAAATTCCACACATGGAAAGTTATTTTCATATAGATCACGCAAGTAAAACTTGCGGACTGAATCACGAGATACAGAAAATTGCGCCATTTCTGAGAAGTAATAGTTATGGTTTACGTCAGTATCGTAGTGTAAGACCAGTGTTGTTCTGCGAAAAAGATCGTAACGTGTTTTCATTAATTCGACGAGATGGGATGAGGAAGGAGCGATAATCCACTTAAACAGCACTATAATCCTGTAATACATTAGCGGTTTAGAGAATCAAAGATTCAAGTTTTATGCTACCAGTGAAGGGCCACAAGGCAAACCAAACAAAGTTATTTCAAGCTGTTATGCAAGAAAATGCGAGGAAATGGCAAGCTCCTGGTAGATGAGCCCAGAAACAGGAACGGAAACGTTTTTGAAAGCACAAATAGCAGTGTCTGAGGTTCTTGGCCGACAACGCTTTAACAGCAGTATTTTGTTCTCTTTCGTACAAAGCGCGAGCTCTAAAGGCAGCCATTTTCAAAACAGGTGAAAGACTGATAGATAGGGATAGAGTTAAAGGAAGACTTAATGAAGATCACTTTCTGAAGACATTATCATATTTTTATAAGATTAAATTTGGAAATACAGTTAACAATAAAGATTAGCGAAAAAACTGAGCAACGACGTTTCGGTGTCATCCTGGCACCATTTTCAAGTTAAAAAATATTTGTGCGAAAAGTAAACTAATTTATACCAATGGTAGAGGTGCGAAATTGAATAAATTAAGATTAAGATAGCTGTTCAATGTTCATGTTCATTCCAATGAGGTGTCAAACACTGGTAATGAGTTCAGTGTCTGTTCAAAGCCTAAACAAATACTTTTGCGCGAATGGAGTCTGACTGTGTGTTAAGGCTCGGTTTCTTCTTGCGAATCCACAACATTTCGTGGATCAAGCAATCGAACTTTCCCTGACATTTCTTTAGGATCTTAAAGTTGTTAGTCAGGTCACCAACTGTATCAACTCGGTGTTCATTTTGAAGGTGTTTTCCGATGGCGGTAAATCGGTGTTCCTCAATGCGCTTGTAAAGATGACGGCTAGTGTAACCGACGTATTCTGCATCACACAGATCACATATATAGTTATAAACAACGCACTGTTGATTGATCAAAGGTGGTTTTGGCTCTTGTACTTTGAGATCATCGCCAATTTTACGGCTTCTGATCTTTTCTAACCTCAAGTACTCAGATTCTCTTGTGAACTCCACCATCACCCGTTTCGTTAATTCAGTGATGTCACCAGACACAAGATCGACGCCTCCAACAGAGAATATCTACCGCATTGTCCTGCCTTTTAAAGACCAGAAATCAGCGGACATAGTAAAGAAACATCTCTCGGACTTGAGTAATAAACTTGATCACAAACTACAGCCGGTGTTCAGAAGCCGTAAAATTGGCGATGATCTCAAAGTACAAGAGCCAAAACCACCTTTGATCAATCAACAGTGCGTTGTTTATAACTATATATGTGATCTGCGTGATGCAGAATACGTCGGTTACACTAGCCGTCATCTTTACAAGCGCATTGAGGAACACCGATTTACCGCCATCGGAAAACACCTTCAAAATGAACACCGAGTTGATACAGTTGGTGACCTGACTAACAACTTTAAGATCCTAAAGAAATGTCAGGGAAAGTTCGATTGCTTGATCCACGAAATGTTGTGGATTCGCAAGAAGAAACCGAGCCTTAACACACAGTCAGACTCCATTCGCGCAAAAGTATTTGTTTAGGCTTTGAACAGACACTGAACTCATTACCAGTGTTTGACACCTCATTGGAATGAACATGAACATTGAACAGCTATCTTAATCTTAATTTATTCAATTTCGCACCTCTACCATTGGTATAAATTAGTTTACTTTTCGCACAAATATTTTTTAACTTGAAAATGGTGCCAGGATGACACCGAAACGTCGTTGCTCAGTTTTTTCGCTAATCTTTATTGTTAACTGTATTATCATATTTCCCCCAAATAAGTTGTAGGTCTTTCTCATGCTTTCCTGTCTAAATCTTGACAAAATATCCACCAGCACGTAAAGAGTTTCTTCGCAAAACAATATTTCAAATGTGACTCTTTTTTTCTCCGAAATCGCGTGATTTTGCATACTTTTGTGACTCAGTTACCAAATTTGGACAAGGTGTAACGCAAGCCTTTCTTGCGTGATCCTTATAAAAATAAGTTTCCATGTGTGGAATTTAGTAAAGTTTAAGACAATCACAAAACTATATGTGTCACTTTGTTTTTCTTTAATTTTTTGTTGTAAAACGTCGATCCAGAACAGTTTTGTCCAGCGAGCTATCAATTGCAGTGGATGATGAAGTAAAAGCAAGATGTGCGTGGTTCAAACCACTCTTACCTTTCTCATGCCTTCCCCCATTTTTAAAGCTCCATACGTAGAACTAGTACCCAGTTTCTCTATTGCCAGCGCGCCCCACGTGGGGATGGAACCGGAACCCATAGTCGAAATTAGTCAAATGGACCACCCCCAGGGGACAAATTGTTGTTCAAAAGTGATTTAATGCCCCTATTGTCCCCTACCCTTTCCCGGGACCCAAAGGGTGGGGATTTCCATCATTGCACAAAAAAGCCAACAAAGTGCTTCAAAGGTGGCGTGTCCTTGCCTTTTATAGGATCGCTCCGTGTTTAAGCTCTCTATAAATATTCATTGCGCAAATTTTCCTTGGAACAAAAGTGTAAAGCATCCCCTTGGGAAGTAATATATCAAACACGAGAGGCCGTAGCAAATACCGAGAAATTATTTCTTAATTGAATGTTGATGAAATTAAACCCCAACGAGCAGCGGAGTATTTTTGACGAACTGAAATGTTTGACATATCTTCACAGTCGATACTAATTAAGACCAAAGAAAACAGCGGAAAAAAAAAATCGTCAAAATCTATACTAATTAAGTCGGATATCGAAACAACATCACGGTTATAACTCCCTTTGTTTAAACTTGATGAACTATTATGACAATTGGAGAATGACAAACATCATGTGAAAAATTGTGACATGCATCTATTTGCTGTGATCACGTTTCTTTTCTTTCGTGAAAAAAAAAAATGGTTTCTTTGTTTTTCGGATGTCAATGGTCATAGGCCGATTTTCAAAGCAGAAACGTCGTGGTACCATCAAACCATTTTCAAATACACGCTTAAGAGGCAATATGGTATGAAATGTCTAGACAAATGAAAAAACAAAGACATTTCTGTGTCAATGTACTTTGAAGTTGTTGTACTTTTTTCCTTCTTTTTTAGGGAACTCTTCAACGATCGCTATCTGTCAGTGGTGGGGTATCGCTTGGGGGTGAATGTAGTTCGAGCGAAGGAAGTTGTTACACAACTGATACTTCGGTATGATTGACAGTTATTTAGACACAAACAAACAGACAGAGTCAGCCAGTCAGTCAGTCAGTGAGTCAGTGAGTCAGTCAGTCAGTCAGTCAAAGTAGGTTGGTAAGTCAGCCATGCATTCGAGCAGTCAAGAAATCAGTCAGTCAACCAATTAGTCAGTCTGCGAAACAGTCAGACAGTCAGTAAGTCAGTTAGTACTTCAGTCAGTCAGTCAGTCAGTCAGTCGGTCAGTCAGTCAGTCAAATTCGGTTGGTGAGTCAGCTAAGAATTCAAGCAGTCAAGCAATCAGTCAGTCAATTAGTTAGTGAGCCTAACAGTCAGGCAGTCAGTCAGTCAGTGATTCAGCCAGTCCATCGGTCATTCAGCCGGTCAGTCTGTCAGAACGTGAGGGAATCAGTCAGTCAACCCACCGGTCAGGCAGGCAGGCAAGCGGATGGCCACTTAACAAATCTTTACTATTTCTGTCCGTCCGTCTTCCTTATGCGCGTCTGGCCGTAGTTCTTTTAGTCTTGACTTGATCGCTGTTTTCTAAGGTTCTCATCTCATTAACTTCCCATTAACATTTCAGATTAATCTTAGATCCGACTGGGGTACAACAAAACCAATATTGAAAACAGGAGCTAAAATAGATATTAAAGTAACGCCCAAGATTTCCGTGAAAGTGCCCACAACGCCTACAAGGTTCAAAAATGGAGCAAAGCGGCCGTCACTCATCCGTATACTGGATAAGCTAGGTAAGAAAAACAAATTCCAGCTGGAAGTTTTGAATTATAGTTAATTCTGCCCCGTCCTTTCGTTGGCCATGTATAGGCGAATGTCGTCAGATTTTCTTTACTTTGTCTACATGCCAATTCCACGTTACCTATTTATTCCGCTAGAGATTCTGAGTTAATTAATAGAAGCATTGTGGAAGTCAGTATTCCTTACCCCAAAAAGACAAAATAATGACAGCACTCTCGAGGCGAACGTTAACTCACTAACCACTAGGCCACTGCGCCTTTAAACGAAAAGAAAACTGGTAATCTTTAAACGCCACAGCAGACAACTGCCACATATATGCGCGAGGTAAAAGATTTATTATATGGCTTTCGAGAGAATTTTACTTGCGGGAAAAGGTGGGTAGTCCCGAACGGGCAAAATAGCTCCATCTTGCCTGCTGGGGTTGCTTCATCTTGCCCGTTCACGGAGTTATCCATATAATAAGTATCGTTGTTAAAAGATGGTGAAATGCTTTTTTTCTCTTTTTCAGTTTTAAAAGTGGCTGATGTATTGAAACTTTCATTATCACTGTATGCGACTTTGCCATTAAAAGCGGGTATATCAATGACTTACCCTTCCAGTCAGTGTCGGGGAGAAACACCGGCCGAAATTGAAGGCTCTTATGGAATTTCCGACCTGAGTTTTGGTTTCTCAGTTGGTTTTCTTGGGAAGCAATTGCAAAAGTCCCTTAGTACTGGATTTTCTCTAATGAAATCGACTAGGTAAGATCAATGGCGTCTTGTTGAGCAAAATTCATCGTAGCAATATCTTTTTCATCAGATCTGTGGAGGCGCTTGTTTAAAAACTAAGGTAATTTCCTTTCCGACGCCCTAGTCCTACATTCAGACGAAAAATGCGTCTGAAGACTCCTCTGCAAAGACATCTGTTAAGCCATCATGATTAAGCTTCAAAACAGGAAACCATTATGAGTAGATGATCATAGATGTGAGAATTTAGCATTGGCACATCCCGGGAGTGGCGATTCGTCCATTGTTTCCAGAAATAACTAGAATTTAGAACTGCTGGGTTTTTGTGGAGGAGAAAATCCGGTAAACCCGGTGAAAAATCTTCGACAATTTATGGTATAGAGTTTTATGAAGTAACGTCAACAAACTGTCAAATTGAAAATGAAATTTAGGCCTCGCGGTTTGATAAATAGTTACCAACGCCCGTCTTTGACTGGTCAACAATGATCCAAACCAGCAAAAATGAATACGTTTTGCTTGAAAGAACTTACATTTTGTTTCTGGTGTAGTCTTGGATATGATGCGTTGTTGTCTTCTTAAAAATCTCGCTGGCATTGTAAATTTTAAGAGCTCGCAATTATTTGATTTTGAAAGAAACTTACTAATGTCGCACATACCTATGGAATTTCAGGGATTGTATCTGTCCAATTTCCAGTGTTAAGGTAAGCTAACAAAAAAAGTAACACTTAATTTGACTACGAAGTTTTAAGTGGAGCAATTTAAAGATGGACGACATATTACTGAACTTGGTCTCACTACAATTGCAAAGTCCAAAGTCCTTATGTAACGGACTGGGCAAAAAATATCTGCGACATTACTTAACATATCAATTCGATGTTGCCGTACGTGCGTTCAGTAGTAGATCACAGATGGCGTCAAAATACGTGGTGGGAACAAAAAGGTGGCACGCCAGGCGACAGCAGAGTGTGTCACTGATTGGTACTTTTTGACGTCTCCTTTGATATGTTACTGAACAGAAGCACGTTTACATGGAATCTATTTAACAATTAGATTATGAACTCGAGATTTCTATGAGGTGAAAATAAATCATAAAAATCGAGAGTGAATAATCTAATTGTTTTAGTAGAATTCTAACTGAAATTTCCTTCAAGTAACGATTCCAATTATTTCGAGTTCTTAGTATTAAACTTCAGGCTTTAGAAAATTCGCGCGGACTGAATTGGCAATTGGACATTTGCTATTGTGTAAGCACGCTTATCAGTTTCTTTCAAAAATTTCTAGCTTTTTTTAATTCAAGAAACCGTAAATGCCCTTCTCTTAGTCTACTCAGGAATTTGATTACCCATTTGTTTCTAAATGTTCTTTCAAAACTTCGGAGAAACGAGGAAACGTTGCAATTTTGTCGACCACGCCAAGCCACTCCACTCCAATGGCTGATAGTGTGCAGTGGATCAGCCAATCAGGTTACAGCATTTGCATTAGTATACTAGTAGCATTCAACTAATATTTTTTAGTCTAAATTTACTAGCGTTCTGTCACGAATGCCGTTCTCTGATTGGCTACGCCACTCACTATCTGTTCCGTTGTAGATAGTGAGTAGCGCAGCAGTGGGCAGTTGTGTACAAAATGAAGGCCGCTTCTTTGCGTTTTCAAGGTATCTGTAAAGAGGATTTAGATAAAATTTTGAACGACTAGTAGATTTGTACTAAAACAATTAGATTATTCACTCTCGATTTTTAGCGTGATAGAAATCTCGAGCTCATAGTCTAATTGTTAAATGTAATTAAGAAACCAAAAAAATGTTAATGACGTCATCTATGTTTGCGTCTCTCCTCTAATAGATCATAAATAATGACCAATTAAAATTCGTGAATAGTTTGACTTATTATATAAATTACCATAGCAAAGACAGATATTGGTGAGCCAGTTTATAAAACTTCAGTTAGTGAACGATATTTTCTTAAGCCCCATATCAGGGATCTGCATGCAGTTAAGTGTTTTGCATTTTGCTTTGGATAGATATGTGTCGGATCCTCCTCAAAGCCACCAGCTCCGAAGCCCCCTGTAGAAAAATCTCCGAAACCTCCTGACAAGAAGCAGCGGAAGAAGACTGCAAATGAGTATGTGTCTTGGCTCATTATTTCGTAACCCCAGGCAGGCCACAGAGAGAAGACTAGGGAAAGGAGGTGGTAGGGGTGGAATCAGAGTTCAGATTTTCAGATTAATCGTTAATGAAAAATATAAATATAAATATAATGGTTTCCATAACGGGCACATTTTCCAAATATTGTATTTCCCTTTATTCACAATCAGAGTTTCAACTTAGAGTAATAACTTGCGTTAATTTTTTTATACTTTGGAGTCACGTTTAGGTAATCTCTAATGTGAAAAAAGTAGACAATAAGAGTGGCGGAGTACTGAAACATGTCGGCTGTTTGAAATATCAGAAAAAAAATTATAACCTTTTGTGAAATGTAATATCTAAGGAATAGCAGCGTATATTTATATTCCCGTGCTAAATATTGTGTAAACTCGTGGTGAGACCAAATAGTCAGGCTTTTTTTTTTTGCTAGAAGGATTGTGCTATGAATTATTTGTCGTTTCAGAAGAAGGGTTTCACGGTTCGGCGCATGTCTCTAAATCAAAATACTTTTGTTCGCCTCTTATCAATATTATCGCTTTAGTAATCATATGCTATGGCTAGTCGTCGTGGGAGAATGACGGCTGACCAAAATTCTCGGAAGATTTCGGTGGATTTCATAGACGTTGTCGGCTGTTGAAGTTTAGTTTTGACCGGTACGATTTAATATACGGTTGATGATTTTGCGGCTATTTGCATGCGAAATTAGGTAATTAACTTGCCTACGATTGGTTTATAAATATAGGTAATCATACACGGTTTTTCTCGTTTAATTTGGAATTAATTTGCACTTGTGAGTTTTTCAAAAAGCTGAAATTGCACTCGCGAAGTGCCTCGTGCAACTTCAGCCTTTTGAAGAACTCACAAGTGCAAATTAATTGCAAATTGAACGAGAAAAACCGTATGATTACTTATGAATGATATAAACATGAAAAACTTCGCGTGGAAGTGCCGGAAGATCTTTCTTGAAGGCTTTTTTTTTTTTTTTCCTGTTCGGGAAAACTTTTTTCAATGTTTCCGCACAAAATTCAAGTCATCATTTTACGGGATATCATTGGCTTAGAAAATTTTCTATTGTCTTACAGCCAATCAAAATTCAGAATTACGATGTGTAATTTGCACTGGTGTTACACTTGAACTGCGCTGCTCTCAGCCAATTAATATCGAGCAATTTTTTTTCATGTATATTATTAACAATGAAAACATGGCTTGTGCCAAAAAGCGTGCACGGCCGAATAAATAATATAGACATGCCCTGAACCGCGAAACCCTCCCTTTGAACCAACTGATAACCTTGTTTTCGAAGGAAATTATGAAGTTAGAATCGCGGAATGGTTAGTGAAGTTTTCTTCCAGAAGGCAACGAGAACAATGGATCAGCACCTTCATAATGCACCTTTGTGCAGCGTGAAACACCCAATTTCCGAAGTTTTGTTTCCGGGAGCACATAGCCCTACTACGGCTATTTTTTTGTATTTCTATTTGAAATTGAACACATTCTTAACATATTCAGCAAGAACAAGTTTGAATTTTTTTTTTTTTACAAATTTATACCGTGTATTTATAAATTTTTATCTTGTTTTTTAAATTATCATGTTATCTTGTATTTTTTTGTTTTTTTGATTATTATATTTTTTAGTCCAGGGCCCCTCTGGATATCAGCCTCGCTACTGAATTAGCCACCCTGGCTAAATAAAGATTACTTACTTAATTTATCTAGACACACTGAATAGATCTAGATAACCGCGAAATTGTGAGGTAAAATATGAATATATTTCTAATAGTCGCTCTCCTCGCCTTCGTTATCTGCGTAAGGTCCCTAGTCCGGATTACATGTAATAACATAGAAATATTGCTCATCAGGTTTTGGGGCAACCCCAATTGATGCGGTTAGCTTGATTTCCATACATAGACATTTGGGGGAGATAAATGCTGTTTCCGAGGAATCTTCGATTTAGGACAGAATTTTAGTACATCTTTGATGATCGGTTTGTTCAACTGTATGTATTTTTCTATTAAGTTTGGTGTTGATAGTGCGACAATCTCAATTAAAAACCACTCTATGATACTCTTTATTATTTTTGTCTGTTCAAAGTCCTAGTCAGGGAAAGAACCCGGGACTTGAATGTGGATGTGGAACCTGTGTTGGAAGAAGAATGGGACCTAATTGCACGCAACCTGATATGTACCCCAATCAGGGTATGTAGAAAAACAAACTATGTTCAGAATATCTGCCCTTAGATTATGGACATACACTTCCTTGCTGTTAGAAAATTCGATGCTAAGATTTAAGGATGAGTCCTATCTTTTCAAGCTTTAATTCACTGAACCTTTCAAAAACATGCGACCTCTGCATACTCAAGAAACAGTGGCGTTATTTTGCTGCCGTCCTCTTGAAACAGATATTCACTAAAAACAGGCTCAAAAGGTCACATTTGTGGGTTTTATTGCTAGATTTCGGCCCATTTTTAGTGCGAAGTCCATTGGACGGAGGACTATTGGGGTTGGAATATTGTGAACGAAATGCTGGTGCCTGATCGAAAACGTGGCCTTCATTTGTCAATAGTTTCGTCAGCTGGACACAACATCATAATATAGACATTTTAAAAGAGGAAAACAGCAATCTGTTAAACTCTTTATTGTTAATAATAACTCCGTTAACTTCGTGTAGGGGTAGTTCAGGACGCATATGAACTCCCTTGCAGGGTAGGTGAGGCAAGTGGCCCTTTTCAGCTGACTTTTGCGTTCTCAACAGATGGACAACAACACGCATTTGGATAGCACAAATATACTTTTGGAAAACGCTCATATCCACTATTTTCATAAACACGATCTTTATGGCGTTCACCTATTTATTAAATGAAGTTTCCTGACTTTGCACTTTCCGTTCGGAACCGCTCGTTCATGTTTGTTGTTTTCAGGGAACGTTTGTTAATTGTCGTCGTAGTTACGATTTACGACAACCCAAAATACAATCGTTTGCACACTGTCGTCATTTGACTAGAACTACCAGAATTCCATTCGTTTTTTTCGTTATAATTTAAATTTTGAAGTCCCAGCCGGGTTTAAATAACAATAGCCCTGGTTTGGCATAAGAAAAAGAAAAAATGAAGGATTCTGGTAGTTACAGTCAAAATGGATGCCATTATGCAAATCATCTATTCGAGGAATTATGTGGTTGAATAATGTCACTGCCATGTTTTTGAACTTCTGAGATCGTGTGTAAGTGACAGGTGTAGTAAATATCTGAAATTTGAAATTAGATTCCGCAGAAATGCTAATGGATTTTACTGACAGACAAAATGTATTTAACTTGTGTCACATAAATGTACCGTTTGGAAGAGTAGTACTGTGATCCCTTTAATTTGACAGAGTGCTCGGGGAATGGAAAACCTGTCATAGCCCCGCGGTGTGGAGCAGAATGTGAGTGTTTCGGAGGATGGGAAGGTGAATATTGTGAAAGAATATCTGCAAATGGCGGAGGTGACCCGCATCTGGAGACCTTAGATGGTAAGAAGGACCGTTTTTGTTCAGCGATCGATCGATCGATCAATCAATCAATCAATCAATCAAACAATCAATCGATCGATGGATCGATCTATCCATTAATCGACTGGTCAGTCAGTCAGTCAGTCAGTCAGTCAGTCAGTAAATCACTCAATCAGTAAAGCAAGCAAGAAAGCATACATCCAGCCCACCTTCGGACGACGAGCTAAACCACACAAATTAACAAACCAAGCAGCTAAGCTAGCAAGCTAGCAAACAACCTAGCAAGCAAGCAAGCAAGGAATCAATTGCTCCATGGATCAGACAATCAATCAATCAATCAATCAGTCAAACAAATAATCAATCAATCATCAGACAAGGAAACAAGTAAAGCACTGGGAGCAAACAAAATTTCCCAGTTGATTAACAAGTTAAAAAAATTGAAGAACAGAATCTACCAGAATTGATCGTGGTATGAAGTATTTGCAAATAACTTTCAAAAGTAAACGACCCTTAGATGTACAATAGAAACATTACAAGTTATATTACTGTTAAAACAAAAAAAGTAATGCATCAAGCTTGAGTTTTTTTTTTTGTTTGTTTTTGTTTTTATTTTCTGTCCTTCCAGGAGTAAAATTCGATTTTTTCGGAATTGGAGAATTCTGGGGATGTAAAAGTGTCCAAAACGACTTTGGGCTTCAATTTCGTTTTTATTATTATGAAAGAGCGTCGCTTATTGGAGGAGTTGCACTTAAAGCTGGGAAGAGCATAGTGACAGTTATGACGGAAAAGACTGAAAACGCACAAGATACGCCCATCCTCAGGTGTGTTTCATTAAATACGCATGCTGCTAATGTTACATCGTTCCACGAGTCTTGTTTGTTTTCCTGTTACTTATTTTATTTATTTATTTATTTATTTATTTTGTTGCACAATTTATTGAGGTTTTACTTCCGTGGCGACACGAGTTTCACGGAAGTAGTACTGGAGAGGTTCGACTATAAATTTACCGTACTTTTCGTGTTAAAGTCGCGTTTTTGATGTAAGCGAAATTTAGTTGTCCTTCGTTTGCAGGATACATTTAACACACCGAGTTCTTTAATTTTCTTCTGCTCGGACTATGCCTAACGTGTATTGTTACAGTTTGAAAACTTACATTCCCACTATCCTTCTAGCGTGCGCTTTTACGGACAGATTTTTAATCAATCTAGGTAACATTTATTTTCTTGCATTCATATCCAAGGTTTGGAGCTACAATTCCAGTGACAGTATTACTTCTGTCCTTTTTTTCCAACAGAATCGATGGAATGTCAATAAATATCACTAGCAACTCTTCAAAACCTATCGATATCAACAATGGAACAGTTTTGTTAGATCGTCAGAGGCGCTTTACGTTTGAAGCTGAAGAGAACAGTGTTGCGCTGATTTCACTGCAGTACGATTCAGGCGAGTATGCAATATGCTGCTGTTTCGAGAAATATTTTCGAAACAAGGCGCAAAATTAAGTGTACGTGACAAACCCGAAAGTTAGTATGGGTAGAAGTAGCTAGCTGCGGCACACGCTGAATACTTCATCAGTTATAACAACATGGCAAACGTTTAACGTCATTTCTTTATCTTCAGACCTTTAGAAGCAAGGTTCTTTTCCCCACATTGACCTTTGGAAGTTTTTTTAAACCAAAATTAATGTAACATCAAAATGAGAAAAAAAAAAAAAAAAAAAAAGAAAAAAAGGAAACCGAAAAACGGTCTTACAAGTTTTGACATCTAATTAATCCTTGCTGAAATACAAATAATTTGTAGATCTCGTCTACACCAATATGCAAAATTCTAATGACTACCCAGACCGCCATTTGGACTTCACGAGTAGGCTTGACGCTTTCACCCGACAACCCCTCTAGAAACAGGTGTATACAACTCATGGTTCACTGATTGCTTTACATGCAAATAATCAAAGATTTTCCCTGGTCAATCGAATCATTTCGATCATAAATTATACCAGTGTTACTTCATTACTTTACATCAACTTGTGGCTAAATCAAAACAGACTCTTATACTCTGGCTCCGTTGTATTTTAACCTTAGCAAAAGTGCAAGAAAACAAGGGACCCGCTTAGAGCTTGAGTTGGAAGAGACAAAATGCGTTGGTTGAGCAAGTATTCTTCCATCAAAAAGAATAACACAGGAGCACTATGAGCGAGATTCCGAGTCGAGCAGTTTGCGGAAAATATCGGCAGCTCAAATAGGGCGGATTATATTCTTATCATTACTTGTGAACTGTCAGTAGTCAAGTTAAATTGATCAACAAGAAAATTACGTTTTATCTACCTGAAATGTTAAACTGAAATGCCAAGAAGAGAGTCAACTAATGAATTGTTCGGTGAATGCTGTATGTCTGTCTCATCCTTTTAGTTCCTAGACCGTAAGATTATACGCTAAAGCTTTCTTTAAACGAAATGACATATTGTTTAGTCCTCCTTTGTTTCGCTACGAGCTTGATCAAGTTTGTCTATGATTTGATCGCGATTTCTCTTGCCTATCGTTAATAGGAGTCACTGTGACTATTGACGTTCGACACAGCCATGTGATGAAGAGGCAGTACTTGAATGTTCTCTATTCACCCACTGCTGCGTACAAAGGTCATACTGAGGGACTGTGTGGCTTCATGGACAACAATGCAACAAATGACTTTATGGGACCAGATGGAAATCTTTACAACGACGCTGTACAGTTTGCAGAATCATGTAAGTAGTAATGTTAAAGCAATAAATCGGTGATAAACCGACAAATGATCGGAAAATTCATTGAATCTCTGCGTAGAGGTGAATTGCACTTCGATAATTACCTCCGAGTTAACCAATCAGAGCGCGTGAAAATCACCATTCACTCGTGTGGTACATACTAAACGGTAATATAGCATGGAAAGGCAATATATATCGACCTTATTTATACTACGTTCTGACCAGTATAACTCACTCCTACTGTCTAGGGAGAATTACGGCATGCCATAATGGATCAGGGAAACGTGAATCTTGGTCCTGGAACTCTTCAAACTTTTACCACGAAGACGTCATGGACCTGACATATACGGATCCATCGTATCTTCCTGTTTATTCATTGGACGGGATTCCGAATTCTCTGTTAGAGGTAAGAACGTTTGTTAATGCTGTTAAACACCCGAGATCATTGGCAACCGTACCCAGGGTTTACGTAACTAACTTCTTTTTTCCCTAACCTAGATTCTCAAACGTTGCGTAGGGCTATGCTAACGGGGAGCGGGCTAGGAAAATCCATTGATAAGTGATGAACATGTGTTTTACAGTCTGTACATAGCCTCATGAAAATCGACTACTCAACCAATCAGAACGCGCCTTTAGTTATCGTCGATCCAGTCGTAAAAACAAACTGTGTGTGTTCCATTTTGGAGTCGTAGAAGACTTGTGGCTCTTAAATATTGCCACTAATTTCTGCATATTTTTTGTTTGTTTTGCTATGTTTCGCACAGGTAGCGACAAGCATGTGCAAATCTCTGAACATTTCCGACAACGATTTACATAGCTGTATATTTGACGTCGCTATAACTAACGATACAACATTTACTGATCAAGAAACCTTCAAGCGAGGTAAAGTTTTGTGAATTCAATGCTTTCGCGCTTTAACTTTTGTTGAAACTATTCTTCAATGTTTCTCTATTTGGAATGATCTATTAATTTAAGAGGAGTTTTCATTATCAGTAGTAGTCAGGTGGCTCTATTTCTGGGGAAAAAATGATAGACAACAATAAACAAGCATAAAATATCGAGAAATAATTTCCGAAAAAGACTTGTTTTGTGAACCCTCTGAAATTCTGCATGACAAAGGTCAGATTTAAATGATTACTTCCCACACTAGGAGATCGTAAATATTTTTATTACTTTACTTTCATATTTATCTTGATATCTGCTTCTAACAGATGATGATGCCGGAAGAGAAAGCATGCAAGCTATTTAGTCAAGAAACGTAAAAGATGTTGAACAATCGATGATAATCCAGCTGAATCTTTTCGCTATTTAGATTGTCCAGGACAATGTTCAGGTAAAGGCAGATGTGTCAACGGAACCTGCAGATGCATCGAGGGATGGACAGGAGAAAGTTGTGATAAAGGTATTAATTGTTCTTTTTTTTTTTTTTTAATATAACAGTGATGAGGGTTTAAACGGAGGTGCAAGTAAAACCCGTCCACTCCCGGTTGTTGAATATTAAAAGCTTTCGGTGTCATGCGGTTAAGGTCTAAAGACAATGGAGTTTGATTGACCATCTCCCTCCACACCCACGGGTGCATCCCTTACCACCACCCCCTCCATTACCAAATCGATGCTGGGATTGAAAGATGAAAGCTCCATTCATAGGGCATTATAATGTTGGAGACATGAAAACGCAATCACTCGTGTAATTTGTGACCATTTCCATGGCTTCTACTTGTCATATGGCCGAGGCCACTTATGATTCACTTGTTACTATACATGTATGCTCTAGTTCTCCACAGAACGTTTAAAAACAGTAGAAACAACTCCTATACGGGTAATTAATAAAATCATCAATTTGGAGCCAGTCCGTTATCTTAGTCTCGCCACGTCAGTTGAATCTGTTGCTTATGTTCTCATCAAATATTGTTCTTTGTCTTTGTCTTTGGTAGGTTCTTGTCTAAACTGTTCCACCACTCATGGAAAATGCGTAAAAGGATTCTGTGTATGTGAATTGGGATGGGAAGGTCGAAGTTGCGAGCTAAGAGGTTAGAAATTCCACACCTTCCTTGTTTCGTAATATTTTAGCCCAGGACTGTTTAACTTTTAATCTTATAATACTGTTTTCTTCTAACGTAGTTCTTGAAGAAAGAAAACAAACAGAGGCAAAAATAAAAAATAAAAAAGCAAACAAATAAACAATCAAACATCAACTTTTTGTGCCAACCGAGACTACTTGGACATTTTCTATATATGACGCCCGTCTGGCTTAGTAGCACCAACAAAAGAATTGTTTATGCGTGCATCAATTTAAGTGTGATTTCTTTTCTTATAGACCGTAAGCTTTGGGTAGATAAGAGGATTAATATACATCCCGGAGAAATATATTAATGGTTTGGGCACTATATGCCAGATTATGCTGCATTATGGCAAAACTGGCACTCAAAAAATTATCTCCCGTTAATCTACTGTTAATTCCACTCCACCATTGTTGTAATAGATTACCATTTGCATTAGCTTTTTCCTATTTTCACAGCTGCGTGCCACAATGTCAACAACTGTACAAGTCCTATCCATGGTGTGTGTAAGGCGACGGACGTTTGTCAGTGCAGTCCCGGATACATAGGTTAGTTATTGGCGACAGTCACAGTAATCTATACTGTAATCGTTCATTGGTTCTGATGCTTCATTACGGTTTTTCTATTGCTACCGACTCGCTGGATGAGAAACTAGTCCATTAGAACTTACCCCCTCTCCCCCTAATTCCCTCCTTCTTTCCAACATGTTGTTAGTATACCCTAGCTCTGTACTCGTCTGCTCTCCCGGGTGGAAAGAGGCGCTGCGTGAGGATTTTAATGAAATCTGTATACCATTACAACATCACAACATGCTACCTTCTCGATACCTATTCATTCATAATAAAGATTCAGCAAGTTATAAATGGTATTATTATTATCCGTAGGTCAAGATTGTAGTGTTATTCCAACATGTTTCAATGTATCAAACTGTACTGGCAATGGACTCTGCGTGGATTATGATGTTTGCAAGTGCAACGTAGGCTGGACTGGAACCAATTGTACGCAGTACTCATGCGAAAACTTGGATTATTGCTCAGGTAATATTGCTTAAAGCTTTGTTTCATTAAACCTTTGTTTCAACCATGCGGTTCATGCTCAATCAGTTGTCATTTACTTTCTTCCTTTCGTTAGGCAAGGTTTTTCCTCGTGTAAGTAATGTTCTAACGCTTTTAATCATGTTTCTTCAAGACCACGGACGCTGCGTGGCACTCGACGAATGCGCCTGTGACTATGGCTGGACTGGAGCGAGCTGCGCGCTTCCTGACTGTACAGCTGTCAATCAGTGTTCCGGGAAAGGAGAGTGTGTTGCAAGCAACTTGTGTCGCTGTTACACGGGATTTTTAGGTGCAAGCTGCAGTGTGGTGGCTGACTGCAGTGAGTTTGCAAACTGTAGTGGCCGTGGTGTTTGTGTTTCAAGGGCGTTACTCAACGTGTCGTGCAGGTAATAAAACAAATATACTTACAATTATTAATGGCAAAGCCAGTGATGGCATTTTGCTTTGTTTACAGACGAATCGAAGGGTTTCCAAGGTAGGAAATCTTTTCTTTCTTGCCAAAACAATAATTTGAAACCCCCAATGATTTGTTTGATTTAGCAAGCGTACATTTAGTACATGGCCTCTAAATCACAATACGAGACAACTTGCAAGTCAAATAGAGCTTGATGGATTTAGGACTGGAGGCACATTTCTCCCTCTCTCATTGCTGAAAAGTGTATTAAAGTTGCCCCGTTTTTTCACCCTTTTCTGCAGCAACAAAGAGCCCACTTCATTACTTCTCCTGTTACTTGACATAGGCTCCCCCCTCCTCTTGTGCTCTTTGCAATTTTGAACACTTCTGGACCTAGTGAGAGACTACTAATGAATTGAAAAATAATCAAGACTTTATTAATTGAAACGCGGATTTTTAGATTACGTAAGAAGAATGTGGTAGCTTATTAAAAATCCAAGTGGGTGTATTTTGTTTGCAGTTGTTACACGGGTTTCACTGGAGCTAACTGTAGTCAACCTACTTGCACAACTGTGAACAATTGTTCCAATCATGGAGCATGCATTGAGGCAGAACTCTGTAAATGCGACATGGGGTACAATGGCACAGACTGCAGCAACTTCTCGTGTGAAGCTGTTAATTCATGTTCTGGTAATCATTTCTTTTGTTTGTTTAATTCAAATGAGTATCTGGATCAGGATGCTAGAATTTCAGCTAGTTATCGGTTAAAATTAAGCACAGAACCTCTTTTTCATGAAAACGGACTTCAGTGTTCAAGTTAAAGAATTTCAGTGAAAACCCATGTGGTATAACCACAAAAAACCGAATTCAGAATTTTGGGTTAAATTTCTGGCTATGAGTTTTTCAGCCCACTTCTCGGGGATCAGTAAATTTTACAGAACGCCGAGCGTAGCTATCAGCAAAAGAAACCTACGTTATTTCTTAGCTGACAGTCAAAATTCTGACCAATTCTTAGTTATCAGGTAAACCCTATCGAGGCCCTCCAGAATTGTTTCAATCATTTTTTTTTTACCTTTTCCAACATCCTATCCATTCTGTAATTGGCCATGATCTATATCTTGGAGAGTTCCTCTTTTTGATACAAGCAATGGTACTTCATTCTGAGATTTCCTTTGTTTTCTTTATCGTTATTCAACAATTCGTTCTAGGGAAGTGTTTGTTTCTAATTACTGACGTGGTCATCAACTCAGAAAGAATACGAGGGACCTCCAAATATTGGGCAGTTTAAACATACTGCAAAGCCAATTCGTGATTCTTGTGAGAATGAATTGTGCACCATTCACATTGTCGTCGTTGGCTCTTTCGTCGATTCTGTAAATTCCTCATAAGCTGCACAGCCGGCAACTGTTAAGCATTGTAATATTGTTTTACAGGGAACGGAGAATGTGTTGGATATGACTTATGTCGCTGTAATAACTCCTGGTCAGGTCGTGCATGTAGCATTCCAGATTGCAGTTCTGTGAATAACTGTTCTGCTCAAGGAGACTGTATTCTACCAGATACTTGTGCCTGTTATCCAGAGTTTGACGGTAAATACTGCGATCAGAAGGCAAAACCAAACACCAACTCGCCCAGCTTCGACCAAATATTTTATAACACTACCATCATTGAAAACTCGCCTGTTGGAACAATGATTCTGCGAGTACATGCCAATGATACCGATACGGGAAGAAATGGCCAAGTGTTTTATACGGTAGTTAGTGACAAAGAGGTTGGAAATAGTCTTGCCATTGGCGTTACATCTGGGAAACTTTACATCAGGTCGATGCTAGATTTAGAGACCATTAAGTCACCGTCGTTTAATGTGGCCGTTGTAGCCGCAGACGATGGCTTCCCACAAAAATCGGGAGTCACCATCGTCCAGATAACAGTGGTGGACCAAAACGACAACTGTCCGACGTTTATCAAACCATCTGGAAATGTGCAACTTGAGTTCTCGGTGCTTAATCCAGGTGACACCCTGACTAAGATTTCTGCCGTTGACTTGGACAGTGGAATAAACGGCGACATAACTTATGGCATGTCCAAATCTGCTGCGTTCTCCATTGATCCAAAAACTGGTGTTATCACCGTTACGTCGAATTTGACGACAGGACTATATCATTTGACTGTTACTGCCAGTGATAATGGAGACGTTTCCTGCAAGACGGAGGCAAGTTTAACTGTTATAATCAACGGCTTTCCTACAAAAGAGCCTTTAACATCAACTTGCAGCTCTTCTACTCAGAAGATGCCTGAGACGTTGACCTCTCCGCGTGATACCCAGAATACATTTATGTCCACAGAACCCACTGAGCCGACAGAACCCACTGAGCCGACAGAACCCACAGGTAATCATTTCTGTAATAAAACACTCATAATATAACGTACTTTCTGATTGGTCGTAGGTCTTTTGCCCTGGATGATGCCATGTAAAAAAAACAAAACAAAACAAAACAAAACATGGCCATGGCGTACCATACAATTTTGTTGACTCTGTTTTTTAATTGGTGTAGGCGCCAGAATCTGTTTCATAACTTCGTGTTTAGTGTTAAGTTTTCGCTTAATTAGTTTCCTTTTTTGTGGCCTTTTTTGCATGTTATGTTCATTTGCATACTCTATATATGTTCAGTTCGCGCGTAATTTATTTAGTTAGTAGCGGTTTGAGCTTCTGTATATGCCTTGTTTTGGAATTGCTCCAGTTTACAGTTCGTCTCTGGTTTGGGGATTCGTCACATCCGCCTTGTAAGTTTCCTCGTCTATTTCGCATTGCCGTTTTTCTGCATTCTTCATGTTCTGTCGCTGTTTGTCAATTATTTCAGTTACAGTGTTCAATCTTCGTATTAAGTGGAATTGAATTTGTATGGCAAGATTTGGATCCATGTGATTAGCGTGTTCGACAACAATTGAAGAATCAAATTTTTCTTTTATAACTGTTCTGAAAGTTTGTGGCCTTTTGAAAGTTTAGCCAAACCCGGGCTGCATGCTAAATGTTTCATCAGTTCGGTTGTGGAATTTGTTTGTTTGTCTGTTTGTTTTCTACGTTAATTGAATCTCATACAAGCTTAGGAATTTGTCCCTTTCAAGTACTGGTTATCTTCTTTCTTTATTTTCTTGTCTTTCTCTGTTATTTAATTCCACATTTAGTCCAAGTTACGAGCACAGCGCCTGGTGGCGAAGTAACTGCAGCGCCACAGAACAGCCCCAATTATGTCATAATTGGTGCCTCTGCTGCTGGAGGAGTGTTGATGCTTGTAATCATTGCAGTTGTAATAAGAAAGTGTCTGTGTAAAACTAGGACATCTCCAGCCAAGCAACCCAGAAATACTGGAAATGTAAATGACTGTCTTGAAGTTGATCTTGAGTTATCCGACATGCCTAGGGTGATATGAGAACTGGCTTGTTGTGGTTCTCTATAACAGTCAGAGACATTATATCTTTCTTGTAATAGAGATTAAGAACAGTACAAGATCAGTGGCGGATCCAGACCTTGAGCTAAAGAGGGGGGGGGGGGGGAGGGGACGGGGGCGGTTTTGTTTTGCTTGCCCTCCCTGCTTTTCTTCCCTCTGTGGTTTCTTCTTTTTTCGCCCAAAATAAGGGCGCGGGGGGGGGGGGGGGTGGGAGCCTTCCCTAGATCCGCCATTGGCGCTGTAAAAGCAATAAAAGTAGTAGTAGCCGAGCAGTTGCTTTAGCGTCAGCTTCTTTAGTAGCTTTAACAGTAGCTTTAGCAGAAGCAGAGGAAGAAGCCAAAACAGTTGCTGTTATTAGTAACACTAGCATTAGTTATCAGTAGAAGCAGTAGTGGCAGTAACAGCGTAGTTACAGTAACAGTGGGAGTAATAGTGACAGTACCAGTAGACGTAACAGCAGTATAGTAATAGTCGGTAGCGGTAACGTATGTTGTAACAGTATTGGTATCAGCAGCACTACTAGTACCAGCAGCAAAAGCATCGGCAGTAGTTGTAGCAGTAGCAGTAGTAGTAGCAGTACCACTACCACTACCACTACCACTACCACTACCACTACCACTACCACTACCACTACCAGTACCAGTACCAGTACCACTACCAGTACCACTACCACTACCAGTAGCAGCAGCAGTAGCAGCAGCAGTAGCAGCAGCAGTAGCAGCAGCAGTAGCAGTAGCAGTAGCAGTAGCAGTAGCAGTAGCAGTAGCAGTAGCAGTAGCAGTAGCAGTAGCAGTAGCGGTAGCGGTAGCGGTAGCAGTAGCAGTAGCAGTAGCAGTAGCAGTACCAGTTGCAGTACCAGTAGCAGTACCAGTAGACGTAACAGCAGTATAGTAATAGTCGGTAGCGACAACGTAAGTTGTAACAGTATTGGTATCAGCAGTACTACTAGTGTCAACAGCAAAAGCATCGGCAGTAGTTGTAGCAGTAGCAGTGGCAGTGGCAGTGGCAGTGGCAGTGGCAGTGGCAGTAGCAGCAGATACTACACAGCAGTAGCAGCAGTAGTTCTAGCGCTGTAGTTGCTGTTCCTGTTGTTGGTTACCAAAACACTCAACCAAATATACGCTAACTAGTAATAGTGAACGTTTCATCTGGAGCTTATATAATACAAGATTTCAAATCAAGGGAAAGAGATGTAAACCGAGATTTATAAAACTACCATAGAGAGTGTGAATAAAATCAATATCACCCTTACTTTGTTTCATCATAACATTGTCAAGGTAGTTTACGGATCCACTCGGCTATCGCCTCATGGATCCACAGCTACTTCACCCATACACTTGTTAAACTGTTGCGTCTGAGAAGTTAAGTGGGCATTCTTGAATGGGCCCTGCAAATGCACCCTTAGTGGGTATGCAGGGTCCCCATAGATGCACAGAGGCTGCCCAGCTGGCGAGATATCATTCTGCTGCAGTTCCCTCAAGAGACCAGACTCTGTCAACATACCTGCATCATGTTTTCTTCCTTCTTCACTATGGTGATCAACATGGAAGACAAAATGTTTTTACGTAATAGACTAATACATTTTCTCAAAGGGAGGGAAGGAGCACTGGGTGTGTTCATAGACCCATAAAGCATTGACATACTGGGGAGGTAATCAGAAAACAATATTTGATCCCCCTACTTTTAATATCCGCTATAACTATAGTCAGGTTGTTACCTTACTTTCTTACCGACTGGGCCACACATTTTATCAATAAGGCCATTTGGCCGTGCAATGGATTGGAACTTGATGCCATGGACCTTCTTATGGCCATTGTACATCACTCTTTGTCGTTCACCGGGTTTAGAAACCGGTCTTACAGTGCCGTCTATGAATCCGAAGCAGTTATCTAAGGCTGCTGCTTTTGCTGAAATTGCATCTGCGTACATTTGCAACGCAGCGGGGTTCAGGATATCGTTATTACAGTTAGTTATCTTGTGATGGTGAGTATTGTATATGTAGTCTATAACCTCGTTGGTAATCATGCCCAGGACCGGAACTGGTCTACCGACACGATGAATAAGATCTGAGTATATTCAAGGATAAGCAAGCCTTTTCAGAAGCAGCAGAGTCCTTCCGTTCCAGTGAAAACCGATCTCTGATTGCACTTCATTAGAGGGGAATCTGTAACACCTCTTCTAGTCGCAGAATGAGTCGCTTCTCAAAACCTAGTTCGGCAATACACTCGGCTTCGTCCATATCGTCGAGGTTGAACCGGTCATATGCATCATAGGGAAAGTCAAGGTTTTCTGAAGTGTTAAGAGTGCCTGCCTGTAAAAATCAGAAATTCTTAATTTCGCGGCAAGGGTCGAAAATTCGATTTCGCTCGTATTCCTTTGGTAGATAGGCTAGGGCATGACAAAAACTACTGGATAGTTTTTTTGGCAAAATATCCTTTCATTTCAAAGAAATATGCAAATTACCAAATTCCGTTAAAATCGTCATTTGACGCACCATTTTATTAAACAAGTTTGAGAGCCTCACATGCAAAACCATATCATTCTTCCGTCTTTAAAACATTCAAATATTTTTGTGCAATGTTTAATTGTGTACTGGGTTGATTTTAGGGAATGTTGTGGTTTTTGTTGGGTGCAAAATAATTAAATTTCGAAGACATGTATTTCATTACCTTAAAAGTTCTTCAAAAAAATAATTGATTTTCACCATGTGCGAAACCTTCAAATGGATTAAGCTTCTGGTGGTTAAATCGCAGAAGGATGGTCTACAGATTACTGTAAAAATTTCTTTGGGCAAATGATTGTGAGCGGCGCGAGAGCTTTTCAAAGTACGTTAAAAATGTAGATATTGACCATTCGTCGTCAAATTTCAGTTTACGGATTAGACATATATTTTAGCACGCGCCACATGTCTTGAGCTATATTAAGTTGAAATAGACGCAGAGCTGATAATTTCGAAATGTTCTAACCTTATTTGCTGTAAAAGGCAGGTCCAAAAGCCGATTTGACGTGTTTCTGTCACCCTTCGTCGCACATAAAGCAGAAGTTTGCTTTTGTTTCAACCACCAGAAGCTTAATCCATTTGAAGGTTTCGCACATGGTGAAAATCAATTATTTTTTTGAAGAACTTTTAAGGTAATGAAATGCATGTCTTCGAAATTTAATTATTTTGCACCCAACAAAAACCGCAACATTCCCTAAAATTAACCCAGTACACAATTAAACATTGCACAAAAATATTTGAGTGTTTTAAAGACGGAAGAATGATATGGTTTTGCATGCGAGGCTCTCAAACTTGTTTAATAAAATGGTGCGTCAAATGACGATTTTAACGGAATTTGGTAATTTGCATATTTCTTTGAAATGAAAGGATATTTTGCCAAAAAAACTATCCAGTAGTTTTTGTCATGCCCTAGCCTATCTACCGTAAAAATATGAGCGAAATCGAATTTTCGACCCTTTCCGAGTTATTTTCCATATATATGGACAGGAACTCTCAAGCTCATTCAAGACCACAAATTCCATGTCATCCAACCATCCTTCACAGTGCACGAACAGTAAGGTTTCTCGGGTAGCCCTAAGAGACGCCATACTTAAATGGAGAAGCAAAGACCTCTGAAAAAAAAAAAAAAAAAAAAAAAAAAAGTGTCGTCTTCAAGTTTGCTTAGCGTTGTTTTTCCCGCCAAAAGACGTCGAACTCGACTCAATCTCCATCGTACGCAGAGGGCGTCCACTGGGCCGCCGTCGTGAGTTGCCTAAAGTCTATTGTGGGAGGTGACTGGAATATTACCCTGCAAGTTATGGGTAAAAAGAAGGTGGTATTCCTTGGAGACTAGATTTATATCGTGACAAACTCGTATCGATAATGGATGACATTGGCTTAATTGATGTTGTTGGGAAGCTGAATCCAAATGGAAGAAGCTATTCTTACGATTCTAAATCATTGAAAGTCAGTTCCAAGATTGACCTCATTTTAGTATCAATTGCGAAATGGGTTGTCAAATCCAATAACTAAGTTTTCAACGCTCCGGACCATAAAGCTATTTCACATGACCTTAAAATTCTTATTGAAAAGCGAGGTCCCGAGCTATGAAAATTTTAAAACTCCTTATTGAAAGACAACGAATATGTCGAGCTCATATGGCAAATTACCCGGCTATACGTGAGAAGTATTTAAGATTGAAAGAGGATAGGTTAAAATGGGAATTACTTAAGCTGGAAATAAGAATTCTTAATATTTCATATAGAAAATACAAAGGAAAACAATCTAGAAATCGGGTAGAGGAGCTCCAAGATCGTTTGGAGGCTTTAAAAGTGACAACTAGCAGCAATACTGAAGAGCAATTAAACGCTGAAGTTGCAGAATGAAGACAGAACTTTTAACGTATCCACGAAACCAAAGGAAGAGGTGCTAATCATCGATCCAAAGTTAGGTGGGTTGACCAAGGTAAAAATCCTATCAAAGTGGTTCTCGAATTAATCTAGAGAAAAGAAACTACAATCGTCAAGACAAAGCAATACAAGGAATCAGAATTTTCAATATGGAAGCAAAGATAACTCAATTTCCTGAGAACACATCGTTAATATTCTGTTGAAAAAGCAGTCCAGTTGTTAGATTACTTCAGGAATTTCTCTGGTTTGCGTTTAAGGTCATTCCTCACATTTGAATCGCGCATCCTTACCGCGCATAATTTATGGCGTCATTAGCGCGCGCTCGTGCACGCGCATATTGAAAACATGACGGATTTGCCTTGATATTGAGTTCTGTCTGTTGAAAAATGGCTCTAGCTCACCAACGAGCACGGGCACCCCAATTTTTTTTTTCCAGTCATTGTAATCAACTAATCATAAGCTTTGCGTGAGAAATGACTGATCTAATTTCTATTGCTGAAAACTGAATAAATAAGAAAAATAGCAGATACACTGTGGTCTTTTCTATTTTGCAGTTTAGTGACCACGTCAAGAAATTTGGTTCAAATTTTTAATCAAGGATTCAGCCTTCTGTCTGAATCAAACTTAAAATGTTTATTTGTGTTCGACACAATGTATTGACTATAGTTTAATGCGTGTTCTTATGAGTCTGGGCTCACAAAGATTTTACAATTACTGGTAATGCGTTCTTATAATAAGCATTACATAATGCCAAAAAGGGGGCATTTTTAATGCCTCACTGCTCCTTAATGAGCATGGGCACCCCCCTTTTTTATTTCAAAATTGAAGTTATCATCTGACAATACGGGGGACCTACGGGGGACGCGCTTTTTCATCTTGTGCGCCAGCACTGTGGAATAGCCTCCCACTTGATGTGAGAAGTGCCCCATCGGTGGATACGTTTAAAACTAAGCTTAAAACGTTTTTGTTTAATAATGATCTTTAGTATTTCTAATAATGAATTTTAGTATCTTATGATGAATTTTAGTATTTAATGAATTTTAGTATTTTATCATCCATTGTAATTTAATATATTTTCCTTATATTGGTTTTGTCATCGTTTTTCTCATTTTCATTCTGTAAGAGCATTGAGATTTTTTAATGTAATACGCTAGAAATAAATTATTATTATTATAATTATTATTATATTCTGTGGACAAAGTTGGAGCAAAAATCTATTGCCACTTTTATTTCAGAGGGAATTACCTTAAATACTACTAAAACCTAATGCTTGGCTCTTGGCGTCATAGAGAAAATAAACCATTCCGGTTTAAATGGCCGAAAGTTCCGATTCCAGCATTAGGTATTTTTATACCATATGATAAAACGCAAAATAAAAATCAAAAAAAAAAAAAAAAATTCTTGCTAAAGTCGACAAATTAGACTTCTAACTAGAGGTTTGGTGCTCTCGGAATGTTCCAATACTAAGATAATCTCTTACAAAAAAATGCCTCGGTATCACGCAGTTCGTTTTCTCCATGTCAAATTTAGAAGCCCCTAAAAGCTGTATTCCAACTATTATTAAATCGTTATGCCCCATTATTTTTTACAAGGCCTGTCCAACTCTCCCTCGTTGCGTTGGTTAAGCTTCGTTTGCTGGGAAACTAAATGACGTGACACACTCTGGCATATTTTGGCCAGACAAGTGGCCGTTTATTATTGGTAACACATCTAACAAAAAACGAACAGTGTTTAAATCTGCACGACACGACACTGCTCCCAGCAAAGGTGGGGGGATACCCGAACATCTGCGACTAGTCTCGTAGAAGAGGGCAATCGGGTGGGTGGGAAACGTTTGCTTCGAATGAGGGTGCCGGACAAAAGAGGACAAGAACCTGTTCTGCATGAGGTTAAAAGGCGGTTTTCTGTTAGGTGCCGAATTGCGATCACCTGACCAAAGCCGGGACAGATTTATTACTAATAACTAGGTAATTTAATAAGGAGCCTAAAAGCATTTGTTTGGTAAATAAATATCCTATTCGTCAGTTCATTTAAAAAAAACAAAAAAGAAAGAAAGAGAAAAGACAAGACTAAGCGTAAAGTGTTGTATCAAAATTGTGATAAAGGAGGATTGCGTTTTCTTTTTGATGTAACTAAACTTACTGAATGGTTAACAGCAAATAAACTCACTCTTAATAAGTCAGACTGAATTTATGTTGATTGGCTCAAGGCAAAGGTTAAATACTTTCAAGAGAAATATTTTTAATAGACTCCCGTCTTTTACTATTCTCATTCATGTTTATGCCGCGGAATTCCAGAATGTGTGGGTTATGTAACCCTGTTTGTTGAGTGTTAGTTACGTGATAAAGTGATGAATTACCACGTGCAATGTCTCCTTATTTAAAGATCCGTCTTCTCAGATCTGGGGCATTTTGAAAGAGATACGCAAGCCGGTAAGTCTGGAAGGATTTTCGACCCACCCCTTCCCCTTCGACGACGTGATACACAACCAGTGCTTTCGCATCCAGCCGCTCATTACCTTCAGCCACAGTCTTTTCCCTTAACTCAACCACGCCAGACAATGAGTGGCATAATTAATGAATGAAAATGGTACACGAAACTGACCATTGTTTCTACGCGTATTTGTCACGCGTAGACCTCGCGCGATTTACACAGTGTGTGGAGCAGAAATTCTCCTCTTCCATCGCATCGTCGCGCATTTAGCGCTGTGCCACACTCGCATATTCGGTCTCGTCATCCTTTAGATCCTTAGCAGGAGCAAGTGTTAGCCTTCCCTAACACGCCACGCGAGTGTTTCACGCTTGCACCTCAATCGATTTAGACAGTGTAAGGGGTGAAAATTCTCGCCCATATCATTTCTCCTTGTTCCTTTGCATCCTCGCCGTTTAGCAATGTGGCATAGTCGCGTTCTCGGTCTAGGGATACTTGAGCTCCTTAAAAGGAGACAGTCCCTCTTCCAGGTCTCCGCGCGGTAGTTGTTAACTCTCCCTATATCATTTCTCTCTATTTCTTTGCATCCTCTTGCGTTGATCGATGTGTAACAGTC